>NC_090924.1:713548834-714173834 GCF_040938575.1 Ambystoma mexicanum | reverse complement strand
AACCTGCTATAAAATGTTGCAAAGCCCAATTTGCTACCGTATTCTGTTATAATCAATATTAAAAGTATTTAGCGGTAGTTCAAGGCGCGCCGACTAGATAAGGGGAAGCCAATTAAGTTAAAACTTACATATACTATAGGTACATATGTTCCCTTAACCAACCCCTCCCTTCAATAGGTTTTAATTTTGTCACATAGGAAGGCGTTATAGCTGACACATATTGAGGTATAAAGCCTTTGCGTAATTAAAATCTTGTGTGAGTGTGCTGACTACTGGTTGTGGTTTGCCAGATTGCCCTACTTTATTTTGAACTGGCAATAAAGTAGTACCTTGCCATATTCTTTGGGTCTGTCCAGTTATTTGAGTCTGGGGTCATTTAGTATGATATGATAAGTCATTTATAACACCTGTACACCAGTAATTTCACTCTGCACATAATAAACGCTTCAGGGTATTATTGCTTATTTGCGAGTGGTGTGGATGATTCAAGATCCAGTTGACAGACCCCAGAGCTCGACTTTCGGATGACCGGTGACTCCCGCCATTAGCCAGAAAATCATGGAGCTTACTGTGGAGATCGGTGAATAATCACATGTGGAAGAATGGGTTGGCAGGGACTCATTTAAAGAAATTGCTGCCCAGTCCTCCAGGTGCCCCACAGACTGAAAGTGAACTGGTCGGTTGAGGGAGAGTCTATGCAGAGAGCGTCGAACTGAGCCACAGATGTGAGTAGAGTATTGAAGTTGGCAAACAAAGGGGAGGGGCTATAGTATAAGTGTAAATATGTAACACATGGATTTGTGTTTTAAGAAATAGATATGTCGGTTACAGGTTGTAAGAATATTTACTAAACTCTAAATAGAGTATATGATAAGGATTTCAAAGGCTAGTGCCAATATGAAGAGTACATACTGCACTCCAAAATGGAGTAAAAGAAAAGGAGATGAGGTACATCTACAGAGTGAAGGTAGAGGAAGGTGATCACGGGAAAAGAAAAGTGCATGAGTTTTGGGGTTTTAAATATGTCATTATAAGAAACATAAAACAACAGTAATAAAAGTAACTAATTATCAGACCTTAAGATCAAGTGATTGACGTCAATCAGAGAAGAATACAAATTAAGAATAAATATTAATGATAGAAATCAAAGGTTCTTGCAATGCCAATAATAGAACAATAGGGCAGCGACAATCAATTAAATGAAAAGTGAAGAAATTAGTAACAATATCATAGAGATTCAAAAACTGGTTACAAAATTGGTCTTTTTATGATAAAGGTCAGCGATTAAGGGTGTTATCGACAATCAAAATTGACTTCTCGTTATGGGAGACACACCTCTCTTACACCTATGCAGGACATTACCAGGCTATATGGCTAAGATAAAATAGAATCACAAGGAGTGGTTTAAGGATGCAGCGAATAAAGGACTAGTGCCGTGACCTCAAGCAGGTTCATTCTCAATAATAGTATTGCAACATACGAAAACGTATGTGCATGCTGCATACAAGGAGATACAAATGTGCAGAAAAGGTAAGCCGTTTCGGAATTGTGGAAAATGTATCCGAACAAGAAGGAAGTTCTGGTGGACAAGAAGTGTATGCATAAGGAGGAGGCTCCTCTCACTCCTCACAAAACCGATAGTGTTATGGAAGAGAAACTGGGAAAGTATCCCTGAAGGTAGCGGCAGGGTATGTTAAACCAATATAAGCACCTCCCACTTATAATAGTGAAGGCAGTATGGAAGAAAGTAAGGTTAAGGAGCAAAAACATATCTACACACAATGAATATAAGGAGCGTGACAAACGAAGGAGGAACCAGGTAGAAATAGAGGAGCAAGTCAAGAGACAAAAGCAAGGGAAAAACAGATTCAAGGAAGGGATCGTAGTTCAAAACAAATGGATGGGAGGACAGGTATTACTTAACTTCGATGGGAATGGTATTGATGGTGTTATAAAGAGGGAAGAAAGAGAATAGCGGGAAGAGAGATGGAACAAGAAAGAACATACAAATATGAAAAAGAGGAAATGAAAGGAAGAAAAATTGAGGTATGAAGAGCACAAGAAAGAGAATAGAAGAGAAGAAATATAGTGAAGTAGAAGCTCAGAGAATGAAAGAACAAAGGTTGCAAAGAAGGCAAGAGGAAGAAGAGAATAGAAAAATGAAGAACAGAGAAGAGGAAATGAGATGGAGCAGGTAGCATAAGGACGATGAAATAGACTACTTTGTTAAACCGATATATGGTACCAAATGAAGCACAAGAATGGTGGGAAGAAGGGTTACCAGTCAAATGGTCGAAAACATTTGGTCGACAGACAATTTGGTCGACACCATTTGGTCGAATGCCAAATGGTCGAATTTCTTTTTTTTTTTTTTTTACCCATTTTTTGGTTTTTTTGGGGGGGGTCCCCCACCAACCCCCTTTTTTTTCTTTTTTATTTTTTTTCCCCACACAAAAACCCACAAAACACATATATATATATAAAAAAAAAAAAAAATTCGACCACTTGGCATTCGACCAAATGGTGTCGACCAAATTGCAGTCGACCAGTTTGTTGTCGACCAGTTGACTGGACACCGGGAAGAAGAGAGAGGGCGTCACAAGAGTCCTGGGCGGAGCTGCAGGGAATAGCAAGAATACAGATATGGGAAGATTAGCATGGGGCAGAAGACATAGGGAAAAGGATTGGAGATCTATATAGGCAAATAAGGGACAAGGATGGTTACAAAACTAAGAGAAATAAAGAATGGTCAGTGCCGGAAAAAGCAGGAAGCAGATAGGGGGACACAGTAGCCGATGAACATAGGGCATTATCCTTAAGCGGGTTGGATTTTGATGACTAGGAAAGGGACAATAGTCATACAAGTTTGGGTATAATGGTGTCAGATGAAGAGAGGGAACAAAATGACAGGGCACAAAGAGAAGGTACATGTGGTTTTTCAATAGACCCAAGCATGGAAAAAGGGGTAAAATTGTCAGATTTAGAAGTCCCTAAAGAAAAAAACAATGGAACCGACACCATATTCTGAACAACCACCAGCATGCTTACATGGTGCATGGGAAACATCCCTGCCATATGCGAGATGATTAAGGTCACTGCCAGGCCAAAGACAGATAGGTGAAACTATCCCCAACTGGAGAATGAAGCGTGTAGGTGAGTATGATCATGGGCAAGGGTTTTCACAATTCCCATTATTAGAGAAAGTGGGAGAACAACCTCAATATATTCCATGGCCACAGATGGATAAGGAGATTTAAAGTGTAAATTGTCTAGTTGTCACAGGAGGATAGCTCAAGAGAAACATGTTGGCCTTGGAAGCAAGACAACTCTGTGCAACACATGTTCGATCCCTGGGTCTGTAGTTAGAAACCTTTGTGTATTAAGCGCGATATAAATAACCAATTACAATTACAATAGTTTGACAGCAGGCTCAGGAAAATGGAGTTATGAGTTAGAACGAATGACTGCGGGAATGATGTTCGCAGCGGTGACATGAAAGGCCTATTGGGAGCCATTCTAGGGTAGGGAGCTAGTGACATTTGGAAGCAAGCAGAGCATGCAAGTGTAACAGCACAAAACACGACACACGACAGAGTGCCATTTAATAACTGTAGAGCAGAGGTATGTAGAGCAGTTAAAGTACAGTATCCCAATACATCGGACCTGGGTGAATTTATGACTAACAAAATGGGGGATGATGAGGACCCTGCTTGCTTTATTCAAGAGATTCAAGAATGCTGGAGGCTTGAGACTAGTAAACCGTGGGACAAAACAGTGGCATTATTTTACCACATTTTATGCCAGGGGCTGCCTGGGACAGTGCAAAGGCAGATTAAGAAGCAGGTGGGTATGGAGGTAAAACCTTGACCAGAAATACAATTAACCATTGTATATCATTGGCGATTGTTGCAAGAAAATAAAAATAAAGGAGCTGAAGGTAGAAAGAGGGAAGTTAGTGCAGAACAAATTGTCAAAGTTTGCCATAGAAGGAGCAGTATTGACTAGTGGTGAAAGTGTGGAAGGGGTGCAGCCAGTACAGGCAGGTATCCTATGGATCAACATGGATATATATTTTTGGCCGCGAGGAAGGGGTAATGCATTTATATGAGCGAGAGGGGGATTTTAGAACTCCCAAGGAGGTGGGTGAGGCTTGAATTGAGGACAGTTACAGCAATGTTGGAATTGTGGAAGCACGTGGCAAGTAACGCTAACATATAGGAGCGGAGGAGAAGGCATGCAACATAACTGGCAGGCTCCAAGAGGGGGGATGGGATACTTTCCACAGTATAATCCAGAACCGCAAGAATATTATGCTCAAGATCACACATAGAATCAGACACAAACGTTACAAATACAGCAAGTACAACAAAGCCCATCACAAGTTCAGATACCACAAGGGTATCTGCAGCAAGTGCCTATACAAACCCAGCAAACACAGACTCAGCAAACAACGGCACCACATTGGAACACAAATGAAGGGGCTGCACAAGCATCTGCACCCAGGATAGGGAGTGTGACTGTGGTAGGATGAGATACTTTCATGGGTACTGGGATGAACTTAATCCCACAATAACGGAGTTGAGGAACTCAAATTCTCCGTCCTATGACTCACCAATGCGACAGCGCAAACTTTTGCTATTGAATAGGTCGCGGGGGAACAAAGGGATATCAACTTAAAAGTTCCTTCATATCTACTTAATCCCACAATCGGACAGCCCACAGAATGACCGGATGTGTTCAGTACTATCAGTGACACCATCCTCCAAGAGGAACCAAGGATCAGGGTGATGATAGGAGGCAAGACATGTTTGCTTCCTGTAGACACTGGAGCAACTCGTTCCTGTGCTCAAGAGAGTAACTGCCCAATATCTGGCATTGCCATGAATGTGCAGGAATTTTCTGGGGCGACAACTTTAGTTCTTTCACTGATGATTTACTGATTTCTATAGGAGAACATGACGTATCTCTGCCACTGTTTTTCTCCCAAAAAATGCCAGTTTACATATTAGGGCTTGACTTAATTAAACATTACAATATCTTTCACAGAGAAAGGGATTGTGTGCTCTACTCCAGGAATACATTTGATGAATGTAAAATAACTCATATTAGCATTTGCAAAACAAAGAATTGAGAGGCGTTCCTCTAGATTGGGGAGTATTTTTGTATGGAGTAACTGTCCTGTTGACAGGGCTCCCCCGACAAGTGGATAAAATATTGAGAATACCTGATGAATTTTTGTTCAGACCAGAAATATCTATGCATAGTGAAGATGAGAAGATAATTCCTATAGAGTTATAAGCAGCAGAGGTCAGAGAGGAAAGGGTGGTTGTTCATGGGACAGATGACGAAGGAAGAGGATGAAGGGCAGTAATAGCTCTCGGGGAAGGAAATAAATTGACAGATTTGACAGAAGAGGAACTATTCAGAGACGATTATTCAGACGATGAATTGCGATTTTTCAAAAGCCTTAGCTATTGGATTAAAGTAGACAACAGGTACATCGCATGGGAGATGGTATTAGTGAGACAGAAACCATCATAGTTTCAGGAGGATTTAGGAAAGGTACCAAGCATTTTGTGGACTACCGGTCTTTATGACGTAGGTCTACTGAAGGGGGTAGGAACAGTCAACATTAAGCTTAAACCTGCAGCTATCTTGTCATGAGCAAAACAGTATCCTATGTCCAGATAAGCTGATGAGGGCATATTTGATACCATTTCCACATTAATGAAAAAAAGAATACTAGTACCATCAGATTCTCCACGCAACATGGCTGTGTACCCTGTGAAGATATTGGTGGGGTCATGGAGATTTATTCAGGATCTACACCCTCTTGATATTGTTGAAGCAGAGTTTCCTCTGGTTCTGAACCCAGCTACAAGATTATGTAATATCCCACAAACAGCCAAGTATTTTACTGGAATAGACTTAAAAAAATGTGTTATTCTCAATTCCCCTCCATGAGCATTCACAAGTTCTGACTTCATTTGTATATTGAAGTACCCACTGAAACATACTTGTTTGCCCCAGGGGTACTGTGAGCCCCCCTCGGTCTTCAAAAAAGTCCTCCAAATAGATCTGGGTAATGTACAGCTTGAGAGTGCAATAATTCAAAACGTGGATGAAATTTTAGTGTGCAGTGAGACAGAAGAAAGATGCAGTAAAGACTCAGTTCAGCTCAGCCCATTACTATATTAGCGGAGAAAGGATATCAAGTGGACAAGGAGAAATTACAATATTGTCAGGAAGATGTACTAAGCATGGGACAGTTGATCTCTCAAGGGGGACAATTGTGATATCTGAAAGAGAAAAAGACAACCCAACCAAAAACCAAATACAACAGTTTCCAGGCCTATGTAATTAATATAGGGCCTGGGTTTTTTATTGCAGCACACGTATTCAACCACTTTTAAAGGGACTTAAGGAAGCACAGGTAGACAAGAAAAAAAAATAATATGGACAAGCAAATGACTGAGGGATTTCAAGAATTAAAATGGGCGATGTGTACATCCCCTGTGCTAGGAACTCCAGATCACAATGAAGAGCCTATTTATTTTTGCACACAAATGTTGCGATGACAGCAATTTTGACACAGAAAGCAACTTTAATATGCTTGTGCCCATGTCCTACAGTGGGAATTTAGACCCAGTAATTCAGGGACATTACCTTTGCGAACAAGCTTTAGCTGTGGCCACTTTTGCAATTGAAAAGGCTGCAAGTATTATAATGGTGTGTGCAATGACAGTAATTGTTGAGCACTCCTTATTTGCCATTTTAAAGAAACTTAAAAGATCATTCACTACACAAATAGCATCAGGTTATGAGGTGATGATTTCAAACCCAACAATTAAAATTGCTAGATGAAGAACAGTGAATCCAGTGATATTTCTAGCAGAATTAGTAGGGAAAGAGCATTATATGCATGATTGTACAACGTAAACTGCATTCTATGATATTCCCCATGTTGGAGAAAATGCTCTTGCTTAGGGGGAGATTCTATTTATTGATGGTTCTTCAAAAATCGGCCAAACAACTGGCGAAAGGCATACTGGGATGGCAGGCTGCAGAGTTAGTGGCACTTATCGCCGCACTCCAGAGAAACGAGGATGAGGAAGTGACAGTGTACTCTGACTCCGCCTATGTGACGTCAACCGCACACACAGGATTGTCATGTTGGAAAAGGAGGGGATTCATCTGTGCAGACGGATTGCCAGTGCCACATGTGCCGCCATTGGATCAGCTTATTAAAGTACTAAATCTTCCATTGGCTATCGCAGTCATGAAGCATGCAGGCCATACTAAAAGGGCAGACATGATTACTTGCGGAAACAAAGCTGCAGATATAGAAGCCAAAAGGCCTGTGTATTTCCCAACCATTTCTAATTTATTTTGATTCAGAGTGTGTGAAACAATTTTCTGGATGGGCATGGTAATCAAGGAAGGGTTTAATATATTATCCATTGTAAAATTAATTGATTTACAAGGTTGTACACCACAGGAAAAACAGGATCTTTGGAAACATGGGGGTGTTCTTAATCCCCCACTGAGGCTATGTGGAGATAAGATAGTACTGGAAATCCAGTTATCCCTCTTGCATTATTGAAGGTGTCACTGGAGCAGCTTCACTAACCAGCGCAGATCACAAGAGGCAGTCTTGCTGCCATGATCGTAAAAGACTTGTTCACACCAGATTTGTTAGAACAGGTGGCACAGTTTACTGTAAATTGTATTTTGTGTCAGAAATTCAAGGCAGGACACACTTTAACAACAGTGAGAGGAGCAATCCTAAGGTCTAATGGTTCTTTTCAGCATCAACATATAGATTATGTGGATATGTTACAAGTGTGCAATGGCTATAGCTACATGCTGGTAGTAGTATTTCCCTTTTCCAGATGGATTGAGGCAGGTCCATGCACACACCCTGACACCACATGTGCTGCCAAATGTCTCTTAAGTGATGTTTTACCAAGATGGGGTGTGTGCGAAGTTCTGCGGTCTGACAATGGACCACATATTGTAAATGAGTTGTTCAAATGGATAGTTCTCCTATTATGTATAAAGCATAGGTTCTCTTCTGCCTATCAACCCAGGCAAATAGAATATGTGAATGATTAAACTGACTCCTTAAGGAGAGGATAGCTAAGATTAAAATGAATTTGTAGAAGGGTTGGCTGCATTGTCTGCCCCTTGATTTGTTTGCCCTGAGGAACCAGCCTGGTTCAGATCACCACCCGACTCCACATGAGTTGATGACTGGATGTTGAATGAGAGTACCCCTTGCTCCTCCAACTCAAGTGGAAAATTATGCCCACATTGTTGTGAAGGCTTTAGGTGATAAAATGCATGATTATTTAACACATATGACCGCTAGTATCTCTTTCTTTCTCAACAAATAAAACATCGGAGGTAAGGGTCAAATAAGTTTGAAGAAGATCGCCAACCCAGTGATACTGAAACTTAATTTAAGCAGCCTAGTTTATACCAAGGGGACCAGGTGTTAGCACAATGCTTTGTGGGTACCTGGAATAAGCCCTGTTTCGAAGGACCGTATTTAGTAGAAGAGGTCACACATAATGGCGTTAAACTGAAAGTAAGAAGAGCCTGGCTTCACCTGACTGATTTGAAGATCTGCAAAGGAGAGACCCTGACCCCTCCAACACCTGGTGACTGCGAAGCAAGAGAAGAAGTTGTGTGCATGCCGACCAGATCGGTTACGAAGGTAAAGGATTAAGAATGTACAGATTAAAAAAAAAAAACATTCTAGAATAAATAGGCACTCCCTAAACATATAAGTAGGAAGTGAATGAACTTGCCCCTGTTCCAGAAACCTTTTGTCAATTCAAACTCAAGACAGACAATATGACAACCAGGAGAAATAACAATAACAGATCACACTTTTCACTGCTTGAGATATTACAGTGATATCAGAACAATGAGGCAACAACAAAGCAATACTATATATGTTTACATATTTCCATGAAGCCCAGAATTGTAATGTTACACACTTTTCTGAATATACTTTTTACCTATTTTCTGCAGTCTTATCCGGCTTTAGTAAGACAGTACGTGGAAGCTTCTACATTTTGAGGATCATAAATATGGTCCTATTGTTCACAGAATTGCTATTGCTATTTTAGTCGAGTATTTGATACTGCTAAATATAAACCCTAAAAAATAAGTGAAAGTGAATAAGCTGAACTAAAAATTGGGTTTTTTTCATTATGTAATACGCACATTCATAAGGTGACCAGCTACTCCACAAGAGATTATTTGGCATTTGAATGTTATGGCATTGATCCTTTGAGTTGCACTTTGTTTTATGACGTGAATTACGTATTTCGTCAGGTATTGTTTCATTAATCAAGTGAAATACCGGAAAATTAGAAATCCCTTTCTCTCCCTAACAAAGGTACAGTATTATTTTCCCTAGTATATTTGAACAAATTGCTCCATCCAAAAAGAGATGTTGGAGAGGATTAGGAAAAAATAAACACGCATCTTGATAATGCGGCCCATTTAAAGAACAACATGTGGTATCAGTACATGAAGGAGGTTGTGGAGAGAACATCAGATGAAAGCTGCTACATATGCTCCCTCATCTCTTATGCCATGAATGCAGCCTGGACATTTATTGCAAAAGAAATACCTGCACATGATGTGAAGTTCCTCAGCCATCTAACAGCATGCACAACAAGAGGACAATTTGAAGGAAGATGGGCAACACAGCTATTGGTATATGGGCGAGTTGCCTCCAGCACAAGATGGAAGAAGGAATGTTATCATGCACTGCATACTTATTAATGCATGAATCAGAAAGCACAGTACAAATAGTAAATGACATATGCCTAAAGTCATGGGCCAAGTATTCTAAACTACTAACATGGGTTGACAATGAAGCAGGACCGGTGTCCTTAATACCTACACAGAATGTGACAATATGCTTCAGGAACAAAAGCCTGGTTCCAGGTGGAGAAAGTAAAGGATGCAAGCATATGCTGGAACTACCAAGAATTATCGGTGGAACTGCTGTGCTAATGGATCATTATTGAACCTATGGATCCAGAGCTTATATGCAGCTGCCAAAAAATTGGACAGGAATATGCTCTATTGTGATCATACATGTTCCTGCATTGGCGATTCCCCAAAGTGACCAAAATATTGAACATTTTCCAAAGAGGGATGCACACCAGAGGAAGAGGAGGTTGCTTAGCCTCCAAAGAGTGAAGAGTACTATTTCTCAGAAAAGTCAGAAGATGCTTTTAATGACATTACTGCAGAGCACAGATTATTTAGCAAGAGAGCAACAATATTTATATCTATATTCATGCCAGGACTACAAACTTCAGTTAATGCCAAATGGTTACATATAACCAGATAGGAGCTGCTACCAACACTCAATGATGCAATAAAAGGATTTAACATGATTAGAGAAGAACTGGGGGCAATCGGGTTGATGAACCCAGGTATGTTTTGAATCTAATTACAGCAATGGAAGGAGGCATTGTGAAAAGATTGGGCCTTCTTGCTGCACATTCAGATCTGCTCACGATGGAATAAATGGAACTGAGAGGAGAAAAATATGTTGACAAACCTGCATACGAAATGGAAGAAGCCGACAAGGTTGATGATGATGATTGGTTCTTGTCTTTGTTCTCAAGGGTTCCGACCTGGATGGTGAATGCCTTCAAAATACCCGGAGCAATACTAGTGTTGATATTGCTAGGATTCTGTCTTATAAGGATATTTATAAGATATTGATGGACAATACAAGAAAACTGAAAGAAAGCTATTGGGATGGACCATACAGCATACCAAATGGATGTCGGCATGCTGATGGGCACAGTAACCACGAACTGTGCATCTGTTCAAGGATAGCGACTAGCAATGATACTGCTGGAAAAGGCAGGGCTTCCCTTACATAGTTTTACCATTCAGCAAAGACAAGGAACAGATACAAAGAGCACCATTTGCATGCATTGCAATTGTGTGCATTGCAAAAATAGAGTAGGTCTGCAAAATTCGTACTTGTGAAACAAACAGAACAAAGGCATAGGGTATACACCATAATGGAATGCAGCAATAAGGCAAATAACGTCGGCATCAAACAATATTACGGCACTGCTCCTTTATGTAGGAACGAAGAAGGAAATGGCAGAGTAAGGACTATTAAGTATTGAGAGCAGAACAACACTACAACGCAGTAAGTACACTGAAGTAGTTTTTCTATAATTACACAGCTTGTGCAGTGTACAAAAGTGGAAAACCATGAGTTTCTTTGTACGCATCAATGCCAAGCACCCAAGAACCTTGGAATGGCTGTAAGAGAATTTCCCTCATAACAAAGTGAGTAACGATAGTAACCCCAGTGGTACGCAGTACAGTCTGAAAATTAAGACAGTTAACATGTATGGCTTCATAGACACCTAACAGATATTTTTATATTTAACAGGACATACTGGAAATGAAATGAATGCACCGCAAGTGGCACCTCTTCCACAAGAACATATGGCCACAGGAAAGGAAGGAAACTCTGTAAATAGGTCTAGACAGGCTGGATGCCAAAATCAAACAATTGCTAAACAAATTAGCCACCTTAAAAGATTGTGCGCAAGGACATAATATGGGAAAAATGAAATACCACTGCCCCACCTACAAGTGTACCCCTTCCCCAATTCCCAGCCCACCATCCCCAATAAAATTCCTGTGAGCAGAGATGTTACGATGAGACCTCAATCCTTGCCTCCCCTCATGACGACCTTGTAGAAATCCCCAATTCCCCTATGTATGTATCCATTTCTGGTACCCTTTCCCTTTCCTAATAGTGTCTATGTATATCAGAAATGACCTGCCCAATTTATGAGCAATCACAATGCAGGTATCTGTAGGATGCCAGTACTGGCCGCATGTCTGCATTTTGTGATGCACCTTTAATTAGTTGTGAGAGCACACGTCTGCCTGTCCCAAAGCTATGCACATGCGTACGTCATCCTCTGTGTCCTGCTAACACCGCCCCTGTCCAGCATGGTATGAAAAAGTTGTGTCGTACTTTGAGTACTTAGAGGCATCCACCCACGTCCTATGGACAGCTGTGCACATGAACATTGCACTTCCTGTAGCCTACAAACAACCAGCTTGTGCGAAAATGGTCGCCGGACATGTGTCGCACTTTTAATGAGTTAGGGGAGGCCAACCCTGTTCATAGCTTCATAGGACACCTAGGCACATGCGGGCAAAGTATTCCACCCAATACGGATCCTGCCAACAGCCATCCCAGTGGAGAATATTCATGACGTCACTATGTGACCACATCCAGACTCCGCGTTGACCCATATTTGCCAGACTGGATCGGGGCCCCCGGAGATCAGAAAAGTACTGTTTTCTGCAATGTACTGTGCCAGTGTGCATGTAACTATTTCTTTGAACAATTTAGGCCGCGTTCCGGTTCCAACTGCTTCACAGCAGCCCTACAAAAAGCCACACCCCAGAGCTGCTCTGCAGTCTGCGTGTGGCTTTGCAAAGCAGAGTAGGGGGCCACATTGCTTTGTGCTGGAATTGCTTTCTCATCAATTCTGCTGTGCTATATTACCTTTTTAACTATTGGCAACCATGACTGCTGGTACTGCCTCTGGGTCAGCAGCACACACACACACACACACACACCCTGACCCTCACTGCTACCACCTCCTTCCGAAGGGCATGGACAAGGCAACAGGCGTGGTGATGTACATATAGATCAAGAGGAGAACGACAATGAAGTAGAGCAAATCCCCAATGTGAGTGCTCGGTGTGGAAACTGTTTACCAGCGTAGGAGACATGCAGAAATGTCATCTTAACCTGATGCGATGCACTCACTCATTCGTGGAACACCTGGTTTGTACAGTTACGGCAGCACCTTAATGCAATGACATCTCACAGTGAACCAGAAGGCAGCAGTTCGGACGGCAGTGCCCTTTGAACAAGGTAGTAGGGTACTTTCTTCAACAGCATCCTGCGCATCTGCTCCTGCCACCACCAGGGACACTCCTGTGGGGGAACAGATCCCTAAAGCAGTCTTGCAGGCCATATGCACCACAGCAGACCCTTACCTTCAATGGTCATTGTATTGTGCATGTACTGTGACACGCTACTCTGCAGGGGGGAGCAACCGCAAAGTGTTTTTGAGGAGTCGATCCGGGAGCATGAGAATGAGTGTCCCCTACCTTTGTGAGGGCCACCCAACATCTTCTTCTGTCTGCAAATGCCCTTTCTTATCCTGGTGGTTGGTGCCCCTTTCCTACTCTACCCTCCCTTTCCTTCCTTTCCTTCTGTGTCCTGTGTTACAAGACCAAGAAAGATACAAAACAACCAAAAAAGAAAAGAAAGTTTAAAAAAGGCTCTTTTCAGAGCCACGTTTCACAGTTCAAAAGTAGCATTGCCAATTAAAGGATGCAGGCTGACGCGCAGCCGATAAGCTTCGCAGATTGCACAATGAATAAAGGAAGTGGTATCACAGTTAAAAACATTTCAGTCATTTCTGGGAGAAAGTGATGGCTCTAAAAAGAGGCGTTCTGTGGTGTTTCATTGTGTTTCGAAGGGTAGAAATGAGTAACACCTACTAGAAAATTGCTGGTTGTACTTGCAAAAAGGGCAGCAATGCTTTTTTCATATTTCACAAACAAAGCTGATTGCCATCATTAGTAAGATGAAGTAGGACATGCCAAAAGCATGTCCTACTTCATCTTACAACCACATTTTACAGGCACAAACACCATTCTTGACATTGCGCCTCGCTTTCTCCATTTGCGACCCAAAGCAAGAAGGATGCAGCAACATCTGAGTCTGTGCAATGAGAGAAAATAATTACTCAGGATTTTGGAAACATACCCATGAGCTATCCAAGTGCCTCCTTCATCGCAAATTGCAGAGAAATTCTGGTAACATGTCCTAAACTGTTCCCTCCACAATGAAGAATAAGAATGGCTGGATGATTGAGCGTCACCAAAGTGGCACAAAGAGGAACAAAAATCATCCACTTCATTGCACGTACTCCATACCAGTGCACATCCAAATTATAGAATCCAAAATGTGCAGCCACTCCACAGTGTTTTGCATGCACTTTAAAGAAATGTATCTAGGAGTCCCGCAAAATCCATACACTCTGCCTCCTGACCCACACAACCATAAGCATAGGCTTCTGCATTCCTCTCTAGAAACAGACCTTCTGCCACAGTCTCAGACTGTCTCCTTACACACCACACCCAGAAACCTTATTGACCAATCCGTTAGCCTCAACAGTCCCAGTTTCATGCCTGCCATCCTCAAAAGCTCTGGATGTGGCTCGTATGATCCTGCAAATAACACAGCGTCCGCTGACTTATGCTGTGTACGGGAGTGGGTGAACAGATTACAATCAGGGTAGGGGATTTCATCTTTAGTGGTGGCTCAGAAAAGAGACTTTTTTTGTAGGTGCTTGCAAACAAACATCTTTTTTTTGGGGGGGGAGTCCTTTCATCTCCTTACATTCTTAGAGGAACCTCTTCAAAGAATCCTGTAGATTGTCGAACAATATAACAATTCCAATGGTCGTCAGCGAAATGCCATTTGCAAGGAAAAAGTACACATTTCTAAAATTAAGGATGTCATTGTCACAGTAGAACATCCCAGCAGTGCACAAAAAAGCAGACATGCTTCTAGACCCCTTCCGACCTCTGGCTGTGGACAAATTACATTTGGATAGTCCCATTCTTGTCTTGGTGGTATGCATGAGCAAAGCACCTTGGCAGTGGGAAAAATCTGCTTCACTGCTTTCAGCAACTTCTTCAATTGATGCAGCAAACATGCACAAGGCATGTAACCCAAATGCAGGGCTCCATAATGCACCATGACAATATGAACAGTAGTGACAGTGGCCACATTTCTGCAAAGTGCAATCACAGCTCCGAAACTGCACTCACACACACTGCACCACAAAGCCTCCACACTCCTTCCAAATAGAAACTTTCAGCAATGCCTCTTTCCAGGGAATACCTGTGCAAATCTTGCACAAAAGCATCACCCAAGATCAACACTGTGTCTCTCCATCTCTGCCAGCCTCACTACACACAGCAATGGAAATAAAAATGATTACTGCCCCTTCTTGTGAAGCACACCCTCAACACCTGATTGGATACTCCCCACAGTCCCATTTTCATGCCCAGCATGCTCACAAGTACAGACTGTGGCACATGCGCTTCCCCAACTACTGCGAGGTCTGTGCCCTGTTAAAGCAAGGGAAATGCTTCTTCACTTTCCACTACTCTTTTTCCAGCACTCCCTCATTGGGTACTGTTAAATCGTCACACACACATCCACCAATAAGATCCAAGACCTCTGCATCTAACAATATCATTTCTGTGCACTACATATTTACCGTTAACCAATCAGAGTACAACTTTCGTGTGATTGTAAAGCACCTCCAATAGAAAGTTCTGTGAAACTTTGCAAGATTTCTGCACCCAGATTCATCCACATCGGCATCCATCACCACAAAGTAGAGGTATCAATATATTGTATCCAGTACTTTTGCAACTCTGTTATAAGTGCCTCTGAACAGGGTACCTGCCACTAAACCTCCATAACGTACTCAAGAAGCGTACAGTCATTGCTCCCATCACCTACCAAAAAAAGGCACTTGCAATGGTATGGGCATTGAAAGTTTTCATTTACCCATATAAGCCATTGTAATATACACACAGTTACTCTCTTCTTTGCTTCTGACAATTGTACGCCTTTTTTCCGCACCAACGCATCTCCTATAACAGTCCTAAAATTGTCACTGCAAATGAGCCCCAAAGGCATCCTACCAACCTAAACCAACTACATACATTGCATGCATTTGAACAGAGTGCCTGCCATTTACCTTGTAAACATCACAGAATGTAACATTACTTAGAAAAGCAAAAGAAAAATTATCTGTGCATTGACAACAGTACCAATCATAAATGTGCATAAATAAAACCAACAAGTGAAGTAATTGCTCTACTCATGTAGGCAGCATATATGTGCAGTAAAGGTAATGGAATTTCACACACAAAAACATGTTCCTTTCTAAACTGTACACCTTTCTGAACGTTTTTCTCATCCTTCTACAACTAGGACTAATCCATTTGCAAAGTGAATACTCCTAGACCAATGAACACACTTGCTAAACTGCACATCGTACGGCACACTTACAAGTGAGCCACTTACCCCCTTACCAACAATGCTGATGCTCCCTTACCAACAATGCTGATGCTCCCAAGTCCCCATTCATATACAAAGCCATCCAATTACACACACTAAGTCTTCCTGCCAACGCATCACCCGACTCTTTTAAGTAATGTATTCTCCAAATGCACTCAGTATGCCCTTAACAAATATATTTTACTATTATCTTCTTTCACAGTTGCAGTAAGCACCTCTGTCCTGAAAGCCAGTGGTGTGTCCACTTGAAAATGCAACCCAGAGTAAGCCAACTCTCGACAGCAAGCAAAGTAAGTGCAATGCTATCCTGGAGATTCACTTCTTACTGAGACAGTGCACTGTTATTGTATTTTCAGGAACACAATTACATCAACCCACTGGTGTTTGCATCGTTGTTACTCATTGCACCTCAACATTTCTTCACTTTGTGTTAGCATGTCGCCAACATTATATTAACTCCCAGATAGCAATATAGCGTTACCACCCTACACTAACACACCAATACACAATCACACACCTCTACCTATATTCGACCCTCACATTCATCCATTCATGCAAAGCTTCACGCATGTACATCACAAAATGTGCACACCCACACTTTCCTTTTTCCTGTAACAGCTGATACAGAATGCCTAGCAAAAAGAAACTCTGTAGAAAACAACACAGAAATAGACCAGCTGTACCTAAAAGCATAGAAAGAAGCCATCCACCTATAGCAGATTTTGTACTGAAAGTTGAAAGGGAACAGCTAATGCAGTCACTACCAACAACTAAAGCACCTAACAGTAAGGAAAATGTAATTCCTCTTTCAAAATGTAGACATAAAAGAAAGGTAGTAAAAATAGTGCATCTGTCACCACTGGTAGAGCATGTACACATACTAATGTCACCACAAAGAAGCATTTCAAAAACGTTATTTTACAAGAAATGTTCCTCCACACAGTCCTTTATTTAACCGTATAAGTAGAGGAGAGAAATGACGCTCAGCCCTTAAATCTTACCGGAGAACAGTAATCCTGGAAGCTCCTATAGACTGTGCAATGCTCTAGGAATGAAAACTTTCTATTCATTTTAAACAAAATGAAACCACTGCCAAAAATAATTTGTAAACTACAAGCACTACTTCGAAACAGGCACAATATCAGCATAGATAGCTTTGGCAACAGCAGTACAGGCGAGTAGAGTCACGCCACCAGCACACAGCCATACTTCAATGAAGAATCATAGAAACAAGAGCAAAGGAACCAAATTGCCATACATAGCACTGTACGATGGTATGAAAAGGGATACAATAACATAATTGAACAAAAAACACTGCTTTCACAAATATCCCTATAATACTTACATGCCACTGGCGATGGAACCGAACCAATATGGCCCATCTACAAATGGCCTTGCACATCAATGTGTAACGGTCGCCTCACCTCTATCAAGTCATTCTAGCAGTTTGACCACCATGTGAAAGGCAACGAGAAAGGAAAAAGTAAAATACTACAAACTATGAACTCCTGTCCAGTGTGCAAATACACAGGAGTACCAGGACATTTGTTAACCTGCATTTCTGGACCTGCTTGCAAAAGTATCTTCCGCCATATGAAAATGTTAGCACCACACCATTGTAGTGTAAAAGAAAATCTTGTATACAAAGTGTACTAAGCAAAACGTACTCGGACACAAAACTGCCTGTTCCATTCAAATTGTCCAATACAAGTGGTGTAAATTACTGTGATAAAGTAGCAATCAATGATGTATTACAAATGCCACCAATAGTTAAAAACATTTATGGAAACAGATCAGACCAGTTGTGTTTACAAATGATAGTCCTGCACACAAATGCTGCAAACAATCCTAGAAACCATTACAGAGTGCCAGGAATTAAACAGAAACTGTGCTACTGTGCTAAAATGGTAAATGCATGTTAAACAGACAAGGATATTCACAGGAAGTTGTAACATAGTACACGTGTTGGAAAGCAAAAACATACCCACAAAGGAAATCTTTCAGACTTCTTTCAGACTTGTGGAAACATACATGCACTCTCTGCAATCATGTCAGTCAGGAACAAGTCCATAATGAACGCTTTCTTTATGTACCTACACCTAACTGTGATTTCATTCCATTTAAGCAAGTGGTACAAAATGGAAAGCATGGCATATTGTGTAGGCCTTGCAATTCCGATAATCGCTCCACCTTACATATACAATCACATAGGCAATATATAACATGAATGATTTCAACATACAATGCAGATGGAAACAAAACTAAGTGCAAGCTTAAAACCTTCACACAGTGACAGGTATCACTTGCCAACAAAACTTTCCCACCAATGGCCATAATCTACCACACAGGTGACACAACTAATTCAAGTCACTATACTGCATACATTGGAAAGTACGTACAATCTTTGAATGAGTTGTAAAGTAATTTGTTTCCTTTCATGAACGAGAGGGCCAAAAATATCCTTGCCAAAAGGCACTAAAGTGCGTAAGATGGCCATGCCATCCCCGTATGCGCAGCCATCGCACACACAGTCTGCCATACACCTTTGATTTGTAAGACACTACACATATAAATAGTAGATAGGGCCCATAAATGTACTTTTATATATTGTGGCAGCTGTACATTCATTGCACCATGTGTAAGGTAGTAGCATGTCTCCATGTACGTAAAAGTAAGTTCTACGTAACAGCAACTATATGTGGGTGGCTGTGTACATTCTCTATATTTTAAATGTGTGCTGCCGAGCAATTCCTTTCATGTCATAATAGCTTACTGCACTTCCAAAACAAAGGGTGTCTTCAGGGGCTAACCATAGCAAACAAGTGGTGGCATGTTGCTCCCTAATCTGGAACAAGTGCTATAACCTACACCATATGAAAGTATACGCATGACAGCTCACTTGTCATGCTCTACTAAGTGCAAAATGTCCTTCACAACCATTCTGTAAAGGTGACCACCCTCAGAGAGATGCAGAGTTGTAACTGTTTACGATGCAGCAATGTATGGTTATAACAATCTACCCAAAAAAGCAAAGGACAAAGAAAAAATTACTCTTTAAACATATTTGTGGCATCCATATAGCAGTGTCACAGCACTGCATTACACTGTGGTGGCTGTGGCCAAGGCCTACCCTCTTGGGGGGATGGCCTACGGCCTTTGGCCATGCACCCAAGAGCCTAGACCTTGGCCACACCCACTGCAGCATAATGCAGCCATGCATGCAAGCATGTGGCCAGGTAGCAGAACCCACAAACGTAACACAGCCACCTGCAGTCCTACCCAACCCCCACAACACAATACAGCCATCCATGCAAACATGTAACCATCCACAAACATAACACAGCCTCCAGCACCCCTACCCACTTTCATTCACATACCATTTTACTACTTCCAACCAAACCACAAAATCTTCACAACATTGCCCTTGCTCCCAACACTCCATCAACTACAAAGAACCAATACATCATAATGCAGTTCAGTACTCATTAATCTGTGGAATGGCCACAACCCAACCACATAAATCATCCACTGGAACCCTATACACTTCTATACACACAATATTTCAACAGCTCACCCAGTGGACAAACAGAAGGACTGTTGACTCCATTATCTCTGACCATGCACACAAAACTGGAGGATTTGCTAACAATCACCACACCCATGCAACCTACAATGTGTAAAATGCTGACAAACCACACACACAAGGCAACAATGTGAAACCTACTTTCAACCAGTGGCCATACTTTTCGGTGCAAGGCCTCCAGTCATGTGTCCAAGGAGCTACAAGCTTAACCCACACAACACAGCATACTACAACCTATGCAAAAATGCTCATGTCATGTACTATCCACTCGCCATCTACAATTGACCTTGCCAGTAGTCACCACAGAAAGAGGTCACCACAGGACCTATCGTGCCGTAACCAAGGCTACTTGCATGCAACACACAAGGTACTCACCTGAGGAGGTACACGCAAATTGGCACCGTACGCACAGATACCGCTGCCACGCCACTGTCTTCTTCCACCCAATAAAATATATCTGATGAACCACTTCTCACTCCCCCACCCTTTGCATCCCCTCTTCCCACCACCAGATGCTGCAAAGCATGTTTTCTAGCTCCTTTCGGCGCCGCAATATCCTCGGATACAACATGGTAGCGCTACCCAAAATTATGACGCACATCACGTTTCCCTCCAGCCAACCACTGGATGTGTCCAATGTCCGCTGACATCACACCACACTCCTGCCCAATCAGACTTCTGACCGCGGAGCGAACAGGGAAATGGGACCGCGGAGTGGAGCCAGATATCACACATTTTTTTAGATGTACATTTTACCTGCTTTTTAAAAAAGTACAGGATGGATTATCACCAAATTTTGAAATGTGCGCTTTCGGGACCAAGCCGCTGATCCTGACGCAAATGTGATGAAAATCTGTCCAACGGTTTGGTCTGTACGTGTGCGCAGAGTTTTTGTCCTTTCAGACCATGGAGGAAAAAAAAATGTGGAACCCGCCCTATAAGTTTGGTCCCCCTAGACGAAACCTCACCAAACTTGCCAAAGAAATTCAGAGAGGGCCATATACTTTTTTTTGCAAAGTTTGGTGCGGATTCATCCAGGGAGAGCAAAGTTATAACCCTCCCAAAAAGTGGCCTTCCTATCAGTTGAGCACCTTAACCATAACTACGCGCCCGCTACCGTGGGCCGTGTAATATATATATAGATATATATATATATATATATATACACAAAAGTACATCCCCTCCACCCACTCTGTGGGATTTACATTGTGTAATGTGAGGAACAGTTGTTACATGTCTGCGTTAATGGACTAAAGCTAACGGAATTCCCTGAGGCTACAAACCTGCACTAACCAGCAACACCTGAAGTGATTGCCTCCCTGATGAGTTCAAGAGGCATGAAAGAGCTTAGAGAAGAATACCATCTGGACTGAAAGAGGCTGAATGAGCTGGGAACAAGAGTGCGCTCTTCACCTTCCTTTGTGTGCAATAAATATATGGGATCTCCAGACTCCAGAGGAGCAGCACAGGGGTTGGGGGGTTGCAGATGGGTCACTTTGCTTATTCCCATTCATTTTCTCATAGAGAAAAGGTGCAATGTTTGAAAAACTATAGCGTGAACACTACTGGACAGATTTGGACCAAACTTTGGAATGAGGTCCTCCACAACCTTATAGAGTCTAGTAAAGTATTTGACATCAGAAAGAGACTCACAAATCTTCTGTTTATATAGTCACTCCTAGGGGAACGCTGATTGTTTTGAACAATGGCCCTTAGATGCCACGGAATACGGTGCTATAAAAATACCAATACCAATAGCGTTAAAAATAGCAATCACATCAGGCTAAAAGTCGGGAGTGGGAAAGACACTCTGTGAGGTTGGAGATTTGGGGGTGGGTCGGGGAGCCACTTACGGGGAGGAATGTTTTGGTTCATCAGGGCAAGACAACATCAATCTCACGAGATTACAGCGGCAACACTGCAAGACGTGCTCAGAAATAAATGTGTGAAGTGGTGAGTGATATGGGGGTAATGGAAGAGGGTTAAGGAGGGAAAAAGCTATTTGGTGGAGTGAGGGGACCTGGCAAAAAGAAGGGGGTCACAGGATGAGTGGCTGTGAAGACGTGGAAGACTTAATTCTGAGTAACATTTTCTGTTTTCATGGGAATCGGCAAACTACCACTATACCACAGGAATTTCTGTTTGAATCAATTACTGTGAAATGATCGTGGGAATAACGAGTTAGAAAAATAAAGGTTTAACGTCTGCAGTGCCTACATCTATTGAGCAGGGGACAATGGGTGTTTTGTAAAAAATCAATGGTGTGACATGGCCAGTGGCCATGGGTACTGGGCTCAAAAGAAAGATATTGGTGCAACATGTATAGAGGCCATGGCCGAAGGCCCTAGCTGTTGAGACCTCAAGAAACTATGCAAAATGTTCAGCCAACGCTAGTGGGCCCAATTGAAATCTATTGGTACAACATGTACGGTGGCCACGGCAGAAGGCCACAGCAGAAGGCCATGGCAAGTAGGCCCTGGCGAAACAAAGGCATAGCAAAACACTTGAAATTCTGTGAAAACACATTTGTTACGAGATAGACTTAACGCACAAAAAACCCTTGAAATTCAGCACTCGCATTTCAATCAAGTTCACCTTGGAGTAGAAAATGCAGCGTATGAACCAAATAGTGATAGAGGGTAATGCCCAAGAGAGGGCCAAGGAGGAAAACAACAATTGAGGGGAGTGGAGGGACCATGGAAAGAGGAGGGAAGCAGTTGGTGATTGCTGTGAAGACAGGGAAGAGTTTGGGATTTTCAAGCATTATCAGGGTAATATCGGAGGAATCCTGTGGGCATGGGTAGTTCAATGCCGCTGTATGTGTAGTTTGTTGCCATTATCAGGGGAATATTGGGGTATTCACGTGGGAATGGGGAGAGAGTAAACAACTTTTTTATTTACACCTGCAGTGATTACATCTCTGAGGCAGGGGTTAGGGGTATCTGTGCCAAAGGTCATGGCTAGTGGGCTGCAAAGAAACCTATTGGTTTACTATCTACAGCGGCCATGGCAGAAGGCCATTGCTAGTGGGCCCCAAAGAAACCTTTTGGTGCAACATGTACAGGGCCAAGGCCAAAGGCCATGGCTAGTGGGTCCCACAGAAACTATAGTATAACAAAACCCTTGACATTTAGTGAAAAAAAAAACATTAGTTAGGAGAGAGTTAAGGTGACCAGATTTAACATGTAAAATGCATAGCAAAAAAATCTTTGAAATAAGAAAGTTAAGGTGATCAGATTTAATGCAACAAACTCCTGAAAATCAGCAATTATATTTCAAGCAAGACCACCTAAACTATGCGCAGCATATAACCACAGTGATGACATCACACATAACATCATTGGTGACATTCCTAATTATATCATGCATTATATCACTGGTTTGATTAATTACATTTTGAAATATGACAACTCTGTTTTTTCACATTAAATAGCTGTAAATATTTCATACTTACACAGTACAATGTGTTCTGCCCTTGTTTCTTTAAAAGTAATGCGTGGCATATAATTAGGTAGCATGAGAAACTGATTCTTTTTGCATAATAACGAAAATTTGAATTCTTAGATTATGTATTATCACAATGCACACAGGCACATACTTTCTTTTGGATGTGATTATTTTTTAAAACTTGTCATTTAGTAAATAATGTGTTCATGTAATGTTATTACAGTAAGGAGAACCGGAAATTTAAATATGAATATTAACTATTTTCATAGCACTTACTATTAAACATGTTTCTACTTCTATCTATTCTTATTTTTTGTTAATACTACCTATACCTGTCATGTTTGAAATATCTGAAATAGATTTACCAGAATCATGTACTTTCCCTGCAATTCAAACCATTTGTATAATGTTACATATTTGTATTTGAAAGTTTATAAGTTGACAAGTAATACAAATGAATGTGCTACACGTAATCATGGACTACTTCTATATAAGTGCATTGTTCTATGTCATATTGTTAAGTATAATAAAAATAAAATATGTAAAAGATGTCAGACATATTCTAAATTATTTAATCAGCAATGTGAGTATTAGTGATGCCACCAGTGATGTCATCTGTGATGTCATCATTGTGAGGGATCTGAATGCGTACTCACTTCTTTCCCCAACATATCCTCCTCCTAGGTGGCCAGGAAAAAGCCGTCGCTATCGGATCTTGACGCTGGGGGTGCAGATGCAAGGGAGAATCTCCTGGGTGGAGGAGACTTGCGGAGTGGGGATGAGGAACCCTTGGGTGACGGGACACAGTATTCCCCTTTTCCCTTTTCTAATGAGTCTGATGTCCCCTCCAGGCCTTTGTAGGTTACCAGTCCCTTCCCTATCTTTTACATACATCATCTCCCAGTAAACACCAGTCAACTACTGGGTTGAGGAAGAAACACACCAGAGCCATAAATCCTCTCTTTAACGATTCTTAAACACAAGAACACCACTTTTGAACTTGGACGAGGAAGATGCAACAAAGACTGACAACAGACTAAAGAACTAACCCGGCACAGTCTAGTTGCCGAGTACCTAATCAAACAGGGCAGAATATTTAAAGTCTAGTATCGTAAGAAGAAGGCAGACCTGAAAGAAGTGCAGCTGTGTGGAAGAAAAACCCTGAGAAATCCAGAGAAAAGTTCCTTGTGCACTATAACACATGACATAAAAAAAAAGAAACCAAGAGAAGCTGGAGAGGGATGCAGAGTAAGCACAGCAGGAAGCAAGGTGGAAAGAAGGCTGGCACACGAAAGCTCTGCAGAGGAAAGCATGCGCTTCCCTCTGAAACGGAGAGGCATCTGCACTGCTGAACAAACCACAGCATAGAAGGGGCTGGTGGAGTCCCAGAGGCGGTAAAGTGCATCAGCTATACCGCCGGGTAAGAGAGAAGCTGTCCACAAAGCCTCAGGAGGAAAGGCAGGACAAGGAAAGCTTCCTGGAGACACAGACAGTGCTGCAGCCCCACACCATATGTTGGACATGCCAAGTGACACCGGTGAGTCTGGCCAGGAGCACTGGGAGTCCCGGGGCATACCAACATAGTTTTCAGTGGGACATTTGCCATATATGAAAAACTGATAAGAGAAAGAGACTGTATTTATGTGAAATCCTTACTTAAGTCAATTTGGGAAAAAGTTAGAATAAGCACAACAGTGAATTAATGAACTGTGGTAAGGCCAAAGGAAACATTGATTCTAGTGAAGAGAATTGGTTATGAACTAACATGAAAAGTATTGCTAACAAACAAAGCCAAACAAGCAAGCTTAAGTGATGTGGGATGTTTTTACCCATGCATCCAAGCCCTACCATAAAACTGTGCAGTACTGGCATGGACAACATCATGATGGCCAGAACTCCCAAGAGAGTGCACAGGAAAACATGAAGAATAGGCTGCCACCCATTTTTGCCTATGTTGTGAGCACAGGAGGGCACTGCCTAAAACCACCATTGGGCTACACACACAGTAGCCTGAAACCATTGGGAATGGCAATGCTGATTGCCAAAAAGCAACTCAGAACTGTGGGGAATTAATTTTCTTAATCCCAAAAATGGTTGCAATACCGGTACTCACCACTATCAGAAAGCCGGCGTTTTAACCACCAGACTTTTGTATAAAACTGAACAAATGAACCGAAACCAGGCCAAGGAAAGACTTGCTAAGAGGTGGATACAATGTAAAACTATATTCTGAAATGACTTGAAGGAAGTAATTATTTAATGTATATGTAAAAAGTGTAAGTTTGATTTAAACTGGGAACTAAAGTGACATTTAGCTGAATTCTGCCTGACAACTACCCCCAACAGGAGAAACCTTCTCAGCCACTCTTCCCAGGCCTGGCTACATCCTGCTGCCCCTGCCAAAAGGAGCTCACACCTCCCTGATTGAATTAAGGGAGGGGACCTGCAGACTGCAGGAGGTTGAACAAAGCCTTGTCCTGGACTCAGGCAAATGTTATATTGGGAGGGCCATAAAGTGGCTTCCTCTTGGGAAAACTGGGAGGGGCAGTGCCTCTGCTAGCAGCTGAGTTTGGGGGAAGTGGATAAACCAATTATTCTACCCTGTGATGTGGGAAGCCACACCCCTTTTTGAACAGAGCATAATTTTAAAAAGATAGATAACGCATAGTGCGGACTGGTCAAAATTATATAATTAATATCATTGTTCTTGCGATTTTTCTGTGCTCGTTTTAAGAGGCGTTAGGACCCTGTGGTGTATTCTGGGGGGTTGCTAGCGGAAAATAGGGTCTCACTCCAAATGTATGCATGCTAAAAATCTGACACTTTATCATCTGAAACCCATCTCCCTGGTGCACATTTGTGTAAAATCTGGAAAGGTTTAGAGGTCATTATCTGGATGGAAAGGGGAGAATTCTGTCATCAGTGGACACAACATTGTACAAAGACAGGGATCGGATGGTTTGCTGCTACAGAAAATATGTAAACTGGACCTATAATATGAGAAAAATGGTACATAGATAAATATGTATTTGGGTCAGAAATAGATTTGTGTGCAATTTGACAAGGGGAGGTTCATCTGACCATAAAACCTACAGCATCACTCTGACACTCCATTTCTTCCCCACAATCAAGGGAGAGAGGAAAGCTTGGCCAATGATAAGTGAGAGGGGCAGGCTTAGCTGGGCCCAGGCACACACCCATTTTCAAAACACATAAAAAGAGACTGCTGGGACAGGTAGAGACATTCAATTCCATTTGCTGCGGAGCATGCTGACCAACGACTTCACATCCAGAGATCCAGACTTCAAATCCATCAATCTCCAGAACCTTGTAGCAGAAATTAACTCCAGAATTTGTAGCAGAGAGGCCTGAATCCACCAACTGAATCCTCTTCAGCAGGCCTCAAAACCAACCAAACTATTCAACAGCCGGGCGAGCTGTTTGAATTTTGCCAAGAATTTTTGCAAGAACCTGTAGCAGTATCCAGAAAGCAGTGCTGTATCCGGAACCCGAGAGAACCACAAACCAGACCGCTGTGAGCAGAACCAGAGACCCAGACAGTTGTGAGCAGAACCAATGCCTGATTGACCCGCTGTATCCAGAGAGCTGACCCAGATCGCTGTGAAGTGCCGAGACCAGAACCGGAGTCAGTCCAAAACCTGACCAGACCCGTTGCGAGGCCCATTCCTGCCCAAAATATATTGTGAGTACCGCCAGAACTGGGCAGAACCCAATCTCTTAGTTAAAATAATCTAATCCAAACTATTTTAACCTAAGTAGAACTGCCTCCAAGAAATCGCGTCATCTGTCATTTTTAAAGCTGCACAACTGTCACCTGTCAATTCTGCAGCTGCAAGCTGTCACCTGTCATTTTGAGTTTTACTTTAAATCCGAAAATCTACCTTTATTAAATCATCCGTATCTCCGGAACCGTGTGTGTTTTCATCTGAAAGCTTAGAATCTAGGCTTTCCAACAAACCTAGAACCGACTTCCTACTCCGTATACTTGTTCCGTAATCGCGAGACACGCACTCGCGAAATTTACCGCGATTTGGCCCGATTTCTTCATCTGTAGAAATCAACTTTTTGCTTATCTTTGCTAAAATTCGTTTGCAATCTGCTAATCATTCATAGAGTATTGTTAAAGTGAGCCTGAACTAATATAAAGTAGCCATCACCTACCCTGAACCTCTAGAGGGAATTAAAAGCAATTTTAGCACCTTTTCACTTTCCTGCAAACCACATTAAAGTAATTCGCCTGTGTTTAAAACTCATCCCTGTTTTCTCTAAGCTTGCTGGGGGAACTGGAACTGTGTATTGCTTTATAAAGTGTGATTTGTGGGATTCTTGAAGACTGTGTGCTCTCCTTCCATTTCTTGTATTGCATAGGGGGGAGTGAATTGGCAAAAGAAAAAGTGATCATATTACCTTTTGCTAAAATCATAACAAGTCATTTCTGTACTGCATTTTATTCCACCTTGCGTTTCCTTGAACCATATAAAGCATTCTTTCCCATCTTATTCTTCTGTTCCTATTCATAAGTACCTCTGCTGATTACTGCTCATATTCACAAGTGTAATATCAGTTAGCAATTTATTTATAAAGTGTGATAGATATATATTGTTACATTTTCAAATAAACCTTTTAATTTGCAAAACAAACCTACTTCTTGGCTCAGTCGGGTCAGGGGGATTCTAAGAGGGGGGTGTTATACAAGGGTGGTCACCCAGAGTACTGAACTGGATATAAAAATACATCAAGAAGGGTTTTCCTCAGCATCCCAGGCTAGGCATTGACTTAGCTGTAGTGTTGATTGAATATCGCTTACAGTGAATAATTGTGATCAACGTTATCAAGAGACAAACAAGCATTGTCAAGGGTCAAGAAGATATAATTGCATAGTAATGAAAGATGTGAATGCTTATCAAGAAACCTGAAACAGTGAATACATTTCCTAGTAGAGTGTACTGGGAAGCTTATGATGACTTGTAAATAAGGACTATAACAGTAATTAAGTTTCCTAGCAGACGACTGTACTCAGAAGCCTACAATTGTCTTTGCAAGAGAAAGCTACTAAACAAGTCAATGGGGAGAAGTGAAGCTGAAACAGTGGCACTATGTAGTGCATCCACGTAAGGCGTGTCGGTTGTGTGACTTGTAATTGGTAGACCATGTGGTCTGCGGCTGCGCCTAGACCGAATACACCAACATAAGGAAAAGCCGCTTTGTGATCGAATAAAGGAAAACCTGTGCGAACTGCAATTGAGGAATTGAACTTTATGAATTGTTGAAAGGTAACCAAACCTGAAGAGCTAGGAACTATCCCAGGAATTGTGTTAGTTTGCAACATTGAAAGACTTGAAAGCTTGTGGAAGGGAACCCCTCTTTTGTAACGTGAACTATTTCAACCTCAGGGAAGGGAAACCCCTTTTCCACCCAGAACACCTCTCATTTGATGCTGACAGCTCTACACATTGTACACAATTGGATGTGAGGGCAAGTATAGGTTTTGGACACAGACAGACATTTGCTTTGTACTTCCTGACACAGACTATCATTCATTTTGTTTAGATAGGGATATCCCGCCTTAGGATAGGGCGAGTTAGGCCTTTTTCCAACCCTCCTTTTTCAGCTAATAATAGTTGATATCCCAAAACTCTATTCAGTTGTCTGGGTCTACTTCATAATGCCTTCACAAATGGTGTCATTAAAGTTCATCTTCATGTATACTAATGAATTGTGTGTTTCAGGCCTTCTTATTGCCCCATGTATGTGCACCATGAGCTGAGAACAAACCCTAAGGAAAGTACTTTAAGAAAATATGACAAGGTTAACACCTTTTGAATTTTAATATTCTGAATGTCAGTAAACAAAACCACCGGGCCTATATATGTCAGTGAACAAGAACAAGTGGAGCCAGATATCTGATGTCATCAGTGATGTCATCAATGACATTTATGATGTCATCTTTGATGTCCTGGGTGTTAGTCTTAGCAGTACACAGTGGTGGCGTGAGTTATGGTTGCTTAGCTTACCATAACTGGCACATTTCTGAGGTTTTTCGATTTTACTTGTAACCGTAACATCCCTTTAATGTTTTTTCAGTGAATTTCAAACGTTATTATTAGTGCAACTTAACCGTTACATCCCTTTAACAAAGTTTTTTCTGTGAATATGTATATATATATATATATATATATATGTTATATTTATTTATGTGTATAGCACGCAATACATGCAGTTACAGGTAGGTAAAAAGTGACATAAGTTTTGGTGCACAATTTGGAAAGCCACGTCTCATGGTACGGGGTGCTGCATCAAGTATGCAGTTGCAGGTGGGTGGGAAACATGCAAGGGGCAAGCTAGTAATGGGGAACACGACATAAAAGTAGTCACGTGATGGCGTGAGTAGTTGGGAGGTGTGTTAGGGAGGAGTCGGATGCCAGTCGGTCTCCTTAGTGTGACCAAGTGGGAACGGTGGAAAATGCAGGAGGCACAGAGTGTGTATGAGGGGCATCTTGGGATAGCAGAGAGGTGGGGGCAGTGGATGCGGCAGACAGGCATGATCAGAGCATGGGTGGGGCAGGGAAGTAGGAGAACCAGAACAGTTTACGGGGGGTACAAACTTTCAAGGCAGCAGATAGGCAAAGCAGAAGCGAAATATCAAGGCACATGATACTTAGATAGGCAACGGGGTTGCAGCAAGGCACTATGGTAGAAGCTGCAAGAGACAGTAGGTAGTGGCAGGGAAACAGTCACTATTGAGCGTGGGTCAATTCCGGGGTTGACGACTTGATAGGTCTTGAGTGAGGGGATCAAGGGGCTGGGAGGCCACAGATGTTACCTGATGTTACAACTCGTGAAGAAATCAACCAGCAGAACGTTGTGAGCAGAAAAATGACCTGCAACGGCATATGGATTGAAGAGCCAAAAGGTACGTACCAGCAAGGACAGGGACAGACACTGCCTGGGTTGTGGGCCTTTGGGTCGGGGCCGGCTACAGCCTGCTGGTTGCCCATAGGCCAATAAAGAGTGCTTGAGATCCAATAGTAAGCAGCGAGGCGGGCACAGCTTTACTCGAAGGAGCTTGCATAGTAGTGAGACAATGCAGCAGCCATCATTGAAAATGCTGTGAGGTGCAGGGGCACACAGGATTAAGTACCCACTACACGCAATGCAGCCAGCCCCCAGAAAGCTGGGGGCAGTAATTGGAATTGTAGATATGCTCTGTATCAATCCGCACGAAGAAGAAAACAATTATAATAGAATTGCAAATTTTCCTTTTTTTTCTTTGTTTCTTTTTTCATTAAAGATTTTGAAAAGCATCATACTGCAATGCTGTGGAGATAGCAGGCATCAGGGATGAAGTGTGAAGCCACAAAGAAGAGAGGTAGCAGGAGAAAGCAGGTTCCACATCCACAAGGCCCGAGATGCGAGGAGAAAGCACAGCTGATCGAGATGACGGGTCTTGATGTGGGCCTTTGGGAAGTGGTCGGCTAAAGCCTGCTGGTTGCCCATAGGCCAATAAAGAGTGCTTGTGATCCAATAGCGAGCAGAGAGGTGGGCACAGCTTTACTCAAAGGAGCTTGAATGGCAGTGGGACAAAGTGGCGGCCATCATTAAAAAAGCTGTGAGGTGCCTTAGACACAGAGGCACACAGGATTAAGTGCCTACCACACACAATGCAGCCAGCCCACAGCACGCACAGTAGTTGGATTTGTAGATATGCTCAGTACCAATCCACACAGAGAAGAAAACAGTAATAATAAAATTGAACATTTTTCATTTTTGTCCCTAGTTTCTTTTTTCATTAAAGATTCTGAAATGAATCATACCGCAATGCTGTGGAGATAGCAGGCGTCAGGGATGAAGTGTGAGGCCGCAAAGAAGGGAGGTAGCAGGAGAGAGCAGGTTCCATATTATATATTTTGGAAAAGATTGTTTGGTGCAGTGCAATACCCCTACCCCTCCCACCAGCTCTGCAAAACTTCATGGAACAATTGCATTATCGTGAAATGTGCGCCAATCTGTAAGCAAGCAAGTTCTTCTAAAATGCAAGCAAGTTCTTCTATAATGCAAGCAAGTTCTTCTATAATAAAATGCAGATATTCATCCACTTGAATATATTTTTACAATACATGGCACAGCTCAAAGATTTCACACACACACACGTTAAACACACCCCATATAAACATTATAATAGCAATCAGAGAAAAGTACATTATAAAATGTTCAGCCATGTCATACCATTCTGATATGACACCTGTGAAATCGGCCTATGGAAAGCACTCTTGGCATCATGGACCACCTAACTGTTATGGATGGAGGCTTGTTATAACCTTTAACCCCAGTAGCTCAGTCATCCACTGGCAATGAAAAGGTAAATTCCAATAGTAAGAAAGCAAAGCCCAAAATCTAATGCAGTGGAACAATTAAAGAAACACAATGTGCCAAGCAACATACATCTCAACACTAAACCAACACAATATAATGCAAAATTGAAAAACATATCAAAAGAAGAATGGAAACAAAAGAAGGTCTTAAAAGCAAGATCCAGCAACTCTCCCACAAGCACAAATGGTGGTAGCAGGACCTTCTATGAAATGGTGAACTCCACAACAGAGCTTTCAACATGAGGGTAGTCTTCTGCATTAAGGAGCAGCTGATGGGCACTGGGACCTCTCTTACACACTTTTGGAAAAGCTCCGGCCTGGAGCCTCAGCTCTCTTTAGCCGGTGAAATGTTCTGCAACACACAGGTGTATCTTCTTGGGCACACAGCACTTCCGGACCAGTGCAGGGGTTAAAGATCTGACCATCGGCTGCCACTGCCAACCCGAACTACAAGCCTCCGGATCAGATCTCAAAACATCTTCTCCCAACCACTTTTGCAAGATGCCTAGTTTTATGCTGGAACATAGTTTTGAATTGTTATCCAATGTGTATAAGAAGTCATATTAGATATTGCAAATACTTTTTCATTACAAAAAATAAATGGAATGACAAAAAATAAATGGATCAATTAGGAAATGAGTGTTATTTTAAAATAGCTTGCCTATTATTGTCGACATGATACTCTGAAAGCAAGTATTTGTACTTGGGTCTTTGCTATTTAAATGAGCAATCGCTGAGAGTAATCAAGGGTGCTTAACATAACCAACAACAGCCTTTTTTAAAACGATGTATTCTGAATTAGATAAAAAATAAATAATGTTCTTCAGAGATGTATGTTGATGCTCAAGGCTTTAAGTGGGCCCGGGCTAACTGGGGCCAGTCTCTGAGATGGGCTCCTGAGCCAGGGGCACTGTCGGTGATCACCCCGACTAGCCCCAGCCACGCTGACTTCTCGTGCAGTTCCTTAGCCTAGCGCTGCACGGCTGCCTGTAGGTGTCAGCATTTCGGTTTTTTCTTGTTTCTAATCCGAAATGCTGACACCTGCAGGCAGCTGGGTACCCGTCCATCGTTCGGCTAAACTTGCTGCACGATGTCTCTTTATTCAGAAACAGAAGGAGGGCTGGGATGGCCAGCCTCTCCTTTTGTTTCTGTGTAAAGAGCTAACATGCGGCAGGAAGCCCATTGACTTTGGCTAAAGGGCTTCCGTTGTGGGTTAGCTGTTTTTACTTTCACGTTCCAAGCACAGTGCTCTGATTTCAGCAATGTCGTTGGCTTGGCCAATGGGATTCGTGGGGCTGAAACTTCTTGGCAGCGATGCGCGGTATTAACCTCAGAAGAACGCGCACAGTTGCATGAGCCGTTTAGCCGAATACCCTCAATTATTTGCAGCAGATGTTTTGTTGCTTGTAATTGCAGCCTGTCCTGTAGCGTGCACCAAGGATTGCAGACAGGGAAAATAGCAGGCTCCAATGACCCGTCACTGTTATCCCGCTTCATCCCGTTTCCTGCAAACAGAACAAGGGACGTGTAATACAGCCGTCTAAAACATGTACCCTGTAAAGAAGTCTGTTTTACCCGCTACAAATCTAAACGGCAAAATAACTGACAAGTCCAGCTGAAAGCTTTGCGGGAACATTAATTGAATGCGCGTTGCTTTAATGAAAATGACGAGTCACACGATTTAAAAATTGCGGCAACACAATCAAAAATAATGTGATCACGGTTACAATGCTTTGCATCTTTCATGTACCAGTCAATCGCACTGTGAAGATTTATAAAACAAGCTATGCGCTTCGCTTTCCTCAGTCCTTGTTCTAGCAGCATCCATTTTCTCAGTAAAGTCTGCCCTCTGCTGCCTGATCGGTAACATTGCGTCTCATTCAATGAACGCTCTCCTATTTAGCCGGGCTTGACAAAAACTGCGCTTTAATTATGTAAGTTCGCACTACTTAGAAAAGCACCCTTTTCGATGGTATTTAGCCGAGAGTATAAGTTTCTGGTTATAACCAAATGTTATATATTACTATATATATAAATGTTATATCGCAGTGCAGTTATCTATGTCAATATATTATGTACCCTAAAGCAGTGGTGGAAATGGAAAAAATGTGGTGGGGGATCCCACAAGGGCCGGAGTGGGGGAGGAGTTTGGGGGGGGGGGGCGGTTGCAGAAGGGGCGTGGTCTGGAGGGGGCAGGTTGGTAGTGCCCGATCAAATAAATACTTTAAAAAAAAGAAAGAAAAAAAACCGCCCGCGACGGCAGCTTTGCCGTTTTGCCTTTCACCGCCGGCTTTGGTGCACAATGGTCGCTACATGTACAACTGACTCCTTTCAGTTGTACATGTAGCGAGCATTGTGCATAACACACCAGTGCCAAAGCCGGCGGTAAATGGCAAAACGCTGTCGCGCGTGCCTTTTTTTATTATTTTTTTTCAGTATTCCAGTGCGGTTCATGAGCTTGGGTGGCTGACTGACCGGATCCCGAGATCCGGCTACACATCTGGTTCCGGATCTCAGATCTGCCGAGAGCCGGCCCAATGACCAGCACTGCCCTAAACGGAATAACATTCAAGCTCATGTTCCATGAGGTGTAACGTGAATGGAAGGCTAAAAGCCTTGAGTTAAGGCCGTTACGCCTTTAATTCATACTGCACCACATTTTCGACCATTCTTATGATGGCGAGTAGGGATGGACCGCAATGTGCCGTTCGGCCGCCTTTTTCTCTGTCACACAAATGCGCCAGCATTTGCGCCGGCATGGATTTTCATGCAGGCTCAAATGCTGGAGATCCTTCTGGGATCCATCGGCTTTATGCACAAGCATAGAGCAGGCGGGTGCCAAAGGGATTCATTGTACATGCTGCCTGCCATGCTTACAGGTGAGCTAGCCTGTACAATTAAATGCTACTCGACATGCGAGCATGTCAGGCAGCATTTAATTGTAACTGTGAACGCTGCCAAGCATGTCAGGCAGCATTTACTCACTTTGCCCAGCTTTGCAAATGAGAACAATCTGGTTGGGGGTGGGGGGGCCTGGCTATGCCCGAGCGCACACGTACCAGGCATGGATGTCATTTAGGGGTCGCCAGAGATTACAAGAGCGACCGCTGCCGATTGTCCAGTGACCTCTGTTAATCTCTTGCGACCTCTGGCATTCATCCAATCAGGGGAGGAGGGGTGTGGCCACAGCCATGAGTGCCGTGCTGCAACGCTTGTGGTCCTCCGTTTTGCACCGTTTGCAGTGGCTGTGTAGTGGGACTGGTGGGGCTTGCAGCATGCAGTGCGCTGCTGCAGTGCTGGGTGGGTATGTTGAGCCTGCAGCTCTGGTGATGCGTGTGTGCGCTACTCTGATCACGGCGTGCAATTTCTGTGCACTGTTACACCACGCCTCTAAGTGTACGTGCGCTCCGTGCCTTGGGTTAGTACCTCGGTCGGTCGAGAGGCACAGGCGTACCCCCCTCACCCAATCCATACTAATGCCTCCTCGCAAGCCCCGCTCCACGGAGCGCTGAGGTAGCCTCTGCCCCTCCAGACAAAGCCAGCCATGGTGGTGCTGAGAAATGCCGCACACTTCTCCCTGGGGTATGTCTCGTCTTCCATCTAGCCTCAGTCAGGTGTGTTGTGTGGAATGGCTGTTGGCTATGGGTTTTATTTTCCAGGTTGTTGGATCGTGGTCACTGTGCTGTTCAGCAGCAAACATGGTGCTGCTTGATTAATGTTTCGCATTCTCCAGCATTACCCGGTGGTGCCGCAGTGGCTGTGCCCTCACCTGCGGCCGCAGCGCCAGACCAGGGCCAGTTGTGTTCGTGCTCTAAAATCGTGAAACCAGGCAGACTAGAAAGTTTAGAAACATTTGATTTTCATGGCAGCCACGTGGAACGGAGTCTCCAGTGGCTGCCATGGAAATCAAATGTTTCTAGTCTGCCCGGTTTCACAATTTTACACCAAAATAATGGGTTACGGGTCACGTTTTTAAACAAGGTTTTATTTTGCACAAGTTAAATTTAGTAGTGATATTTAATACAAAGAATATATTATATGTGCATATGTTATGATAGGTAGATTTGACGCAAATGAAAACTATTTAAATGTTATGTACATTGTGCAATGCTTCTTTTCAACGTGTGTCGGAACGCCGGTGAATTTATTCAGTTTAAGATGGCCTCAGAGCGGCTATTCATCAACATCGACACCGCCCTTTGCCGGGAAGTCCTAAAGATACGGAATCATTGAGTTCATTTAATGGCCTACATAAAATTTGATCTTCAATATTACGCAGCGCTATTTCTTGGTGCACTGAATATGCGCGTGTCGAGTGAGGCAGTCTAAACACAGAGCATACAAATAGTTTTTCCTGCCCCTTTGTGTCTGTATTCCCCAATACCACGTCCCCAGGCTTTTAGCAGTGCCTCCAGGGGAAGACTGCACATGCTTGCAACATAGCTTAAAACAGCACCTTTCCTGAGTCCCATCATTGCTAGTTGTTTATTTGCCTCCTCTATCCACTTTGGCATCTTAGTTATGATCCCAAGATAGTTGTGCTCCCTTCCACGATTTACCTGAATGTATTACTCTTGAACTTCGTAATGCAGGTCTTCCATACATAACCTTTGATTTGCTTAGGTTTACTGACTGTTGGATCTCTCTGCTTCACACATCTGGCATAAGTGTTGAAGAGACACAGGAAGATGATCAGGCGGCAGCATTTGCCAACGCACTAATCAAACCCATTTTAAACTTGGCTCTGGGTTCTGAAGGAGATGCAAATCAGAGACGTCTGGCTGTTTGGTGCAGGAGTAACGAAGTCCATGAAACAACTGCAAACAGTACAACACAACGCTGAAGGTAACTTGTCGAATCAGAAGAAAATGGGGTAAGTGCCAAAATCATTAGACTGTGGATGTCATACATGTTTTCTGGTGAAATATACTCCCTCTCCCTGTTTTTCCTGGCTTTCCCCTATCCCGATGCCCCCCTATCGGCCCAGAATGTGATTTTGCTCTGTAGACCTGTTGAAATAACAGGGCGGATCCACATAAAGAGGGGATTTGGGTTCATACACTTTGCGTGGCAACATGGACCTTGACACTGCTACATATGATGATCCATTCGTATATGAAATGTCACAATACACTGATACCGCAACCATATTTTTCTTAGTGTACTGAGGGATAATGCTTTATGAAGCCACTTCCTGTGATGTCATGTGGGGGTGTGGTCAAATGACCACTTCCTGTGGGGGCGTGGTCAAATGACATCACTTCCTGTGATGCCACTCTTGGGGGTGTGCAATGTGATGTCACTTACACTACCCCTGGCATTTTGGTGAAATGACGTCCCTGGTACCAGGTCCCCTTGTCAAACTACGTTTTTGACCAACATGAGCTCCAATGTGTTCTTACACCATCAGACATGCACTTTCCTGGTTGAAAGAATTAGTGATTTGGTAGCTATACAGTAAGCACCAATTCTTACATTGACTCATGTGTAGTACCACTACATTAGTGCTCGGGGCAAGATCCACCAAACTACGTTTTTTAAAATATATTCCAGATCTGGCAACACTCTTCCTAAGTGGTTTGCACTGACCTGCAATTCGATGCTTCTATAGGACTCGAGACTTGGTGAGAGATCCGGATCTATGGCCCGATCTGTCACATGTCAAGTAAGCTGCACGTCTTACTACTCATGCCTAGCCCCATCAGACCTTTCCGCCTATCACGAAACAGACCCACATTCATCATGCATACGTCATGCATGATTTAGATGTGACTGACTCTGCTACAACCCTACCAGACTTTCCGCGGATACTGGCATGTCAGGAAAGTGGCCACTGTATTTCAAAGGGTGGGCCAGAGTCAGTCATTTGTCAGACATTGCCCAGTTGTGACTCACTAAAGCTGGCCCAGCAGTAACAACCTTTCAAGGGTAGCAGACATGTCAGCAGACATGTCAGGAAAACCTTCCGAGAACCCATTTTCAGGGTTGGTTGAGCTGTGAGGCAGTCTGTGTCAGCCATGCTGGACAATGTATTTACTCAACACGATTCAAATGTGACTTACTCTGCCCCAGCCCTGTTTACGTTTCAGGGGAAATGCCTTTTCCGTAAGAATTTACCAACAAGTCTGTCCACAGCTGCCCCTTTCTGCCCAGCAAGTTACGGGTGTGTTTTTATGAAAGAAAGCTGTGTGTGTTTTAAAAGAGAAAACAGGCCAGGCCCAGGCTAGCCAGGACCATATTTGAGTCGTGCTTGGGAAACGCATGGAAAACACCTGCTAACAATAAAAAAAGGTCAGTGGACAAAAAACCTCGTCTTCCCCAGAAGGGATGTATTCATTCTAACCTGGTCCTTCAATGCGTGCTCATCTTTTTATGTCTTGTGTGCCTCTCTACCCATTTACCCAACACTGTTAGACTCAAGGGAGTATCCCCCCTGAAACACTCTTCAAGAGCTTACAGGAATTCCGTAGCCTTCATACTTTCCAAGAGTAGGACAGGCTGCAAGTGATTACCAGTGCCAAGGGTGGTGCTGCCTGCCCCAGTACATTAGGGAGGCCTGGCAAACTGGGCCAGCCCTTGGATTTGTGAGGCCCCGGGTTTGCATCGCAGAAAATAATGTCACAAAATCAGTCATTACGATCCATGGGGAGTAAATAAACTGACTGTCAAAATCTGAATTTTAACTGTCAAGATTACGATTGTAGCAATATCAGGAGTGAGGCTTATTTTGGAGTAGCCGACCATGTGAGCTGAACCATTTGTAGAGCCGGGTACCTCAAAAGAAAGTACTGTGATGAGGAAGAGCAGGACGAAGAGGAATGAAGATCACCAGTAAATAATCATACATACCTAATGTGGCTGCATGTTATAAGGATGTATGGTCAGTTATTGACTAGACGGGGCAAAGTACTTTTGCTGCAGGATAGTGCAATGGTAACAAAGCCTGTTAACTAGAGAGGTTCTGAAGCAGTAAAGAGTGTGCAATTCCGCAAATCTTCAAATAGGTCTGAAGTCCACTTTAGGATACGTTCAAGGACTGTGTTTGAAAGAACCTTTTTGGATGTTTTCAATCTCCTAACTTGGAATCATGAGCCCAAAATAAATTGCTTGAGATCAGTCACTTCAAACAATAAGCAACGGATTCACAATGGCCTAAAATAACCTAGAAAACCTTGTTCCGGTGAGGCCTAAGGGATAAATACAAGGATGAATTGCTACACATACCAAAACCAGGAGCTTTATCTGGATTGATAGAACAGGTCTTGAAAATCAACCATCATCTTACGCAAAGAATAGGAAAGAGATGGAGAACAGAACAAATGTTTCCTCAACCCGCAATCGGCCAGGTAACCCTGACCATCTAGCAGAAATCTCTTCCCATTTGCACAGTTGGGAGCAATTCAGGATATTTATTTATTTATTTATTTATTTATTCTCTCTCTCTCTCTCTCAAGACACATTGGCAGACTATTCCTCTATGTCTATATTGTGGAGCTGCCGGACATTACTTGGGATCTTGTCCACTCTACCCTCCCAGGTGGGCGGAAAAGTAGAAGGCTTCCCATTAAGGAAGAAGGGAATGGCAAAGCCCACATTCACATCCAGTCCTTCTCACTCTGGAACCTATGCTACCAGCAACTCTCCTGGTCCTGAAAGTCTGTATAGGATGGAGTCATGGGCATGAAGACACCATTGCACTACTCTATTGTGGAGCATCTGGTAACTACATGGATGCCACATATGTTGCTCAGACCCAGATTCTGATATACCAAAAGGAAACGGCCACCTTAGGAGAAGTGATTGACAGTACCCCCTTATCTTCAGGTATTAGAAGAAAACATAACAGAAGCCTTAAGTTCCAGATCAATGATCACATTGAACAGATTTCATGTTATCAAAACACCATCATATCCTGTGGTCTTGGGGTGTTGTTTCACAATGCTCTATCAAATGAGAGACACAGACCTTTATTTTTTCATCCAGTCGTTGCACCCAGATCTGTACTATTATTCCGGGACAATGCATGCGTGGAAGATGACCATGTCCCACATTCCGTGCATGCGCTGTACATCATTTCCTACGGAAACCAAGGCTTGCTGTTCAAGCACCGTTCCCATTATTGGTACCCATTTAACTTCCTGAGAACTGCCAGTTCTCCGCGTCTTAATGCGGTTTAGTCCCAAACCGTGTCTCGATGCTGAAGTCCCAGAGATTACAGTTTCTTGGCTCGACTTCCCAGACTATGCCACTGTCTGGCCAGTGTTTCGCTTGTTCTCTTCTTTGCGCTGTCTTTCTCTTGGCTACCTCACTCTCCCCTTTTTTGTCTCCCCCTGTCAGGTCTTCCTGCCCCTGACGTGCTCCTATTTCTCCCCAGTCTTTTATCCAGCTAGCCTTCAGTCTGAACCTTTGCACTCACTCTCCTTGAACTCATATCTCCAGCTTGTTTCCTTGTCTGACTTCAGCCTGTGTCATACTTGCTTTCATCCTTTGCAGCAGGCACTTATGCCTCGATTCAATTTCTGTACAACACCATCCTGTTTATCTGTAAACCAGCATTTGGACAACAATAATAGCAGCTGATTAAGAAGATACTGTGAAGATACCATCTTGGACAACTACATCCATTTGGCCTTCCCTGTCAGTGCTTGCACTGTTTCTGCACCATGGAAATCTGTGAAGAACTGTCCTCTGGCATGGGGAGTTGATTCAGATATCACCAGTCGCATCCTGGGGAGTTCTGGATTGGTCCCTCACATCACACTGACAACTAAATCATCATCAACAGTCTAGCTAACTCATCATTACCAACAGAACAAACAGAAACACAGTGCCCATGTGACGCCTTGCTTAACAGTATTTGAAGACTGTTGCTGTATAACAGAGTGGTCTTGTGTCTCTAAATATAGAAGGGAACTCTTCCTAAACCATTACCGAATACCAAACATTGTCTATCTATGAGTTGCAAGTTACAGAGAGTGAATACTACTTGAAAGGGAGGTTGCATGTGTGCAATTATAATACTCAAAGGAAATTAGAATCTCATTGTTTACCGTTAAACGGGAAAATAATTCATTACTCAACTTTAAACCATAAAATCTACTTAAGGGAGAGGTTGTGTGTGCCTAATTGGGTTTTCATTTGAGAGACTACACTCTATACTGTATCTAAAAGGGACAGTTGTTCTGTTTCAAAGAAGTAAGAGCTTACACCTTGAAGAGACGAATAAGCACTTCCCAGAGCCAAGAAGCATCCCTTTTATATAATATAAACTGTCTTGCCAAAAGCCATCTATCTTCAAAGGAACATTGGTAACAGTCAAGGGGCATACAAAACAAGTACCCCATTGTTAGCTGATGTTAGGAGAGTGGCACATACGCTGCTGGGTAATTATTTGGGCTGATGACTGGCAGAAAGATAGGAGCAAAGCTGTGGAGGGGGAATCAAATGCTTATGAAGAATACTCAGAAGTAGAATACAACCTCTGGTGTGAATGACTGCTGAGCCTGGAAAGGAGAGAGTCTTATGGGCAGAGTAGGTTGTTCTTGTAGTAGTAAAACAGACGGAGAGGCAACGTGTCTGGCCCTTTTAAGAAAGCTATTTAAAGGAACAGTGCCTTGCCTACCTGAAGAGGTTGAAGTGTCTGGTTGAAACCTACTTTATAATTCAACAGTACTGAGCAGTGGTAGTAACTGTTGAACTCAGATGGTAAAGTACATTGTCCGCAGATGTCACTTGAAGTGGTTGAAGCAGTAAGCGTACTGTGGGACAAAGGTGACTGTTCTCATAGTACTAAGAGTAGAAGTGTGGTTGACGAAAATAGAAGTAGTAGCACAGAGAAAGCATCCTAACAAATACACCAAATGTAGAGTTGTAACTGGAGACGTCTTAAGGAATTGTGTATTATTGACATTTGGAGAATATTGCACTTTCCTTTTTTGAACTGTGGCAGATGTTCTTGAAGAAGAGACAAGTTATCATCATAACCAGGATTATCAATGGTGCTATTTCTTTTCCTGACATTGGAAGGGGACTTTTTCATCCAGGAATAAGAGAGTTGTTACCAGTGGATTTTTGTTTGTTGAACTTTTTCTTTGACTTCGAACTTTCAAGAACTTGTTCAAAACATTTATTTTCTTTAGTTGAACATTTGGAGTTGACTTTGAACCTGGGAAAGGGATTTTACCAAGGACAGAAGAAGGTCATTTAAATATTGTGTTGATATTGTTTATTATATTGTGTTGCTATGTCATTTCCTTTGTATGTTTGTTTCTTTAGTGTGTGATCCAGTTTTCCCCATGCTAGAGAATGTTCCCTTAGCCTCTAGACTAGGTAGGGAATTTCTCTGTAGAGTAGGGCAAGCAAGGTAGTTTCTTTATATAATTTCTTTTAAAAAGTGGCATATTTTGAGAAATGTACAAACAGTTGTCAGACTCGCATTACTGACCCCTCAGAGGGAAACACACATATTCTTGATTGCCAGGTGCAAGTATCTGCTGTACCAATTTCTCACATAACAAATAGATGCACCACACCGTGATTGGCTGAAAAAGGAAAGCACACAGACAGCATACTTCTACCCCAGATTGTAAACTAATGTATATTATGATGTAAATAACCCTCTTTGAAACCTACTATATATGTAAACTATTGAATACTACTGTACTTTATGATGTAAATAACTTTCTTGCATGCTATTACCCGCTTATTATGAGTCCCACCTATTTGGGTACTCACGTGTCACTTTTTATTGTTTGGCATTTGAAACCCTTGTAAGCCTTGCATTTCCTTTTTTGCTGCGCCCTGCTACCTCTGGGTCCGGCACGCATTAGAAATTCAATAAACAAACAAACAAACACACATGGTAGAATAGTAGAAAATCCAATAAATAGATGAAATTAAGCTCCGAATAGTGGTCTTCTCCCACGTGACTAAAACAATGGTCATTTATGCCAGAGCCAACTAGATAGCACACCTGCTATTTTGTTAGCAGATCAGGGCACAGAGACAGCGTACCAAGGTCACAAATAAGACTGACAGTGAAAACCCAGGCCTGGGAATGAGTGGTCATAACATCAAACCCACCAATACGGATCAAAGTATTTGTCCAATGTCAAAGAAACCAATTGTTGAGATGGAACAAAAGTATAATGAGATCATAAAAGAGTTAAACGAACTGATTAAGGAAGTCACAAAAGGCTATTTAAAAACCACATATTAACAGGAACCCAGAAGAAGAAATTTGCAAGAAGCAAAGCCCCAGGAGAAGGCATTCATTCTTCTGTCTTTAGTTGTTAGAACAGTGGTATGGTCAGTTTATGGTTCGTTTGGACTGTGGACATATTCTTTGGGACATTCACAGACGGCTGATGAGCACCTTGCTTAGTTTGATAGGTGTGGGGAACACCCCATAGCCATAGGGAAGGTTAGGCTTTATTCTTTAATGAACACATCTTTGGAAAATTCCCACCAAGAGTCCGGGGTCTTCTTCTGACCCGCCACAATGGTCACGGTGGTTGTATACGAATTGATCGTTTTACAACTGCTCGAATGACAATTGACCTTTTCACAATTGACCGAATTGTGAAGGTCAATTGTACCATATATGTGGGGGGAAACCCCCCACAAAACGCCAAACCCCCAAAACATATATATATATATATATACATATATATATATATATATTCGGTCAATTGTGAAAAGGTCAATTGTGACCCTTTAAATTCAGTCAATTGTTCATTCGAACAAGTGTAAACGACCAATTTGGGTAATACCATCACGGTTATGCTTACCAGAATGTATAAATGTCCTTTTTGTTAGCAAAATAAATCCCAGCATACATACATAAAATACTCCTCTTGATTTCTTAGCAAAACATAAACATTGCTTTAGTCTGAGGGAGTCACCTGCTCTCATTTTGCTGCACAACTCTTTAGCAACAAAAAAAGTTACTTTTCATGATGTTTACAAGCAAGACATGTGGAAAGCTCATGTACAAAAGTTTAACTTATTTTGCTATAAAAGAAACAATGTCCAAATCTTAATAATTACACCAGAATTACAGAACCATATGGTTATAAATAGCTAAATTTTTCTTTTAAAATGGTTGAGGGTGGGGATGGGCAAGCAGAAAAATCCTTGTTTATGGTTTCCAGTTACAATGCTATGAAGTGTTTGGAGGATTCAACATATGAAAATTCAAATGCAATACTATAAAATCTACTGAACATATTTAAGGCAAAATTGTTTGGACTGATTCCAACGAAGTTCATTAAAAAAAAAAAAAGTTTAATATTATGAATGTGTATTCCTGCTACATCAATTCGAATTAATAATCAAAAATGTTGGGGACTATTTCATGCAATTTGGTAGCTAAATATTTCCTTGGTTTCATGCCATTTTTCCAATGCGGATTACATTAATCGTCTCCTAGACTGAAATTGAATTCTAATGCTTTTTCATGTTCATATATCACACTTTTGCTATTATCTATTTATTTTTTCAAAAACCTGTATTTGTGATGACATCATGTTTATTCTGTATTTGAATTGCATTTGTTTCAACTCCTTGGTTGTATTGAATTGTGTTTTATTTATTTTGTATCTCAGACCACCTCCAGCAGGGCTTTCATTAGTTCTATGGGGATTCAACTAATGACTATAAGGATCACTTTGGTGAAGGTGCCAAAATGAGCCAACTCAAAGAGCCACAAAGGACTAACCATGGAAATACAGACATTTCCCATGATTTCAATATCCTCAATAATCTCGGTTCCTGTGGATATGGTGCCTTGAACCCTTCTTGGCAATCTCAATCATAGGGATATAGCACATTGCTTGTTTCGTGGGAATCTCAGTCCTAAGAATATACTACCTGGCTCACATCAACAGCAGTACATTTCAACACACTCCTATCAGCAATTATGTCTTTCCTCTCGTTTAGGGTAATTGTTAGGCCTTGAGGCAAGGGTCACCCTTCTTTGCTCCTCTGGTTTTCTCTGTTGGAGCTGGCGTTTCACTTGCCACTCAGATGGACTTGGCTCTTCCTTTAGGATCGGTCCTTCACAAATTACCCTGTTCACACATCTTGCCATACCACTCCTGCTTCCCCTCACCCAGACTGAGGGATCAGAGCCAACACCATTCTGCCTAAGCAGGGCATGCGTTTGCTCTTCCATGATCTGATTGGTTGTGAAGCTTTGCCAAAAAGAGCTGAGGGAAGAGTTCTTCAAACATCCAAATGGTAATTTAAATCCCTGTAGTGATATGCTTCCAGTGTTTAGTGAAGAACCCTCTTGCCCAGACTTGCTGTTTCTGGCTAAAGGAAAAGGTGTTATTATTGGGGAATAACAGACATAGAAACAAACAATATGCAAAGGTGGGTGGGAGGTTATCATCTACCGTTGGTCGGGAATCGGAACAGCTGCCCATCTTTGCATCGTGCATACAGCGTATCTCTGTCTATATTGTACTGGATGGACAAGATACTCAATATCTACTATTCCAAATCACTGATTTGTTTAGGATCACTCAGCCGAATAATTATGTGATGGCGATTCCCTTGTCCGGCTAGACATACAAGAAATGTTACGTCTATCACACAGACGGGTGGGTAAACAAATTATATCACACCACAGTGCCTTTTAAAAAAAAAAGGCACCTTCGGTTGTGCTGATATAGTATACTTTATATGTTTACCATGACTGGGTAAGGTAAGCAAAATGACACTATCTTTGCCTCTTGCAGAGTTTTCTCTTTACTCGCCAAACCGTCAAGACTAATTTGGCAAAATTACAAAACATATTTTGCTGGGGCTGTGTGAAACCAGCCCCAGAAAGTCATTTGTAACCACCCTCCCTCCTAAAATGATTAGTCTGCTGCATAGTTTCAAAGTCCAAGAAAGAAGAAAGGTCTGTTACGTGGAGAGCACTTTAAACAGCCACCATAATGCGCAAGCATGAACATAAGTCGTTACATGGAGATGCAATTATCCAGCAGTGCATCCCGCTGTGATTCTCTTTCACGGCCCTTCTCACATAAAAGCTTATAACTCTTATGGAAAAGGCAATGGTCTTCGCCTTATGTTCAACAAGCCCACCCCTGTGCATTCCTTTCTCTCTTCAAATTTCTACCACTCCCCTTCAAACTCACCACCACTCAAATATTGCCACCTAACTCCTCAACATGACTCTCTCCTCCCTCAACATGTCAGAAGCTCTTCTCTCAACCTGCCCACTCACTACAAAGGGAATTTCCTTGACCTCCTTAACTCCATTACCCACTTACTTCTAATCTTACTATTCAACCCCCCCCCGAGCCCCGCTTCTGAGCACTCAGGGCTCCATTTCAGTACTGCATTGCCTGCTGATCTGATTCCAATCCCTGCTGTCTCCAAATGTAAATAAAAACCCGATGTCCTGCCACTGTGACAAAGTCCCCTGCCTCTCTCTGGGGAAATCTATTAGGCGTCTAGAGGATCTGGGAATCCCCCTCCCGCAATGGCGAAGAGAAATGGGGGCTGCAGCCATATTTGGAGGATCTCCTGGTCACTCTATCTTACTACCAGTCACATGGCAGCACGTAAGAGTGAAGGATCCACATGACAACGCCTCCAGGACAGAGAGTCTGAAGGGCCCACTAGCTCGATCAAAAGTCCCATGTGGAGGGGGGAACACAGGCTCATCGACATTCAGCTTTGTACACAAGATATTTTAAAAACCTACACTATTTCCTGTTGACAAAGGTCCCAATTTAAAGAATGACTCACTTCAAAGACCCACAGAAATAGTCGTCTAGCCTTGAGTTCCTTTGAGTAATACAATGTTGCCAGTTCAGGGTTTACTACCAACAGTTCCACATACAAAGGATACAATCATACTAATCTATTCACTACCAGCACAGTTTTCACTTCAAGACTTTAAGGTGGACCTTCCTTTCAGAATCAGACGTTCTAAACACTCTTGTAAAGAACTTCAAAACATCCGTTTCATATGCTGGTAAAGCAAGGCAGCTGTGTCCTTCACATATAGCATGCTGAAGTAACAGGAAATGTAAAGTGGACTAGCCAGTAAATGCCCTCAAAGCCCATTGTACGCTCAGGTAAGCCTATACAGTGGAGATCCTCATACTTGCTGGTAGACAGCATGTCATTTAGACACTGCTCTAACAGCTAACATCAGGCAACTCGCACTGCAAAGTCAGCCTTCTACACTCTCAAGGTAGAGGGCACCTTGAATAAACCTAAGGAACATTTCTCCCTGTTGTGCTACCTTTCCTACACAGTGGATGCCCTGGCTGGGGTTATCCCGTCACAAGAGCTGTGCAATTCTCTAGCGGACTTTTGGAAAAACGTTTAGAGACATAAGTGATCAGATCGCATTGACTGGGAGGTGCACACCAACTCGTGATCTACCGGCCTCACCTAGGGCTGATGTGGAACCATGGTCCATGTTCCCTTTGTTTTCGTTTGCTGATATTATAAGCGCCTTAAATCACCCTCCCCATCGATGACATTCCTCTAGGAATCCTCCAGGAAATAATGCCTGAAATTGCCCCCTAGGTCTCTCGTTCGGTTATTCGGTCATGTTCCACTGGCTCCATTCCTTCTGAGCTAAAGCAGTCCTGTATCATCCCTCTTCTAAAGAACTCTTCTTTTGACCTCTCTGTCCTTACTAACTTCTGCCCTATCTCCCTTCTCCCCTTTTCTATGAAACTCTTGGAATCTTTGGTTTCCCCTCTTCTCACATCTTTTCTTGAGCACTCTCAATTGCTGAATCCCTTCCAACCGGCATTCCAACCAGGCACGGATAGTGTACTTGTTTCTGACTGGATGAACTGACCAGATTGCTAGACCAGGGCTGTGGGGAGGAGTTGGTGCATTGATTATTTTAGATCTTTCAGCAGCATTTGCGGCCGTGGACCATCCTTTGGTGTTGCCTTGCCTCTCTCTGGTCTCTTTCGGCTGGATTGGACCCAGATTCTCTATTCTTTTTCTCTCACAAACTAGCACACTTTCCTGTAGTGTCCCTCAGGGCTCCACCTTGTCCATGGCTTTATTCATCATCTATATTCACCCTCTTTTGCTGTTCATTCACCCCCACGGTTTCCGCTGCTGCTCTTACCCTTACGCTGACAACACTCCAATCCTCATCCGGCTGGACCTTGCCCAGCCGGACGCATCGTCTCATCTTAGGATTTGCTTAGTGTCGGTGGGCAGTTGGATGGGAAGCAATTGGCTTAAGCTGAATGGGGACAAGATGGAGGTCTTGGTGGTAGATCCCTTTCCTGGCCCCAGCTCTGGTTCCTCACCTCTCTCCTCACTGTGGTTGGCTGGCTGGTGGCCTCTGGAGCTTGGCCCATGCCCCTCACCCACTTCTCAGATGAGGAACCTGGGGTTCATGTTCTCTGAGTCGGTGTTGGCTGCATCCCAGGTCAACTCTATTTGCACAGCGGAACATTTTCAGCTAAGGTTTCTCCGGAAGGTTCTGCCTTTCCTTCCTGTTCATCTGCACCCCATTGTGGTTTCCTCTTATTTTCAGCCATCTAGATTATTGCAACTCGCTGTTTCTGGCCCACCCTCTATCTTCTTCACCGGCCCCAGTTATTGCAAAACCTTGCAGCTCATATTGCTACTAACACTCCCTATGGTGTCCATATTTCACCTGTTTGGTGTGCACCTTGCTGGCTACCTGTACAAAAGTTAATTATTTTCAAATCCCTTTGCATTGTCCACTGGTCCTATTATGGCCTAGGAGCAGAGTAATTACAGGAGAGGTTTTAGCCATATGCGCATGTCTGCTCTCTTCATTTGAGTGTCACTTGTCTTCTTTTTATCCCCCGATTCTGACTTGTTCAGATGGGTGGTCGATCTTTTTCCATCATATTAGCCAAAATGTGGAATGCTCTCCCTTTTCCCTTCATGCCACTGAATATCATCTTAGTTTTCAGACGACTTTCAAAAACCTACTTATTTTAGGCTTCTCCCTATCCTGTTGTGTCCTTTAGCACAATGATGCCTCCGGGGACCGTGTGTTTTATAGAAATCAGTAAAATAACATAACATACAGGAGCTGAAGTTCGGAGAAGCAAGTAGCGAAGGAGAGAAATGTTTTGTAAATACAGAGATTACATAGAGATGTTTGGAGGCGAGATCCCGGAGGGTGAATGATTCCTGCCGAGAGGAAACTGGTGGAAGATAAAGACCTAGCAACATGGGGTCTGGGAGGATGCAGTTGTACATATTGTATTTATCTGGATTTTACATAGGACAACCCTATCAAGAAAGCAAGGAGCACTGTACACAGCACTATACATGCCACTGAGTCTAACATATCAAGTATGGGGAGGTTATAATATGTGGCATGGTATTTACTAGCCATCAGGGGCGGGATGTGATGCAGTAACACAAAGAGCCTATGTGGTCCCTAGGTACTTATGTAAGAGTAAGTTCTTGAGTTGCTACCTATACTGCAATAGCACTGGCAAAGTCCAGATTGCCACTGGGTTGGTGTTTCAGTAGGCAGGGCTATAGAAAGACAAAGTCTGTTTCCTGTTTTCTTTTCACTGTGCTCGAGTTTTCATCTCAAGCCTGGCAATTCCCTGGCCCCGAAGAAGTGCAAACCACCTGAGCAGCAGAGTTTTGCAACTAGGTAGATAGGTGTCTAAGTAGTGGTTGCTTTATAGATAATGCGGGTAGTCTTAAAGAATATGTTGTCTGGAACGGGAAACAGTTGCAACTGCTTAAAAATGGGAGAAATGTGGTTGAAATTAGTTTGGCCGTTATGAGTTGTGCCGCAGCATCTTGGCTGGCCCTAAATTGGGGCAGGTGCAACACCAGAACGCTGATGAGGAGGGTGTTTTGCCCATTGACGTGGGAGATTACCAGGACCCAGAGCATGGTTCTGAAATCCTGGGGTAAGAGATGGTTACTCAATGACTGATCATTACACACACCTGACTTCCATCACACTTCCCCACAGAGATAAAAGGCAGAGCATGAAAGCACACTCTGAGCAAGGCAAAACACACGGGGAAGCAGCAGTTCCAAGATGGCAATTTAATACGATGAGAAAGACGGCAAGACCGGAGAGGGTTGCAAGGAGGGAAGCGCCCTTGTCCTTCTCAGAAAAAAAATAAGACTTTCATGAGCCTTTGAGAATAAGAAACAGAAGAACTGGAATTAAAGCTGAAGAAACCTGCATTGTGTGTCGGAGGTACCCAGGGCTCTCCCGTGTCGATAGTCAGGGTAGGGAGAAGCAATTGCCGCCATGGTATTGTCCTTGGTTCGTACAACAAAGCAGCACCAGTGAAGTCAGCACAGCCGGTGAGTTGGAGAAGACTGATACCAGACCGGTCTGTGTGGAAACCAAGGTTGCAAGCAGCAGCATTGTATAAAGAAGATTATTAAAAATTACACCATAGACAGAGTGGTCCAGCATCTCATGGGTACTCATTCGAATGTCTCTGTTAGGTATCCAACCGAAAGGGTACGAACATTAAAGGAAAGAATTGTGAAATTGAAGTGGTCAAGCCAAACCCTGTGCACATTTCGAAAAATTGACATTGGTCCGAGCACATCTGAGGGAGACTAATTGTGTGGAAGGGATCTGAGCCCGGCTGAGGGGGATTCGGGGTGAACCATGAGTCACCCGAAAAAGAATAACCTACGAACATTGTGTGATAAAGTGAAAGGTAAATGACAGGCTCGAGCCCGGCAGAGGGAATCCTGTGCAGAACATTATGCAAAAAGGATCTGACCCCAGCTAAGGGGAATCCGGGGTGGAAAGTGACTCACCTGATGTGAATACTTGTGAAAATCCAAAAAGGAAAAGAACTTGTTTTTTATTTGGTTGCATCAGGCCCTTTGAGTGAAGAGACTTTGAGAAGGCCCTGATGCTGATGATTGAACTGTAAACTTGTGCTAAAGAAGCCCGAGATTGTTCTACACTCGAGTGAACCACCTTATGGTGTGCTGAAAATGTGGGGAAGGGAGGCCAACAGCCTAAAAACCTCACATATTATTTTTGAATACTTTTCTTTTTCACAACATTTTTCCCCACACTATTTGTTTTAAGAAGTAAGGATTGGCAATAGGTTTTCTATTATAGGCCCACTAGGACTGCGTTATTATTATTTGAAGGTCGCAGCTTGCTCCCATCTGTAGATTTAGGTTTAGATAGGCGTTTATAATACCCTTTTTGAAGTTCAATAAACACCCATGAACTGTGGTCATTTGTGCCTGTCTTACTGTTGATGCCATGCCTTCCTTACATGGGGTAGAAGTTGACGACATTTGGAGAATATCGTGAGATGGATGGTGATAGTTCAAGGGAGATTGATGAAGACAGGAAAGAGCTGTGTGAAGGTATCTGGGGGTTTGTGGAGGATAGTATGAATGAAGTGTATAGGACAGACCTGGAAGTGGTTGAAGACCCTAAGGAAGATGTTGAGTACAGAAGGAGAAGGTGCATGAATATCAGGAGGGTGGCCGTCATCAGGCGATGTTAAGAGGTAAGGAGGTGAAGTTTACAAAAATTGCAGACAGTTTGGAGAGGAGACTGGCGATTAGAGAGGCGAAAAGAGAGAGAAGTATTTGTAGAATTGTTAGGAGGAAGTAGGGGGGACCAAGAGTATCAGTAGGTGGTTGAGAAGAATAAGGATGAGGTTGACGAACATCAGAGGAACTGAGATACCCAACCGATAGTCAGGCCATGAAAATTCCAGGAGACTCGGGTGGCCCTTTAGCAGGTTTAGAGGTAGGGGGAAAACTAACACATGCCAGGGAGTTTATGTGTGGTTTAGAGAGGAGCCTGAAAGGACAGATAAAAGAACCCTAGAAGGAAGGAATAGACAAGTCTGGGAGACTCAGTCTCTTTAAAAGCAAGAGGCCTTTCATTGGTGGCTATTGTTTTTGAGGGGATTTAGGAACCCACAGAAACAGAAATCCAGAGGGTATTCTAGATGCTCTCCTGTTACACAAACTCCATGTACACATCTCCCTTCTTATGAGGACCAAAGGAAACAGATAGGACAGGGGGGGACTAACATAGTCACTTTAAAATGAAGGGTGCATGGAAACCATAAAACCTAAAGCTCAAATTGAGACTGAAAAAAGGGTGTGGGAACCACTGAAAACCCTTTGTGCCAGGGATCAAAAACCTGTGGAAACCCACAGCATACAACTGAGGGAACCAGATCCTGGGTTTATCAGAGACTTTTGATTGAATGTTTTATTTATCTTAGACGCCCTTTCCTCTATTAAGTTATCAAGTCCCTCCCAAGGACCTGGAGAGAGTATCAACATGATTATTTTAGTTGGTAAGGGCACATTGTGTTTGTTGTTGTTAGCCTTTGTTTATACACTTCCTCTCAATAAAACTTTGTTTACAAGAGACGTTTGGTCTGGCTGGTCAATTGGTCCCATCACCATTTGGGACACCACTTACTTACCCAAAGTGAGGTCAACCCTTTTTTCTCGTGCTCCTCCCCACACCAATCTCCTTAAAACAATATGTAACGCCACCTTGATAGGTGTCATGCAAAATGGTACCCTCCCTTCTCTTTGCCTATAAGAATGCCCTCCTCTCCTTCACCACAGCTCTCTATTCTGCCACATCATCCTAATTTACTGATCTATTCAAAACTCTTTGTTGTCAATTCTGCAAACTCTCCTACAGGTTGGACGCTATGCTGACCTCCTCAACCTCAGGTGTGTCTTGGCCTATCTAACTCCTAACGGCTTTTACCATTACTTATCTAAAAGTTAAAATATTCAAGACACCCTCACCACCCTTTCCTATCTACCTCTCTTTTTCCCACACATATTCCCTTTATTTAATACCTTATGATCCTTCTCCCCAATTTCTCTTTATGAATCAGCATCCATTCTAAAGATTGCTACATCCTCCTGCACTGCTGCTAACCTATTTGCATATGAGAACAATCAAGGAATGTTCCTTGAACAGGCACCTCTCACCTGCTCCTACCTCTACTACTTTAGTTTCTCTTTCCCTTGGAGACTTTCCAGCATGCTTCAAAGTTGCAACTGTATTATCAATTCTAAAGAAACCCTCAGTGGACTCCAATTACTCTGCCAACTATCAGCCCTCTTCTCTCATCTCACACTATTCGTAGAATCTCAAATGACCTGCCTTTATTTTGATCCTATGCTACCTGGACTCTAATGACCTCATGAACATGTCCAATTCACAGCTGTTATTCCACTGAAACGGCCCTCTCCCATTTTTCCAACATCCTTACCTCTGATCACCATTGCAAATGTTCCTCTATACTAATCCTAGTGGTCCTCTTAGCTGCCTTTGATACAATGAACCATTCCTCTATTTTGGACGCAAAGTAGGCTTGGAATCCATAATACTGCTCTTGAATGGGTTGCCTTCTACCTTTCTCGTGGGTCTTTCTCCATCTTGTGACCAAAGACACCTCTGACATAACCCTGCTCCCTATAATTTTCCCAAAACACTCCATAATTTAACCCTTACTATTCACTCTTTACACTGGCCCCTCGGTCAACAGATCTTCCCCTGTGTGTACTACCTACTCATTATAAACAGCAAGCACATATGCTTGACTTTCCCAAACCTTTTCACCTGACCTCTCTGCCCACATATCTGCCAATGGATGGCACTTTGTTGTCCTACGCTGAAGTCATCAAAGACTGAATGAATCTACCTCTCTACCTCAAAAGGCCCCTTCTTCCCTCACCAGTCTCATTTCCACTTGACCTACTCTCTAACTCTCCTAAGCATATTCAGGTCCTTTTTCATAGCACGTTTAGCTTTAACCTGTTGATGACCTCTTCCCCCACTGTGTCCAGGATCAACATGCTTGGCATAAGGGAATCTTCCCTCTCCTTACTTACTGCTCAACCCAAACACGTGTTCTGACATTGGCACTCAGTCGCCTTGAGTACTCCTCCAGTTGCCTCCTTAGCCTCCACCTCTGCTCTTTCTCAGCATTGGACTGCACCACATGAACCCTATCAAATCTTCAAAGACCCATCAGCCACCTCATGTAGGTCAACTCCATGAGAAACTGGCTCTGCTTCAAAGTCCCATTTGTTGTTTTCAAATCACATTGTGGATTTGCATTCCACTACCCAAGTAAACTACATCCCACAACTCCCCTCCACACACACTGTTCTGCAGCTGAAACCCAAATCTCTGACCCACTGACCACTCTGCATATTCACTCATTTCCAATCTTTGTCCTTTCTGGCCCCACGCCACTAGAATTTGACTCCTCCTCATGTCAAAAACACAAACTATGCACAGCTTCAAATCTTAATTATAGCTCCACCTCATTAACCAAGGAGAAACTCCTTCATATTCCCAAATTACTTTCCGTTCCCTACTAGCTCATAGCTCCGCTGCACAAACTCCACTATACATTCTAACTTGTATAATGTAACTTCCTTCGGACTACGGTGTACAATGTATCTACTGTCAATGGATTATGAACCATGTACTCCCCAGCAGCCAGCCCTCCTGCTAATGTGTGGTCCCAAATTCAGAATTGCCATGTGGATTGCAGAGTGATTCTCTAAGTGTTTCTCGGTGAATAATCCCTGCAGGCTTATCATCAATAATGTGATGAAGGGCCCTGTTTGACAGCGTTCATAGATGGTCGGGATACAAAAGGGGCACTTTGTGATAGGTTAACTGTTGCCCCTCCGACCCCGTCAAAAAAGTCGAGGAGCAGAGTTCCTGCAGGGCTGCTATGCACGGGTGCTGGATCTGCTCCAGAATCATTCAAACCAGAAGGAGGATCTGGGCTATTCTGCAATATCTCCAAAAGAGTCAGCCAGAAGCTTAAAGAACATGAGGGAGTTTTGAGAACTCCAATACGTTGAATGTGGTTCTCAAAGCTACAGCTGTGATTCATCAATGCACATAGAACTACGATTTCTAATTTCCTGATATGAAGCCACTACACCTGATCCTCATTCCACCATAAGGGGCTGAATCAAGGGCCAACGCCCAATAAAACATGAAGGGTTCCGTTAGTAGGCAGTGGTGATGGGATGAAGATCTCCTTCAGTGATTGGTGGACAAAGTAAGAGAATAATCTGGGCCAGGAGCCGCACGAAAAAGACTCGATCCTGGGAAGAACAGGAGGCAGGAGAATGGAGCAGAGCCTGGGGAGAGGAGGAAGGTGACTGGTGGAGAGACCCAGAGGGCTGGTGAAAGGAGTGGACAGGAGGCTGCAAGTTGTGCCCAGTAGGCTGGATAAAGACAGGCCCTGGAAGTGGGAGGGTCATGAAACCCAGTGGGCTTAAATGAGCAAGACCCAAAAGGCTGTGGAGAAAAAGGTGAATGAGGTTGGGTGGAAATTAACCTAGGGGAAAGGAGGAGGAACTCCTGGATGAGTGGGAGAAGGTGTCCAAAGAGGTGAAGAAGGGAGGGATAGAAAGGAACTGGAGAATCTAAATTGGTCTTGAGGAGATGTCCAAAAGGGGTGAATGAGGCGATAGCGATAACACAGAATTGGAAAGCCTGAATTGTTCTAGGGGATGTGCCTAAAGGTGTGCAACAAGGTGGGGAGGAGAAGAGAAAGCTGGAGCAAAATCCTAGTGATGATAGATGGGCGTGGAAAGTACTGGAAATAGAGGAATATGAAGTAGAGTGGGAAGAGGAAGAGTTGAAGAAGGTACAGAAGTGGACAAACCTTCTGATGCTGAAAGCAGAGTTGTCTGAAATAAGAGGGGGGCACCTTTTAAAACCTCCAGTGGGAAAAAGAAAGCAGTGAACAGATAGAAATGAAGAACAGCCAGGGACTAGAGGAAGAGGCAGTACAGAGAGGTGGAGGGGGTAATTCTGGTGAAAAGAAGGTAGTAGACCCTAAGATAAATAGGGCTACCACCAGCAAGGTAGCCAACAGTGGAAAAGGTTTTGTGGGAGCAAAACCTGAGGTGGGAATACTGGGGAGGAGCAAGGGATTGGAGCAGGTGGCTGGAAGAGCAGATCCCTGACATAGAAGAAGGAAATGGTGACAATAGTGTGAACCCTGCTCCATCACTGGTGAAGCCTACTGTAATCCTCTGGCTCAAATGCATTCTAGAATGCCAGCTTTGGCGGTAACAGTAAAGGAGAAAAGAGACTGACAACTGTGGGAATGAGGCAGCAGAAACCCTTAAACCGATGACTGAAGGCTCAAGAAGTGGAGAGATCCCAGGAACTGTGGACATAAGGATGCAGGAACCTTTTAAAACTTGGGAGTGTGAGCTTACAAGTACTGTGTGATATTTGCTGGGGTTTGGGGAATCTAGTCCCTGATTTACAGTGCACAGCGCACTGACGGAACTTTTGTTGGAAGAACTTACTTTCACAAAAGACACTTTCTTTGAACATGTATTCCCAAAGCATTACCCCACTGAGAGGGAGACCCATCCTGACAGCATTTAGTTCCATTCAGACACCATTTGTTTGTTTTGGACAATCCTGTAAACATTTAGTAATAATAGCCTTTGTTAACTTGATTCCCTGGTTTGGCCTGTTTGTCAATCAATGTCTGCTGGGTGACATACGCACAAATATCCCGTTCCCAAGTATTGTCCCAAAACAACAAATGAACTTGACGATGGCAATAGAGGGATATCCCCAAGATATCCGCTCTTTACCAGAAATAAGGAACATCTATTTCAAACTTCAGCAAAATTGATACAAATTGAGAGACATCTAATGGCACACAAAAGACAACTATTACCCATCACCCAACTCGGAGAAGCCATCATAGCTATGCCCTAATGTACACTCCATAAGTACGCCAAAAGTACATGAAAAGGAGACCAGCGTTCTTTTTCAACTTTGAAAAAGTCACCTGAAGAGCCAATTGGCGTGAAGAAGAAAAGTGGGGCCAATATATATTTGCACTCCAGACTTGGAAACTACAGTTGCCCTATCAAAATGTCAACTCCCTGGGGTGAGGCAACATATAGCAAGATGTTGAAGTCCATATTCGAGTTGCTTTCTTCTCTCCTTTGACAAGCACCCAGGGATGAGAACATTAATGAAGGCATATGACAAACACAACTTGGTGCATGACCAGGGCAATACAAACATCTAACGTCTGAGTCTGTTTTCCATCTCATTGATCGGACAACCTGCTCTGCGGCAGAGCAATGGTTAAGAATGCAGGGAGGAATGCATTCGACCTGTTCTTTGTATCCCATCCCTCTGCCGTACTGGAAATGTGGTATGAGCTTGCCAGTGAGATGCGTGGCAACTGAGGATTGTCATAGGTCCGGCTCATGTCTGGCACAGAACCTGTCTCAACTGAGGCAAACCCCTGATGCCATCTGCAATCAAGAAACCCAGAGAGAGAATATGCCTGCTGAAAATGCTCTGCATGACTAGAGACCCTGCAATGAATGCAGAATGCAAATAATCCTTCTTTTGCCAGTGTAGGAACCCGATTCTGAGGAGAAGCAAAAGGTGAGAAGCATAAGTGGTGAAACTCCAGTGGTAGCACTAAGGAGATACTTGCAGAGCTGCAACTGTCTTTGAGGAGAAGGGGAGTGAGCAGAAGACCAGGGAATGGGAACCGCTTCCACAAATTGCTCAGAAATCACATGGAGTTTAGAAAGAAAATAAAGTCATTAATTCCTCATACATTCCTTCATTGCTGGAAAGCAGGACTTGTAGTCTTTGATTCTGATGCAACAGCAAGATGCCTTCTTAAGGTGTATGAGCCCTTTAGAAATCACACTGCCTTACCAACTCTAAGGAGTAAAGCCGACCAGACCAAGTGCAGAAGATGAGTTACACCGCCTGGCTAGGTATGACTAAGTACAAATGCACACCGCAAACACAATAAAGCCATTCAGTTCTAAACTGCTCAATTGTGACAAAGAGCTCCCGAAGTACAGTGTTTCAATGTTTAAAAGCGTTCTTGTTTCCTTATGGGCATTAGTACTCTTCTAAGGCCCTTGGCAGAGCAGGAAAGCAGGTCAACTTTGGGAAACCGAGTAGTGGTGGCAAGAGAGCATTTAAACATTGAAACGCTCTATTTTGGGGCCTTCAGTTCTAGTGACCATGGAACAACAGAAGGCATTTGGGCTGAAACTTTAACTTGAGGGAAATCAAGCACCACTGCTGAAAATGGCGCGAACCCCGGTCTCCAGAGCAACGTAGGAGACTCATGTACATGCACCATGTATGGACACCAAGCAGGAACATTTAAAAATAGACTGAAAATCTGTGGATTAAAAGGAAATGTTCAATGTGAGGACACATGAAATGCAAGTATCAGACAGAACACACAGAAAGAATATTTTAAAAAACAGACCAGGATTTAATTTGGAACGAGGATTCAGGTTCCATCAGAGACAGCAAATTCTTTTGACAGGTAAATCCGTCATCTGTGCAGAAGACTGGATCAAACAAAGAACGAATAGAACTGTAAATACCTCTCGACATGACTCGATGACATAGGCAGCATGAAATCCTGACACAACCTTGAGTGTTCTCTTTTAATAAATATATGTGTAACATATGCCATCGAGGTCTGTGTCACAGGCGCTGTCACAGTTGTAAAGCGTGCATCTGGCCACAGGATATGCCATGAAGAGAAACCTACAGCTCCACTTGAATAGTAAATGCACAGGTCTTTCCATGCCACAAGCGTACACCTCAGCCTGATTTAGGGTCCTTCGAGGATGGTTTTCCTGCAACCCCAACACTATTGAATGACGGTGGGTCAAGGTCTGCGACATGTATGCAGTAATGACCCTCTAGCAGGACTGCCACACAGTCAAGCCGCACCGAGAAGAGTACCGGGCCTCTTCCAATAGAAGAACATCAGTACTCATTTAGCGATCTCGGAATGGGGGAAAGGCCGAGTTGGAATTGCTTAGAATTGAACTTGTGACCTGCTGATGATAGCAATGAGCGCTGAACCCACCAAACTATCTTACAAGATACAGAAAAAGGCAAGAATAGGGAAGGGTCAGTGGAGAGAGGATGTTATTAAGAGGTATTACAAGACAGCATGGATGATGTGAGCGATATAGTAAGATCTGAGAAGCAGCGTTTTTAGCAGCAAGTAGGAAGGCCCACTTAGCTCATGCACATGGAGTTTGGACCATAAGTGGGTTCTGTAATCTGTCCATGAATTACCCAATCAGAAGACTCCTAGAACCCAGAACCTCAGGTGAAACGTACTTTTGCAATCATAATGGCAGTGGGGTCAGCCACAGCACTATAAAGAGGCCCGGTAGTTTTGAAAGAGAGAGTAAGGAGCTGTAGGTTTGGTGAGCGAGGAGGTGGTGAAGGGGAGAGATGCACATTAGGAGAAGGAGGAGAAGAACAAATTGAAAGGGAGATGGTGGTGGAGAATAATAGGAATGGAGGTGAAGGGTTGGGGGGATACCCAAAGGGGTAGGATGGAAGTACAGAGGAGAAATAGGTAGATGAGGGTAACACGAACATGAAAGAGGTGGTGGGTAGACACCTAGAGAGAAGGAGGATCAGTGTAAGTGATCAGGAGAGTGGAGAAACAAAGCTAATAAAAGAGGGGTAAGAGCATGCTGAGGTATTGAGGAGGGAGGGAGTAAAGAGCTATGTGTGGATGTATGAGGATGTGGAGAGAGAGAACACCAGGAGATGGTATTTAAGTCAGCAGTCAAGAAGACATTTTAATATAAGGAATAAAAGAAAAGATGCAGGTCACTCTTTAAGAGAGTGACATCCTTATTTATTTATTTATTCAAATTTGTTGAGCGCAGAGCAGCTCAGGAGCATCGTGGCACTTATTACAGTGGGTGATAATGGCTTAGTTACATACAGGAAATGATCATGGCTTAGTTACATAGAAAAAGACAGACGAGCATGCTAGGACTAAATGGTATGCTAGTAGCGGAAATATACAGATAATGAGTGTAGATGGTTAGTTGAAGAGGGCCGTTTTAAGATTTTTGCGGAAGGCATAGAGACACATTTCGGATCAGAGTGCAGTGGGGAGAGCATTCCATAGCTTAGGGGCAAGATAAGGGAAGCTTATTCCTCCTGCTTTAGCTTTTTTGATGCGCGGTACCCTGAGTTGGTTAGTGTAGCATTGTCTAGAAGGCCTAATAGAGTGTGTTCTGGAAAGTATGTCTGATAAGTATGAGGGTGCCGAGAGGTTGATGCATTTGTGTGTGGTTGTAAGAATTTTAAATGTGATGCGGTCTTTGACTGGGAGCCAGTGAGCCATCTTTCTTGCTTGTATGATGTATTGTATGATTGCTTTTAGGTATACTGAGAGCTGCTCTGAGTGCGTTATTTTGTGTGGTTTGGAGTCTAGTTAGGTCTATTGTTTTAGGTGCCAGCCAGGAGTGCATTGCAATAGTCCAGTTTGGCTCCTATAGTAGCTCTGGCAATGGAGAGGCAATTATCCTTGGTGAGAAACGGTTTAATGGCATTAATAAGATTAGTGCTCAGAGCGGAGGCAGAGACGATAGCACTGACTTGCTTATCCATAGACATTGTGGCATCAATGTGGAATCCTAGAGTTTTAACCGAAGATAAGACTGGGATGACACAATTGTCCATACAGAAGTTGGAGTAGAGCAAGTCAAGAGTAGCTAATGTAGACTTTTGACTAAGAATGAGGATTTCCATCTTGTCCCAGTGAGGCAGAGACCGTTGGTGGCCATCCAAGCTTGGATGGTGGAGTAGATTTGCTGCAAAGTAGTCACGTCTTGGTGATAGATCCCTGTCAGAGGAAGGAGCACCTGGGTATCATCCACATAGTTTGTATATGTGATCACAAGTGCATCCAGTTTATCAAAGAGAGGCTTAGTAAAAAGATTGTAACGGGTGGGTGCAGTACAGGATCCCTGAGGGACACCACAATTAATGATAGTGGGCTCTGCATTTGCAATATTGGAGAACACTTTCATCGCTCTACCTTCGATAAGGAGGTGACCCATGTCGCTGCTTGTTTGGAGAAATGCGCAGGATGTGTGAGATGGTTGGTGAGGGTGTTGTGATCAACCAAATCGAACGCCGCCGAGAGGTCTAAGAGGAGGAGGAGGAGGAGATCAGGCTTGCCCTGGTCGAGGATAGGAGTGATTTGGTTCTTTAAGTCTAGTAAGGCGGTTTTAGTACCGTGCCCTTTGCGAAAGCCTGACTGTCTCTTTCCTAAGATAGAGTTAGTTTCAAGGTATAGTTGGATCTGCCTGTGGGCGGCCTTAACTAGGATTTTAAGGAGAAATGGGACGGTTGTAATGGGTATTAGGTTGAGCGGGGTCTAGTGTAGGTTTTTTAAAGAGCGGGCACCCCCAAACCTCTTTAAGGCTGTCAGGGACTGAGCCTGTCTTGAATGAAGCGTTGATGAAGGCGGTAAGGAGAGGAGTGAGAGGCTTTGCACATTCCTTAATGAATTTGGGTGGGCATACATCGCCTTTGCATTGTGATGGTTTGAGATGTTTGAGAATGTCTATGACATCTGCTTCTGTGATTTCAGTAAATTTGAATTTGGGAGTGTTGATGTTTTTGGAATTAGGCTGGGTCTGGGTCTGGTGGTTCTGCAGAGCCTTGTAATTTTCTGAGATTTTGTTTTGGAGAAGGTCTATTTTTTTTTAGCATGGCCGATTGTATGCTGGTGCACCATGCTACATCTTTAACGATCTCATCAGTGCAGATAGGAGGAATTTTAAGCTCTTTAAAGATAGTAAAGAGTTCTTTTGTTTGGGAGTTAGCCTCTGTGATACGATGATTGTAGGCTTCAGATTTAGCCTTGATGATGGAGTCTTTGTATTTTTTTGCAATGGCTTGGAAATTTTCTTTAGTGGTGTCACAGGGTTTGACTGCCAAGTTTTAAGCGCCCGACGCTTGCATTTGCGCAGATTCTGGAGCTCATCTGTGAACCAGGAATTGGAGTGGAATGATTTTTTCTCTTTTTTGTTTTCTAATGGTGCAACAGTGTTTATTGCATGGGTAAGGGTGTCTTTGAAAATCTCATCTAGGATGTTAGGATCTGGTGAGAATGGTGGTGCTAAGCGTGGAAGATCAAGAAAGGCGCAGATATTATCTGCAGTGAGGATTTTTGCGCTTCTAGCTAAGGTAGCAGGCGCAGTTGTAGTAGTTTTAGTGCACAGAGATAATGGGATAGTGAATTGTAGGCAGTTGTGGTCTGTCCATGGGAGGACCGTGTTAGACCATAATTGTGATTCAGCCATCGTTTCTATCACCCAGTCTTGGATGCAGCCTTTGGAGTGAGTACAAGACGTAATTTTCTGTGAGAAGCTTAGGTCGAGGAGGTCAGTGGTGAGAGAGATGGCAGTTTTATCATTCTGGTCATTGAATCCCAAGTTGATGTCGCCTAGGAGCAGTGTTGTGGTAGTTGTTTTAATATCGTCTCCGAGGAGGTGGATGATTTAACCTTGGAAGTTGGTGGGAGGACCCGGGGGTCGATAAATGACATAAATGTTAAGTGATAATTTAGTTGGCTGATAGGATGTCTACCTTGTCCTTGTAATGCCACTAGACATCCTTGTTTTGTGAAAATCATATGAATGGTTGCGACTGCGTGACTGCAAGGGTTTTGAGGAAACCACTCGAGTCATATGGACATCTCAGACACATGGAAAGGGAAAGGATGGACTTTCTAGGTTTTGGGGCTGGGGGACATGGTTTGACCTAGTGAGAAGAGGGTTCTCATCTCATTGAATACGACTTGGCTTGGGACAGTGAGGACACAGAGAAGGGATAGCAAGGTGGAAGTGTATTGGGTCTGGTGAGCTGACCGCTAATCACCAGGTTTCTAGACCTTACTACCCCTGACCGAGCTGACTTTTCTGAGCCCATCACCTATATGTGACCAGAGCTAAGCCACCGAAAGGAATGGATTCCTGACCACGTGACCTTTACACTCAAAGCATCAAGATACACTTTAACCTAGGCTATAACCATTCACCTGCTCCAAATTTGTAATTCCTCCAGCATTTGCAGCTTTAATTTTTTCTGAGGGTAATCACTGCCGCTTCCATATATCCAGGATCAGGCATATAAGATCCAATAGAAAATTCTGCATTCTGCTACCGAGGCTAATTAGGTTATTAGGTTATTGGAGGACTGCAGCCAATGCTCCATGCAGCTCTCCAGTGGAACATACACTAACATATGTTCTCATGGTTATTACTTAAACCCATCTGTTCAGAAAGCAAATGGACTGAAGACTAGGCATACATTGAATATACAAACTGGAGAGACAAACTAGGAAGTCAGCGTTGTGCAACAGATTGTTGTAGCTTTGCGGCATCAAAGAATGCAAAATGAGAATGCCAGCAGTCTTGGCACCATGAAACTAGTTCTGCTGGTTATTTGTGCTGCTTACATTTTAGCCCCCTGCACCTCACCATTCACCCACCCATGAATGCAAGGATAGGCCACTATTTATGTCTGGGGTGGGGGAAGGGATTGACATGTGCTCTTTCCCCATCTGATGCCGCCCTTCGCTATGTGTGAGAGAACCTCTGTATATCATGTGCTGTGCAGGGGGCTGACAGGCAGTAAGTAGCAAAGATTGATATCCCTACCCACACAAACCTTGTGTGCATCTTCCACCAGCATCCAGACCGTATCTGCTCCACAGCAAGTAGTGGAGATTGATATCCCTGCTCCCACAAACACTGGTTGTGTCTTCCACCAGCATCCAGACCATATCTGCCTCAGAGCAAGTAGTGGAGATTGATATCCCTGCCCCCAAAAACCCTGGTTGTGTCTTCCACCAGCATCCAGACCTTATCTGCTCCACAGCAAGTAGTGGAGATTAATATCCCTGCCCCCACAAACCCCGGTTGCGTCTTCCACCAGCATCCAGACCTTATCTGCCCCACAGCAAGTGGTGGAGATTGATATCCCTGCCCCCACAAACCCTGGTTGCGTCTTCCACCAGCATCCAGACCTTATTTGCTCCTCAGAAGCTTTGCATGGCACACCACATATTGCCAGGGAATGCCAACTGCAGGTATGCAGTGATGCTGTATAGTCATGGAATGCGCTGCATTTCTCATTTCCAGTTCCCAAACTGTTGCTGGGCTGAGCTATTCCTGGGAGAATGGTGCAGGATGGCAGGGAAACGGGAGCCAGGTCATCTCCTCACCTTGGTTAACAAGACCAATACATGGAAGGGTGTGAGGGGTAGCTGTACAACTCACGCGTCCACCTCTGTGCCCCTCCCTCTTCAATTAGGCAATAAACCCAGAGCCACGGGGGCATTACCGAGTTAGGTAATGCCCCCGCAGCGAGGGGCTTATTGCTATTAGTTCCCCGGCCCACAAGACCGGGGTACTAATAGCATTGTTTTTCTGTTATGAAACGCAGCAGCATTTCTGAATTAATAAATAATGGAAAAGTATTGGCTATTGATATTTAGGACTCCAGGCACAATCAGGATTTCACACTTCTAAATATTTGAGTCGTTATATAACACCCACTTCAATCATACTGAAATGATACAGCAACCATGTTGGCAAACTGGTACAAAGAATAGCAATACCAGGTAGTAATTTGTGAATACAACAGAGATCTACTTCTGTGGGACAAATCAATTCCTATTTGGATATGTAATTGGCTTTTATTTAGACCCACAATCAAGGCTTCACAGAAAGGTTGACAATTGACAAATCATAACTTCAATTACTTTTCTCATCTATTCATCAATGCACCTGTTGGCAATCAATGCCATCAAATCCTTGCCTCTCCAATATGCGTTTCACTATGGCATGCTCTTCTATTCGTCTCCGCATTTGCCGTCGATTCAAAAATCAGAAATAATCAATAGGTTTCCCCTTTCTCGGCAGTCTTGAAAATCTTTCTAATAGTGCAACAAATCTTGCAGAGTTGAATTTTTCCTCTGAGGATTAAAGAGTCATTTCAAGAAATTAATTGTACTTCTCCTTGATCTCTTACAAGATGTATGGCACAGATAACAAGAGACTTTCTTTAATTTTACACACAGGGCCCAAAGCAGACCGAAGTACATCACTCAGCTAAGCACTCAAGCAGTTTCTGGGACGCTGCTACGGGATCCATCTAATTCCTGCCACATTGGAAACTGTTAACTATATCAAATATCTCCCATCAGAAAAAGTGTGATTGTCCGTCACAGAACACATTCAGATGAGAATCGGAAAGAGCAGAAATACTTCATAGTTAAGAATATAGGTGTACCTCTATATGCGTTTAGATTTCTGGTGAGAAATGAAGAAGGGAGGATGGCGTCCATAGAGGAAAGGGAAAGCTAGTGTGGGAGAAATGGAGGAAGAGACACAAGTACAGATGGACACAAACATAGTACGAAATGGTAGAAGGATAGAAACCTGAACAATGTGCATGCATATAGAATGTGATCATTTGGCTGTTCCTGTATTCATTCAAGAAATAATTTCAATAATGATTGACATTTTTCAAAGCTACTTTATTAATGTATTCTTTGTTCCTTTCCTTCTACCTATAGTATATCAGGGTCTGCTCTTTCTTGGTTATCTTTCCATCTTTCTAATAAGTCATACTCTGTTTTTGGGCAGGCGAATATTCTCTTCCTCTGAAACTACAATTTGGGGTTCCACAATACTTTGTTCCTATCTCTTTTTATATGATTTCTCTACACTATTCCGACCTTCTATTTATCTTTTATTTGGTGTACATTGTCTCTTATATAACTTTGTTTCTCAAATCTTCATTTTTTCTACACTTTTCAACTTCATGTTTTTTTCTGAATGTCTTTCTGCCATTAAACTTCAAACATTGAACTCCTGTTTTCCCATCCCCCCTTACAACTGTACTCATCTCCCTCTCTTTGTCTTTCTTCATTTTCTTCAATCTGGAATTATTTGCACAATTTTAGAAATTAGCATTTTCCTTTCTCACTCGCTCTTGCCATGTTCAGCTCTTTAACTTTTGCGAAATCTTTCGTTTTCTTTTTGTGCCGTCTCTGCTACTAAACCTTGTATTCCTGCGTTGATTTGTAGCCTACCTTGGTTGCCATTCCTCAATTCTTCTGGAACTCCATACTTGTGCTGTTTTTCCTCATAGCTATATTTCAACCTCTCCTGTCCTTCTGCTTTGATTGCCTCTGCCCAATTCTTTTATTTCTCCCTAGTTTACTGTTTTTTGTTGGCTTTCATTCCTTGCGCTTCTTCAGTTTCACTGCGTATGTATTGTTTTATGGGTTTTATGTGAAAATGTCCCCAGGACAATATAGCTATGTGAAAAAGTAGTCAGCAAACAAATGTAACTTAAAAAAATGTAGTCATTCAATACAAGCAATGTAAAGTTTTCAAAATGTTGGCACTGATAAGGTCACCAAAAAAATATTTTTAATACAGAAAAGAGCAACAATGACCCAAACCACTAATGAAACCTCCACAATCACCTTAACTTAATTCCCAAAAACTTATCCGAACTCTAGTTAAACCCTAATTATCCCCAAAACCCTTAACTAACACCAACCCTTTGGTGCGCTAAAGTATTTTATTTGCTTGTCACTCAAAACAAAACAGCAAATAAAAACGTATACAGTTGGATAGAGGAGAAAAGATACACTGGTTCCACACACGCAGATACACTGGTGCATTACTGTGGAGAGATGTGTGAACCAGGAGATTACATTTAAATCTGGCCCTGTTTTGCATCATCATCATCCATCCAGCCTGGTGACGGTACAAGGACGTAAGTGTGAAGTGAGGGAGTTCAATTGTTAGAGGACAGAAAGCATGGTTGGGGAAACCAAAGAGGATGCTGGCACAGTAGGTCCAGTTGACAGTTGTCTTCTTCAGTCTCAAGGGTTCACTCCATGTTCCTGTGTTCCTGGTTGGGAAGTGGCATTCCACATGTGACTTTGTAGAGCTCCTGCCTTGCTATCTTTCTGAAGACCCCTATACTCATTGCTGCAGAGGATTTTTTTTTATACTTCAGGCATTTCCTCCAGTATTGTACATGCTTCCCTTCACACTGCCCCGACAGCTGTTTAGTCACCTGCAGACCAGTGGCTTTGGGATTGGGGAGACCAGTGATCCCCGAAAGGAAGTAGCCAACCATCAAGGTTCAGCTTGCACTCGATATTGCATTCTTTGACTACGCCCGGGAAAAGTCTCTGAAAATGGAGAATGGTAGTCGATAGTTTTGGAAATAAGACCCTTGTAGCTTTTCTTTTCTTTTTTAACCAGTATGCAAAGAGTTTGCACTGCCCCTATAGTGTTTCATATGCAAACTCGAAAGAGTGTGTTATGATTGTGGCCTGCAGGGGGGCTTATAGATCCAACCACTATCAATGAAATAGCAGATACAAGTTTACCATGTTTTATTTTTATTTTTATGGAAGGCAAAGAAATAACCTAAGCGTTTTAGACCAATGTTTCCCATTTTAATCCTAATCAGAGGTGAGATTAATTTGCTGGATCTGGTTACAGCATTTCACATGGAATTTTGTAAATGATCAGAAGAACCTCGAGCCAGCAGCTTTTAGCTCTACAGTAAAGATATACGCAGTAATTAAAACTGTACAATATCTAGTGAAACCAGCCATCAACATAGATTAGGCGAATCCTTGTTTGCAAGACATGTTAAACCTCCCCCGGGGGGAGTTCATTGGTATCCAAGCTGCTTCTACAAAAATGACAAACATTATTTGTAGTAGTTGTCTGTGTGCAGACTGTTATGCATGACCAGACCGACATGAAAACGCTTAAGATACATAATACATCTCACCCATAGATTTGGGGCAATGTTTTGAAGTTTTAGATTGTGTTTCTATCAAAGTCATGTGTTTATAGTTCTGACCCCCATCACAAACTGATACATGTCTAGCTAGTCAACAGCGTGTGCTTGCTGCATCTCTGCTGAGTAAGGCTATTGCCCCTTCTGATCAGATGGAAGAACCGCCCCCAGGGACAACATGGTGAATGTGCCTGGAAGCAAGACATGTCATCATTTATATTTATTACAGATTAAGGAAATAGCGATTCTATCAAAAGTATGTTAAAGTGGAAACCATCATAATGGATTAATTCCTTGTGTGATTTATACTGGTGGGGGGTAGCTGATGAGGCAAGATAAGCAGGAGAAGGTCCATTCACCCCTGGAAAAATACTACCAAATGTAACTGACAAACCCAGAAAAAGCAGAACAGTCCCGAGTAACTGCACACATCAACATTGCAGGTTTTAAATCTGCCGCCCCTGCTATCTGCCTAAGACCCCCCTCCATCTTTTCTTACCTACCCATGTGCTGCGAAACCAACAAAAAAAAGGTACAACGCCACTATATAAGACCACATCATATGATACAGTGCAGTAGACAGGATGCTAAGCACACATGCAAAGCAACAAAGAGTATTTACTGAAATGTACAGTGGGAGAAAAGTGGGAGAAAAGTACTTGAGGAGAGGTGGTAATGACCTAGGTCAAGAAGGTGTCCCTTTGCAGAATTTTAAATTCCTAAAAAGGAGGTAAGTATTTGCTTTTAGCGGGGGTTCAGTAGTGTTAAAACAGATTTCTAAACTCTGTCCTGGGGGGGCAGAGGTTCAGAAGGCCAGCCTAGTTTCTTGGAACAGGGTAACCTCTGGACAAGCCAGACCAATCAGGGTAGCGATCGCGGCGGTCAAGACTAGGTCTCAAGAGGGGTGAGGGTGACTGAAAGCCCGCAATGAGCACACAAAGCAAGGACACTTACAAATTACTCCAAGCAGGTGTTATATTAAAAATATGTACACATTTATTACAAGGCCTTTGTAACATTGACCGTAGCGAGAAATCACAATAAAAGTCAAGTGAACCAACACATACCAAACCAATACAATATATATACAAATACAAACGAGTCTAACGAGTTAGACGCACGAAATGTGTAGACCACCTAGATGGGGAGGAAAACAGGCAGTGCGAATAATATTTAGACCCAGTCCGCCTTCAGAGGCACCTAACTAAAGGGAAGTCCAAGCCCTACGAAGAGTGGAGCCTTGTGCTCAAAAGTACCTGCACACGCTGCTGCCAACGGGCAAAAGGGGGAGTCTCTTCGAGGGAATCAGGCAGTTTAGTTCAGTGAACAAATGAAGATGAACAGAGCTCCGCGACTCAAGTGCAGCCTCCACTGGGGGCAGAAGCAGAGCGCGAGTACGGAAAGGCGTGCTGTTAGACAAAGCGGGGAAAAGCTATGGGCTACTGCAGGAGGGCGACCAGTTCCTAGCGATGCTACTCACCGGTCCCCAATGCAGGCAGACCCAGGCTTCTCCGCGTCAGTTTCGGTGCTGGCAGGTTCAGATACGAGCAGGGGACGTCTCGGCGTCGTGTAGATTCCGCAGCAGCAGAAGTTGAGTTGAGGACGTCCCAAACGCAATGAACCCGCACAGTTTGTTACCACAGCAGGGCAACGGAGCGGCCGTGTGTATTTCAGCCAAATGTACACTGCTCACCTGGGAGCCAAGTGTACAAACCATGTGAGAGTGACAAGGACTCGTAATACAACACAACCTGACGGCGGTTACAGAGCAAGCCTCCTGGGTAGGCTCGTCAGTCTGCTGGATGGCCCAGAGACACTTCGGAAGGCTTACGTGCAGGAGATGGTGAAGATGCCGAGAATAGTTGTTCCCACTATTCCAAGGGTCGAAGTACCAGTACAGGCCTTCTCGTTCGATCAGAGGTAGAAAGGGTTTCACCAAGCGACAGCAGTGCAGAGGTGCAGTCCTTCACCGGGTCACCAGCGATTCCTCGGTTCAGCCTCGTGGTTGCAGGATACTTGGCTCCTGTATTCCTTCGTTCGTGAGAACTCAGGAGATCGACATGGTAGTGGTGTTTCCAACCCCCTCTTATCCACAGTTCCCTTCGCGCCAAAACGTAGGGGACCCAATGGGAGATCTGCTCACAAAACACTCACACCATACGCGGACCTATCACGGACGACGGAGGTCCCAGGCATTCACACCACCCTAGACTCTCTGGCACCCAGGATGTGTATTGGGACCAGACATCCCAGCCCACATCCTGGAGGCACACCCAAGGCCTGTAGAAGCCTGCAAAAGCATCTGTGTTTCGCAGGAAAGTACATGCCCAAATAAGTCTGCAACGAAACAGAAAAGATAACAAGCTTTGGGGCACGCCAACCAGAAAGGGGGTCAGTGTTGAAGTGCCATGAGAAGTAGAGATCAGTATGATAGGAGTGTATAGAATTAGATGTGCACTTTATGTACAGAGCCCGCCCCTTCAACTCCGTGATACTTGACAAACAGCAAGAAAGCACTGTGCATGACACCTGGTCTCATTCCAATACTGCATTGAAGATAGGAGAAACATTATGCGCTCAGACAACATTATCGAATGTACCCTGGAACTGAAGTGGTAGAAGGAAGTCTGCTGACACCACTGAACATAGAAGAGCTGTAAGTGAAATCGGACAGGGGGAAAGTGACATAATAGAGAGAAGAGACGAGGACGCACTGAAACGATATATGAATACTTAAAGAATGAAGATGCAACTAAAGTGACAAAGTGAACACACATATAAGAGTATGAAGAAAACCACCTATAAACAAAGAAGATAAGTAACCAGAGATGCAGTAGATGTATATGTACAGAAACACAAGGTAGATAACACATTTAGAAGCTTGCTAAATGAAGAAAATAACACAGGTAAAGCAGCCATGATGGACGTTGGTCTTGTATAAACGTAAGCAAGAAGGCTGAAGGAGCAAGACAGGCACTGCAATACAAATTCATGCAAGAACAAATATGTGTTTGGCTAAGGATCAAGGATGTTACAGCAAGAGGCATCTGCATGGTACAAAAGGATTCGAAGAGGATAAGCCATGTACGTAGAACGTATTTCTCTGAGATTATCGAAGGAGTGAACATTTCCGAGTGCCAAGTATTGTACAATCAAAGATACAGAAAGCACATGCAAGACAGAGCAACCAAGTCTCCAGAGCCCAAGAGGAGTAATAGCACCCAGTACAATGTAATCTAATAGCACTGATTAAAAGGACAGAAGTAACAAAATTGTGGTCTCCTCAAACGCGGTGCCAGACCAGAAGACAAGGCCTATTCATTAAGCTCCAGAGCAAGATAGCAAAGTACCTTCACTCCCTTTAACGTTCTGAGGAAGAGAACAGCCAGCAAGGTAGGTCAACTACAAAGAAGAAGCCTTGGTTTATGGGCCTAACTGATGAAAGATGGAAGGCTAATTAGCTAAGTAAGGCAGTTGTCTGAGGTTGTTCGCTGCACGTGGGATTCATTTTGCCTACATGCTGCTAATAAGCCGAATGTCCAAGGTTGGAAGAGAATGACAACAAATCATGAGGGCCTATGCAATGGTGGATTATACATTGGTGCAAAAGCCAATCCGCTGCTGTTATTCTGCTATTATCTGTGTTTTATATAGTTAGAGGTTGTTCTGGGTGTGCCTACTCGATAAGGGGCAGCCCATGGTGTTACTAACACCTAAATAAGCTATAGGTATATATGTTCCCTTAACCAATCCCTCCACCCAATAGGTTTGTACTATTTGCCACATAGGATGGTGTCATAGCTGACGTACATTGAGGTATAAAGTCTTTGTGTAACCAAAATAATGTTGGGAGTGTGTGAGCTACAATTTGTTTGTTCTCCAGGTTTCCCTAATTAATTGAACTGATAACAAAGTAGTATTTGCCATATTCTTTGAGTCTGGGCCCGTGAATATTCATGAAGTAATCCCATTCAGCACTTGAAACGATCCAGGTGCTACTGCACAGGCGAAAATCCAGTTAAGCTATAAATCTTGGGTACCAATGTCAGAGAAAGTGAGGGAGATGGATGCATGGTCCACAGTGTCCAAGGTCACAGATTGATCCAGAAGTATGAGATTAGAGGCAAGTCATGAGGTCTGGGCATAAATACAAGCGTTTGAGGCTTGTGTCAGTGCTGTCGCCATGGAGTGCCTGGCATGAAATCCTGATAGCGGTGGGTAACAAAAGTCATTGATCTCCAGATAGGCAGTGATTCTGATGAACAAAATACATTCCAAAATTTTACAGAAGTGGAATCTAAGCGGGAAAAGCAGAAAGTTGATGGGGTTGTTGGGGACAGCAGAGGGATGTCTGAGACTAGGAATTACAGTTGCTATGTTCTCCCAGGTAGGGAAGATCCCCATTTCAAGAGTGAGGCTGAAGATAGACAGAAAACATTCAAGCTATTTTTATCATCTGTGGTGAAAAGGAGCCCAGGAGAATAGGATGGATTGATGTCCCTGATTATGGCAGCCTCTCAGGTAGGAGAAGTAGAAGATAGGACCCGGACAACAGATGTGATAGGGGGAGGATAAATGCTTCAGTGAATGGAGATGGGAGGAGTTAAGAGGGTAGTCACAGCATCCATGATTTTGAAGCTTTGGAAGCGAAATACATTTTAAAGCCATTTCCAGAGAGAAAGGTTAAGTCTAAGCCCAGGGGGAGATGCATCAGCACAGGCTGGGAGAAGCAGGTGTCACTCGGGTCAGTTGGGAAGATGCAGCTAAATGGTTGTGTTGATTGCCAGATGAGCAGTGTGATCTACTGTTGAGGGTATAGTTAAGAGGGAGCAATGGTATGGGGGGAAAGTGGTGGTCAAAGGGAGCAGCAAGGACAGAGTTGAGGTTAAGGAAGGACTTTTCAATAGTGGGGGCAGCATATGGAAAAGCGGCAAGGGGAGAGATGGGGTTCCATGGGTACAAAAAGGTTACATGGGCTAGGACATGAATGAGGAATTTGGAAAGAAAGAGTTAAGTGGTATGGGGTGGTATATTAAGGTAATGGTAAGGGAGGTATTACCCAGAAGTTGGACAGAATTCTGCTTGAAGGATGAAGGATGAAATACACGTGTAAATGAGCAGATGGGCAACACTTGATGATCGAGACATAACCTCTCCAGCTCAGAAGGGTGAATAGAAAGTATCGTAATCAACCTTGAAAGCAGTGAACATGGCAGTGTTATGGGGAGAACAGGTTTTAGTGATGCCCTGACTGAGGGTTGCGGTTGTTGAGAGTCAAAATAGTCCATGACAAATGAGGAGTCATTGCAGATAGAGTGGACATTCCATAATCCAAGAGTGAAAATGTAGGGGGACAGGGGCATGAAGAGGCAAAGAAGTGGCTCTGCTGGGGACCCAAGAAGGAGAAATAAAGTGGGGGCTGATGTTGCTACGGTGAGAAGAGTGAATTGGGTGCCTTCTGTGGGGAATGCAAAGGGTGATACTAGGGTGTTAGTCAGGGAGATGAAGGGTAGGACAGGAACACAAGGATAAGGGTGGGAGCCCCATAATACAGCGAGTGAGTGTATGATGATATGTAGTGAGAAGGGGGCCTAGGGTATGGAAGTACATAATGAAGGGGTGTGGTGTGATAAGGTATCAGGGGAACTTGCGGTTAAGATTCTAGGACACTAGCAGGCATGCATGGGAGTCCCTCTACTAAAAACAAACATGGTTAAAAAAAAGAACTTGTTCTATGGACTTTCATCCACTCAGGAATGTCTTCAACTACGTTTTAGCTCACTGCGCCATTCACAGAGGAGAAATACACATTTGCATATCAGTCTGGATTCACCCACAAAGGCAGTGCAGCACCGAAATGCTAGGCAATCTGAATAACAGTACCATAAACAATCCCAGACATGTGTTTTGGCCTTGTTTGGCCTCCTCAGTGATGTGCAGCTGAGCTTCTTTAAAGGCACATTGAGCAAGGGATTCATGTCTGGATAAACCTGGGTGATTTAGGGTGACATGCCAAGTATTACAAATTTCACAGGAATGTGGGAGCCCCTCTACTGAGAACAAACATGGATCAAATAACCTGTTTTATGCAATGTCTTCCACTCAGGGGGGTCTACAACCCTTCAAAGAGGAGAAATAACCATTTGCATAGCAGAACAAGAGTAATATCAGCAACCCCAGATATTGCTCCTCTGTGAAAGGTACAGTGAGCTAAAACGTGGTTGTAGACCCTCCCCTAGTGGGAACCTACCCGTAGAACAGTTCATTTGGCCATGTTCATTCTCTGTAGAAGGACTCTGAGACCTTTGTATAGATGTTTAGGGACTTGGTGTTTCACCCTAGGTTACCCAGGTTAATCCAGACATGGACCCCTTGCACACTGTGCTTCGGGAGTCACAGCTTTACCTCACTGATGAGGCCAGACTAGGCCAAAACATGTGTCTGGGGTCGCTGATGGTACTCTTGGTCACAGGAGAATTGCTTAGCATTTCGATGCTGAACTGCCCTGGTGTGTGGGACCAGACTGATATGCAAATGGGTATTGTTCTCCTCTGTGAAAGGTACAGTCAGCTCAAACGTGGTTATTGAGCATCCCGTGTGGGATCCTACCCATAGTACAGGTTATTCGGATGGGTTTGTTCTCGTTAGAGGGGCTCCCAGACCTTTGTATATGCAATTAAATAACAGCCCATAAGCGACCAACACAATTAAGTCACAGGGCCTCATTACGAGTGTGGTAGCCTGGAAACAAGGGTGCTGGTAAGCTTACCGGCACCCTTATTTTCGGACCGCCACACGACAGGTCTGCCTGCTGGGGATGCTGCACCCGGCAGGTCTAAGCCTGCCGGGTGCAGTAGCCGCAGTAGGCAGAGTTGTCATGGAACTACTGGCACAGTTAGCAACAATGTCGGAGCTTCCAAGTCCCCATCCCCGTGGAGTCCTATGAAACTCCATGGGAATGGGGACTTACTGAATCCCCCGCCTGACTTCCTGCTCCACCAACACTTGTAATTTCCTGGTGACACCAGGAGGTCTAGTGGCAGATCCAGTGTTACGGGTAGGATGGCAACCCGCCGGTAATACCGGCGGGTTACCGACGTACTAGTAATGAGGCCCACAGTCTGGTAGCGACCAGTACAATTTAATACCAGGGCAGTGGAAACCAAACAATATCAAATAACAGGCCAATAGCATCCAACACAACTAAATAAAAGGCTGGTAGCAAACAGATGTCATGAATTGAAAGAATGTGTCCCTTCTCGCCAAGGGGTAGTGCCCCCCGCCAGTGAGGCTAGGGAGATGAGCCCGCTCCACAACACCCTACACAGGAGTTGTGGCAAGTGGGACCTCATCAGGAGAGACTCCCCCTTAGAGGACAAGGGCTACCATTCCCATGAGGAGCTCCCTGGTGGCAATGAAGTGATGGCTTATATGCACTTGTATAATACACAGGCAAATTATCAGTTTCCTGAAGATAAAGTGAATCTATATTATCAGCAACCAGAAACTCAGGGTGTCCCTTTGAATCCAAGTCTCCAATGGACTGTGCCGGAGAGACTGAGAAGGGATGAGATGCCAAAGAACCAGCAAGAAAGTGCGAAGAGCTGAGAGAGGGTGGAGAGCCCAAAGAATGAGAGACAGAGAGAACCAAGGGAAGTCCCCTGTACATAGCAGAGAGGAAGGATGCAGGGCTGTTGCAGACAACGGAGCCTGCGTAAGCCTGAACTTTGATGCGAAACACAAAATGAAGGAGGACCAGCGTATGAGAATGGAGGAAATCCAAGGAAGGAGGAATAGAGGTTTTGAGGGTGGTGTGACCACAAAGCAATCGTCATGGGCAACTTGCCCATACAACGACACTGATACCACCAGCAGGAGGAACCACCTCTCGGTCTGAGTCATGGCACCAGTGATATCTTGAAAGCAAGAACGAAATGCAGATGAGACAGACAGCAGAAAGTAAACTGCAGAGCCCCGAAGTATGCAAAAGAGATTCCAACATCCTACAGGTACTGGCAACATTGCCCCTGAACACAGAAGGTAATACGGGGAACAGGAAAACCCAGAGAAGCAAGAGGGACTCATTATAAGCTAATCAAAACTTGTCCCAGTACTAATACTAAAAGAGGTGGAAATAATTTGACGAACCAGAACTGTGTATATGAGATCAAAAGAAATACGATAATCAATAAGTGGGAAAGGAATAGAGTAGGAAACTTGCTACCCTGGAAAAGGGGAAACATCAACCGATATTGCAAGGATAAGAAGGGGATTATAACAGAGAAAGATACCTGGGGAGCTCAGAAAGTTAAGACTCATAAATCAAACAGCACTCTGGGAAGAGGTGAAGTGTACTGGGAAATTGAGTCATCAAACTATCTGAGAGGAGAACAATATACCAGAGGACCTCGAGTGCTACAGAGGAGAGAGAAAAAGCCTGATGAGAACTAGACCAGTCTGTAAGAAAGAGGACAGGGAGATGACAAGTCCACTAAAAGAACTTCAGCACTTAACCCAGAGGATAGCAAAAGGCTATTTACGCTTGGTCTATTGAGCGGAACAAGAAAGCCAAGAAAACCTTGTGATTAAACACAGTAACCAGGTGCAGGGAGTCATTCTCCTGGACTTAGTTAATTGTACTAGTGGCATGGTCAGACAGGTTAGATTTGGACAATGGAAGGACTTGTTTTGCACATTCGCACTGCCTGGCGAACACCTTAGTAAAACAGGTAGGGAACACCCTGCAGTTAGAGGGAAAGATAGGCCTTATTTTACTTTAAATAAACACACTGTAAAATGTCTTTACAGTGTCTGTTGACCTGCTTTTGATTCTCCACACAGCACAATTATTTAAAAGGCCAATAGCAACCAACACTAATAAATAACAGGCCTGCAGTGGGAAACAAGATATGTTAATCGGTTGAGCAAGGGGTAAGTGCGGGAGTATTGATAAAAGGTAGTTGAAAGGCAGATTTGATGGTGCACCTTAGTGGTGAAGTTAAAGTACTGAGTACTTGGACGGTTCAAACGTCTGCCATCTTGTGGACAGGGGCAAGGAGGAGAAGTCAGCCAATGGTGTCAACCTTTGCCAATGGCAGCTAGTGGCAAAGCTCAACAGGCTGGGCGCCTTTGTTACTGAACATTACAGGAAAGCTATCCCGACCCTTGACTCAACTGGATCCACTCCTCTCCCTTAATGGCTTGTGGAATATTCTGCCGCCCCGGGTATTGGGCAGCAGGAAGTTAGAACCAACAAAGCACAAAGCAGTAGGATTCGGGCAACACAAACAAACCTTCACAATTACAATTTTCACGATCACATCATCAGTTTAAGTGCAGTGTTTTAAAGCGATATTACAAGACTTAAGTGAAAACAGAACCTAGCATGAGGACCCACATACGCGAGTACCAGGGTATAACAAGACGCATCACACAGGGCTTCCTTAAAGCAAAACTAACAAGGATACACAATAAGGATAGAGCAATCGAAATGCAGTCGTAACATGCAAAATGCAGAGCGGATCGGTGTTCCCCTGCACACTGGGCAGTGTCGTACAGGTATCTGCAGGAACTGCATTGCATTGAGCCAGGCTCATCTCCCACACAAGAAAGCCTTACTACTCCACCGAAGTGCTCCTTCTATACGGGTACACGGGGAAGCTTTCAATTCGCAACTCCCGTCCTGCAATGTGGAGGAGACTTCAGCAATCTCGCGAGACATAGACACGTGTCCAATCCAGACGGATGTGGCAGCCAAACGGTGAAGCAGATGCCGGCGTCTGGAAGCCCAAAAACTTCTATGTTCCAGTTTACAGTACACACAGAAAAAGAATCTCAAAATAGGCTCCCATTGCAACGCACCATGTTCTCTGAATACAAAATGGTGGAATAGGCGCAGTTCATCAACAAAAGTCAACCTACTAAAGTGAACTAATATGTCATTGGAACATTCTGCGCAGGAGAGCGCTTAGAATAGCAGCGTAACATATCATCGCAGGCCTCCATTTGCATGGCTTGGAAAAGGGCAACGCTGCTGCACACCTATTACTCCTGCTCAGGTGTGTGCCAGATACCAAGCCGGTGTATGTGTCCCACTCATTTATCACTCTGGCCTACATTTAAAGCGGCTCATTAAGAAGTTTGGCATCCTGGCAAAAGTTGTTTTCTGGACCTAAGCAGTGAGATAACTTTCTGGGGAAAAGAAAAGAAAATGCCTCCAGTGCATACACCCCATGTTGTGGTGTCAGGTTGTAGGGAGTGGAGGGCATGAGAACCTGGCCAGTGGCGTTTTCTTTAGGTGTTGTAGCATGATATGATATGAGATATACGTGCTCTGTGTCGTCTTGCTTCCAAGGCGAGCACGTTGCCGCTGAGCTATCCCCCTGAGACATCACGAAGACTGCAGATGTAACACCAGTTCCTTCTCTCCAGATTACTTTTGAAATGTTTGCCTACGCGTGTGTGTATGGCACTGCAGACATAGCGCAGTGTGCACCGAAAAACACATAGCAAGAAATCTATAACAACAATTTAAATAACACCAAATAATGCAAAATGATAAAATCCAACTTCCATCGTAACAGCGGTGGTCGAAGTGGGTGGCAGCGGTGCTCCTCTACTTTTTTAAAAATTAAGTTTTACTGTTCCTATACTTTTATTTTTAAATAAACCATTCTGCAATGGTTTTGTTTTAAAATAAAAGTGCAGGATAAAGTTGAAACGTGCACTTCACTGTACTGCGTCCCTTAAACAGCAGGTGTGTTTGTTTTTTGCGTTTGCCTTACTGGGGATTCGAACCTGGGACCTGCTGCAGAACTGCACATTGCTGAGCTATCGTAGGGCTGCTGGGCTGCTGGGCTGCTGGGCTGCTGGGCTGCTGGGCTGCTGGGCTGCTGGGCTGCTGGGCTGCTGGGCTGCTGGGCTGCTGGGCTGCTGGGCTGCTGGGCTGCTGGGCTGCTGGGCTGCTGGGCTGCTGGGCTGCTGGGCTGCTGGGCTGCTGGGCTGCTGGGCTGCTGGGCTGCTGTTATTTTGTCAGTGGCCTGCTTGTGGCAAAGCCCATTCCCAAGCCTCTTCGTAACCAGGCCCCGCAGACACCTCGTAGCCAGGCCCCAGCAGTCATCAGATTGTTTTGCGTGCGTGCATTAAAGCAACTTAACGTGAAAATATAGCAGGTGCAGTTAAGGGGTAGGTGAGATGGGTGGCTTCAAACTTTAGCATACCCCTTAACAGGTGTGAATGGTGGGCGATTAGAAAGGGGAGGGTGAGTAAAGCTGCATGATGTGGGGGACACTGAAGAAAGGTAATGGGGGTGTTTAAAATGCATTTTCTTTCACTGTGTTCCTTTACACCAGCGGTATTCAAACTGTGGAGTGCGACCCCCCCCAGGGGTCCACGGGGGCATCACTGGGGGGCCTTGAGAGCTTAGCATGAAATTTAAAAAAAATATATATATATATTATTTTTATATATATATATTTTTTTTTAGATTGGAAGAAATGGGCAGAGTGGCTCACATGGTCGGGCTGAAGCATGAAACTGCCTCAGGCAACAATGAAAAAGTGGCCCGCAGTTGTAAATGGATATTCATTCCTTTAGTCACTGACTGGGCCTCATTACAACTATGGCGGTACAGTAACAACGGTGCCGGTAAGCTACCAGCACCGTTGCTACTGTAAAGCCATAGTAAAAGTTGTGGTCGCGGGTGCCTGACAGCCTGCCAGGTCTGACCTGGCAGGCCGTGCGGCACCCGCGAGCACAGCTCGTCAGATGCACTGGAACCGTTATTAATGGTGCCGGTGCATCCGAGCTCTCCATTCCCATTGAGCCCTATGGGGCTCGAATGGGGATCTACCGGTACCGCACCCGCGAAAGGGCAATTATCAGGCCCGCCTAACTCAGCATGACCCGGTAATTGCCCATTTGCGGGGGGACCGTCAGGATTTTAATGAGGCCCACTGTTTCAATAGTACCTAAGGGGGTGCTTTGTGTTAAAATGTTAGTAAATTGTGATATATTCAACAACAATGGTCAAAATTACTAACTGCATAGTTAAGTAACACATCAAACTGGTCCACATTGGCCAAAATGGTCGCCCATTTTGACTGGCCCACACTAGCATTTTACATTTTTGGTACAGGCATTGCCCTATAGGCCAGTCCGAGCCTGGCGGCTCATCCATTATGGAGGGGCTAAGGAGCCAGTGAAACAGTGAGCACTCCCATAGCTGCTTTTTCCAGCTGATGGAGTGCTCCTGGAGTGGCTGAACTGTCAAAGGGAAAACTGTTTCCCTTTGACAGTTCAGTTTAGTTCCCCAGGCGCACATGCTCACTGAGCCATACGAGTGCTGGGGCGTTTTGCTTTGCCAGCATTGCATAGCTCATTGAAAATGCTGGCTGGGGCACTGCATGTCTGTATGTCCGAGGAGGAGCTCCTGCGCCTTCTCGCACATACGGACAGAGCAGCCTGGAGCAGGGCGTTTCAGCACCCACAAGCAGGCCAATGCAGAAGGTACGTTTATGTTCATTGTTTTTATTGAAACATGTGTATGGATGCGTGTATGCTTATGTTATGAGTGAATTTATGGTGATGGATGCTTGTGTGAATGATAGAGTGATAGAGTGATTGCTGTACACATAATCATGTTGATTGTGTTAGGCCCAGTGGGGCCCAGGGGACAGGGATGGTATCTTTTTACGGGACATCTATTATAGATGTCCAGTAAAAAATGTCATGCCTGCCCCCTGGGCCCCCAGCACCAATTGGAAACTGTTTGGCTATTTACCCATTTTTTTGTTAAAGGTATGCTCTACAATGCAACATTTTAACCCATTATTTAAAAAAACATTCACAGGGGGATGACCTCCCTTTATTGGTTCTGGCTCCCTCACTATGGCATTTTTGGGGGAAATAGTTATGCCCCTCCACTTTAAAAGATCACCAGCCGCCACTGGCCCTCAGACTGTGTTGGAAACGGGATGGGGGGAACCCAGGGACTATGGTGGGAGCACAATGGGCGGGAACCATGGAATAGTGGTGGGTGCAGAGTGGGGAGAGCCCAGGGTGTGTGATGGGGTGCGGAGAGACCAGGGACTGGGTAGGAGTGGGATGAGGGAGCAGATGACATAGCGCAATATATACAGTCCATTTGGCATTTCTGGGGGGTCCCAACCTGCCCAAATTTTGCTCAGGGGGGCACCGGCCAAAAAAGTTTGAAGACCACTGCTTTACACAGTGGTGGAGTGGAATGAAGGAAAGGGGGAACCCATGTTTGGGGTTTGTATTGTGCATAGCAGGGGGCGTGGCAATGGGGCCAGGATGGGCCAGCAGGGAACATAGTTCCACTACTTCTTTTCGTACACTTCAGCCACTGCGTAATACACATGTTCAGTGTCATCCACAGTTCAATGGCATAATGATGCTGCGCATGACCGCTGGGGCCATGCTTCACAATACATAGCGCCATTTCAGATTGCCCTTCTGCTGGGATTACAGTGGCACCACATGTTGGAGTGTGTGCTTGAAGCACCTTTCCCTTTCAACAGTAGCAAACTTTCCACTTTAGGGTGTAACGCGAATCCCCTCAAAGTGTGTGTGTGGTCTGTCCTGCTTATAGCCCAGGTGCAAAGAGAAGATTTGCACTGTGGTTTCAAACTTGCACACAGGAAACTCCCATGAACTAAGGGCATGCTGCCACCAGGGAGCATGTTACAATCCCTGCATTTTGGGCAACCTTAAAAAAATGTTTTTTAAAAAAATCACAAAAACTAAACAATCCTACTTCATTATCACCTACAAAAAAATACACAAAACCTCTAAAAATGTACAACTTGCTGATGGTCCGTCTGTGCTATTTCCTTCTCTAAATATGGAGAAATATGCACTGTAAAATCACAAAAAACACAGTCTGGCAAATATTAAGCCTATGAGGGTGAACAGAACAAAGCTGAGGTGCACTTCCAACATATGTGTGTGGGGCAGTTTGATGAGTTACTTTACTGTGTAATAGGTCGCTTGAACTAGTATTACTGAACAAATATTTTTTTAATGCACAATTTTCAACATGTTACTCAAAAACTCCCCCAGTGCTACCAACTGAAACAGTCTGTCACAAAATAAACAAATTGCCATTTGTGACTGTGGGCCACTTTTTTTATTGGTGTCCGAGCCAAATGTATGCCGCGGTCCGATCCTGCATATAGTGCCCCGACATATAATATATCAATAATATTAAGGGCACGTGGAAATGTGCACAACTTGGGACTGATTCTCCAATAACCACACCGGAAACTCAGACAACAACAAGAAGTGACGATTAGCAACTAGAAAGCAATGCCATATCCCCTCCCCACGCTTCTAGAAGTCCGATGAAGGGAGAGATGGATGAACAGCTCTACACCAGTCCAAAGGCAGGTATAAAACCCAAGCATTGGGTAGGATCGGCTGCGCGGCCCGCAGGCTGATTGATTGCTTCTGAATTTGTCAAATTCTGGCCCAAAACCAGTAGAAGAAATACACATTTCTATGAAATAGAACTACTTCAAACATGCTGACAATAAATCAAGACTGCAATGTATTTGGATATCTGTGGTATGTTCAGAGAATATATTCTGTTGTTTCCAGTGACGTCATGCATCACTCTGCTGAAATAGATCACAGATCCAGCTAAAGAAAGTGTTATCCACAGTTCACAGCAGGTGCACAGAGTTCAGGGACATCACTGATTATATTCTAATTATAATTGTTCTTTCATAACACGCTTAATACCGAAGACTGCTTTCTAAGCGTGAGACCGGGATTGAAACCTGTGTTGCTATGGGTTGCCTTGCTTCCAAGACAAACTATATCCTCCCTCTCTTAATCGCCTTGACCAGGAACAAAACAATTGACAATGTTCTGCTGAAATATGAGCAATAAAGCACACACTGAAGTACAATTCAGGAGCTATAGGCTGCACTTCTCACCTAGGGACCTTTGTATTGAATGTAGAACAGAGTGCACGTATGGTATCATTTCCATAGAGCAAATTGACCAATAAAGGACAACCAAACTTTGAGAAGCTTTCTACAGGAGACATTATTTTGCTGCCACATGATACTTTGTGGTGGTTCCACAAACAAAGAATTGCAACATCCGCAAACATATTTTAAGATAGTATTTACTTGCCTCAAAATCCAGTCCCGTCACAAAATGTTAAATGGGAATTAGGGAGAAGGCAGTGCAGTGGATGAAGGACGTCTGTCCAACTTTAAACAGCTAGTGGGGAGACCCACAGTGCGACTCCCTGACCCTCCTCCTCCCAGAAGGTGGCTATGAAGGCAGTGGGCAGAGATGGCCAAACAGGTCGGGGAAAGGGATGCTCCCTTTTCCCATTGAGCTGAAGCTGGTGATTACCATCACCGGATCTGAAGACCACCCGAAGTAGTACTGCATTCACAATGAATATAACAGTACAATCGTGCAATGAATGCTATATCTTCTATGTGACAATCTTTATTATTTTATTTTTTTTAATTACTTGTTTATAGCCAAATTAGGCTTTTACAAGGACTGGTTGGTTTGTGGTCGACAATAGGATTGTAGCCCAAAGTCGGGACTGGCAGTTGGGACTTATTTTCCGTCTGGATTCATAGTTTGCAATTTTCCCATTGCCAGTTTCAAGATTTTGGCATGCAGCGATGGTCCATCTATTGTTGTCACCAGAGAGGAGACGCGTCCACCAGAGCTCTTCTTCAAAGAGATCGCAGTCCGAAAACAAAGGGGAGAGATAGGCTTTTCTAAATTCTTGCATGGCGGGGCACAACATCAACAGGTGTCTTATAGTTTCCGGTTGATTGGTTCCGGGACATATTCTACAATCTTTTGTTGTTGTTTGTGACCTAATTTCGAGAATTTCCCTGGTCAGAAGACGGTTTAGCCGTGCTCTCAAGAATATTCCTCTTATACTTTTGTCGGGAAATTTCTTCATGTATGTCGTTATATATCTTTTCTTTTACGAGATATTAGGGGTAGATGACTCAGAGGTTTGTTGCCGGATACTTGGTCTAAGGTCCTGATCCAATCTTGGGCTTCCATTTTAGTTTTTATCCTCTGAGGATTGCTCATCAGATTGTCTTCAGTGCACGCAATGGTCTTTAGTTGGGCTTTTTCCTTTTCCAGCCAAGCGTTTAGCAGTGCGCAGGTACCTTTTGAGGCCTCTTCGGCAATCACTTGGTAGACTCATGGGCTATCCGGCATCAGAATTTTTCTGTACAGTTGATTGCTGCTATGGTCTATCATAACTGTTAGGGAGAGAATGTTGATGCATGTTGTACCATCCTTAAAACCGAAGAGACAGAAACAGTAGCCAATGCATTTGGACCTGAAGTCCATCACAGGGGCTAGTTCTGGCCTCGCAGGCACTATGTCACGAGTGATTGAAACCGTCTCAAGCGTGAAGGAGTACTTGGAAATGTGGATAGAGTCTAGTTCAAATTGACGTGCTGCTCTTTCAAACAGCGAACAATAATGGCTGGTCTCTATCCAAATTCTCAAGCACTGCTTCATGCTGATGATGGACTTCAAGTCTGAAATGCATCGGCTACTGTTTCCGTCTCTTCGGTTTTAAGGACGGTACAACATGCATCATTATCGATTGTCACGAAGAATATATATATAAAGGAATCATTTTGTGATTGCATTATTGTATACATTGTAAATGCAGTAGTATTTCACACTTACGGTGGTCTCCAGATATGGGGATGGTAATCACCAGCTTCAGCTCACATTTCCATCACATGAAAGAGTGCACTTCAGGTTTCTGGTAAACTCCAAATACTGTAGATATCATACATACCTTGCTTCTAGAAAGTAGTGCCCGCCCTCATCAACCACATTATGCACCCTTATCCCACACATTCCTGGCTTTACCAACTAGCAGACATATTTACCATCAGTCTCGGAGATCACGTAATGAAGCCCCAAACCTTTAAAATCTATACCGGACAGTGACCAAGACTAGACCTGCTGTCAAGATATTTGTCAGCAGACACAAGATTCTGCAAGCAGGGGCAGACTGGCAAGGAGGGGCAAAGGGACAATTGCCCCTCAATTTGACTGGTTTCTTGTCCAATGGGCCAGAGCTCCAGAATGTAAAACAATAGTTGAAAAAAGTCAATCTCCTTCAGAATCTAGCCAGCCACAAAGGAACTGAGTGTTGCAATGCCTTTTCAGATTCTGTGTAAATGGTGTAATATTCAGGTATTAATTATAAGAAGTCTACAAACTAAGGCTGCCATTCAGAGTTGGGTAGATTTTCTAAAACCGCTGAAGAAAGTTACCAGCTCTACTGGGGGTATTTCTATAAATCTGCCCTATTGAAAGTTTACCACCAGCAGAGGTGGTATTTCTGGAATACCTCCAGTGCCATTGCAGAAATACCACCACTGATAACAGTAATGTAAAAAGAGGGTTTTCACATTTGTTTTCACCATCAATGTGAAGGGGAACAATTATGCACAGTAGTGGCTCATATCAATATTATTGATTTGTTTATGCTCAAAAGGGTCAATTCTGGCCTTTTATGCATGATATCGGTAAGCTGGTGAGAGGAGACAATGAGAGATTCCCACATTTCTATCCACTCAATATGGCCCCTTGTAAAAGCTTTTTTCACTCTATAGAAGGGAAGCAACTGTGCTTTGGTTCTGTATGGTAAAAAGAAAGATTTAACATTCAGGACCAGTTTGGATTTTCTGCAAAACGTCTGCTTAAAATACCACTGCTGTTATTTCCATGGAATACCACATATGATATTTGATCAAATCCTGAATTGGCTGGACAGTAAAATCAACACTATTTGCCAAATACTGATGATTTTACTGTTACCACCCAACTCTAATTGACCCCCTAAATCTGTGATTTTTTTTCATTTCCTTGTCCATAACACTCTTCTCTCATGTGACCAACAAAAGACACATGCTAATCAAAACCAGTGAAGAGGGAAACCTAAACGTGGCCCTCGTTGCACTTATCCAACTCTCGTCTCAGCCATAGAGAAATGAATGCTGTACATCGTTTGTGAGTCCCTCTTCCCCATCGTCGATGTATCTCAGGTGTGAGAAATGCTATTCACTTAGACAGCCATTTATATATTATCCTGATGTCATAGTAGAGACAAGCCTGCAATCGATGGAACAAGTCGACTGACTGTAGCCTCCAAGAAAGCTGATGACATCACGGCTGACACCATGACCTAGATGCGTTAGACGTGAAGCACCTAGGCATCCCTGCACAAAGCTATGCAGACATTTATATTAAACGCTGATAGACGCAAAGAACATGATTATGACCCTCATTACGAGTTTGGCGGAAACCATGCCACTATTGAAATCGCGTCGGGGTCCGGGTCCTCGGAATGAGGATTTACCGGGCCATTCCGAGTTCGGAAGGCCCGGTAATTCCTCCCTCCAAGGATCCGGACACGGTCCTTCCCCATTCCCATTTCAGCCCCCATAGGGCTGAATGGGAATGGGAGAGGGAGCAAACAACGGACCATTAAGAGATGGCCCGTTGTTTGCTCCCTCTTCCCCTCACGGGACCCGGTAAGCACGTCTGGTTTTCCCAGGCGTGCTTATTGTGTCCCGCGAGGGGAACTCGTAATGCAGCGGTACGGAGTGAACGGCGCCGGCACCTTTTACGGCGCCGTTCACTCCGTACCGCCAGGGTCGTAATGAGGCCCTATGACTCACTCAGATAGACGACAGATGCACTCTTGCTATGCAGAAGTCGCAGGTTGCACAAGAATACAAATGAACTGCTTGCTGATTCTTAAACGTAACTAACATGAGTGGCCAGGTAAATGAAGATGGAAGCCACTATTACATTGGAGTATATGGAAGGAGCTAAAGGAGCTCAAAGATACAGAGAGGAGCTGACAGGCTTATCTCACATAAGCATGCAGACCAGGCTTCCAGTGCAGCCAGTGTGCACAGCTTTGCCGAGGACACAGAGAGAAGGAATGTTTCATGTTAACAGAAGAGATAGGGCACCTGCACGGATACAAGCTGAACAATCTCATAAATGGAAGCAGGAAAAATCAAGTTTGTGGTCCCTACACATGCGATCTGAACCTGGGAGACACAGCCTGTTCATTCGAGCCTGGCTAAGGTGGCTGTTCCAATCCAACTGAATACAGGACGATACAAAGGTAATACCAGGTTCAAAGCTGAATGTTCTGTCTCAAGCCCTAGGAGATGGGAGATGGTAAATTGTTGAGAACATACAGCACCTTCGGGGCAGTTCTCACCAGCTTTAATAGTTGCACTTGGCTCGTAACTTTCCTAAGGTCCAAGGCTGAGAAGACCGTCTTGTCCAATCCCTATCCACCTTCCACGCTAATTTCACACTTTATTGCACTACCCAATTTCAGCACACTAACCTGAAATGACTTAGTTGCAACATTTAGAGGGAGGTCGCGGGAGGTGCAACCAGACATGTTTTATCCATCTGATGGACTAATCACCTATGTAATATATATGTAGACTACTTCACCAACAAATCCTGATCCCTGTTAGGTTTTTTGGGTGCATCTTTATTTTGTGATGTCGCACAGCATCAAAACGGGGTGGCAGACTTGTGATCGAGGAGAAACAGCACACTGGACAATGTTGCATTGCTCATGTCTAAATCCCTGTCAATTATTTATGAATAAAGACAGTAAAACTGTTGTCGCATGGCTGGACTCTTCAGTTTTTGGTGCAGGGGATTTCCTCGGCCAGGTTCCTCATGCTAGTAGTTAGGGAGATTGACAATTACCCTGCCTTAATTCACCAGATTCAGATATATAAATACAAAGTCAGATGAACACAGATGCATCCTTCCACCTATACTTTACACTGTCACAAGTACACTCAAACACATTACCCCAGTCTCAGTACTGTGACACACGCTTGACACACTCCACCTTATTTGAAAATACACAAAAATATAATAGGGAAATCTTGCTCCCTCTCCATCACCAGCTCCAAGTTGTATTCCCCTTGCACCCTAGGCACAAGAGACATCTGATCAACAGCTGACTGAGATGGCAGGAAGGTTTTGATATATAAATACTCTTTTCTAACCTACAGGAACCTATACAGTACCAAGATACCCACCCCAATGCTATCATATGGGACCTATTTCCAGACAGATAGCAGGTTCTAAATGACATACGAGGGTAAGATCTCAACTTTCTATATTAGAATCTCAACCATACTGAACATGTTGTCTTGGTTCATGTAGACATATGGTGCATGATAACAACTTACAATAGAATACTTATATCCACAGGCGCTGCTCTACCAGTAAGGGAGCCCATTCACAGGGCTGGAAATCATTGAAGGGGTTGTTGTTAAAAACCAACCCACATGCTTGAAAGCAAAGATCTTTCTGAGAGACCGCTCAGGTAATTAAAGTTAGATTTTACGCTGCATGAGATCTAAATACCAAGGATTGATAGTAACTAGAGGCACTATATTTATTGCCTTTTTTCGATGATAGGTGGTATATTTATATTGATTTTGGATCTTTTTAGGAAGAATGGCACACCAATACATAGAAACCAGATCGTTTTTTTTTTTATGAGGATTGGTCCAGGGGGGGCAAAGTTATAGGTGGGTCCCAAAATGTATTTTTTTCCTATAGACTGAATGGGGAAAAAAAACTTTGCTCACGCCTACAGCCCAAACCACTGTATGGATTTTCACCAAATTTGCAGCTGCTTGATCCTGAAAGCGTGCTTTTGTAAATTTGGTGAAAATCCGTCCAGTAGTTTTTTTTAAAATGACCAAAAAGTAGGTCACAAAAAATTTGTGATATCTATGTCCGCTCTGCGGACACACTTCCCTGTTCGCTCCGCGGACAGTGTTCTGATTGGCTACTCGGCTTGCGTCATGTCCGCGGACATGCGACGTGTTCGCTGATTGGAAGAGCGTGAAGTGCGTCAGATTTTTGGCCATCTTGGATTCGTGGACATCTGCCGGTGTCCGCAAACATCGCAGTAAAAACATGTTGAAAAACACAACATTGCACTTGTCAAACTTATCAAATAATCTCTGGGGAGGTGAGGGGTGATGAGGATGGGATGGGATATGGCTGCAAGAAGCAAAAAAAACAGGTGTTTTTTTTCCCGCGAAAGTCCGCTAACAGTTTGTATGTTCGCGAACAGTCCCGAGAAGTTTGCGAACACCTCAGCATTACAGGGTTGGTGAAATGAAGTTCTCTGATGGCTTATAACTTTGGCACCACTTAACGGAACTGCATGAAATATTGCATGTATATTTCTGAGCTGATTCTGAGTTAGTATGCAATGTATGATGGGATTCTGTCATGAGGGGGCAAAATCAGAGGGGAGGCCCAAAATAATGTAAAGGCTTATAAAAGAGGTGCCATTTGACGAATCTACACTTCGTTTGGCAAACTGATAATAGATCAAGATATACATGTTTTTGCAACGTTTGGTGGGATTCTGTCAAAAAGGAGCAAAATTAGAAGAGGGGTCCCAAAATATTGTAAAGGCTTATACATGTGGTGCCATTTGACAAATCTACACAAAGGTTTGCAAAAAGATTATAGATCTAGATTTAGATGTTTTCGTAAAGTCTGAATGGATTTTGTCAAGTGGGGGCTAGGTTATATGATGATTGTATGTGCATACATTTGATACTTTAAAAAAAATAAAACATGGGTGAATTTCCAGCAAACTTGTGCAAGGAGCATTGGCAAGGACCTGAAAGCATGGTTTTGCAAATGTGCCAGTGTTTTATTATTTGACAAGTGTCATAATGTAGCTACAAAAATACAAAAAAAAATAGCGGTATACCTTTAGTGACTGAGCAGGAGCCTGTGGCAATGGGCAGTGGCCAGATTGTCCGGTTCATGAAATAAGGTCATGATCCGGAAAATCTGGCTACTGGCCATGACCACAAAGGTCAAAACATAGGATTAAAGTGGCTATGGCCACCTGGGACTGGCTTTGTGGTAAAGTTATTCGAAATGAGGTTAGATCTGAAAGGGAAGAAAAATGTGCTTGTGGTAATATGGTCATAGGGTTCTCTTTTCGCGAAGAGGGGCCCTGTATAGAACCCTTGCCTTCCCTTTCCATGGTGGCCATCTTGGAAAAGGATTTTCCTTTCCTTCCCTGAGGCATCCCGGTGTAGGAAGAAAAATCCTCTTTTTTCCCCGCTTTGGGAACCTAGGGTGCTAATGGCCTTCATCCCCCATTTCAGGGGCTGGAATGGGGGGGAATATGGTCCAGAGACCTCGTTATCCATCCTCACTTCGCTTTGGCTGATTGGGCTGCCTGCCAGGTATCCACCGTTCTATTCCCTGGAACGGAGGTTGAATGCCACAATATTCCCATTAGCATAACACAAAATGCAAATGGAAATGTTGGAAAATCTTATTGAGCCTATGTACTTGACTGAGAAATATAAAGTAGATGGAGTCTATACATGTTTTTTCAGTTCTATTTTTTAACTGTGAAAGGTGGTTCCTAAAAGGAATATATGTCTTTTGTTGTTTTTGGATGTTTTTTTTTGGCAGGAGATCGGAGAACGAAAGTTGGGGAGGGAAATGAGGGAAGAGGAACCAAACACTAATAGGGAGGGGTAGGTGGACAAGGGAAAATGTTGCGCGTGTGCTATTTCTAAGGTAGGGGGCAGTGTTTCTCATGATCCTTGATTACAGCAGTGGTGGTGGCTCTTGGGGAGGAGGGATGGCATTAGGTGATGACATTTTAAGATAAATAGCAGTTTTGGTAAAAGTATGTACTGTGTACTAGATTGTTAATGGATAATGAGTAGGAATAGGTGTTGGAGCTGTGCAAGGGAAATTTGAAAGTTCCTAGATCAGTAGAAAATGCAGTTCTGAACTGTCGCGAAGCAGAGATCTTATCATGAAGTGCGGGCGGGCTCTCGGCCACGTCATCATGCCGCGCGCCAGCATATGGTGATGGGGCACTGTCCGGAAGGTCCGCTATAAAGTCAGATGTTCGTACATCTACAGATGCAAAACTAGCTGAAATAGTTGCAAAAAGTGCATAGAACTGTTAAAAATGATTCTAGAAGGTGGGAAATGGCAGAGTTTTAAGGGGACACTTTGTAAATTGGACACAAATATTGCTATATTGGGTAGTTTTAGGAAAATAGCATACACTGGTAAAAACCCATGAAATTCAATGAAAAAAACATTGTTAAAAGGACGTTATGGTTACAAGTAAAATCGAAAAACCCCTGAAATTCGCCAGTTATGGTAAGCTAAGCAACCGTAACTCGCGCCACCACCTTGCACTGCTAAGACTAACACCCAGGACATCAAAGATGACATCACAAATATCATTGACGACATCACTGATGACATCACATGTCTAGCCCCTTCTTTTTTGTTCACTGCCATATCTAGGCCAGGTGGTTTTATTTACTGATAGTCAGAAACTTAACATTCAATAGGCCCAGACCTTTATGCGTATATTTAGGAACTTTGTTACCCAGTGCAGTCCAGACGTGGAACCATTGCTCACTGTGCTTAGAGAGGCACTGCTTCACCTCACTGATGAGGCCCAACAAGGCTGAAACACTGTCTGGGGTTGCTGTTGGTACTCTTGGTCAGAGGAGAGTTGCCTAGGATTTCGGTGCTGGACTGTCCAAGTGAGTGGTACCAGACTGATATGCAAATTGGTATTTCTCCTCAGTGAAAGGTACAGTGAGCTAAAACGAGGTTCTAGACCCTCCCGAGTGGGCACCTTCCCAAAGAACAGGTTATTTGGCTGTGTTTGTTCTCGGTAGAGGGGCTCCCAGACCTTTTTGTGTATAACTGAAAAATATATTGCAGGAAAGGAAATCAATGTCAATAATGTCTACTATATATTATTGAGAATGTGGGAGAGGGGGGGGGAGAGATTGGCATTGAGTGTACTTGCTCTGGCTGTTGGGGCCACTGGACTTTGGGCTTAGGCCATTGCACCATCGGTCAGAAAAATAAACTTAACTCCCAGGCTAAACGTTGCCAGTCCTCCCCTCTCTGCAAGACACAGCATGACAGCCAAACGTATAAAACGCGTTCAAATCAGCTCTACCTTATTTCATGTCAATTTTAAGATTTCTCCAGGAAGGCCTCCAGGTAGGGAGATCAACACCAGGTAGAGGCTGTTTTCTTTTCAAGCCCTTGGTTCCTAGACCAAACGGCCTCCTGTGAGCTAAAACCTCGGATCGTCTAGACGTTCCAAGGCGATCAGTCCATTACGCACATCATCTGTTACCCGTAACCTTTAATTCTCACCCAGTACTTATATGCGCCCTCATAAGGGTTAGAGCTGCCTAAACAGCAAAATAAAACTAAATTGAAAGGTTGATTAATTTAACCATATCAATAAAAAAAATAATAATAATGAGGAGATGTAGAGTGAGCAGTCACAGTCCTCTCTCCGTACAGAACAATACAGTCGTTTTCACACCACTAGTAAATTGTGTTCACATTTCCCCTTCATAAATTTCCTCTAGTCCAGACTCTTTACTAATTGTAAATCGCCTGCTGCCTGCACTTAACCCTTGCACTGCCACCTCCTGGCAGCACTTTCTTTTCTTGTTTTGTTTGTGTTTATTGTTCATCCTATGTCCTGCACTTGCTCCCCGGGGCACTTCTCCCCCCTTGTCTCTCCCTGCACTTGCGCAATGTCAACGTCACTGGGCCCAGTAAGATTCTCGTAACACTTGTGTATAGGCGCGCTATCAATAAAATATCATATAATCTCTGTGCAGGTGGCAGAAAAAGGCTCGCCCTCCCTCCGAAGAGGCCACCCAGAGTTCAGACATTCAGAGATCTAAATGCATAACTGTCTTTCTTTAAATGCGCCTAAAACTCTTAGCAAAATATACAGACAACAAAACGAAAATAAGTTCCATCCCTTGAGAAACTCGGATCAAGGATGAGTATGATGAAATTACTTGGGGCCATTTCTTGATCGCATATTCGAGTGGCACGCCCCACAGTAAGGCAATGCAAACTAATGTGGTGGTAATGTGCTGGACAGTTCCTATGCAAACGAGTGAATGGTTCCATAGGGCCAAGTGGGCCTTACACTCGGGAGCAACTGATGTTTGGGGTGATTAAAAAGCAACCTGATCATTGTGGAGGGCGCCATGAAAGCCCCCCTGAGAGTGGGTGGAGTCTGAGGTAGCCCCGATCGCTGTGGCGGTCGCCATTCCCAGCGTGCCCAAGGGCAAAGCTGGTCTGTGAGGACCCATACACACTGGCACATGATTCACTGCTGCAGTACCCGGCCTCAATTAAAAGGGGGGACCGCATAGGCTACCCCATCGCTCCTAGAGGGCGTAGTGCATACATGCAAGACGCGGGTGGTGCAGGGTCACTGGAGTGCTCCTCATTCCTTCTTGAAATTCCGGCCCAAGGGAAGGATACAGGATGCAAGAAACCTACACGGGTGACTGCACGTCCTACCTCCCAGGCTTCGCAACTCAGTCAGTCATTTGCTCTAAAGTAACTCTCGTTTCAGGTAAGGCAGGAAGTAAGCAGAACTTCAGTAGCTGTGCAAAAAGGACGTGTGTATTGAATGTACAGGCATAAGTATTCGAACAGTTAAGAGGATCCCAGCTTATCAGATAGCACAGTGAGCTAAGCGCTTGCCCCCGACATCTGTGTGCAGCCTGCTGTGGCAGGTTCGAATCCGGGCAGGGTCAACTCAGCCTTTCATCCTTCCAAGGTATATTATAGGCACCCAAAGGGGAGTACATCTTCTCTCACTCTCTCTAAACACACATACCACCGTCCCACAAGTCCCCCATGCATTCACATGCTAGGATAGCACATGCTCCAGTGTGGGAACATTTGCTGCACCTACTAGTCATATCGTACTGGGCAGTGCGGCCAATTCCATATTGTGAACCTGTGCCCACTGCATCAGTGGGCACCAGGCTTGGTACCATTATGCAGTGGTGTTTGTGCAGGCCGCACTTGCTGTAAAGTGGTGGTGTCAGGAGGATAGGCAGAGTAAGAGGGGTCAGAGGCGTAGCCAGGATTGTCTGACAAGTGGGGCCTAGAGCTAATGTAGTTGGGCCCAGAGCAGTGACAACATATGTAAATGCGGCTGAGTGGGCATGTACAGATTTTAGGTGGGCCTTGCCTGCTCAGGCTCAATCTACCCTGTCTATGCCTCTGAGAGGGGTACTTCCAAGGCCTCAATGACTCCACTGGAAAATAACTAGAACAGATGCCCCGGATAGTGAAAGGCAGGTGGTGGTGGTATGAGGATGCCAAACCATGGCAAGGGAATCAGGCGAGCATTGGGGGCGTCAGGCGTTGGGTCACCAGCACCGACAAATGGGAACGAACGCTGGAAGCAGCCAATCAGGAGAGCAGCGGTGTGCATTCCACAAGAGATGGCTAAACAGCAGCAGCCTCCGATGCACAAAAAAAGAGCAGACGGAGTACAGACAAGAAGATTGCCATTCACGCTTGCTCCGTTACACTGCTGAGAGAAATAGACAGTGAAAAGAGTGCGTTTGAGCTTGGGATACTGCCATCTTTAGGAACGTGGTTATATACCACATATAGACTTTACCATTTGTAACTGCATGCTCTGATGTAGCTGCCTTGCAACGTGAGGTCAGGCCAGTGGTCGAAGTGTACGAAAAGTAGTAGTGGAACTATGTTCCCTGCTGGCCTGCACCCACTCCCCACAAACCCCATCACCACACCCCCCCACACACAATACACACTCCCAAACACTTGCACCTGCTGTTTAAGGGAATGTCAGTGCAGTGCACTGGAAGTGCAAGTTTTAACTTCTTCCTACACTTTTATTTTAAAACGAAATCATTCCAGAACGGTTTCTTTTTAAAATAAAAGTATAGGAGCTGTAAAAGGTCATTTAAAAAAGTAGAGGAGCGCCGCTCCCGACTGCTCCCGCTCACTTTAACCACTGGGTCAGGCATTCCCATTTCATGCACCTGGACTTAACCATTTGTATCTGCATGCCCTGATGTAGCCGCCTTGCAACATGAGGCCAGGGTTTTCCATTTCATGTACCTGGACTTTACTATTTGTATCTGCATCCTCTGATGTAGCCGCCTTGCAACGTGAGGTCAGGCTATTGCCATTTCATGTATCTGGACTTCACCATTTGTATCTGCATGCCCTGATGTAGCCGCCTTGCAACATGAGGCCAGGGTTTTCCATTTCATGCACCTGGACTTAACCATTTGTATCTGCATGCCCTGATGTAGCCGCCTTGCAACATGAGGCCAGGGTTTTCCATTTCATGCACCTGGACTTAACCATTTGTATCTGCATGCCCTGATGTAGCCGCCTTGCAACATGAGGCCAGGGTTTTCCATTTCATGTACCTGGACTTTACCATTTGTATCTGCATCCTCTGATGTAGCCGCCTTGCAACATGAGGCCAGGGTTTTCCATTTCATGCACCTGGACTTAACCATTTGTATCTGCGTGCCCTGATGTAGCCGCCTTGCAACATGAGGCCAGGGTTTTCCATTTAATGCACCTGGACTTTACCATTTGTATCTGCATCCTCTGATGTAGCCGCCTTGCAACATGAGGCCAGGGTTTTCCATTTCATGCACCTGGACTTTACCATTTGTATCTGCATGCTCTGATGTAGCCGCCTTGCAACAAGAGGTCAGGGTTTTCCTATATGTGTACTTGGACATTACGCTAAGAAGGTGGTCACAACAATGACAAAGTGCAGTAAAGTGCCCAGATGCCACAGGGTTTGGTGCGCTATTTAATTTTCAAAAAATAATAATTAATAAAGGGTTGCAGTGTGTGTTTTTATTTTGGAGGAGTCGCTGCTGCTTGTCCGTTCATATTTTCAAGCAGTTTGCTCAGGTCCTGTGAATATATTTACACATTGGCTATGTTTCACAGGTATGTGTAGTTACACTGTAGGCACGATGCAAGTCGTTCTTCCTTCTGCCGGGCGGCTGGCGGACCAAGAGCACAGGATGTTGCAGGGAGAATTGTGCACCCGTCTCCTCCGCGGGAGAAGGAGTGAAGGTGCATTGCAGTGCACACCTGAAGTATAGCTCAAAGCAAGGGCTGCATTTGCTAAATGTGCTTTTTTTGCAAAGAATGTGCATACTGGGATAATATTACGTTTAAAAGGCACTTTCTTTGCAACAGCTATATCTTGGAGGAAGCCTTGCATGGAGCAGTAGTTCTGCACACATGCATGTGATATTGTGCAAGCGATACTCATTTTGAGAGTTCTACTCTCATTTTACCCTCATTCGATGTCCATTGCAATGGCAGACCTTCGCTACAAATGTTCACTAAAGTAAATCCAGTCAGACCGTGGCCAGCAGACATGTATCCACATCGGCACCATTTTATATCAGTAACTCTAGGGCCCACGAACCACAAATACATAATGTGCTGGTGCTTAAAGAGTGGGAATCCCTCAGGTGCAACTGCATAAACTCATCATACTGAAGTGGATGCGCTGCAGGTGGTCCTGAGAATGTGCATGGGTATATGAGGAGAATGGTGCTGGGCTGCTGTTTGTCATTTATTTTAAAATAGCATTTAGCATTTGCACCTGGTGCTTCTTCAAGCAGTGCTTTAAGTGAGAGGCAGACTTGAGGGGGCTCTTTAGTTAGGGGGTGTGGCCTAAGTACAGGTTGCTGTACCTAGGCCGGTTACCCTAACTAGAAACTCCTCTCACTTACGGGGGCGTGGTAATTGCTTGGCTCTCATACAGTGGGTGCCAAGCAGGAGGGTTAGGGCACACTAGTATCATACCTTTAGGTTTCCCACCCTCTCCTTTTTGTTGCAAATCACGGGCTCCGAGCCCCGCTGGCAGGCCGTCTGTGTGGGGATGGAGCCTGTGATTAAGAAACAAAAGGAGAGGCTAGGTGCACCAAAGGTATGATACCAGTGTGTCCCGACTTTCCTTCTGTTTCTTAATGAGAGGAGCTAAACCCCTGCAGGCAGCCCTTTCATTCAAGAAGCTGCTCAGTTAAAGGGCTGCCTGTGGGGGTCACCGACCACTGCAGACAACTCTTTAACTATGCGGTTCCTTGAGTGAAAGGGCTGCTTGCTGGGGGTTAGCACCACTCACTAAGAAAAAGAAGGAGGACTGGGGTGCCCAGCCGCTCCTTTAGTTTATTAGTGATAAGCCAGTACTCAGCAGGAAGCCCCTTCAACAAGGTGCTGCATGGTTAAGGCGCTGCTTGCAGGTGTCTGTACTTCTGGTTAGAAAAAAAGGAGATTCGTCAGCTGATGCCTCTATTTTTTTTCTAATCAGAAGCACCACCAGCAGTCAGCCCTTTCACCATGCAATGCTTAGGGTACACGAGCTTCCTGAGGGTCATCGTATCTGGGGCTAGTCAGGGGTGAGCCCCTGCAGAGCCCCGGTTTGGGAGCCCTTTTGGAGACTGCTAGGGATTCACCCCAGGACCCGCAGCCCACTTAAAGTCCTGGCCTTAAGTAAGATTCATCTTGATTAAAAAGTCCTTGCACAGAGTGGGGAGGGAAGTAAAGTTTAAAATCAGAGGTAAGGGGAGTGATTTAAAAGTGCCCGTTTTACACTTCAGTGTATGTAATCAAACAATACAGAACTTCTAATTCTGTCATGCCTCAGACTCTCAGAATATGCTATTTCAGAGGGCAGCTGAGTATTTGAACACCTGTGCATCCAGATGGGTGGCAGAAATGGACTGCAAAGACTCTGAACGTGTTCTGGGTATCTCAGATTGCTCTATGAGCTGGTGAAACTCAATGTCCTGAGGCAGTGCTGCACATAGGATGGCAGTATTTGGGCATTAGAAATTGCACTTGGTACATGATTGAAGCGAGGGTCCTTGGAATGGCCCCCATGTCCCCTATATGTATGACAGCCCAAAGAATGAGAAACAAGAGATGCCAGACACTCTTTGGTCAGTCCCCAAGAAAGCCAGTACATCCTATGTATATGAGTAGATATTCTCTTAGACAACCGTTCAAACCCTATCCAGCTGATGTCTTCGCGGATAGGGGTGCTCCATCACTGGATCAGGTGGACTAATGATAAATGTCCAGCCATACTGACATTAGTGACACCACCAGATAGCAGCGTTTGTCGCGAAGCAAACTTGCATCGCTGCACAAAGTTATGCAGATACACGTGCACACGCAAACATGCATACACAGTTCTGTAGATAGAGGACGGATACATATACATACTGTCAGAAGCCTTACCTTGACACTAGCCCAACACAGAAACGCAAGAAAGCAAGAGTCACACAGAGCAAGCTTGCAACCGCTTATTGCAACTAACCATATGAAGCTACAGGGACTTATAATCGCGGAAGAACTGAATACTACTAACCTCAAAAGAAAGCAATACAATATATATGTAGAGAAACCATAGAATTACTGTAGTGAATTACATGAAGCCACAGGCCTCAGAATAAGGAACGAAGATATGCTGATTCTGGAGCAAGTAGCAAAGGGCCAGTGCTTGCATCCAAGGACAGAGGCGGGTGGAACATTCCTGGCTGCAGGGGCAAGGAGCTACCTGCAAAATAACAAAATAAATCCTCACTAATTGCATATAGAAAAACTCTGTGTTGCATTTATCACCGACGTGACTCGGCTGGGACGAACAATAGCCATTTACGCATGGTGGGAAGAGGAGCTGTTCCCAGCAAAGCAGACAAAAACTGATACGTGTATTGCCCAGCGGCCATTGCAACCTGCAGGCACTCTCCCAGGCTAGGTGTGTATATATATGTGGCAACAATGGGGACACGCAGTCGCATTACCTTGGAAAGGTACACTGAGTGATGTGAACAGAGCAGGGTCCCAGGCCTGAGGAGACCCGCTCCAGGAAATCAGGGAGTACAAATCCTAGGCTGGTGTGTAATGGGAAAGGGCCAATGGTAGTCATGTGACCCTGCAAAAACGTGATAGATCGTTTTTGGTGAAGTCTCAGGCGAGACCACCTGACCTGGAGGAGCCAGTTGGAGAACTCATATAGGGGATATCCATAGGTGATCAATAGGTTTTTTGTGGGAAGGATCAGAAACTGTGATGTCATTTTGTAATAAAAGCTTGTGACACAGGCTCGGGAGCTGTGATTGCTGGAGGATTTGATTTTTCCTGTAGGATCCCTGTCTGTTTTGGAAAATAAAGGACAGTTCTAACTTTCCCTTGGCTGAGTCCTCTGTCATTGCCAGGGGAGGGTTTGTTGGGCCCTGGGTATTCTGCTGAACAGTGACTTTTTAGCGTGAACCCCGGTCCTCTGGCATACCCTTTACATGATGAAAGAACCTGAATAGGTGATTGATGCTCCACCCTGCTGTTGATGACTACAATCTGGCATGTGAGGTTTTAATGTGCCTGTAATGCCAGGATATGGGCACATGAGACTGCATTTAGCATCTGAGGGCAGTTCCCTGGTTCTGCAACACTGTACCTTGGATACAATTATTCCAACATGGCTATTAGACTTTACCTGGCATTAAATGGTATTTGAAGCTGTATGTGACGTATGACAGCAGCACCTTGCCATGTGAGGCTGAGCCATCCATAATGGCAGTCTCTGGGCAAGTGAGGTGTATGTTGCAGGCTTGTGAAGCTTTGCCCGCTATAGAATGGCAGTAACTGTCTATATTAGTCTGAACTGGTAGAATAATAAGACGATAGGGCCCCCGACCTATGATCTGTCGGATGTGTGCTCCCCTGGAATAATTGCTGCACCTCTAACACCACATATTATAGGAGCACTGATTAAAATAACCCTTTGACTGCCTAGTAACCTTTTTATTGTATTCATTTTTACAAAATTCACTGTTTTTGTTTACATCCATGACGTCCCTTGGTGTGATGCTACTGGTATAAACATTTATGTTACATCACTTCCTGCGATTGTGCGGGGTCGAAAGGTCATGTGATGTCACTTCCTGATGCTGGGATTTGGGTGAAATTACGTCCCTGAAATAAGGACGTCCAAAACTGCTTAGTGATGTTTTGTGTCACTTTATTTGCAGGACCTGGTGAGAGAGAGGGTGTGAGCCATGCACAGCGACATCCTGAGATGTATGCTGAAACCACTGGAGCCGACCGCTGAAGAGACACCAGCCTTACCCCGGGAGACATAAGGGCTTCATTACAAGTGCGTCGGTCCGGAAAGAAGGGTGCTGGTAAGCTTACTGGTGCACTTGTTTCCGGACAGCCACACTACGAGTCTGCCTGCAGGGGTCGCTACGCTCGGTAGGTCTGACCCTGCCGGGCGCATCCGCCCTTGTAGGCAGAGTCGTGATGGACGCACTGGCACCGTTAGAAACGGTGCTGGTTTATCCGTCTCCCCATTCCCATAGAGTCGGACTCTATGGAATTGTGGATTTACGGAATCCGGCGTCGCCTGACATCCCGTGCTGCGGGGCTTGTAATGTCCTGGTGGCACTGGTAAGTCAGGCGCCGGATCCGGTGATACGGGGTTGACGGCAAACCACTGGTCGCACCGGCGGGTTACCGCCAACCTCGTAATGAGGCCCCTTGTGTTGTGAACATTAGGAATCAGGACGTTTGCAGTTTTTTTCTTGTGCAACCACTTCCTGAGAAGACGCCACACAGGTGTTCACTGTTAATTACTATTACAGCGATAATTCTACTGACATGGTGTAAATCCTTCGAATACTAACGTATTTGAGAGAGAAAAAAAATGAGACAGCACGCTGTCCAATCGCAGAAGTTGGAAGCACGAGAGTCGCGATACGCGGCACAAGCAGAGACGCTGTAGACGAGGAGTCGATGTAAACAACACTGGCCTTACACAGGAGCATCAAGAATAGAGCTCGGCATATCCGGCGGTTTCATTATATGTACGATTCATTCATTGTCGGTGTCACTGTAATTTAACAGAACGGGGCTCTGTGCATAATCTCCCGTCCGGGTCCTGCTCAGCGCCCCACCACCCTCCGCCTCCCCCTGCCAGTTGCTGCAAACATTAAACTCATTAATCAATGCGACGCCTCTCCTCAGGAGTCGAGGGGGAAAGGCGGCCCCGCCCAATGGGGGCCCGCGTGCCCCAGGCATGGTCGCCCACTGGATGGAAGAGGGGAAACCCGGGACATTGGCACTGAGCATCGCACGAGGACACAGCCCCCGTGAGACCCAGAGATAATGAGAGTACTTCGCTGCGGAGGAACTGGTGACCCGACCCAACGTCATCACGGAACAGTTCAACAACATACCTCAACACTACTATCCATTGCCCCCACTGCCGAGAACATCAGCTGTGCAGAAAACACGAGTGTTTTTTGTATTTTAAAAAAAAACCTGTGAAGGTCATTTTTTTTCTTGTACATAACATGGGCTCTGCCATCACACTCAACGATTCCCCAACACGTGTTTACATTGCACTGTTTCGCGGCCATGACAATGCCAACAGCCCGTGCTATTACGGTGCTCAACACACATTTGTATGACCAGAACTGCCACTGCGTCTACGAAGAAGCAACACTAAAGTACCAGGGAACTATGCTGACAGTGTTATTGTATCTTATGTCGTTTTAGGGGTTTTGTCATGCGCTGCATGCCGGCAACAGCCGCCTCTCAGCGATAGGTCAGTGAAGGGAAGAGGCACAAAAGTGAACAGGCATGTGCACACATCACAACAATGGCCCTCGGATCCGCTCGCAATGGGGATTTCTTGCCCTTGTGGAAGCCGTGTTCTGCGCCGCAAGAGAGCGCCGTCGCAACGTCGTCCTTATGCTGGCACTGGCGCAAGCATCGGAGAAGCGAGGGCTCCTGATAAACGGCCACAGAGAGCAGCTGCCGCCGGCGAGGGCAGCGCCGCGTGTCATGCACGGAGAAATCACAGCCCACTGCCAGCCGCGTGCCCGGGGCTGGCTTCAGCACCTGGGACAGCGCTCAGCGGCCACTCGGGGGAACGCGCGCATCTGCGCTAACCCAGAAAACAACCGTGTCGAGCAAGCAGCCTGCAGCCCTCAGCCTGCATACAGCAAGCCAGCCCGCAGGACAACCCAACAGCCATTTGCCCCACGCGACCCAGCCTCTGATACCCATCTCTCACACCGCTGCAACCAAACTCGAAATCTATGCATTTTAATTAACATTTTAATTAACACTTTAAATAAATAATTAATTAAAAAAAACATTCTCGTTCTGTTGTATAAAATAGCAGTTAAAACACGATGATAACCAGTGCCTCGTCGGAGGAAAAGGTACTTGTGATGTTGGCCAGTTTTGCTATTCTATATCACTTTGCACTTTAAACGCCACTTCCGTAATATATGTTCAGTGAGTTGATGGTGTAGCTTACGACATCTTTGTGTTGAAAAACCTAGATTCCCGTGCAAGAAAAATAATAGTCGTGCAGTAAACAAAACAAATAAGCCTAAAGCATCGGCAAGGCAGCGCTTTGGCGTAAGGCGCTTTATAAATCAATAACTACAAGTACAAAGTGCAGCTAGATAACAAGCACCGAGATCTGCTTTGCTTTCAGATGCCTCCATCTAGTGGTAATATAAGGTACAGCACAGCGGTGACAAATCAGGAATATATCTGACATGCAGTTCACACTTCATTCCTGTTAACTCGCTTCACAACAGCGGGAATGTGTTTAGCATTCAGAGCTGTAACAGCCTGTGCGATTGCATCTCAGTTGTTAGCGGCTGATTTTAAAGTGTGTTTACCGAAGCCCTTGACGCATCTGCCGCGGATCCATCTTGAATGATCCGGACAGAAAATGAAACGAGTTCCTCTCTGAGTGACAACATAGTGACAACTGATTTGAAATGACCCAGCTTTTGACGGTTTAACGATGCCTCCTATCAAGAGAAACCACGCGGGTCTTCTAAAAAAAAAAGCTACCTTTTCAAAGCCAAAGCATAATCACAGGAACCCCCCGCCGCCTTCAGGTTTTCATTTCTGTCGGATATTTGTGTTTGCCTGCAAACACACTGGCGAGCTCCACTCATCACACGTATCGTTACCCGCCAGGCGCTCCATTAACGCCCCGCAGGATCAGCGCCTTTTGGCATGCAACGCGGAAAAGCGTGTTGTTATGCTGTTGTCTGTGTCTTCAGCGGCGTGTTGAATCTGCCTTTCGTTTGGATAGACGTAAGCAATTACTTACACAACAAAACGCCACGGATCGACAATTGTTTGGGTTGGCAGAAAGTGCGAATGGGAGCTGTCCTCGGATCCCCCGACAGCAGACCCGTGCTTGCACAAAACATGCAAAGGAAGGTAGCGGGCATGATGCGCGAGGAAGCCGGTATGTATCCTGCGCAATACTATACATGCATGTGCGTGTTCTAGAATGCATCTATCATCTGCGTGTGTGCGGGCACGCACACACACACACACACAGTGTAAGGACTGTGTGTTATCATGTATATATATAATTCTAACATTTTGACTCAGCTGTCACATCCCTGTCTGACTCATTGGTTACTAAGGTGATGTGCAAACACGCCGGCCTCCCTCCCTCCCCACAACATATCTTCAGGCCCAGGGGGGCGCCACCATTTCGATTGGTTTTCAATGACTAAATGCAGGTGTCATGTTCATTTGCCGGGCGCGCAGAAGCGTCGCTAAAGTATTCAGGCGCGCGCTACCTCCAGGGCCTCTTGGAAGGAGTCTAGCATTGAAGCGCGCCCCTACCACCCCCTCAGCACCCTCGCGCACGGGAACTGTTGGGTTAAACTTCAGGGCACTGCGTGGTTTGGGGTTCAGCCTCCGTGGAGATCGCCACAGGCTGGTGGGGGAATGCCACAGAGCCCTGCGAGGTTGGGCAGACGAGTGTTGAGAGTACACAGGGAGTACGTCTATTACCCCCTAGAAGCGCTACTGGCTATAGGTATGTGCCAGGGAGGGCACTGCCAAGCAGAACACACAAGCCCTGTGCCCAGGCCAAGTAAGGTGTTGATGGGGTGCGCTGCAAGGGTAAGGGGGCGAGAGCAAATCTTACGTTCTCCTCCTCGCAGTCGTGCCGTTGCTGGTACTGGTACTGATACTGGTAGAGAGCCCGAGCCTCCTGGGGGGGGCGGACGGGCTTCTTCGCAGCATTGTCCTCGGTGCCCTGTCCCCCCAGAAGGTGACTGGATTCAGGGGGAGCCGGGAAGGACCTGGAGGTGTTGATCTTCCCGGTGAAGCGTTGGTAGAGCGAAGCCATGAGTCAGGCTACAACATACTACACCACGGGAAGTGGACCTCGGCAGCGGCACCCTGGCAGGCGGCTGCGGCGGTGGTGGTGGCTGCGTGAGCCTCGGTGGGCATCCAGGGACCAGGAGCAGCAGGAGGCAGGCGCAGGGCCCTGCGAGGTGTCAGCATTCAGAGACTAGCGTCCACAGCGGCCCCCTCCGGTGATGGCGTCCCAGGGGACCGGCATTTAAGGAGCGGGGAGACCGTCCTGCGCTCCTTCTCCAGTCTGAGGTGTCAGATGGGCTGGCTGGGAGGCAGCATGCCGACAGTCCGGGGACGAGGAGGAGGAGGCGGCGGCGGCGGCGGCAGGGAGAGCGAGCAGGCAGAAGCGTCCTGGCAAAGTGGCAGCCCACATTCAGGGCACGTTGCCGCTTCCTGGAGAGGCGGGTGGTGGGGGGCGGTCAGGCTGGGCTTTCCTTCCAGGGAGGAGGCAGGGGGGACGCAACGACCAAGTAGAATCACGGCAGACACCTGATTGAAATGGAGAAGCCAGAGAAGGCGGGGGGGCGGGCAGGGGTCCTCCCGGGGGTCCTCCAGCGAATGAAGGGCGCGGGGGCGGGTCGGAGCAGCAAGGCGCATTTACCGTGGTGAAATCTTTCGCAGGGAAAGGAAACGCTTCGGGTGGAAAGCGCGCGCTCCCCGCCGCCGCCCTGCCCACAGCAAGAAATGGATCTGATCACCCCCGGCGCACGTTGTTTGCAAACGTGTGCTCTACACAAAGCCGACGCAGCCGCTTCCAGTCCAGAGGGCAAGCGCTGTCAGGAAAGCAGCGCTACAGACGCGGTCGTTATTCCCTACAGAAGGCACGCTCGTCGAAAGCAACAGCCCGTCACTGCAAGACTGGGAGGGATGCTTTGTGAATTACACGCGACATATTTCCAATTTCGGCGTTTAAAAGGAACAACTGAATAATTTGGGTGCCTGGTAGTCTGCGTTTAGTCTCTCGCTTTTGCTGCAGTAAAACGTGCTTCAGCGCCACTCCGTGGAGATGTTCCCATACTGTGCTTCCTGCGCTTTATCCGCGAGCGTCAGGGTGCTGTACACGGGGCTCTCTGGAGTTCCCCACACGGTGTTCTCGCCAAGGCAAACCTGCTGCCTGTCCTGCGCATCAGGCGACGGCCCATTACCATGAGAACCACCGTCCGGCCGCTTCCGCCGGGGCTCCTCCACAGGCCGAGGAGGAGAAGACTCCGCAGGGTACGGAACAATACGCAGGCCCCCTCCAGTGTCGCTCTGCCCCCCCCCCACCCACAGGCCACATCTGTGGCAGCTCACGCTTGGCCGGTGACCATCTTCCTCAAACTTGTCCCCCTACTTGACAGCAAGCAGGGACCCCAAACCCAGTAGCTCCCCGCCAGGAGTGCATCTAGATTACATACACATTCGTGGGATGGGGTGGAGGGGAGACCTTGACATTGTGTGAGAGGGGCTAACAGCGAGGGCTGTGCGTCAGGGGCACGCTTACTTGTGTGAGGGCACCTAACTTCTTTACACATTCTGAGACTATTTGGTGCAGCTTCAATGTTACAAGCATTTAACTCTCTCCTTCACGTCTGGCACCAGATACTTAAGAACTTTTGTGAGAACGAGCTATGGCCTGCTCCCCCACCCCCGCGCACTTCCAATCACACCCCTGACATGCAAGTACAGACACCACTTCACAATTTGAATTGCCTACAGATGTATGCATAGGAATGCAATTACTACCAATGCAATGCTTGACATGAGTATATGTCACACCTTAGTTAACTGTGCAGCCACAGCTACTGTTTATTGTCTGTGTCCTGTCTTATCATGCCTCTGTAGATCAGCATAACAAAAATTGGAGAGGGGGGCGGGGCGGTGTTAGAGGCCAATCTGCCAAATGCTCGTTGCACCACTGCTCCCAGTTCTCCTATGAGCCAAACTTGTAAAACAAGAACTGAGACTCAATTTGGCGAGTATGAAAAAAGGCCGAGCTGCGTTCTTAGGCAGGAGATAACTACAAGTGCTCAGTTTAGGCTCTGTCTCAGCGTTCTATGCCAAGTGAGCATCCGCCTCTAGAGTACCTTACTCCTTCCACATGGCATCTCTACCATCCCAGGTTCTCTTGTTTTTCTCCCATGTCTTGGCTTCTCAGGGCATGCATCCTCTTATGCAGTGGTTAGCCCCCATCTGTTCCACATGGCAGCACCACCATCCCAGGTTCTCTTGTTTCTTCCCATGTCTTGGCTTCCCAGGACGGGCATCCTCTTATGCAGTGGTTAGCCCCCATCAGTTCCACATGGCAGCACCACCATCCCAGGTCCTTGTGCTTCTTCCCATGTCTTGGCTTCTCAGGGCGGGCATCCTCTTATGCAGCGGTTATCCCCCATCTGTGCCTCATGGCAGCACCACCATCCCAGGTTCTCTTGTTTCTTCCCATGTCTTGGCTTCCCAGGACAAGCATCCTCTTATGCAACGGTTAGCCCCTATCTGTTCCACATGGCAGCACCACCATCCCGGGTCCTTGTGCTTCTTCCCATGTCTTGGCTTCCCAGGACGGGCATCCTCTTATGCAGCGGTTAGCCCCCATCTGTTCCACATGGCAGCACCACCATCCTGGTCCTTGTGCTTCTTCCCAAGTCTTAGCTTCTCAGGACGGGCATCCTCTTATGCAGCGGTTAGCCCCCATCTGTTCCACATGGCAGCACCACCATCCCTGCTCCTTGTGCTTCTTCCCAAGTCTTGGCTTCCCAGGATGGGCATCCTCTTATGCAGTGGTTATCCCCCATCTGTTCCACGTGGCAGCACCACCATCCCGGGTCCTCTGGTTTCTTTCCATGTCTTGGCTTCTCAGAATGGGCATCCTCTTATGCAACGACTAGCCCCGCCTGTTCTCACAACCTCCACCCTTTTGCAGCTCTGTTGTTACCAGACCTATGAAAACATTACTGGGTGCTCAGCACCACAGACCTACACAATTTATTTGTTCCTGTGACTAAATGACTCCTGCCGCACAGGAGTACAACATGAGGTGTCTAAACTGCTTTCTGAGCCTTCGCACTGCTACAAAAGAGCTGTGATCCAAATCATAAAGGTGAAAGAAGTACAGATAACAGAGATAACCCTATTATAAGAAATAAACTGAACTTCACCTTTTGTGTTAACGGGGGCCGAGTGCAGGCTATTCTCTCTAACCAGACGTGTGAATGTGAGACAGTAACAAACCCAAACAGCAATACTAAAACAGTCTAAAAGCCAGTAATGTCCAATCAAGGTCCTATCGAAATAGGTATCTATACTTTAATTAAACAGACCAATATACAATAAAAAGGGTACTTGAAAAGACTAACAAAAAGCCACCCCTGTAATGAACGACAAAAAATGCTGAACATAATGAATCAAGCCCTCTAGATAGTTAACAGAGAGGAAAAGGCAATAATGCATGTGGCGCGTCACGGCGATCCAGAGTCGGGAGAATCTGTCAAGTCGGGTTTGAGATGAAGTTTGCTGCAGTTCGATGCAGTATTTGAAGCATGTGACTCAATGGGGCCACCAAGGTCGATTCAGAGTGGAAGTAGGAGTGAGTGATAAGAAGGCTGGAGATTTGAGGTGCATTTTGTGACAAGGCAGTCTGAAGACTTCCACAGTGGCAAGCTTCTTGTTTGCGCCAGGGCAATTGGTGCGCTCTGCTAGTGTGGCGTGTCAGCAAAAAGGTTCCAGGAACAGTAACAGTGGTTTGAAGAAATGCCAAAGACAGTATTGAGGGTTCCAGTTGTCTGAATGTGCTCAACTGAAGTGGACAATGGTTCGATGGCAGTTCAATGTAGTAAAATCCAGGAAACCAGCTGCCTTTCTTCTTCAGTTGCGGAGAGTTCCAATCCAGTGGCTCATGGGATAAAATGAGTCCTTGTTCTCATTCTCCCCATCTCAGGAAGGCTGGATAACATCTGGAGGAGTCCTTCACCTCCAATTTCGTCCTGGGTACTAGTGTAGGTGGTAGTGAGGTGTGTCTTTCTCCAGCAGCAGTTTACCCTCAATGTGCCCTAGCGATGGGGAGGGAGCAGAGTTTGCCTCTGCCTTGGACCAATCCTTACACTCCTTACTGCTCTGGAAAGATCAACTCACCCAATATAGGCCATTCATTTTTCCTGAAGACATTTATGTCCAAAATTAACCAACGAAAGAGGGGAAGACCCCTTCATTATAAAGGCATAATGGTTCCGGGATTGATTAAAAGCAAGCCTGTTTTAAGGGGTTCAATCTTTGTGAAGATTACAAGTGAACTGTGCTTTATTGTTGTACCCAGAGTGCTTTGCTGTGCAGAAGCGTGGGAGACAGAAAGGAAAGAAAGGCCCACAGAAAAGGAAGAGGGAGGAATCCTTTGTCCACTTGGTTCTTCTCTGCCCATGTGTCTAAACTCACCCCCTTCTCTAGCCCTGCACTTCAATGGCATTTTGATATGCACCAACATGGCGCAAGGCTGGCCCTTTGGTATTGGATGTTCCCTTTCAAGTCTTTTTTTCCCAGGAGAGCTCCTACTGAGGCCTGTCCTACTGGAGAGAGATGTTACCCGACCTCATAAATGATCAAAGAGGGGCATAGTATCTCCTGATCTCTGTACTGCAAGTGAGCAGAGATAGTCTCGGTATGCGCCCTCTGGGCTGTAGGATTCCTTCCTGAGGCTATGTAGGGATTGTTTTCTATTTGGTTTCTGGATCGCAATGTTCTGCGTCCTTCTTGCAGTCTCCTCTCATCTTGGCAGGGCTGTGGACACAGTAAGATGCTCCCGCGTCTATTCGGTAGTGAGCTTCAGGGTAGCCGGCTCCCGGGCTACGTCCCTTCTCTCTCCTTCCCCAGAAGACTGCATCTCTTTCATGTGTTCGTCTCATATCTTAGTCTTCCTCTCTCCAGCTGACAGCTTTGTTTCTTCAAGTATAACTACCTAGAGGGATTCTCCCTTGGCTCTCAGCGGTGCTACATTTATCTCCCACGTTATGAAAGGGAGTGTTCTTCTGAACCAATCCGATCTGTGGAAGAACTGGACTGCTCACTTCAGTTTACCTGAATGATCCTCATCCTCACAGTCCTTTTCCTCATTTCAATACATGGTTTTAGATGAAACATGTCAACTTCAATTTTCTTGAGCTTTTCACTCTGCATAAATGAACTAGTTGGTTTGGTTTCAGAGAACAGCATATCCATCCTATCAGGGCATATGGGAGGGAAATCTAACTCCTGAAAAGGGGTTGAAGGACGTTCAGTGAGGTTACACCGCGATTCGTCCCTAGTCCCATAAGGGGCTTCCCTTCCCAGGTGAACCTCCTGCTGTGCACCACCCCAGGGGGATTATTGTACTGTGGACCCACCACCCTGGTCCAAAGGGAAAGGTCTTCCACCTAGGGGAGAAGGGAAAACGTCCTCAGATTCATAAAGTTTCTTAAGTGCTTGGCTATCGAGGTCTGGTCTAACATGGTGACATGTTGATTCCAGTTCTATCGGTTTGTCTTAGATCTCTCAAGTGTAGTAGGTCGCGTCTCACTGCGTTCGTGGTTTCGCCAAGTGAGAACCTCATGTACAAATAATTATTATGAAAGAAACCAGAATGAGACTGCGCCCAATGTTCCAAGGTGATTTTATATATTTAGAAAAGGTGCCTGTCCTCAGATTCATCACAGTCTACACCAAAAGGTGGCACTAAAGAAGAACAGAATGTCTCTCAGTTCCTGCCCGATTCTGGACCAGTGGGTCGGTGTTCTGCATAACCCTATTGGCCAGTTTGAGCATTTAAGATCTGCCACATTCTGCTGTTCTGCAGTAGATACATGCCACGCACAGTGGGGTTTGATTAAAGCAATTTGATTCACTCAGTATCAAAGCTCAGATCAATTAGGCTTGTCTTTTAACAACTTTATAACTTCAAACATTTAGTAATGATAGTTCTTTTTACCAATACATTTAAACTTTTATAACACCTAGAAATTACCACCTTTATTCCCCTGAGCCGACTCTACTGGATTTGCATTCTAACCTCCTGACACCATTCTCCTGATTTCACACACCACTTGACTGACTAAATTATCATTGATCCATAAAATAATCTGTAGTGTCTCAATATGGTGTACAACGCACATATTGCTAATCATTTCCAAACACTTGTGGTGACTGCACCAGCTAATCAGTGCTTGCAGTTATTTACCAGTTACGTGGCAGTAAATTACTCGTGTTCCATGGCCAGATACCCACCTGAGTACTTGGATGTCACAGAACCCCTTTCCCCTCAATGCCAATCCCGCAACCCCATTCAGACCTCCCAGCCCATCTTAATAAAAAAACACTAGACCACTTTCATATGACTTACAATGCCACTTTTGAAGGCAGTAGAGTTGTATACATGGTAACAGCAGCACTGTTTTGAGAGATGGTGCTTTAAAGGATCTGATCGGCTGTCATTTACAAAAATACCCCCAAGCCTGTTTGAGAGTGACGCGAGTCTCTGTCCGGGGCACAAGTACACACAGAGGTTCACTCCGCCTCAGAGATTAAGGAGGCATTGTATACTGAGAACAGTTAAAACGGATCACGTGGGCACTAGGTGTCATATTAGGTGTGATTTTGTGCAATGGAAAGATCCACTAGAGATGGTGGTCTGCATCATGTGGGTAGCCCAAGCAGAACTGTACAGGTCTAGAATGGTACCATAAAGCCATGCCATCCAAGGTCAGGGGATGTAATCAACCAAATTTATGTAAAGCTAGTAAGATAGCTCAGCAGGTTGAGCAATAACTGCTGCAATCTGAGGGTGATCTGCAGGTCACAGGTTCGAATCCTGGCAAGGCCAACTCGGCCTTTCATCCTTCCGAGGTCGATAAATGAGTACCAATTTCGGTTGGGTGATATTGTATGTACATATTTGCTCTGTAAAGCACTTTGGATAAAGGCGTTCTATAAATAACACATTATCATGATGTATAATTTAGACACTTCTGTGTAAGGTTCTTTGTGTAAGACCCTACTAGAACCCAGATGTTTCAGTGGTCACGGGGCCTCATTTTGGGATAGGGATACTCTGCCCTCCTCTCTGAACATTTCTGCAAAGATGTAAGAACATAAATCATGTCTGTACCATTTCTGCCTGAGGCTGCTTATTGGATTGCTTAGTGATGGACTTGCGTTTCAACAATTTGGTGCTGTGATGCACTGGAATCGCCCAGACCGCTTCCATAGAACCCCTGTGTGCACACAAAGGAGAGTTAAGAGGCCTAATTAAGACCTCAAGCGCTTCTGAAGGAGGGCTACCTATGAACGTTGGTGTACTTTTCTTGTGCTCTGCAAAAACGTAGATTTAAAGGGTCAGTACTGGTAGAAATGGGAAGGGTAGAATATGTAGGATGGAATGATATTGAAGGATCATTTGGGAATTCAATTTCTTTGAAGGATAAACACAACACAGAAATAATACGATTCAGGATTATAGGTAGGCAGGGAAAAAAATAGGGTGCTGAAGGTGGAGTCGGAGAAGTAAAGATGCAGAAAGAGGGAGCCTTTTTAGAAAAATTAATCCTGTTGTATTTGATTCCGTTATGAAAATGACAGTATAAAAGCTAATTAAAATACGGTAGCATGAACAAGCATCTAGAAAAAAGGTGTTTCTCATAATATTTAAAAGGGATGACATACTTTTGAATAGAAAATGCGGATGATAGTCAAAAGTATAGAGGACCACATTTTTATTTACATTAGTTATCGACTTGAGACTTTTAGGTGTTTAGGAAAATTCTGCTACATGACAAAGGGGACAGACACATTGAATTCCCGGGAGAAGGGACCGTTGACATCATCACATTTTTCATTGAAAATATACTTTATAGAAAAAAGGTGGGAAAACCAGAAGAATTGGAGGTTTTCCTGAGTTGGTTTGTGTAAGGATCAAAGAGAGGCGGGGTTTCAAGAATCAAGGGCTGTGACTGAGGACACACACACAAAGCTAATTAACAAACTAGAAAGATTGTAGGAACAGGAGAAGGGGCAGGAAAAAATAGAACAGTCTAATTTACCAAGCCCAAATGGACTGATAACATAATTGTGTCTACAAGGGGCAGAAAGATAGACACGGGGAAGAAGATAAAGGAGCAAAATACGTGGACGGCAGTATTGAGATGTTAGGAGCATCAAGCTTAAATCACTTGCAAAGCTGCAAGTATGCTGGCAGCCCAAGCAAAAGCACAACCCCCACATTTCCAGGCACCATAGTTTCAGAGTGCAGTGAGTGCATATGAACAGCATCAGACCTAAGCACTAGCCCCGGTCAGGAGCGCATATAGAGTTTCCACAACTGCAAGTCCATCCCCAACACTAGTGGGTGCAGTTTATGGCACTGCAAGTGTGCTATTGAAAGCCTGACTGAGGCAGTTACCCAGAGTGGATGCTGATCGTGTTGGTAACCTGGTGAAAGGACATGCACATTGACACCAGGGGATTTGAGGAATTTGTCTGAATAGTTTTCGAAGGGCAGGGAGAAGCACGATACATGCTGTATTGAAGACAGTGATTCCGTGTAACAATCCCTGCCAGGCAGATTGAGCCCAATGTTGGTGCCCCTCGGCTGGGCTAATAACACTGATTAGCTGATCCACGAGTATAGTTGGAACAATGAGGACATGGGCACTTGCTTGCAATTCATGCAGGTCAAAGATGTGTTCATAATTGCAAGAGTGCTCCCAGAAAAGACAGCGTGGGTGAAGAACAATAATTATAAGCAAAATAAAGATGAAATGCTGGCAGATTGTCTTGAACAATTGATTGGTATCCAGTCATTTTACTGAAAAAAATGGTACCTTTCACTGAGGTACAAAACACTGAAAAAATACCAAACATTTAAAAATAATAATAAAAAAATTATATATATATATATATATATATATATTAAAAGGGTAGAAAAAACGGGGTGCTTGGAGGGGACCCCCCACAAATTTTATTAAAAAAACGAAACTCAGTATTCTCTCTGTATTTTGTACCTCAGTGAAACTTACCACTCTGAATTTTACTTTGGTAAAATCACATCTAACCAATTGATTTGTATTTGTATTTAGTGTATGGGTGTGCTAAAACCCACCTGCATCACAGCCACATATAATGGAAGCATACATGAGTTAAAAGCTTAGTTGGAATGATTAAAAAGGTAGATTTTAAGATTTTTTCTAAAATGAAGGCCCTTTGAATTTTTGCATATTTTCCAAAAGAAGCCTCTTCCTACGTTTTACTGCCTGAAGCATGCTCAATATTCTGATGGCCCTACTCTTATTGAATGTGGGAAAGAGGATTGTTAGATTCATCGAGAGCATTGTCGTTGAGATGATGTACACCACAGAAAGTGGTGTTTCAAGTACAAAGGGGCAGGACAAAAAATGGTTTTGTGAATGCAAGTTAACAGTTTGAACTTGTTGCTAATGCAACCAGGAAGATAATGCAGCCTTCTGGGTATAACAGTGACATGGGCATGGCTATGAGTAGTGGTCACTATATGTGAAGAATTTGGTGGGCTTGTGTTACATGTTTAGTGGCAAACGGCATATACTGCATCACAATGTAAACCTAGTTTCCATGATACACACAACAGGACCCACGAGTACGGGCCTTTCGGTTTCTACCTACCGGCTGCCAGTGCATTTGAGATTCGAGACAGAAGGCACAGCCACCCACGGTTCCAACTGCTCAATAATCTCCTATTTTTTGATCACACTGAATGACAATAGTCCATTGTGAACCCTATGCTAGCGTGAGCAATGTTAGAGCTATGTGATTCTGATGGGAGTAGTCTCAGATGTGTGAGAATCATAGGTTGGTAATTAGTAGGGCCCCTCAAGGGCAGAAAATAATCTAAAAATCATTCAGAGAGATTTTATCTTCTTGAGAATTGGAATTGTGCAGTGGGACACTTTGATCTTAGTTGGGGGATCAAATTCCTTCCTCATCATTGTCTGCGGTGGAATCAGAAGGCACTATGTGAACATTAAATATAAGATATGTGTTCCTGAGGATAACCATCAAGGTGAAACATGATCTGGTGTTACCTGTGTAATTCTGAAACACCCCACCAAAATCTTTCAAGTAGTCATGAAAAGGTTAACATGAATATTAAAAAAGTAATGCTGATATGCAGAACCCATATGAGACCCCACACGACACTGTCACAGATTCTGACAAACAATTTTAATTTGGTCAACTGATTCTCTTGGTTATGGTGCTTGTCAACTGATTCTCTTGGTTATAGTGCTAACGGACACATAAGCTACTTTCTTTAAACACTGTACGTGATATGGCATGATCTACTGAAGCAAAAGCTTCAAGTAGCATCTGCAGGCTAGTATGGCCCTCAACAACGATCTGAAGTAGACCATTACATCGACCAGTGCAGACTCTTTCCTGTCCCCCAGCAATTGTACGGATACTAAATGAGCCTGTATTTTAATTAGCGCTAACTTGTCCTAGAGTTTTAACAGGAAATTAAACATTGGAAGTAGGACCATAGTTGGCCTAGTGTTCTGGCTCTCATGAGGGCATTTTAGAGAGGGCATAATCCAGAAACTCTTTAAGCACCTGAAACACTAACACTTTAAGAAGACAAATTTATAATGCATGCAAAAATTGTGAATAGCCTGTCTGCACATTCCTTGATGACTGGTGATTGGCATGGGTCAATAGGACATCAAGTTAGGTTCAGACTCCAAATTATATTGTTTTGGTTTCTTCTAACATTAGATCTTTTAAAATCAAACCTGATCCACCACACCTCAAGATATGTGTTGTTAAACCTTGGGCTTCATCATTCTTAAGGGAGGCCCTTATATCGTATCTCATATACTCTTTCAGGGTTGACAGTTTCTTCTGCAAGACACCAAATGTATGTGTTCATCTAATCAAATGTAAATAGCATTTGAAGAATACATTTTATTAGTGACAAATTGTCTCTGCATGTACTCAGAATGCACTCTTTAAATTGGAGCTCTTGTTCAGATTCCTCCTGCAGTTTCATTCCAGCACAAGTTATTTTTGTATAGAATGTAAGTTATCAGGATACCAGATACTAACATAACGTTGGGTCCTCATAATCATTAGGGGTGCGGCACATTAATTATACAATACATTTACAATGGGGCCACTGTAAATGCTAACAATAAGTTCAGTCGATGCACTGGATTCCACTTTATTCCCTATTTTGTCAAGAAGAGGATTTAGTAGCTCAGTGAACAGCTTTGACTTGTCTCTATAGGTTATTGTTACAGTGTTGTTCAAAAGCTGTTTTTAGGCAATGAGTGAGAAGTTACAAATTGTGGAACCATGTGGTCAGTCCACCCTACAAAATCGATGAAAGCATTGATCAAATTTGCATTAAACGTAAATACCCAGTTTAAGCTGCGGCCCTTATTGTGGGTGCAGGGTAGAGAAACCCAAATCGATTAACACATTTCAATGGTGTTTTCTTTAGGGTCATTAAAATTCACATTAAAATCACAGGACTTGAAGGTTGCTTTTGCACATCAGCCTGTATAAACAAGCCTTTTGAAACAGCACAGGGTGCTGTAATGGTTGTTTTTGTTGAGGGATTTGTGGCAGACCACAGGTGTTTTATTAAAGAATAAAATAAGGCCTATCTTTGTCTATCACTATGAGGTGTTCCCTGCCTACTTTACTAACACAGGTGTTTGTCAGTCATGAGTAATAGTCCAAATAATTCAGTCCAGTATCCCAATATAACCTAACTGACCCTACCACTATAATAACCAAGAAGGTCAAGCGAATGACTCCCTTCTCCTGAAAGCCGTGTCCTGGCCCAGATGCTTTCTGGATTGTAATGTTTGATTTAGTAGATCATGTGTAAATAGTCACTTGTGACTTGTTGAATTAATTTCTGTAATTAATTTCTCCCTCCTCAGGTGATTGTCCATTTCTCCTTCCCCTCTTTTAGGTGGTCCTTTGGTCCTAGTAAGATTGCTCCCCTCAGTATTATAAGGACTCAAAGTTATCTTGTCCATTATCCTTCTCTCTTGACCAGTGATTGATTCTCAAATACTTATCATTCACGTGTTCCCAAAGTGTTTTTCAATATGTACAATTTATCCTTGTAACCCCACTGGGTATTGTTTCCCAAATCTCTCTCTCTCTCTCTCTCTCTCTCTCATCAATTCCAGATTATTTGTTGGCTTTGGGTAATTTTTTCCTTTTTTCCAACTGCAATAGAGTTCCAGTTCTAATTCTGTCACTCCCTATAGTTTTTATATGTCTCCTTAACCCGTTGACACAGTTTTGATTTATCAATGTCCCACTCTTCTCTCATGGGTACTGGGACATGTTTCTCTCCATTTATAACTCCCTCTGGGTGTTCCGTTAGACTTGTTCCCCTTATTACCCTTTTCACTTTGGGGGTAATGCCTCCAGTGCCTGTATGGGGTTTTCCTTCTTCCTCTGCTTCTTGGCTGCTCCATGGTATGCTCCCCATGGAGTTTGCTTCTTACGCAGTCATCTCTGGTGCCGTGTTGGATCGGTTTGGGAGTTGCTTTCTCCAAATGTTGGTGTCGGTGTTGTTGCATGAGCCGGTTGCCCACCGCAGTCCTTGTGTGGTTATGCCATTACCAAGCTCTCTGCTCTTTTCGCTCACCAGCCTCCCAAAGCTTCTCTCAGTGTCTCTCGCCCGTCGTCTTGGAGGTGTTTCGAACTACACAGGCTCCACGCTGCACACCAGCTCTGCCTCCTTCAGCTGTATTAATCACAGGAGGATCGCCATGTATCTCGGGGCTCTCTACTCTCCCTCTCACTGGTGAGCTGTCTCTTTTCAACCTCCTCAGCACAGTCCCTTCCAAGATCTCATTTAAAGGGATCACTTCAATTTCATCTTGACAACTATATTGGTTCATTTTATCCTTGTTTAAGTCACAGAACCTATAATGACCTAGTCGTTCAGACAAATTAATCTAAGCCATCAAGTGGAAGGCATTAGGGAGTTCCTCACTAAAACAAGAGTACTTGTCCCCAAAAAAGGAGTCTTTTCTGTTGAGGACCCACTTGCCTCGACCCCTAGGGAGGAGGTTGAGGAGTGGGCTCAAGGGCCTCACAGGGAGGGGCTTCCCCTTGGGAAGAAGGGACACATTCCATTGATTCATCAAACATTACTGCCTAAAATATAGCAGCAACCATTGAAGATCTGTCTGGGGTGGCAAACAAGAGCCCCTCTCAGAACATGTTTCCATAGTGAATCATTGTACTTATTTCCCAGAGCAAAAGCAATGAGTGAATGCAAGTTGGTGTCACTTCGATTACAGAATCTACAGCAGCAACAACAGCAGACAGTGCATGTGAGGGTGGGTGGCGGGGACCAGCAGCTTGAAGAAGAACTGGTGTTGGGTGTCCTGACCCACGTTTAAGCTATCCTGCTACAACATTTGGTGCTGTGGGCTTAGGAAATTCAAGATGGCGGAAAACCCACATGTGCGCCGAAATCCAGGAAAGCTGCGCAGTTTGTGCGCACACTAAAATGGTTGCCTCACTTGCCACCCACCAGTGCGAGAATGAAAGGCCGGGTTGCCATGAGGGAAATGGGTTGCCAAAGGAAAAACAGTAGCGCCGGTTAGCTTCAAAGCGCTTTAAAACCACCATTGGACTACCCGCACAGTAGTCTGAAACCATTGGGAATGGCAATGCTGATTGCCAAATGCAACCTAGAAGTGTGGGGAATTCATTTCTTAAATCCCAAAAATGAGTGCAGTACCAGTACTCACCACTATCCAAAAGCCGGCGTTTTAAAACCACTCTGTGTGTTTTTCTGAAGGCAAGCAAAATGCCTATTTCAAACCTTGCAACATGTGCAAAATATTCACTGAACACCAGCAGACATTTGGCAGAATGGAGTTTTGTGTGCCTACAAAATCTGGGAAATGAAGAGCCCAAAAACAATGCTTATAACAAAAATGCTATGGAGTCAGCAGCTTAAGCCTAACTGCAACTGGATTTAAAACCACCAAAATCGAAAATGTTAAATTAAATGAGTGACCTATGTTTGGTGTCACATGCCTTTGTAACTGTTGAAATGTCATAGTTTTGCACTTAGAATCAGCATTCTAGCTGCATGTGTAAAATTACAAGTTATTTTAAAAGCAACAAAAAGTTAGCTGAAGGTCTGGCTTAAGGAACTTGATTTTGCCTAGCAACTACCCATCAGGAGTGAAACTTGAGTCACCACTGTGTTCCCAGGCCAACCTTCCTTTTGCTGCCCAGGCTAAGGATATGCCATCTATCTGATAATTGAATTATCTGTGCTCTGCAAGAGAGTGAACAAAGCCCTCTTCACTCAGGCAAAGGTTTTTATTACCGCAGTCGTAAATTGTAGCTTCCTCTTGGCAGGAGCTGGGAGGAGCACTGCCTGTGAGAAGCAAGCTGGCTTGGCAGAAACTGGAAAGACTGGTTTCTGTACCATGTGACCTGAAAAGACACACCCCTGCAGCAAGGATATGGTTTTATAAAAAGATGAATAACTCATAGAGCGGACATGTGAAAATTTTATAAATGATACCATAATTCTTGTGATTTTTCTGCCCACAGTTTAAGACGTGGTAGGAACCGGTGGTATGTTCGGGGAGGTTTTAGCGGAAAAGTGGATATTACTCTAAATGTGTGCATGTTAAAAATCTGAAACTTCATCAGTTAATGTCCCTACCCCCTGCACACATGTATGTAAAGTTGGGTCCATGTCGGAAATTGAAAAAGCAGTTAAAAAGTGAAATATGTGCCAGTTCTGAATGCAAGCTCCCAGGAAGAGCAGAGTTTGAACAGGGGATACCTCCTGTGATGCATGATGGGTGCATATGATTTTAAAACAATATGTACCTCTGCAAATATGTATTTGTTTCAAATCTAGATTTGTGTGTAAGTTGACAGGAGGAGTGGACTTTCTGCAGGCTGTAAAATGACATCAATCTGACTCACAGTTCAGTTTGCCAATCAAGCGGAGGAATGGAAGTTTGACCAATTAGAAGCTGAGAGAGAGGTAGGGTCAGTGATGCTAGAACACACCCACATTCTAAACACATAAAAGCAGACAGACAGGACAGATAGGGACTTTCCAAATCCATTTGCAGCGGGACGCTCTGCCGGAAAAATCCATACTTACCTCCATCAACCTCCAGAAAGCCAAACTAGAGACTTCAATCTATCCAGAACTAGAGACCAGACCAGAGGGAGAAAGCAGTGCTGTACCCAGAGAGAAAGCAGTGCTGTGCCCAGAGAGAGACCCGAGCCCAGTCCAAAACCCTGACCAGATCCATGGCGAGGCCCATTTCACTCAAGAATATAGAGTGAGTACCCAGCAGAACTGTGTAGAACCAATCTCTTAGTTTAAATTCATCTAATTCAATCTATTTAACCTAAGTAGAACTGCCTCCTAGCTGTCACCTGTCATTTCTAGTTGCAAGCTGCACTTGTCATTTTGAGCTTTTGAAATTTGCAAACCCAAAAACGACCTTTATTAAATCGCTCATATCTCCGCGACCGTTTGGGCTAGAGACTTGCAATAACTTTTATTTGATAGCTTAGAATCGTGGCTTTCCTACGAACCAAGAACCGCATTCCTACCCCTTATAGTTTTACCGCAATCGCGGAACACGCATCCGCGAATTTTACCGCGATTTGAAATTTCTTCACATGTAAAAACTGCTGCTGCTTGCCTTCCATTTGCCAGAAATTCGTTTAACCTGCTAACTATCCCTGCCTCATTGCTAGTGTGAGCCTGGACTAATATTAACTAGATACCACTCACCCTGAACCTCTGAAAGGGAATTAACAGCATTTCCAGCATATTTCTCATCCATTGCTAACACATATAAAAGCATTTGGGCCTGTGTTTTCAAAACTCCTATCTGTTTTCTGTTGTCTAAGCTTGCTGGATTGAACTGATTACATTGATTGCATTTCTGAGAACTGTGTGCTTTCCTCCCATTCCCTTGCATTGCATAAAGAGGGGGGGAGTGAATAGCCAGAGAAAAGTGATTACATTGTTTGGTTGAAATCATATTGAGTATTTTCTGTACTGCATTCATTGAATATTGCATCCACCTGAGCTTACATAAAGCATCCTCTACCACATTATACTTCTGTACCTATTTACCAGTGTGCTACCTTATCCATTTCTTGTCAACTCCTTATTGATTATAGAGAAGCGTGTTAGTGCCAGATTCTCCGTTGTTAATATTTACCATATCAGATTAAGTGTGATATTCAATTCTTAATTTATTAAAAAGTGTGATATATATTTTAATTTATCAAATAAACCTTTTAAACTTGCAAAACAGAATTACTTCTTGGCTCAGTGGGGTCAGGGGGATTCCAAGAGAGGGGTGTTATACAAGGGTAGTCATCCAGAACGCATGAACTGGACCTAAAGATATATCAATAAGGGTTTTCATTCAGTATTCTAGACTAGGCGTTAACTTGGCTGTAGTGCTGAATTGAATCCTCTTACAAAGTGGGGGCTCGAGCCGAGACGTTGGGTTAGATTTACCACTTGTGCAGCTTAATACAGTGTACTAACTGACGGGATACATACATCCGGTCGGATCACCACGCTGCATTACGCTGTGAAGCATTCCTCAAAAGGGACACTCCAAGAAAAGTTCTGTTCAGCAAAAATAAAATACAAACTTCTGTAAGTCAGGACAGAGACCAATCTCTAGAATGACGACCTTAGTAGACATGAAAATAGCCAGAGAGCACCTCTTGCATAAGCTATTTGTGAGAGGTGAATGGACCGAACAGGGCCAGGATGTGTGGTTGCAGGCCATCACACAACAGGTCACTGAAACAGGGTCAGATATATATAGAGATCAGGGTCCCTTACATGTGGCCCTGAGTGAACTATATATGGCTCCTAAAGCCAAAGAGGAACACAATAAGATTGCCAGGATAGCAGCATACCTGTACCTATATATGGGAGACATGCAGGATAGATGTGCTGAAAGCCAAAATCTGGCAAATAGGCAACAGATGGTGTTAGAGAAGGTCCAATCTGACCTGGTCTCTTCTGAGCAGAGGCTGCAGAGGAGCCAGGAGTCAGATAATGACAGCAGACTGTACATCACTAAAATAAAGGAGGATATGGATGTGCTGCAAAAGGAAAAGGTAGAACAGGATACTAGATTTCTGGCCTTGCAGAAGGAGCACCAAGACAGTTTGAACTCCCTACTGCAGAGCCAGAAAAAGCTGGAGCAACAGATCAATTTCAACAGGGCATGTACAGAGCAGGTAGCCACCCTGCAAATCCAACTAGACAGAGAGAAAGAGGAGAGCAATAAACTGATCCTGAAAGACCTGGATACCCAGGCAGAGTTTGATCAGGAGCGCCAGAAAGCTGGTGCCTTCCAAAGGCAAAGGGACGACCTGGCGGCACAGATGCAGGCTCTTAGTCAGGAAAGAGACGCCATAGGCCAGGAAGTCTGCCACTTAAAAAAGGAAATTGAAGAAAATCACCTGGCCCTCCAGGGGCTGGGTGATCTCCAAAAAGAAAACCAGAACTTGGTAGAGCACACCAGAAGGGTGGAAGATGCTCTAGCAAGAAAGGAGCAGGCCAATAGGGACATTGCCCAGGAGGTAAACCTCCTGCAGCAAAGACTGGCCCAGTTCTCCAGGACCAACCAGGAAGCACAGAGGGAGAATGAGGCCCTCTGTCAACACAATGATAGGCTCCAGCAACAGGTAGCGATGCAGGAGAAACTGATAGAGTCGAGTAAGGCCTTAACAGAGGAACTGAAAGCACAAATGCAGGCTCTTGCATTGCAACAGGGAGCAGGGGCGGATAGAGATGAGGTCCGCTGGGAAAGAGAGATTCCTGACCATAACCGCAGGAGCCCTAACACCAGGGGCCTTCATCTCCCCCAGTCCCTGGACTCTACCACCCCCATGTCCCCTGGCGCGCATGAGCACAGGGGTCCAGGGATGGCAGATTACTATCCAGCTAAGAGTATGGGGCTCATAGGCCAGTACCACTCAGGAATGGAGGGGTGGGCATCCGGGTATGGGCACCCAAGTACAATACAGTTCAGTGGGGAACCCCAGGAGAGTAGGCCCATTAAGGGCATCCTGAAAACCTCTGCCCAGTTAGGTCAGTGGAGGGGGTACCCATCAAATCCTGACAGCAAGGAGGAATCTGAAGACTCCTCTGAACTGCGCAGGACACAGGAGACCAGGTCCCCACATTCTGCCAGCCATTCCCAGGCTCGCAGAATCCGGGAAAACCTGGAAGAACAGACGGGAACCTCTGGGAGCAGTGCCTCTGAGTCCGACGAAGAATGGACAAGGGTTACCCGAACCAAAAAGGCCAATAAGGCAAAAAGGGCCTTGCTCAAGGACCCCTTAAAGCAGATTAAGGCGATCAGGAGCGTCATCACGCCTTACCATAAGAACGCTAAGTATTCTGTTTGGGAGCACTTAGAGTTGTTTGAACAAATGATGGAGACTTTCCATTTGAAGGACAGCCAAAGCTGCATTCAATATGTAAAGTGGACCTTCTCCCCGGAATACTCCAGTTTCTTTGCGGGGCTGGAGGACCAAAATCATTTAAGATGGTCCACCTATAAGGCGGCCATCCTGAAACATTTTTCTGTTCACAGAAATCCTCAAGAGGCTCGCAAGGCAGCCTACAATTTGCAATGTGGGGAGGATCAGGCCCCACAAGAATTTGTGCAGGAGTTAAAGCGGGCTTTTGCACAGACCACAAGAAGGGTGCGCACGGATAGCCGTGAATTTATAAACACGTTTTTCCATGCCTTGCCCAAATATATCATGACCCAGCTCGTGAGGGATTTTCACGAGAAAAGATCTTTAGACTGGGTCATTGAACAGGCTACCCGCATCTATGAGGTGCAGAAGCCCATAGAAAATAAAAGCAATGCCCAGAAAAACCCCAAAGCCAACAGCACCCCTGCTGCTGCCAAGGTGGCAGAGGTAAAGGTCACCCCCGTTTTGGATTTGGAGATGGGGGGGCCTAAAAACCTACCTGCACCTAATAATGCTAGGCCCAGAAGGTCCTCGGGCCAGTCGCAGACAGGGAGCCAGGGAGGCAGCCCCACAAATGGGGTCCCTCGCTCTCCTGACTATGTAAGTCCTCGCTACAAAGGTAACAGACCCATCCTGGGTTATGTGTGGACTCCTCCAGCCCAAGGGGGGGGATCCAGCCAAGCACCTAACCCAGGGAACTTCCCTCCAAACTTCCCACAGGAGGGCAGAAATTTACCAAACCCTGGGCAGAACTTTTTCCCCAGATATCCACCCGACTTCCAACCCCAAAATCATCCATCCTTCTTTCCTCAATTCCCTGAGCCCAGACCACTGAATCCGGGAGAGGGGAGGCCAAGGGTGGAGGGGTACCAAAATCTTCCCAACCAGGGGTACTACCAGAGGAGGGACAGCTACCCTTCCCGGGATCAGCCCAGGGGAGAAAACAGGGCCCCGTATCAGCCTGAGCGGGTTTCCCAGTTAGAGCGCCAGGTTCAAAACATGGCGCGGGATATGGGTCATATACTGAGGGCACAGCAGAACCCTCAGATCAGCATGCCGGCGCAGAACGCACCCAACTCTGGACCTGGTGCTCCAGAACAATGACGGGGGCAGCACCCCGATAAATCACCGGTTCCCAGGGAGGAGGCACAAAGGGAAGGGGGGTGTAAAGCCTTGGAGGAAGCTTCCTTCCTCACTTGTAAACAGCCCCTGGAAACCCAGGAACCGGAAACAAAATCTCTTGCCCCTGAAAGTCTGCCTCCTAAGGAGCAGAGGGGGGGTAGGAGAAACAAAAGACCCAAACAGACTCAGTTTGAGGAGGAGGTACAGATCTTCCAATTTGAGGGAGAGGGATCCTCAGAGGATCCTGGGAAAAGGATCTTCTCCTTCAGAGAGGGGGGGAACTCCTCCCAAAGAAAAATGGGTCCCTAGGGATGCAAATCCAGACTGGGGAGATGTGGAGACTGAGCTACCGCCGCCCACCATCTCATCCCAGAACCAACAGCAAGAAAATCCCCTGGTTCAAACCCATCCTGGTGACTGCCTCCAAAAAGGGGGGGGCGGCCCGGAACCGGAGCCAGGGGAACCCACAATGGCTCTGATCTCCAGTTGCCAACTCTTTCTTTCAGATTCCCAAGGCTCTCCACAGAATTCTGCCCAAAATTCTTCTCTCGCGATGTCCAAAACCAGAAAGTTAGCCCACCAGTTGTCCAAAAATGTACATTATCTGTGCCCCCTTGAGGAGAAGGAGGGAAGATATTATGCCCCGGTACAAGTACAGGGGCAGGGTACAATCTCGGCACTGGTGGACACTGGATCTCAAGCTACCCTTCTGTCCAGAAGGGCCTTTGATGAACTGAATGCAGGAAGGGGAGAGGATTACCAAATTCCTCTCACCTCTCTTCCGGGACAACTACAGAACTTTGACGGGAAGGAAATTCCCGTTGAGGGGACTGCAGACTTGGACATTAAAATTGGGCGACACAAGTTGAAACACCCGGTCATAGTTGTGACCCCAGAGGGCACCCCTTGTTTACTAGGGAATGACCTCCTGAGAAGGTTGTCACCCCTAATAGATTGCGTAAACAAGGTCCTCTGGACCCAGACTAGCCGACCAATAAAATTAAAACAGAGTGTCAACCATGTTAGTTTAAACGGCACATGCCACATGGTTGAACAAAAATCTGACCAAGTAGAATTTCACTTCCAGAACAACCAAATTCCAGACGTGACAGTAATAGCAGTAGGACAACAGACTGGTGATGGGGGGTCCTCTCTATTTCTGAAAATCAACCTTCCTTCCAGTCTAAAGTGGTATTCCACGCTGGAAGGAAACACTCTGAAATTCTATACTAATCCACAATCAGAAACTCCCACTCCTATAGTCCAGAAAGATGTGAAATCAGCTCAAAGCCTGGCTGATATTCAGCAAATTGGAGAGCAGTTGTTCATCCCTGTTCAGTTAAATGATGGGAAGGACTCTGTTCTCGCTCGAGTGTGTGTGAACAACGGTAAGAGCTTCATCAGCGAAGCCATGTTTCGCCAACTCCCAAAAGATCCAGCCATTCCCACCTTCAAACTGATAGACAAATGGGAAATGGACCTGGAAGCACCTAATTCCAAACATCTCCTGCCAAGCAGGTGTATGCTCAAAATCTCCATTGGCAACAAGAGCATAGTCCACAATTGTTGGGTCGTGCGAGACGTCACTGCCGCCTTTTACTTAGGCAGTGACATTCTCAATCGCTTTGCCATTAGTTTGGACCTAATAAACTTCAAAGCTTGGTCCCGATTAGCGGATAATCCCATGGGCTTTGATGATCCAGAAAAAGCATTTAGGTCAGCTCAATTGCTACCTTATGCAGTTGAAATTCAGGTTAAAGAGGAAGTCACCATCCCAGAAAGGACCCGACAATTCTCCCTGGAAGTGAAAGTTAAAAGGGGACAAGAGTTGAAAAACCCTGATGCTTACATACATCTAAATGCTTCTCTCCAACAGCAAGGGTTGGGGGTAAACCCGACTCCATTAGTCAACATAGAACATGACCCCATTCTAATAGAGGTGGATAACAGCGACTTAAAGAGTATTACTCTAGCAGCAGGCACCATTATTGGAATGGCGGTTGATGACCGACATTTCTCCATTGATCTTGTAAATGAACTGTTAGGACCCATCCCCAAGGACTGTTTTGACAGTGACAGTGATGACAACGCAACACCAGACAGGATTTTTACCCGGCATGGGGGGAACTTCCTGGTGTACACTTCCTGCCCCTATGGTAAGGAAGATGTGACCTGTGACTTCAGGAGGGATGAGGTGATTTTCCAGGTCCATGAGGGCTGCCTTTCCCACCTGAAGCCTCCGGTCCAAATCAGCACTCTGACCAGGGACTTCTCCACCCAGCTGGAGGAGGCCGCGGAGATAGCCAAACCAGAAGTCTTTCCAGGCTTCAGGCAGATGGTGGAAGAGAGAGTCAACCTAGCTGATGCCTGTGTGACTCTGGAACAAAAGCAAAAGTTGAAACAAGTTTTCTTGGATTTCCAAGATCTCTTTGCGGTAGACTCATATGACTGTGGTCGCACCGACATCCACACCACAACAATCCCCACGGACCCTGGCATGACTCCAGTGTTTGTGAAGCAATATCGCTTGCCTCTCGCATCAATGGAGTCCCTTACTGAAATAATTAAGAACCTTGAGTCCCGGGGAATAATCCGTCCAGTCCACAGCACCTTCAATAATCCGGTGCTGGGAATATTGAAGCCAAACGGCCAGTGGAGACTCTGCGCTGACCTCAGGGAGCTCAACAAACGGGTCCACACTTCCCGATGGCCTCTTCCCTACATTGACCAAGGGCTGGCCCAGATTCAGGGGTCACAGGTATTCACTGCAATAGACCTGACCAATGGATACTGGACCGTGCCTGTCAGTAGGGAGGACCAATACAAGCTGGCTTTTACCTTTGGGGGCCAGCAGTACACATGGACCCGGACTCCCTTCGGATACCTTAACTCCGGTAATGAGTTCAATATTTTCCTACATAAGGCCATGCCCGACCTGGGTACGAGGGGTAACCTGGCTTATGTAGATGATGTCCTCATCAAAAGTTCATCTGTGGAGGAACACATAGCAGAGATCCGTTATGTTCTGACACAGTTGAGGGCCGCCGGAGCAAAACTTTCCTTTCAGAAAGCACAGTGGTGTAGAACCCGTGTTAATTTCTTGGGGCATGAGATTACTCCTCAGGGTCTCTGTCCCCAGGAAAAGAAAGTGGAAGCACTTCAGAAACTGAAAGACCCCACAACTCTGCGGGAACTAAGGAGCCTCCTTGGACTGACTAATTACAGCAGAAAGTTCATTGAGGGCTACGCAGAGATCACCAGACCCCTGATTCATCTCCTGAAGGGGGGGGTCAAGTGGGAATGGGGTCCAGAACAAGCCGAGGCAGTAAAACAACTCAAAAGAAGCCTCTCACAAGCACCTTGCCTAGCTTACCCTGTCAGAAACAAGGAGTTCTTCCTGGAGACGGGGTTCTCTAATACGTGCTTGACGGCAGTATTATATCAAAAGCATGACAAGGTCAATAAAGTAATCTCCTATGCGAGCAAAACTTTATCCTCTGTGGAGGAAAAATTCAACGATTGTGAGAAGGCACTCCTGGCAACGGTGTGGGCATTGAAGAATTACCGCCCGTTTATCCAGGGGGAACACATCATAGTGGAGACTCCACACCAGCCTCTGCAATATCTCCAAAGTGACAGAATCCGGGCCGGAAATGTGAGTAATTCCCGAATTACTTCCTGGATTCTGTCAATGCAAGGCTTTCCTGTGGAGGTCAGATATGGCCAAAACAAGAAGAGTCCCCTCGCGCAAGGTCTGGCTGACTTGCATGATTGTGCCAGAGAAAACTGTCTCGAGGACGAAAGTCTAAAAATAAAGGACAACATGGAGGCATACCTTAATTCCCCCCACAAAGTCTTTGAAGAAGACAAGTGTGAGGGAATGCCCACTGTGTATGTGGATGGATGCTCTTACCATGTCGACAACAACGGGGAGAAAGAACTGGTGGCCGGCGTAGGGAATGCATGGGTGAATGAGTCCCCAGAACCCTCCGCTGGATACAAAATTGGTCCCCGAAGTAATCAGGTGGCAGAATTGATGGCTGTGCATCAGGCCATCCTCACTGCTGTCCAGCATCAACTCCACGAACTGGTCATAATCACAGATTCGGATTATGTACGGAACGGGTTCGTGGAGCACCTGGTTAATTGGAAGACCAGAGGCATGGTATGTGCTAACAACAAACCCTTGAAACATGGGAAGTTGATCCAAAACATTGATGATCTGGTCACCTCGAATGGGATGACCATCTATTGGAAGAAGATCAAGGGTCATTCCAAAGTAGAGGGACCAGACAAAACTGGAAATGACTTAGCTGATCAGCTGGCCAAAACCGGGGCCATCCAAGGGGATCTAATTGAGATTGAGTCCCTGTTGGGGGAAATCCAGGTCACCGCTATCACTAGGTCCCAGACAAATGCTCACAACGACCTCTCAATTGCACAATGGAGTAAGGAGACCCCTGATGCTGATTTGATTACAGCTCAAAAGGGGGATCCAATTATTGGTAAGTTTTACCAGCACCTTGAGGACCCTGAGAACTTTCCCCTGACGGATACCGATTACATTGGGAAAGAGGACCTAAGAGTGTTGATGAAATGTCCAAAAATGTTCCGGATCCAAGACGGTTTGCTGGTAAGGAAATCCAAAGCTGGCCACGATCAGTGGGTGGTTCCTACCTCATTCCGAAGCCTGATGTTAAGTCACGCCCATGATGCGGCCACCGCCGGTCATAGGGGGTTTCACACAACATTGGAAATCTTAAGAGAGGTTGCATACTGGCCACACATGGGGCAGGACCTCGACCAATACTTGAAGGGGTGTCTTGTGTGTGCACAATTTCAGCCGACATCCCTCACACACCGGGCGCCTTTACAAAAGAGGGGAATGACACTGCCATGGTCAGATTTACAAATCGACTTTGTAGGCCCTGTGATTCGCTCGGCTAGGGGGAATAAGTACATGTTGACTGTGACATGTTTGTTTACCAAGTGGGTGGAATGTCTCCCAGCCCCAAACTGCAAGGCAGAAACTGCAGCTGCCTTGATGATTAACCACATCTTTTCCCGTTTTGGTCTACCTCAAAGGATTGAGTCAGACAGAGGTAGCCACTTCACCAGTGAAGTAATGACAAAGATGTGGGAGATACTGGGGGTCAAGAGAAAGCTGCATATTGCTTACAGACCAGCTTCTTCTGGGGCAGTAGAGAGATATAACCGGACAATTGTGAGCATCTTAAAAAAGTTTGTGGCAGATTCTGGGCCAAGTTGGGATATCCGATTACCTCTGGTCCTAATGGCCATCAGATCTACCCCTTCATCTGCAACCAAAATGTCACCATTTGAGTTGATGACTGGGCGCAAGATGGTGCTTCCTCAGCATTTGCTCTACCGGACCCAAGAGCAGACACTAATAAATGCCTCCACTACTCATGAGTATGTGGAGAATTTAAGGAAACACCTTCAACATGCTTTTGCTTACGCTCAGCGGAATCTAGAAAGATCGACTGATAGCATGAAGACCCATTATGACCTGAAAACTTCCAGGAAGGAATATCAGGTGGGAGACCGGGTCTATCTATACAACTTCCAAAGGAACCAGGCCAAGCAGCGCAAATTTTTGCCTACATGGAAGGGACCCTTTGAGATCGTCGATAAGATCTCCCCTGTGGCCTACAAGATCCGCATCCCCAAAGGTGGTTCGGCAGAGGGGGAAGACAAGTGGGTCCACATAAACCAGTTGAAATGTTGCCATCCCAGGCACACTCTGCAACAACTGGAGGAATCCTCTGGAATCCTAGCGGGTACTGTCTCAGACTAATTCAGTTCCAATCATAAAACGTACCACATCTAGTCTCTAACATACTGTGATTTGTATGAAACTGTCTCTTAGTTACATTGTTTTTTTTTTCTCAAAATAAGAATGTAATGTTTTGTTATGATGAAATGCATATGCTGCCCCACTATCTCAACAGTGGTGGAAAAAAATCTATGAATAGGTATTGCCGCTCTTCCTTTGTCGTCCTAGGAGAAAGAAAACCGGGAGACGGGCCAAGGAGGACGATCCGGAGACCGGGAACGGAGATCCAATGGGCCCAGTGGACCGCCCAATACTCCCATCAGGACCGGCGAGGAGAACCGATCGATCAGTACCGGATGGAGAAGAAGATGCTGAACTGTGCCATCTACAGAAGAGGAAGAAGATTATGCGGACAGACCGGTGCATGGGTCAAAACCCTTGTGCACGCGACTCCCCATCGACTCAAATTCAAAGTGCAGTCGCGTGGGGGGGACTTGTTGGGTGTCCTGACCCACGTTTAAGCTATCCTGCTACAACATTTGGTGCTGTGGGCTTAGGAAATTCAAGATGGCGGAAAACCCACATGTGCGCCGAAATCCAGGAAAGCTGCGCAGTTTGTGCGCACACTAAAATGGTTGCCTCACTTGCCACCCACCAGTGCGAGAATGAAAGGCCGGGTTGCCATGAGGGAAATGGGTTGCCAAAGGAAAAACAGTAGCGCCGGTTAGCTTCAAAGCGCTTTAAAACCACCATTGGACTACCCGCACAGTAGTCTGAAACCATTGGGAATGGCAATGCTGATTGCCAAATGCAACCTAGAAGTGTGGGGAATTCATTTCTTAAATCCCAAAAATGAGTGCAGTACCAGTACTCACCACTATCCAAAAGCCGGCGTTTTAAAACCACTCTGTGTGTTTTTCTGAAGGCAAGCAAAATGCCTATTTCAAACCTTGCAACATGTGCAAAATATTCACTGAACACCAGCAGACATTTGGCAGAATGGAGTTTTGTGTGCCTACAAAATCTGGGAAATGAAGAGCCCAAAAACAATGCTTATAACAAAAATGCTATGGAGTCAGCAGCTTAAGCCTAACTGCAACTGGATTTAAAACCACCAAAATCGAAAATGTTAAATTAAATGAGTGACCTATGTTTGGTGTCACATGCCTTTGTAACTGTTGAAATGTCATAGTTTTGCACTTAGAATCAGCATTCTAGCTGCATGTGTAAAATTACAAGTTATTTTAAAAGCAACAAAAAGTTAGCTGAAGGTCTGGCTTAAGGAACTTGATTTTGCCTAGCAACTACCCATCAGGAGTGAAACTTGAGTCACCACTGTGTTCCCAGGCCAACCTTCCTTTTGCTGCCCAGGCTAAGGATATGCCATCTATCTGATAATTGAATTATCTGTGCTCTGCAAGAGAGTGAACAAAGCCCTCTTCACTCAGGCAAAGGTTTTTATTACCGCAGTCGTAAATTGTAGCTTCCTCTTGGCAGGAGCTGGGAGGAGCACTGCCTGTGAGAAGCAAGCTGGCTTGGCAGAAACTGGAAAGACTGGTTTCTGTACCATGTGACCTGAAAAGACACACCCCTGCAGCAAGGATATGGTTTTATAAAAAGATGAATAACTCATAGAGCGGACATGTGAAAATTTTATAAATGATACCATAATTCTTGTGATTTTTCTGCCCACAGTTTAAGACGTGGTAGGAACCGGTGGTATGTTCGGGGAGGTTTTAGCGGAAAAGTGGATATTACTCTAAATGTGTGCATGTTAAAAATCTGAAACTTCATCAGTTAATGTCCCTACCCCCTGCACACATGTATGTAAAGTTGGGTCCATGTCGGAAATTGAAAAAGCAGTTAAAAAGTGAAATATGTGCCAGTTCTGAATGCAAGCTCCCAGGAAGAGCAGAGTTTGAACAGGGGATACCTCCTGTGATGCATGATGGGTGCATATGATTTTAAAACAATATGTACCTCTGCAAATATGTATTTGTTTCAAATCTAGATTTGTGTGTAAGTTGACAGGAGGAGTGGACTTTCTGCAGGCTGTAAAATGACATCAATCTGACTCACAGTTCAGTTTGCCAATCAAGCGGAGGAATGGAAGTTTGACCAATTAGAAGCTGAGAGAGAGGTAGGGTCAGTGATGCTAGAACACACCCACATTCTAAACACATAAAAGCAGACAGACAGGACAGATAGGGACTTTCCAAATCCATTTGCAGCGGGACGCTCTGCCGGAAAAATCCATACTTACCTCCATCAACCTCCAGAAAGCCAAACTAGAGACTTCAATCTATCCAGAACTAGAGACCAGACCAGAGGGAGAAAGCAGTGCTGTACCCAGAGAGAAAGCAGTGCTGTGCCCAGAGAGAGACCCGAGCCCAGTCCAAAACCCTGACCAGATCCATGGCGAGGCCCATTTCACTCAAGAATATAGAGTGAGTACCCAGCAGAACTGTGTAGAACCAATCTCTTAGTTTAAATTCATCTAATTCAATCTATTTAACCTAAGTAGAACTGCCTCCTAGCTGTCACCTGTCATTTCTAGTTGCAAGCTGCACTTGTCATTTTGAGCTTTTGAAATTTGCAAACCCAAAAACGACCTTTATTAAATCGCTCATATCTCCGCGACCGTTTGGGCTAGAGACTTGCAATAACTTTTATTTGATAGCTTAGAATCGTGGCTTTCCTACGAACCAAGAACCGCATTCCTACCCCTTATAGTTTTACCGCAATCGCGGAACACGCATCCGCGAATTTTACCACGATTTGAAATTTCTTCACATGTAAAAACTGCTGCTGCTTGCCTTCCATTTGCCAGAAATTCGTTTAACCTGCTAACTATCCCTGCCTCATTGCTAGTGTGAGCCTGGACTAATATTAACTAGATACCACTCACCCTGAACCTCTGAAAGGGAATTAACAGCATTTCCAGCATATTTCTCATCCATTGCTAACACATATAAAAGCATTTGGGCCTGTGTTTTCAAAACTCCTATCTGTTTTCTGTTGTCTAAGCTTGCTGGATTGAACTGATTACATTGATTGCATTTCTGAGAACTGTGTGCTTTCCTCCCATTCCCTTGCATTGCATAAAGAGGGGGGGAGTGAATAGCCAGAGAAAAGTGATTACATTGTTTGGTTGAAATCATATTGAGTATTTTCTGTACTGCATTCATTGAATATTGCATCCACCTGAGCTTACATAAAGCATCCTCTACCACATTATACTTCTGTACCTATTTACCAGTGTGCTACCTTATCCATTTCTTGTCAACTCCTTATTGATTATAGAGAAGCGTGTTAGTGCCAGATTCTCCGTTGTTAATATTTACCATATCAGATTAAGTGTGATATTCAATTCTTAATTTATTAAAAAGTGTGATATATATTTTAATTTATCAAATAAACCTTTTAAACTTGCAAAACAGAATTACTTCTTGGCTCAGTGGGGTCAGGGGGATTCCAAGAGAGGGGTGTTATACAAGGGTAGTCATCCAGAAAGCATGAACTGGACCTAAAGATATATCAATAAGGGTTTTCATTCAGTATTCTAGACTAGGCGTTAACTTGGCTGTAGTGCTGAATTGAATCCTCTTACACTGGACAACCAATGGGAAAAGGTCATGGAGGTGAAAGTCAATAGAATCAAGAAACGATGCCTAGGAATGCCAAAGGGAATTGAATTTTATTGTTTATTTGTATAGCACACCAGACCCTCAGGTAACTGTGCACATTAGTTTAAGTACATGCTATGGCTACATACATGGTGATAATCACAAGATATAGTATAGCATAAGTAATTTACAATGAATTATGGTATAGTGAAATGGATACATTATAGACTAAAAAAAATGTGCACGCAGTGGGGACCAGAAAATAGTCTTAGGTGGGATACGAGATTTAATGGCCATCCTGAGAAGAGAGCCAATTGTTTGCCTGAGTCTTGAATAAATAGAATGAAGGTTCGGCTCTTAAAGTTGTAGGTAGGGAGTTCCATAGCTTGGAGGCTAGGACTGGGAAGCTACTGCCCCCGGATTTTTGCAGGTTAAAACTTAGGACTCTGAGGCAGTGCAGTTGGGCAGCTCCAGTGGGACAGTCTGATTGTTTTTTGGTGAATCTGTCAAACAGATATTTTGGCACAGAATTGGCCAAGCACTTGTGAGTGAGTGAGTTTTGAAGGTGATTCTATACTTGATCTCAAGGGAGATTGATGTCATCATGCATACATTGATACAGTAGATCGCGAGGGCCTCTATATTGAATGTGAAATTAATTAGACAATTGTGCCTTGTTTAGTAGATACAGAGACAAACCACTGCATAATCTGATGCAAACATTTTCCAAGTGCGCCACCATCATCATCACAAACAATGTGAGCTGTAGCTATTACCAACAAACAAGTGTTTCATTCAGAAAATAAACTTCTAAAAGTGCCCATTGGTCCAACATCAGGACAGTCATGCCTTTCAATCAAGTCAGTATTCAAAAGACTTGCATTCATTCAGATCGGTATTTAAAGTGCTTTCTTTCATTTAGTTTGGCATTAATTAACTTTCGTATCAGTCTTGCATGATCACCTGCCATCCTGGTGACCCCCTTCCTATGTTGACTCACCGATCGGTGCTTACGGTGTAACAGCACGACTTCTGGCTGCAACAAGCTCTCTCTCTCTCTCATTTAGTGCCTCGCTCCGCCTCCCCAGCCGCTCTCTGTGGCTTCGCTCCCACCACCTATGCATCTCTCGCAGCCGCGGCCTCCCTTTTCTACTTTCGTCTGGGCATGATGGTTCCTTTTCCAAATTCCTCCACAGGCCTTTAGCCTTGCTTCCTGCTGCATACTCTCTGCTTCTTTCCTGGTTTCTCGAGCGCTCTCTCTGCCATGCCGCCTTGCAGGAGAGGTCTGCTCTCATCCAGCAGTCCGTAGACCTGCTTCCAAGCTGACTCCATTTCCTTCATTCTTGCTGCTTTTAAATCTCCCGCCAGGTTGATTGGTCCAAAAAGGACTAGATCACTTATTGCTAGTTTGGGAGTTTTGCACTGCCCTTATTTGCCTCCTCCTCATCCCAATACCTCAATGGTGTGTGTGTGTTTGAGTCAATAAAAGGAGGATGTATGGCTCTGGTTTGTCTCTTCCTAATCCCAGTACCTGACTTTTGTCTACTGGGGAACAATCTACTGGAAAAATATGAAAGGGACAGGTAATAGCCTACAAAGACCTAGGAGATATCGGACTCATTGGAATAGGGAAATGGAGGATACTGCGTCGCACCAGAGGGTGCCTCGCCTCCACTCCCCAAGTCCCCTCCACCCAGGTAGTCCTCCCTCGCATATCCACCCCCAGGGTCAGGATCCAATAGCGATTGCCTTTCCCTGGCCACCTTGGAGGAGGATATCCAGAAAAAAGAAGTGAGGAAGCCCTCAGATTCCTCACACTAGAAACATCCACCAAAACATGAGTCACATCTATATATATGTTTGGGAACGTTTGTATGTTCAGGGTTGGATCAATCCCCATAACAGTTGGTGGGCTGAAATGTTAGCCCAAGGTCAGCATACAAGTCTAGGGTGTACCAGTGATAATGAAATTTGACCAACCCCCACCATTTTGCCATGCACAGGGTGGCGTCCGGCCCTGTGTTATTAGTATGTATGGTTTCTGGAGATTGCTTTTTTTGCGATTGTTGGCTCCAGCCCGACAACAGTTGGTGGGCTGAGGTTGTGGCACAAGGTCAGTATACCAGTATGGGGTGTACTGGCAATAGTGAAATTTGTCCAACCCCACCCATTCACGCTGCACCGGGGTGGAACAGGTTATAGCCCTTTGCTATCAGTCTAGGCGATTTTGGAAGATTGCCGATTTTGTGAATAAAACATACAGAAGGCCATAGCAGACCCTCACATGCACACCCGGTCAATGCCGGTGGTACAGATATTTATCATATAAAAAGGGACAATCTGGGTCTTCACACGCTTAATCACCTGGAAGACTTGACTCCATTTTGTCAGCAAGAGTTTAAAAAGTACTTGTTAGGGCTAGATGAATACAAATAAGAACAGATCAATTTCTTTACCATGTTGGCAGTATTATTTCAACCTGAGCCAGCACTGTGATGTCAGGTTAGTTTCTTTGATTTACCAAGACTCAACTCTCAGGAAGACACGAGTATTACATGGCTAAAAGACCCTCTGTGTCATAAAGGTAAAAAAAACAAGTTCAGGTTAGGTCAGGGTCATTTGTGGAGGAATGTGTGTCTACAGGTCCATAAAGGTCTAAATCCAGGACTCAAAGCACTGGGTGATGGAAAGTGGTCTTGTATAGCACTTTCTGTCATTTTTGTTGTGCTCACTGCATGTGGCTCTGTTAGAGAAGCAGGAAAAATGTCATTAGTGAGATAGCGGAGAGGCAGATACAAATCTGTTGCATTGACTAGTGCAGGTCAGAAGTACATGAGTTCTGAATGCTAGTCATCCTTTTAGGAGTTTCATAGAGACTATTGGGAGTATATTATCCAAAGGAAAGAGCCCAAGATCTGAAAGACTTCCATTCATTGGGTCTGGTTAGGCATTGACACGGGTGAGTGTGATATGGCTAAAGAGGAGAGCTTTGTAATACCTCAATTAGTGTTGGGGTGGTAATACCCAGCTCATTTTCAGGCTACCCTCAGCCTCCCCCTCTCCTTCCCTCATCTCTGACTGTCTGTCTGCTATCCAAGAATGGTGTGCCGCCAATGACCTCTGCCTTAATGCCAGTAAGACTGAGATTCTACTCATCGGTACTCCCACTCCCTCCTTCCCTGTAGCTCTCTGGCCTGCCTCCCTTGGCCCCCTCCCTGCTCCTACCTGCAAGGCAAAAAACCTTGGGGTCATCTTCGACTCCACACTCTCCTTCTCTCCTCATATTTCTGACGTCACCAAGAGGTCACACTACCAGCTGCACCTCCTCAGAGGTACTCTTCCCTTCCTCTCCTTCCCCCAGAAGCTCACTGTCTCCCGAGCCCTGGTTCTCTCGAAGCTGGACTACTGTAACAGCCTCTATCTTAATCTGCCTGCCTCCACTCTCCGCCCTCTGCAACTCATCCAGAACAGAACTGCGAGACTTGTCCTTGGCCTCAAGCCCGGGGACCGTATCTCTCCAGGACTGAAATCTCTACACTGGCTCCCAGTGGCTGCGAGGATAAAGTTCAAAACCCTCTGCATTGTCCACAAGGCCTTCTGGGGCCTGGGTCCTAAATACCTTCAACTCTCTCTTCCCAAATATCTTCCTTCCCGAGCCCTTCGCTCATCCGCCTCCAACTCCCTCAGGGTTAGCCGCTTCTCGAAGCAACGAGCTGGGGGTAGATCTCTCTCCGCAGCAGGGGCCTCCCTCTGGAACAGCCTTCCTGCCTCCCTGAAACTTGAGGAGAACCATCTCCGGTTCCGGAAGCACCTCAAAACCTTCCTCTTTGCTTCTGCTTTCCCTCTCCCTCTTCCCTGCTGAACTGCTAATTAATTTTCACTGAAACTGCACTGATCCTGCAACTGGACCACTCTAAACGGCCTCGGTCCTGGGCCCTGCCACTCTCCACTTGCACTGATGCCCTGGAACCCCTTTGCACTGCGGGACTGTCTCTGTATCCCTACAGCCACCCCCTCCCCCTCCCCCAGCACTTGTTCTGCACTTACCTCACACTTGCCACCAGCTGGTCCTATTTATTTATTTATTACGTACGCCACTTACCTTGTACTGCACTTTTCCCCCTCCCCTTCCCCTTGCACTTTTTCCCACTCCCCTACCCCTGCACTTGCGCGATCTGAATGACACCTGGCCTAGTAGGATCGTTGTCTGTCTCCCCTTGTCCCCCCCTCCCTGCCTCGTCGCGCCTTGAAACACTTGTGTATAGGCGCGTTACAAATACCATATCATATCATATCATATATCAATGGCTGGGCCAGTTGCAACCTTCTCTGGAGCATTTGTGTGTGTAGTGTATGGCGAGAGGAGATGTTAGAGATGAGTCAGTCTGGGAGGAGAGTAGGCCTTACAAAGCAAAATACATTAGTGTCCTCCCTGCATTCTTACCAATTGCTTCCTGCAGCTTGAAGAGGGAAAATGGAGACCAAATCCATGCCCCCGCACCCCAAGCGCCCCAGCGCACCCATGGGTGACAAATATGCTGAAACACACCCACTTCACCAACAGTGCAACTTCTATGCTACATTAGAATCAATGCTGCAATATCAGAATCTACAAACACAAAAATCCCTGTTTAAAGCCTTGCAAATGCCTATATGAACTAACATGGACTAAATGCACAGTGTAAAGCTATGTTTCAGGAAAATTACAGCTAAGTTCATTTCACTCACTGAACACTGAACACTGGCTGCGGGAGCCTTATCAACATTCCTCGCAAAACAAGTCCGACTTGCCAAGGCCGCAAATTCAAGATAAAACTACTTTCTGCAGACAGACATTTTTTAATTATCCACAAATGCGAATAAACCACGGCAACCCAGTGTGCTTTTTTTCTTTCTGGGAAAGAAAGACATTTTCTCAAGGACACGCACAACATTGAAACATAATTTGTAACAAGCCAGAACCAGGTGCGAACTGCTTGTCCAGCTAAAAAGTTATGGGAACAAAGTCACATTGCAACATGATTAGAATTAGGTAAGGGGGGCTGGCACAGCTAAATCAACCCACTGACGCAGGAGGTAAATATCCAATTATCAGGCTCTCTATAAGTGCTACATATGTAACCCACCACTCTGCAGCCAATAACAGGAGGAGATAGGTTTCTGGGAGCTGATCCAATTTTGTGAGGTCAGCCTGCAGTGTGATTATAAAACTTACTTGCAAGACAGCCCCGGGGGAGACGGCGCCTGAACTCACGATGCTTTTCTTTGGCTTTTTTCTCTTTTCTGTGCTTAGAAATAAAGCAGTTTGAAACATGTTGCTGCCTGCTTGGAACTCTGGTGCATTTCTGGGGGCCATATGGGAGGTGTTGGGGCCTCCCATAGCTGGTGAGGATATGGCTGCTGGCCCCCCACTGCCCTGGGGGTGGGGGGGGATCCAGCTTCTCCCCGACAAGTTGGTGCCCTCTGTGAGGCTCATTGCTCATTGTAACATGGGTAATTGAGCTCTGCCTGCGCAAGCCCTGTGATGGACTGAGCTCCCTGCCGCCGACTCAAGGAAGCTGTGAGACCCTCGCCTGCACCTGAAGACCACCGGAAAAACGCGTAACCGGCTAAAGGCTTCGGGGGCCAGTTGGAAATACCCCGCTTGAGGGCAGGTGAGAGCCCTGCAGGAGAAGGGGTCCGGTGAAGCGCATTGAGGGAGTGTCCAGCAGTGGTGCAATTGCCAGTGCAGCATAGGAAAATGTAAGTAAACCAGCAACATGGGCTCTGAGGGGGGGAAATGTTTAAAGTAGAAATGTTAAAGTGTTTTTTTTTTTTTTTTTTTTTTTAATTTTTTTTTTAGGGAGGGATTGTAAATTGGGTGGTGGGAGATTGTACATTGTCACAAAATTCAGCGCATTGGTAGTGATCGGCACGTGAATTGTAGTTGGGACTGGGGTGGTGGCAGTGGTCCCTTCTTGTGTTTTTGAGCATATTGGGTGGGGTAGTGACTCCCTACACATAGAACAGGAGTGCCGCGCTGATTGGTCTAGAACAGGAGTGCCGCGCTGATTGGTCTAGAACAGGATTGCCGCGCTGATTGGTCTGGATGGTGATTTCATGTACGGGGTCTGGATTTCCTATGAATTGACGTTATAGATCAATGAGTAGATGAGGTTCCCTGCTAATTGAGCGTTTAGTTCAGTGAGTGGAAGATAGTTGGCTGGTTAAGGTCCCCTGGTGAGGAGCGTATCATGCACTAGGCGACGCGGTGTGTGCAGTCCAATTATAAGAGTTTATTGTGGTTTACCTTGTTCCAGTTGAGACAGGAAGACAGCTGTGGGGATTGTGGGGTTTTATTTTGGGATTTTTTGTGGGGTTGGGAGAAATGGGTTATTGTTCTGTGTATGCACAGTTGTCTGTTCATTTGCATTGTGTTTTTAGTTTGGTGACGTCACCTTCAGATTGATGAATAAGGACACAAAGTTTTGATGGTGAGGAGATAGTGGTGTGGTTTTGGATTTGGAGAATAGGTGACCCAGAGGCGGTGTGTGGAAGACACATGCGCAAGATTGTGGGGTGTGCCGGAGAAGGCAATGGTTTGGTGAAGATGGATTGCACGTGGAGTGCACTGGCTAAGGTGCGGAGCAAAGAAGGCTCACAGAAGTTGAAAAAATGTTCAATTATTTTCTAACTTTTGCTCCCTGAACAGCGGACTACCGATATTTTCGAATTGAATAGAGGTAAAATGTATCACACAATACAGAAATGACTCCCCTTCACTTGTTGTGTAGCACACAGCTTCCATGCTGAAATAAGTCAGTAAAACATAGTGTGCAAAGATTCAAAAGTACTGAAGGTAAATTAAAAAGACCATGGCTGCTCATAGGCGGCTTCTCCAGAAGCGTGCAGCAATCGCTAAGGACACACATACACAGCACTTACACGGGAATAGCTTTAAAAGCACATGTGCAGCAATAGCTAAGGACACACATACACAGCACTTACACGGGAATAGCTTTAAAAGCACATGGCTACAGTTGAACTGTGTGCACGAAGGAAAAGGAAAATGCGAGGGGTCAGCTGATGTTGAACAAACACGAGCAGAGGGAAGAGGGGACTCACCCTTCTGAACCTCCGGGAGTGTAATATTTGATGACACAGGGGCAGAGAAAGGCAGATGAGGACAAGTAGGCACAAAATAAATCATTCAAGCATGCGATGGGAGGGGCATTTAAAAACAGCTTCAACACACATGCACAAGAATTACAATAGCAGTGTCAACAATCACCACAATATGCACCGCCCATGTGGGGAGGATACATGGGGCAGGATGGGATCATTTCAGCAGACACCACAAGCACCAATGCAGGTACTGTTACTATTACATGTACAGACACAACAAATGACAGCACCACTACCCCAGGACTGACTAGAATGACAACACAGGGGCACTGCACAGCAGCCAGCACCCATACAGAACACTGACACAATAGCAATGGTACCGGTTACATGACTGGGTGGGGTCTTCCTGATGGGGAACAAATATTTCAAAGGACATAGATTGACATTATACCGCTAATAGGACAGCCCAAGACAAACTTGATTTGACTCACTCTGCCACACACACTCATGCTCCGCTTCACCGACAGAGCGGGCGAGACGCGCGCCGACACACACACTCACGCACACGCAATAATGCAGAGGACAATTGCATAGGGGTGGTGATAGGTATCAAAACATTTTCTTTTCTGGGTGACAGTGGGGCGACTAGGCCATGCATTAGGGAAGAGACATTTGTGACATCATGAGCAATGTGGATATGACCACCTTATTAACAGAGAAATACATAACTTGTTAAACACCAGGCATACACATGTTGAAAGTAAGGAAGATTGTTTAAGAATAATGGGGGTGCACGGTACAAAGGGGGGTGCATAATGATAGCGCATCACAAGAGAGTACATTTAGCTACATTTTGAGCACACATCTTTCAGTGAGGAGACTGGGCTCATGAATACACGATTAACACAGAACAATTAAATGAGACACACAAGATGGAAAAAAGTGCACTTGAGGGGGGAGGCCTACATTTCATTGACAGTTCACCACAGGAGGAGAAAAATAGGGGTAAAGGGTGGGTGATCCATGTTCCCAACAGAATTAATTTGGCGACACAATAACAGTGCAAGTGGTACTGCCACTAGCGCTTTTGAAAATAACACTGGCACAAATGCATTAGCCAACACACATAGGGAAAGAGGTCATTGCTGCACGAACTGGAGCATAATGGTTGTATTAAAATTTGAAAGCAGATATTGGGGGGAGAAATATATATTGTTTAAATGTAACAGTAATTAGAAATATATATTGTTTAAATGTAACCGTAATTAGAAATATATATTGTTTAAATGTAACAGTAATTACAGTAGTGGAGTAATAAAATACTAGATTAAATGAGTAATTAACAGAGTAGGTAAGCTTTAAAAAGTGGACATGGGGTGGGATAGAGAGAATGGGAGTAAATTGGTAGCGGATTTCATTAGTACCAGCTTAAAGTGCCTGCAGTTAGTACCAGCTTAAAGTGCCTGCAGTTCACTGCGAGGCACGCCCTGAGAAGTGTGAGAGGAGCCAAAGAAAAAAATAAATAAATAAATAAATAAAAAATAAAAAAGATTTTAAAATCCTGCGATTATCTTAACTAAGTAACATGGTGCACTTAATTTAGAAACACAGCCACCCTATATGACAAATTTACCACCCTGATGTTTCCCTATTTAGCTTGTCAGTGCCTGATGCCCCACGGGACAAAGGCACGCACTATAAATAACTTATAACAAAAGCACAGTAAATACAAAGATCCAAAGGCCCATTTGTACACTAGCACCCAATTTGCATATATATGATCCAAGTGTGTAATGAGTATCTTCACAAAAATTAAGTGCCTACCCATTTTCTGGGTACATTCCGAATTGTGTAATAATTTACAGTCAGACCGCCATTGAACGCCACCAGGTGGTGACAGGATGGTGCAGAGGTGTACCATTGGCTCCTCCCACTAGGACACTGAATAATGTGAGAGTAGTGCAGAGAGGTTAGGTCAAGAAAATGAAGAATATGTAAATTCTCAGGTCTCAAGCGCTTCCATTTCATTTCTCGCCAGATACAAAGGACCCAGGGCAGGCCTGAAGACAACGGACAACCAACACCCAATGGCTATGGACTACAGTGGGACATTTTCCCCTCCTGACAGACTTGGTCAGAAGTGTAAGGCGTCAAGCCCTACAAAGCGGTGGCCACCCTGGCAACGAGGGAGCAACGATCAACAGGGCCAACGCAAGAGATTTTCATGAACTGCAAAATAGCACGAACTCTCCCGAGTTAGGGAAACATGGCCATCCCATGGTCCAACGCACACTAGCAACTAGAATAGGGACTGACACACGCATTTCCAAAGTTTAATTGAGTTTCATATTACATTTTTTGCACCTACAGCTGTAACACTGTTTTGTTTGTTCTCTTTTCCCCGCACATGCAGGTTGTTGCGTATGTATGCTGTTAGAAATGTGTAGGAAATTTCATTAATGTTATCTTCCATTAGAAACTGTGAGGTCCACTGAGTAAAACATTGTGAAGTATTCCCCACTCAATTGCCCACCCTATCAAGAACCTCAGACCCCTTAGAGCATGTTTCCCTGAAGTATATTTCCTTGCTTGCATTGAATAAACAGCCCAAGATTTTCCCTACCCATATTGAGAAATTTTGAAAACACGAAATGTCCAGGGGAAGGTTTGATTTTTGCCCTTAGTGATTGTTTAGTTCGCGGAGCTTGATGTTACTAACATGTACTAACGTATTAACGCTTTTCTTGCGATTTTCAGGCGGGCAACTTTATCATCTCATCAGCTGCAAGGACCCAGCAGCGTAAGTGGTTATGGGCACGCAAATAAGGACTTTTACCTTCACGATGGGACTATTAATGATGAACGAAATTATGGGGGTGGTACTTTGAAAATTAGTTGTAATGATGAGCATTACCGCTGTATCCCCTGCTAACATTCCCTTACCTAAGCAGGAACAGTACGGCGTCAGTGGGTAAGGAAAAGCTGCTGCTAAAGTAAAGAGAGTTAAGGGCAGACACAAGGGGAGTAAAACATACACATAACACACATATCAGAAGTGACCAACAACATGCACACATGTACAAAATTGGTAGGGACACCACTGGAGAGAGCTGTCCTGACTGTTCTTTAACATATGCCGGAAGAGAATTGATTACAACAGAAATTACTACAGCAGAGCACGACGCCCATGTATGACAAGGTGCGAAGAAGATTGCAAGGGAAAACAGCAACATTGAGATTGAAAAAAATAAATAAATAAATAAATAATAAAAGAAGAAAGAAAAACAAAAGGAGAGAAGAACAAATAAAATAATAAGAGACAAAAATATGATAAGTGCCTAACAGAGTGAGAGAAAAGAGCAAAGATGGTCACTGAAGAAGGACGTATACTGTTAAGGTACCAACGTTATGTTACCAGCACAACAGTGACAAGAAGTGGACAATCATGCTGGATGCAAGAAGGTTGAGAGAAGTTGCGAGATGAGAGCAGGAACATCACTGCTTATGGACTACTATTGACCACATGCATCCAAAGGTCAAGAGAAACTACCACTGAATTGGGGAGGAGAGTGTTCATTGGTGCGCATCAGCATGCCCTTGTTGGTGATGACCAAGGAAGATGTGAAGAGTGACACATTCACCAAGATGGAAAACAACGGAAGAAGAGAAACAGACAGAGAAGTAAAAAGAGGGGGGAATTACTTCTCAAGCGAGACAGAAGGATGAGTGGGTGAAGTACCAGCATACCAAAGAATGATCAGCAAAAAATGCATCTGAGAGGAGAAAGCAAAGAACTAGCTAGTGCTTGCATGGTAATGGATGACATCATGACTGCCTGGTTGCTTGAAGGTGATAACGGAAGGACGAGTACCGAGCACAGCACCATTGTGCAAGATAGAGATACATTGCAAAAGAACAACAGAAGAAGTTATCGGAATGCAAATAAGAGAAATGGTGAAAGGAAGAGCCGGACTAAGATAGCGGTGCGCAACATGGTTCCAGCAGTAATAAAGGTGGCCACTCCCTGTGATCAGAGGAAGTACGAAGGGGAGTGAGTATGGTGGAACACAGAAGGGGAACACTCCTATATGTACTGTTGATCAACAACAATGCAGAAAATTATGGACACTTCAAGGAATTGGCAAAGATATGCAGACCGGAAGGAGGTGAATGTTGCTTGGTGGTGTGGTCGACAAAAGTCGACCAGAGGGGGGACTGAAGAGGGAAAATGGAGACCAAATCCATGCCCCCGCACCCCAAGCGCCCCAGCGCACCCATGGGTGACAAATATGCTGAAACACACCCACTTCACCAACAGTGCAACTTCTATGCTACATTAGAATCAATGCTGCAATATCAGAATCTACAAACACAAAAATCCCTGTTTAAAGCCTTGCAAATGCCTATATGAACTAACATGGACTAAATGCACAGTGTAAAGCTATGTTTCAGGAAAATTACAGCTAAGTTCATTTCACTCACTGAACACTGAACACTGGCTGCGGGAGCCTTATCAACATTCCTCGCAAAACAAGTCCGACTTGCCAAGGCCGCAAATTCAAGATAAAACTACTTTCTGCAGACAGACATTTTTTAATTATCCACAAATGCGAATAAACCACGGCAACCCAGTGTGCTTTTTTTCTTTCTGGGAAAGAAAGACATTTTCTCAAGGACACGCACAACATTGAAACATAATTTGTAACAAGCCAGAACCAGGTGCGAACTGCTTGTCCAGCTAAAAAGTTATGGGAACAAAGTCACATTGCAACATGATTAGAATTAGGTAAGGGGGGCTGGCACAGCTAAATCAACCCACTGACGCAGGAGGTAAATATCCAATTATCAGGCTCTCTATAAGTGCTACATATGTAACCCACCACTCTGCAGCCAATAACAGGAGGAGATAGGTTTCTGGGAGCTGATCCAATTTTGTGAGGTCAGCCTGCAGTGTGATTATAAAACTTACTTGCAAGACAGCCCCGGGGGAGACGGCGCCTGAACTCACGATGCTTTTCTTTGGCTTTTTTCTCTTTTCTGTGCTTAGAAATAAAGCAGTTTGAAACATGTTGCTGCCTGCTTGGAACTCTGGTGCATTTCTGGGGGCCATATGGGAGGTGTTGGGGCCTCCCATAGCTGGTGAGGATATGGCTGCTGGCCCCCCACTGCCCTGGGGGTGGGGGGGGATCCAGCTTCTCCCCGACAAGTTAGGTCCTGTTTCACTTTCTCACACTTTCACTGCCCCTGTCAATCACAATCTCACGGCCCATCTCTCTCTCTCTCTCTCACTCACTCTCTGATACATTGTATCTCATGTGGTACAAACATATGGGAATTGTTAGATGAGAGAAGGGGGGCAGACTGGAGACTCCTCTTTTTAACATAAGCTACGTGCCGAAGGTTTTTGGAGGCAAAACCGTTTAAGTGAGAGAAAGGTCTGCTTTAGGCTGGGAAGTCCAGTAGCACATCATTAATTGGCCCCTTACTAGCCAATTAGTTCTGCCCAAGCACCTTGGAAAACATTGTGTACCAGCTAAATAATAAAACGAGGGTAGAGGTGTGTATGCATAATTCATCTATTTTTAAAGACTGTCCTCCCAGAGAAAGAGTATCCGTTCGAGATGATCATATATGCAATGTGTGAGCTGGTCCACAGGGGGGCGCCTGGAGACAGAATGGTATTGCTTCACCCATTAGCAGCTATTGTCACTACAAAATGGAGAGGATGGGAGATGGGTGCTGCCTTTCCGGAGTAAGGTGGGGTGGACGGTGCATGCCCTGCACATGTTCACATTTGGTAGGATTTGTGGAATATTTGTCAACAAATTGTGAAGTTTTGAAGCTAGTTCCAAAAGCTTTGACAAAACATAGGTGTTGGGCATGGGGGCTCTGCTGTCTAATGCCTGGCCCTGCATAGTGTAGTATGTGTTATGAAAGGTGGGGGTAGCTCTAATGTCTATAGCCGGACCATACACCATGCAGTATGTGTGATTTAGAGGCACAACTCTGCCGGCTAAAGCCTGGCCATGCAAACTGCGGTATATGCTAGTTATGGGATAGTTCTGCGTTCTAAGGCTTGGCTCTGTATGATGCAATATATGTAATTTATGGGGATGGTTATGATCCCGTAGTCTGTGTGGTCATAAAGTCCACCTTTTGTTGGCCTTGCTGTGCGTGGCTCTGTAGGAAAGATTGATTGCGAGGGGGGCATTAGTGTGACCACTTCAAAAGAGTTCTCCACTACTGGATTTTAGACGACGTCTGTGGATTTTCGAACTCGACACAATACTTAAGACCAAATGAATCCTTCAGAACTAGATACAGAACTTCAGATGAGGCCGTATGACTGGATGCTAAACCCCATATGTGTATTCGTGAACTAGAGACAATACTGCAGAGCAGATGAGGCTTTCAGAACTAGGTACAGAACTTCAACTGAAGCCTCCAGAACTGGATTCTGCACCCCATATTTTGATTCCAGAACTTGACACAATACTGCAGACAAGATGTGCCCTTTAGAACTTGACACATAAAATGTATGCAAAATGGCCTTGCATTGCACCTTTTGGCCATTTATTGCCCTTATTATGGATAATACAAAATGGGGGGTTGTTAGTGGGAAGCAGATGTTAAACGTGTGGACCCTGAGTACCAATCTGCTTTCTATGTGTCTAATGGAGACACATAGTTGTATGCTATACAAGGAGGAGAGACCAAGACTTGATGGAACACAGTGCGCTGGGTGTGGTTAGCTGTTGGTTTAGGGGGTGGAGAGGTCTGATAGGGCTAAAGAGGAAAGCTTGGTCATATTAAGTGTAGCAGTGCAAAAGGCAAGGCTCTCATCTGCCTTCTGTGGGTAATGTGTGTGTGTGCAGTGCAATGTTGTTAGAGATCTTAAAGAAGAGTTAATTAGTTGGGGGAAGACAGGGAGTAGGTCTTACAAGGCTAAACCGCCTGGTGTCCTCCCTGCTCGCCTACCATTGGCCTCTAGCAGACAGGCCCTGTCACTGCCTTCAGCACTCTCTCTCAGACACATTTTAGTGCATGTGCAACAATATGAGGAAAGGGGTCAGTCCGTAGACTCCACACTCATCACCAAAATCTAAATGCTATAGTTTGTGGGCGGCAAGAACATCTGGCTTGGACAAAGGGCTGCCTGAGATATGCAGGAAGTGAAAAGGGGCATTATCCTTCCCCTGACCATTGCAGATGTTTCTCAGGCTGCGGGAAATGCACTCACTCATGAGACCTCTGTTAGAAATGTATTTACATTTTTTAATTGCCAAAAGTATAGCCACAGCCCATCACTACTCGCAGTCAGGACACCCAACTATGTTTTTCAAGGATTATGCAATGAACACAAGTAATGCAATATATCCTGTAAGCAGAACGTTCCTATGTAAGCACAGACTGCAACCCCAGCATTGCATGTTCTCTCTCAGTGCCTCGTGGATATCAATTCACATACAAACATGAACTTCAATCTAAGACACTAAACATATATATTAGTTCATATAAGTACAAACCTAAAAGTCAAATTATTCAATGCATTCTGATCCTACACCACACTGTGAGAATATTTACTCTCTCAACTAAATAGGCCAGGAGAATCACTGACAATACAACATCTCAAGGAATCCTGGTGTCACAGCTTCCATTCAGTAGTACATTTCTTCAGACCACTAATCAGAAGTCAGAAGGTAACTTTCCATTCCAACCTCTACCATCCACTGACCGGCAGGGCTAGAGGGGAAGGCAGGGTTTGGTGCCATAGCAGAAAGGGTTCATCATGTGGCATACATCTATACATGTGTACTACTTTGCAGGCATCACAAAGTGTTATCAGGAACAAAGCAGCCCTATGTGTCTAACCACCCCTCCTTAGCACTTCCACTGAGCAAACTATGGCCCCAGAGCTCCATCCTGCTTCTTAATTCCTCAGAAAAGTGTTCCTTCGCAATCTTTCCATGACCCATTCATTTGAACTGTTGCCTATTTCTTGAGACACATTGTACATTCCTTTTGGAGGGGGTTGCACATTGTATCCTGCATGGGTGCTATTGCTTTATGCTGCTTAAGGTAGTATGTGTTCTACTGTTTTTAATTGTGGTACAGTATTGCTTGCACCCCCTCTCCCACTCCAGTTTTTAAGCCTTGAGCTCGGCACAGCTAACAAATGGAAATTCAGATGTACCACAGTGAAAGCTGAATGATCACGGTCCACGAGCAATTTGTGCCATGTGTGATACAAGATTGGCTATAGCAGACCAAGCATTTGTCCTGTCTCACCCACTATTATTACAGTAAAATAAGTATTGGTAATTATCCTCGCACATTATCCTGGTATTATTTAAGATGTATACAATTATCCCCAAGAAAATGTTTTCTGACAGTACTGCCATACTCCAGATCGCCATTTCTAAAATGTTTTTATTGTTTATAATGAAAACCTAGCTCAAGAACAGCAGAGTGCTTGACAAGAGGATTGTGGCAGAATTGGGCTTGGTATTTTGTACAGAAAATCAGTAGTGTTGGTGGAGGGAGAAAGGGACAGTTATTATTCCAGCAGGTATTGTTCAAAGAGACACATTTTTGGTAGTTTGTGGAACTGGCGTATGGTAAGAGGATGTTGAGCTTCTACCCGGAATGAGTTCTAGATGGTCGGGTGTGAAAGGAGAAGGACTGCTTGCGAGTTTTCTCATTGCATGTCTCCTACATGTCCTTGCATGTTGTACCAATATATGCCAGTGTTACCATACAAGGAGCCCCCCCACCAGTAAAATTGTCAACCCACAGAAATAAAGTATATCCGGACTGACTATACCAAGATAGGCCAGTATACCATGTAATAACACTCATCATGCTTGCTTTACCCTTGATGCACAGTTGATATACATCAAGGGTAAAGACGAGTGTCATTACATGGATAAACTGGCCTAGATTCAATGTCGACCAGTCTAGCTAAATCATGTTTGTTTTACCCTTGATGCACAGTAACTGTGCATCAAAGAGAACTGTCATTACCTAGATAGACTGGCCTACATTCAATCACATGAAATCAACTTCTACCTTGATAATTTAAGCCACATATTCCTCTGGTTTGAAGAACTTCTATAAGGAATCACAAACAGCCCTATATGTCATCTTTTTTTATCATCATGTGTGAAGAATACAAATGTCCTAAAAAGCAGGATGATCTGTAACACCTAGGCTTACCCTTTCCACTTAGAAAGACTCAATAAGAAAACCAAAACATGATTGATGAAAGGCAAACAACCATGTGAAAATATGCACCCCCTCAAAAGGGAGTAATCTACTTCAAACCCCTACATTACATGCCTTCTACGCAGGAGGAAAAAAAACAACCCAATGTGTGCCTTCAATAGGCTTGATCAGGAGGCGCAGTTCCTAGGCAGATCAAGTTTGGACCCACACCGGCATAAATGTCTTGCCTAAGTATGGACAAATACTAAGAAAATATTTAGCTAAGTAGTTCTCCAAAGTTATGCAGTTATTTGCAATGGCCTAGTATCAAAATAAATGTGTTTATTCAAGATTTTTTAACCGCTTTAGCATAATAGTATACAATATTTTAAAAATATAAGCCATTTGTATAGTGCTTCATGTCCAATTTCTCCCGCTTCTAAGCAATCGATAATAGCAGCTTTCTTTAACCAATACAATGGGACTCAGTGTATAACCCCAACAAGGATGAAGGACTCAGCCAGCCCTACTTGGACTCGTACTCCTAATTTGAAAGCGGGTCCATTTCAGGGATGGGCGCTTGACTCCTCTAGATATCTTAACAACTTAAATAGAGACAGGAGTAAAGCTGATATGATGGAAGGAGTGAACGTTTTTGCAAGTAGTCGAACGAAGATCTGAAAAGATCTGCAGGAGATATTTGAATCTAATGAAATAAAATCACAAAGCCTTGATGTTAGGGGTCGTATTATTACTTAGAAGGGCAGCTTAAGGCTATAGATTATATTGATAAGTGTGAACATCTGCTGTAAATGTTGAACAAATTCAATAGAACATTTTTCCATACTTCTTGTAATTTGTATTGTTTCGCTGTGAAAACCATAATTAAAGAAAATTGTTCTAGCCATGATTTCCTTTAAGTAGTTAATTGTGTCATCTCCAATGTTTAGAATCATAGGAGAGCTTACTGAATGCCATGCATGTGTTGCTGGTAAAATAGCAGCACCCAACCTCTTTTCCCACTTCTGCCAGGTGGATTATGCAGCAATAAGGCACAGAAACCGCCCGTTTTGCTCCTTTAGCAGAGACAAAAGGGCCTCATTTTGAGTTGGCCGGTACATGGTAATACCAGTAATAAACGTTTACCAGCACTTTTACCAATCCAGCCAACCACAACTTTGCCGGTAAGAGCTGGAGGTAAATCTGCCCCCTACAGGCAAAAAACTGCCTTTATTACCGGCCCAGCCGTTAATTGTGGCACTAGTAATCTGACAGTAATTCCAGCAGACCAAGTGCCGGTAACAGCAATTCCGTTCGCCGGTATTCAGTGGAACCAGCAAACTTGTAATGAGTCCCAAAGCCTTTAAAGCGACCAGTTGTAAGAAGGCATACCGTTTGCAGGGTGATCTACAAGATCTCCTTTAAGCATGCATCTTTTAAAGCTATAGCTCATGCATGGAGGGCAATTCAAATTCATAACTGTACTTTAATAAAAAGGAAGTCGCTGCGGCAAGCCTTTTAATAAAATGTAGATGTTGTTTCTTGCATGAAAGTAAAGCTTGTCTAGTAAGGAAATGGAGATTTAAACAGTTCCTCGAAATATAGAAAGAATGCACTTAATTGGCTGTACATCACCACTGTGAAAATACCTTGTGTACAAGTGAGTCTGCGGTATTTCTCCTTCGCTAAACTCTACTTCAGAGGATGAGATTGGGTAACAAAGTGTTAACTACTGCTTTTATTTCATGTTAGTGTTCAAACTAGTGATGAAGTAATTCAAAAATGCAATGAGATCACCTAGAAAGAAAACAGTACTAACTAAACCAAAAATACAAAGATTTGTAAATTAGTGTTTGCAAAAAACATTTGCAATCTCGCTATGCTGAAAATCAAATCTATTCTGTGAGACATAAATATAAAGATTTTCATATCTGTAATCCTATCAATTGAAAATCCAATTTATACCATGCGAAGTTGGCCATTGTCTTTGGGAATACCCACTTCTCCATATTTTTCATTGAAACAACTACATGTGTGACAATTCGTAAATGTTCCTGATTATTCTCTAAACGGAGTTAGAAATTGAAAGGTGCCTCGCCTCTTGAGATAACGTGGAAGACATTTTATAATGAAGTGGAACATAAACGGAAAGCGTTGCACGCGTTTACACGTTGCGTTTATGCCCCAGTTTTACAGCTGTCCTGAGGCGCAGCAGGGCAGAGATAGCCCTGCATCCCTCCTTCTCTCCCCACTCTCTGTCATGCACTTGCACTATCTGACAAGCCATTAGGCATAGTATGGTAGTTTATTGATTGTATGCTCTTTTCCTTCTCCCCTCCGTTCCACCTTCTCTCATTCCCTCCTGTCATGCACTTGCAGTAGTAGAAATGCCTCCTGCCTAGTATGCTAGTTATTTTTGTTAGATGATTTGGAAAATTCAAGGCCTAAGAATGACTACTGTATTCCCTTGTTCCCTTTCCGATTTGAAACACTTCACTTGTGTATAAGCGCTTTACAAATAAACAATTACAGTGAGATTTTCATGCAGCCGAAAAACCAAAAGATTCCAATGTGATACACCCCTTGCTTTGACACCTGGTGTATTGCAGGCAGATTCCATTGAGTTTCATTGTTAAACCCCGTCTGCAAAGCATTTTTGCAGACAGTGTTTTGTTTCTCTCAAAGCAGAGAGTAAAAGTAAAGAGTAACCAGGATTTTGACTCACTTTACTCTTTACTATAAAACTCTGCTTTGGCAGTGATGAAAATTGAATGTAGGGGACTAGCAACACACAAGTGTAAGCATTGGTGGTCCATTCATGCAATTACAATTTAATTCAAAATGACTTCTCTTTTGTTCGACTGTAGGCTGCATTTTCTCTGATATCAATAAAGTTCCTGCATCTGACCTTCCACCCGGCAATGAAATGCAAAGTTTCTATGACCCATTCTTATTGGTAAATTTGACTTAACGTAATATGCCAACAGCTTGATGCAACAGAGGACATATACTCACATACCAATAACACCAACATAACACAATTCGTGCACGCAGACTAAATGCACTAAATTGTCATTAAAATACAGAAAATAATCTGTGCAGATAATATGCTGGTTTACTCATTGTGACCAAAGGTGTGATTTTGAAAATAGGTGAGATTTAGTATAAGAACAAATTGACATGAACACAGATAGTCCAAATGAACGGCAGAAGATGGGGCCTGAAAGGCCGCAGGGGATCGACAGACTTGAGCCATCAGCCAGTCCCCCAAGAAAACCAACGTGGGCACTGTTTTACACAGGGGTGAACTGGGGACCAAAAGTGACCCATGTTACACATCTTCAGCAAGATCAACCCTTTTCCTATCAGAACATGTGGAAATAAAATAGGTTACCACACAAAAACGGCCCATGGTGCAGAGGCCTCCCGGGAAAATCACCAGACTTCCCTTTAGGCTAGTCCACCCCTGGTTTTGCAGGCAGATGGGAAAATTGCCTGGAGAGAGGAAACAGCTGGGCATTACTGGAAGGCAGGCATGGGGAAACGGATTAATATATTCCTTCGCATTGAAATTGCAGCGGGGTATGTTCAAGACATTGGGCCTGTATTGGCAATGAACTTGTAGGCACGCCTCATTAATCCATATGCATTTAATCACTGCAAGGAGTAGGGAATGGAATGCAGTGTTTTACGTATTGTGTTTGTTGGTTGCACACCTTTTATATCTACATGGAGCTTCATTAGAGATGACGCCGGAGTGCACAGTACACACGGTCTACATCGGGCGCGCGCCACATTAACAAACAAAAATAAAATAAATAAATAAATAAATATATATTTCTCAAGCACAGCCACAGTGCTCAGGAAAGGTGCAGCACATGTTATGCCTCCTCTGTAAAATGTGATGCAGCTGTTGCGCCTTATCAGTGATATCATGGCACCTGCAGGGGCGCCGAGTATGCAGATGCTCCAGGGCCTGGGCACCCCCTGTGAAAGCCTATTTTCGTGAAAGTCCCCATACGTATAATGGGACAGGTTTTTCTTGTTGCTGTCGGCCCCCGGCTAAAAGTCTACACCCCTGACTGCAGCACGGTTAACATAGGTGCAGCGGCCGGCCTACCACTGCCAAAACAACCTGCAGTCTGTCGCTGAACCACAACGAGTCCCACAGACTAGGTCCATCCCTTTCCTATTCCAATGTGTAATAAGATGTCCATTCAGAGTGCTTCTCAAATTAATTATTGCCTATTTGCATGCTTTGCTAATACAAGACATGTGCATGTATGATATCAATGCCTTCATTTACATGGAGCAAGTACAATACAAATGAGTGACTGCCCCCTATAGAATCTGTGACATCAAAATAGAGGACAAGATCATCATTGCAGGAGATGCCTTCAGGGGGCACCTGTAGGGCACAGTGCACACCACAATATATCAAATTAACAATAGCACAAAATAGATAATTTGTCCGCAGGATATTATAAATATTCAAGTTGCTGGCAAACCTCTAATTTCTTTGTGTGCAGCATACCGACTGCATGGACAGCAGGCGCCTATCAATATGAGAATAACGCAATGAATTGTCATTCCAATTCACACACATTCTCTCTCACAATGGCCAAGGAATGCTGCAATGCAAGGGTCACTATGCAATTCCACACCATCAGGGGCTCTGTTGTGAAAACAAAATCAAAATATCGAGGCAGAGTACCCCAAAAGGAAATACACCGAACACGGGTTACGAAGGAAAATACAAAGATCTTTTTATTTTATACTGAACAGTTACAGAGAAAAAAGGTAACAGATAGCTATAGGCCCTCAGTACAACACAACAAACTCCAGCGTGGTACAGTGTGCTTAGTGAGAGACGCTGTACATTAGAATTCATTGCTCTTTTATACCATTTGCGAACATGATGTCCAACCCTACTTTGGGTTAATATTCCTCTAATACATTACTGATTTAGGGTTCATGCCGAGTTCATACCATTATATGCATAGGGATTGCCTTTAATACATTCGCCAACAAGCCTACATGGTAACAGTGTATTTTAGGATTTCTCATAACAGTCTTCTCAAACATTAATACAATGTAGTTAAACAAGTGTTCTTAGTTAAGTATTTGGATACATTGTTCTTAACATATGCTCGTGGATTAGTTTCATTGCACGAGTAATCCTTTACACACAGGTCAGCGAAGGACAAGGTCTCCGTTTACGACCCCAACAAGTGGCCTGCAAGCAAGTTACATATTAATTACACACAGAGGTCAAGATGGCCATGCTGTATTTCGGAATGACATTGTCCACCATTTTAACCCACAGGGTGACTTTACAGAGAGAACCTAAAATGGCGGTTTACATTGATTCTAAGGTCAGGACCTTGCAACACGGATTCCTTCTCAAGTGGCTTATAAGCAGCTTGGCGTAGGCCAATATACATATATTCGTTGTAATAGGAGGTACGATATAATTTCCCATTTGACACTGTGATGCTATTAAACATTTCATTTTCATTTATACAATTTATAAAGCGCCTTCTTCCAAAAGCGCAATTATAAAATATAGGAAAAAGTGTACATGATAATGCTAATAAAAGCTAAAAAGAGAAGGAAGGGGAGAGAAACAGAACGTCACTGAGTAGAAAGAAGGGAGAGAAGATGAGCTTTCAAGTTAGATTGGAAAATACACAGAGATGAAGAAGAGCGGGAGAGAATTCCAGTGTTTAGGGGCTAAGAGGGCAAAAGATCGAAAACGGGAGGAAGCACAATGGGTTTTGCGGACAGTGAGAAGAAGCAGATTCTGTGATCGGAGGGTCTAAAACGGAGAACAGAGCGAGACTAATGAAGTTAGATAAGGAGGAGCCGAGCCATGAGTGCATTTAAAAACAATAGAAATAACATGGCAAAGAAGACATGATTCAAAAGGAAGCAGTGAAAGACAACAAAGAAGATGTGATAGAGAAGCAAAAAGGTAAATGTAAGAAGACAGACTGAATAATTATTAACAGATCAGAGAGGAAGATGATGTGAGGCCGGAAGGCCAAGAAGAGTAGTCTATATGAGAAAAGACCAGGCATAACAGAAGATGTTTAGTAGCATGAAAAGAGAGATCGGGTGAGCAGGATCTACGTTAAAAAGGGAATAGCAGCAGGAGCGAGCAATAAAAGAGATATGTAATTTAAAGGAAAGTGAGGGAATCAATGATAACCCCCAAATTGCGTGCAGAAGAGGAAAAGGGCAGAGAGGAAGGAGGCAAAAACAGACACAGAATAGTTGAAGCTGGAAAAAACAGAACTGTAGTCTCAGGGACTTCATTCGGCAGGGGACGCAGCTTGGACCCCTGGGGTCTCCCTTGCTACCCCTGCAGTCTCTCCTGCTACCCGAGCATTATTATTTTTGTTTTTCATTAAAAGGAAGCTCTTGGGCACTGGAGTAGTAGGGGCCTCCACAGCCACTGCAGAGCAGTGGGCCCCACAACACCAGCTCTGGGGGGGACCCACACAAGTCCTCACCATTAGGGTGGAGTCTGGGCTGGGGCTTGCAGCACGAGACCAAAATGCTCCGAAGGGGTAGGAGCTGATCGTGACATGTGTCACATGCCACGTTCAACTCCAACCCCTTCTCCTCTGGCTTCCTCATGACTCATACAAGAACCAGGAAGTTCTCCAAGCTTCCTGGCTCCTGTTTGTGAGCAGCACGGAGGAGCCGAGGGTCGCCTGGAGTGATGGTCTGAAGCTGGAAAAACAGGTAAGAAGGGTTTAAAAAAAAAGAAATGGGATGTGTATTTTGCATGTGTGAAGTGCGTGTCAGATGTGTCAGTGAGTGGTGGGTTTTCGAGAAGAAATTTGATAAAGTGTGAGTGTGTGAATTGTCTTTGTGTCTGTGTGCAGAATGCAGTGAGAGTGGATAAAGAGAAGGTGTGTGAGTGAGTGACTGGTGGGTGAAGGAGTATGAATGTGGTAATGTGCGTTTGAATGTTCTGTGTGGATGGTTGGGAGTGTGCATGTGTAGAGAAAGCAGTGTAAGAGAAGGTGTATGAGTGAGTGACTGGTGGGTGTATGAGTGTAGAGGAGGTCCCAAATAAAGCCTGCACTCCAGTCGCCCATTTTGAAGTACCAGGAACGTTCATACCGAGATATGTGACGTATGATGAGCAAATAAACCAGTGGAGAGCCACAGTAGGGCTCTGCACAGTACCTATTACAAGAACAGCACCAATTGACATACCAATACCAAGAAAACCATGGACAGTAAGGTACCCATTGAAAAAACCTTACCAACAAATGAAACGAAATGAAGATCGTCCGAGTACAGTCCATGAAGAAACCAAAAAGGCCTTGATCAAAGACGAATGGTGACATCACGTGGGCCCGGACTGACTTGCAGGTAGAACAAATGACAACCAGAGAATGATGCAAAGAGATGAAATGCCATGAATAAGGAGATCGTGAACCTAAAGTGAAAGGATGATGTCGAAATGCAAAGAAGTTCAAAGCTATAAGCAAGAGGAAGATATTCGACCAGTTTACATCTGTAAATATGCTTGGAACCGCAAGAAAGCTAAGAAAACAGTGCAGCTTGCTATGCTTAGTAGAAGAGTAGTGCGGTAAGCACCATTATGCATAATCTACCTCAAATGAAGCGCAGTATTATAGGTTTATTTCTACTTTGCACAAGAAGCAGAATCAACCCAGGTTACTAAAGGCCACACAAGAAAGCTTCATATTTAGCAGAAATGAGAAGAGGCGGCTGAAACGAAACTTATCAGAGGCAACTCGTGCCAGGAAAGCCAAGGTCATACCAATAGAAGAGGCGAACAGTAGCTACATTTAACTGAAACTAAGAACAGTATATCCAGTCTCTGAAAGGTTGAGATAAGAAGGCAAAGGCAGGTGGCGGGTGAAACGAAAATCAAATAGGCAAATTGAGAGAAAAGACACAAATTCACAGTGTCGGAATCACGTGACCAGCTGAGCAATAAGAAACGAGTGTTCGCACATACCCTTGGCACCTGATCAGGCAGAACTATCAGAACTTTTCCAGACAGAAGTGCAGTTTCGAGGAAAACCACAGTGAAATAATTGACACATGGCTACTAAAGTGTTGATTGATTGTAACCATAATTGGAGGAAGGGGGGTAACAAAGGGGCACCCCACACCTGGCCGACCATTCTGCGTGCTGCTAAGCGAAGTGGATAAGTATGCATGAGGCTGGTACCAACCCAATCAAAATGGAGCAAATAACCTAGGGTCCTATAGTTAGTAGAACCAATGAGACATCATACTATTAGTGACGTCTACAGTAGTCATTTTTGAAGGAAGGATTTAGACGCCCACCTTACAGTGTTTACCCAATCCCCTCACTCCGTTACCATATACAGATATAGCACCTATAGTAAAGTTACCTTTTCCTAACCAATAGAATTGCATGTTAACTTTTGATGATGAGTTTTGAGTATAAATGTACAAGTTGTATGAAGTTCTTTGGAGTTGAAGCGAGAAGGACGATCGCATCCCTGCTGATAACCATAGTTCCCCGTTTTTTGTACTTGTCATTAAACAGACCCCCTTTGCCAAACCATTGAGTTGTCCTTATTGATTGGTGCTGGAGTAATAAATCTGCACCCCCATCCATCTCATGGGTGCAGCTATCTTGTATTCAAGTACTTCTGAGCAAACCTCGGCTCTGTAGGCCGGCCGGGGGTCTCGGAGTACACTTGGTAGCAGAGATTGATGGTTATCGATTAGAATAAGACACCCATTGACCGCCCACATAAAGTAACGCTAGGTCTTCGGCAATATCACAAGTCCTTTGCCATTCGGCTGAGTAGACCGCAAAGCTCCCCACAGACAGTGGTAGTGTAAGAAAAAAAGAAAACCTGGAGAACAAGGTCTGTAGGGACCTGTGCTTCCCCACGTAACCCCTTCCCATTCCTACGGGCAGCTGAATGGGAGAATAGCCGAAGGCGGCGGTGACAAAGGCGGTGATCCCAAGGGTCCAGAGAGGAAACATGTGAGCGGTGAGTGAAAAAGACTACGTTTTTTGACAAAAGTGCATGCTTTAGAATAAGTAAAGGGAAAAGGTAACGGAGGGAGGTGTGAAAACAAAATATAGCTAGAAGTAGAGTAGAATTATATATATATATTACATGGCCACAGTAGTGGCCATGTAGTTATGGTTAAGTTGCTGTTTCCATAGGAAGAGCACTTTTTTGGGCGGCTTATAACTTCTCTCCCCCTGGACGAATCCTCACCAAACTTTGCAAAAAAAGTATATGGCCCACTGAATTCTTTTGCAAAGTTTGGTGAGGTTTGGTCCAGGGGGGGCAAAGTTATAGGGGGGGTCCCAAAACTTTTTTTCCCATAGACATAATGGGAAAAAACGTTGCTCATGCCTACAGCCCAAACCGCTGGACGGATTTACACCAAATTTGCAGCAGGAGCGGCGGCTTGGTCCCGAAAGCGTGCTTTTTTTAATTTAATGTAAATCCGTCCAGTAGTTTTTTAAAAAAAGACAAAAATGTAAGTGAAAAAAATTAGTGATATCTGTACTTCCCTGTTCGCTCCGCGGACAGGACGGGGATTGGGCAAGCGACTTCGTGATGTCCACGGACATCTGACGCGCTCTCCCACTGGCTGTAGTAAAGCTTGCAGTGCATCTTATTTTCAGAGACGCCCGCCATTTGTAACGCTCACCTGATTCTCGCAGAGGCGCCGGTCTTGACTGGGCGACTACCGTATCTTCAAAAGTGATGTGTACCACCCGGTTGGCTCTTTGGGCTGGACCTCTGTGCACGGTATGCCTGACTCGAAGAGTAAGATGTCTGCAGATAGAAAATATGGGATTAATGAACTGGGGTTATTGGGGTGTCCCTATCTCTTTCCTTTTCTCCTCTCCTGTAGAACCCCAAAGGTTAACGCTCTCACCTTAGGTAAGTGAACGCCGAGCTCTCCATCTGCCTCGTGGCAGGGTGTTGTAACCAGTTTCTTCACTGGATAGGTAGCGCAGGCCTCTTGACTTCAGAGGACTGCTGTCCATCGTTTACTTCACGAACGGTGAGTTCCGAATATTTCAAATGTCTTTAAAAGTCTTTTGTAATGCTGTCTCTTATTTTGCAGGGTTCCGGCGATGGCGGTTGACTGGCTGAAGTGAGTTGAGGATGGACCCGTATGCGGAATAGAAGCGCCTGGAAGCGCGTAAGTAAGCGCTTGTTGCTTGCTTCACGATGCGCACTAACTGTCCTTTTATTTTGCAGGTACCAGTTCGGAGCTGCTGAAGGATGCCGGAATGCCCACTGAGTTCGGCGTGGATGGAGTAATGGCACGTGAGTATTTAACGTTACCCAATGTTTTTAAACGCACCTTCTTTTGTCTTACAGATGCGGGATGCAGCGCCGAAGGCCTCCGGAGCGTGCGAAGAGTTGGTAAGCTTTTGTCTTTCAGATGCCGGAATGCAGTGCGATGACCTCCGGAGCGCGTGAAGAGTAGGTAAGCCTTTGTCTTTCAGATGCAGGAATGCTGCGCGAGGCGTTGATGACAGCCAATGGACCAGGTAAGAGATGCGCTGTCACTGAAGACCGTAGTGCTAACCTGTTCTTTCTTGTCTTTATAGATGTTGCTGAAGACTGGATTCAGGATGGTAAGCCTTTTTCCTTTAGGCCCAGGATCAGATAGAGAAGACACGATGAGCGTTCTGCTGCAGAGGATGCAGAATAACGCAAAGCAAGATTCATCCATCGGGTGTGGTTTAAATAGCCTCCTGTAGTGCTTAGGTGTCTCCTTCCACAGCCACGCCTAGGTAAGAAAAGAGTTCCTGCTTTCCAGAAGAGTTCCAGTGTTCTGAATCTAGGGAGTGGCTCCTGCCCCACCCAACAGGAAAAGTAGTTCCAAACAGAAGAGGATCAGAGGCTCAACTGGCAGGCAAGTAAGCAGCATGGTCTGCTGCAGGTAAGTCCACCCAAGCATTATGAGCCCGGCGCTTCCAGCGCTGGGACTGGGCATATTTATGAGCCTGGCGCCACTGGCGCCAGGACTGGGTCCAAAAGGTCCCAATTGGGACTGGTTGGCACTCGGAACCTGGGTTATGGATCTGCTCCCAAGGGAGTTGGGTAAGTCCTGGCCTTTTGGAAGCAGAGATCATGACACCATTTTAGTTTGTTGTTCGTATATTGGCATCTGTGGCAAGCTCTGCGGTGACTTCAAACTTCACAAGTGATTATCACAACTTAACAAGCGAAAATTCCGATGCAATAAGATCAGAGGACAGCGGGGCCTCCAATGGGGCTGTGTGAGGCTCATGTGGATTACACTTTCTGAATGTCCCAGGCTGCTGCAGACTTGCAGGAGACACGCCATCAGTACACGGTAGCCTACGGAGGTCCGAGGAGCAGATATCCCGTTCCCCCCACCCCCGCTCATTAACCGTGTCTCCCTCCTGTATCCCCCCACCCCCCACTCATGCCCGTGTCTCCCTCGTGTTCCCCCACCCCACGGTCATTACCCATGTCTCTCTCTTGTTTCCCCCCACTCCTCACTCATTGCCGTGTCTCCCTCCTGTACCCCCCACCCCAGCTCATCCCCCGTGTCTCTCTCTTGCTTCCCCCACCCCCCGCTCATGCCCCGTGTCTCTCCTGTTCCCCCACCCCCGCTCATGCCCCGTGTCTCCCTCCTGTACCCCCTAACCCCCGCTCATGCCCCGTGTCTCCCTCGTGTTCCCCCCACCCCCCCGCTCATGCCCTGTGTCTCCCTGCTGTTGGCCCCCAGGCCCCGCTCATGCCCCGTGTCTCTCTCCTGTTCCCCCCACCTCCCGCTCATGCCCCTTGTCTCTCTCCTGTTACCCCCCCACCCCCGCTCATGCCCCGTGTCTCCCTGCTGTTCCCCCCGCTCATGCTCCGTGTCTCTCTCCTGTTGCCCCCCACCCCCGGTCATGCCCTGTGTCTCCCTGCTGTTGCCCACCATCCCCCGCTCATGCCCGTGTCGCTCTCCTGTTCCCCCCACCCCTGCTTATGCCTCGTTTCTCTCCAGTTACCCCCCACCCCCTGTTCATGCCCTGTCTCCCTGATGTTGCCCCCCCGCTCATGCCCCATGTCTCCCTGCTGTTGCCCCTCATCCCCCGCTCATGCCCCGTGTCTCTCTCCTGTTACCCCCCACCCCCCGCTCATGCCCCGTGTCACCCTGCTGTTGCCCCACCCCCTGCTCATGCCCCATGTCTCTCTCCTGTTACCCCCTACCCCCCTCTCTTCCCCCGTGTCTCTCTCTGGTTATCCTCCACCCCCTCTCATGCCCCGTGTCTCTCTCCTGTTGCCCCCCCACCCCTGATCATGGCCCGTGTCTCCCTGCTGTTTCCACTCACCCCCCGCTCATGCCCCGTGTCTCTCTCCTGTTGCCCCTCACCCCCGCTCATGCCCCGTGTCTCTCTGCTGTTGCCCCCCACCCCCCTCTCGTGCCCCGTGTCTCTCTCCTGTTGCCCCCCACCCCCTTTTCATGCCCCGTGTCTCTCTCCTGTTGCCCCCCAACCCCCCTCATGCCCCGTGTCTCTCTCCTGTTGCCCCATCCCCCGCTCATGCCCCGTGTCTCTCTCCTGTTGCCCCCACCCATGCCCCGTGTCTCTCTGCTGTTGCCCCCCACCCCCCACTCATGCCCCGTGTCTCTCTGCTGTTATCCCCATCCCCCTCTCATGCTCCGTGTCTCTCTCCTGTTACCCCCCCACCCTCTCTCTTGCCCCGTGTCTCCCTCGTGTTCCCCCCACCCCCCGCTCATGCCCCGTGTCTCTCTCATGTTGCCCCCACCCCCCGATCATGCCCCGTGTCTCCCTCCTGTTGCCCCACCCCCCGCTCATGCCCAGTGTCTCTCTTCTGTTACCCACCCACGCCCCTCTCATGCCCCGTGTCTCTCTCCTGTTACCCCCCACCCCCCTCTCTTTCCCCGTGTCTCTCCCCTGTTACCCTCCACCCCTGATCATGCCCCGCATCCCTCTCCTGTTGCCCCCCACCCCCCGCTCATGCCCTGTGTCTCCCTGCTGTTTCACCCCACCCCCTGCTCATGCCCCGTGTCTCTCTCCTGTTAGACCCCACCCCCCGCTCATTCCCCGTGTCTCTCTCCTGTTGCCCCCCCACCCCTGATCATGGCCCGTGTCTCCCTGCTGTTTCCACTCACCCCCCGCTCATGCCCCGTGTCTCTCTCCTGTTGCCCCTCACCCCCGCTCATGCCCTGTGCCTCTCAGCTGTTGCCCCCCACCCCCCTCTCGTGCCCCGTGTCTCTCTCCTGTTGCCCCCACCCCCTTCTCATGCCCCATGTCTCTCTCCTGTTGCCCCCCAACCCCCCCTGATGCCACGTGTCTCTCTTCTGTTGCCCCCATCCCCCGCTCATGCCCCGTGTCTCTCTCCTGTTGCCCCCACCCATGCCCCGTGTCTCTCTCCTGTTGCCCCCCACCCCCCACTCATGCCCCGTGTCTCTCTCCTGTTACCCCCCACCCCCGCTCATGCCCCGTGTCTTCCTCGTGTTCCCCCCACCTCCCGCTCATGCCCCGTGTTTCTCTCCTGTTCCCCCCACCCCCCACTCATTCCCCGTGTCTCTCTCCTGTTGCCCCTCCCACCCCTGATCATGGCCCGTGTCTCCCTGCTGTTTCCACTCACCCCCCGCTCATGCCCCGTGTCTCTCTCCTGTTGCCCCTCACCCCCGCTCATGCCCCGTGTCTCTCAGCTGTTGCCCCCCACCCCCCTCTCGTGCCCCGTGTCTCTCTCCTGTTGCCCCCCACCCCCTTCTCATGCCCCATGTCTCTCTCCTGTTGTCCCAAACCCCCCTCATGCCACGTGTCTCTCTCCTGTTGCCCCCATCCCCCGCTCATGCCCCGTGTCTCTCTCCTGTTGCCCCCACTCATGCCCCGTGTCTCTCTGCTGTTATCCCCATCCCCCTCTCATGCCCTGTGTCTCTCTCCCGTTATCCCCCCACCCTCTCTCTTGCCCCATGTCTCCCTCGTGTTCCCCCCACCCCCCGCTCATGCCCCGTGTCTCTCTCCTGTTGCCCCCCGCTCATGCCCTGTGTCCCTCTCCTGTTGCCCCCCACCCCCGCTCATGCCCGTGTCTCCCTCCTGTTGCCCCCCACCCCCCGCTCATGCCCCATGTCTCCCTCCTGTTGCCCCCAACCCCCCGCTCATGCCCCATGTCTCCCTCGTGTTCCCCCCCACCCCCCGCTCATGCCCCGTGTCTCTCTCATGTTGCCCCCACCCCCCGGTCATGCCCCGTGTCTCCCTCCTGTTGCCCCACCCCCCGCTCATGCCCAGTGTCTCTCTTCTGTTACCCCCACACACCCCTCTCATGCCCCGTGTCTCTCTCCTGTTACCCCCCACCCCCCTCTCTTTCCCCGTGTCTCTCTCCTGTTACCCTCCACCCCTGATCATGCCCCGCGTCCCTCTCCTGTTGCCCCCCACTCCCCGCTCATGCCCTGTGTCTCCCTGCTGTTTCACCCCACCCCCTGCTCATGCCCCGTGTCTCTCTCCTGTTAGACCCCACCCCCGCTCATGCCCCGTGTCTCTCTCCTGTTACCCCCCCACCCCCGCTCATGCCCCGTGTCTCCCTGCTGTTCCCCCCGCTCATGCTCCGTGTCTCTCTCCTGTTGCCCCCCACCCCCGGTCATGCCCTGTGTCTCCCTGCTGTTGCCCACCATCCCCCGCTCATGCCCGTGTCGCTCTCCTGTTCCCCCCACCCCTGCTTATGCCTCGTTTCTCTCCAGTTACCCCCCACCCCCTGTTCATGCCCTGTCTCCCTGATGTTGCCCCCCCGCTCATGCCCCATGTCTCCCTGCTGTTGCCCCTCATCCCCCGCTCATGCCCCGTGTCTCTCTCCTGTTACCCCCCACCCCCCGCTCATGCCCCGTGTCACCCTGCTGTTGCCCCACCCCCTGCTCATGCCCCATGTCTCTCTCCTGTTACCCCCTACCCCCCTCTCTTCCCCCGTGTCTCTCTCTGGTTATCCTCCACCCCCTCTCATGCCCCGTGTCTCTCTCCTGTTGCCCCCCCACCCCTGATCATGGCCCGTGTCTCCCTGCTGTTTCCACTCACCCCCCGCTCATGCCCCGTGTCTCTCTCCTGTTGCCCCTCACCCCCGCTCATGCCCCGTGTCTCTCTGCTGTTGCCCCCCACCCCCCTCTCGTGCCCCGTGTCTCTCTCCTGTTGCCCCCCACCCCCTTTTCATGCCCCGTGTCTCTCTCCTGTTGCCCCCCAACCCCCCTCATGCCCCGTGTCTCTCTCCTGTTGCCCCATCCCCCGCTCATGCCCCGTGTCTCTCTCCTGTTGCCCCCACCCATGCCCCGTGTCTCTCTGCTGTTGCCCCCCACCCCCCACTCATGCCCCGTGTCTCTCTGCTGTTATCCCCATCCCCCTCTCATGCTCCGTGTCTCTCTCCTGTTACCCCCCCACCCTCTCTCTTGCCCCGTGTCTCCCTCGTGTTCCCCCCACCCCCCGCTCATGCCCCGTGTCTCTCTCATGTTGCCCCCACCCCCCGATCATGCCCCGTGTCTCCCTCCTGTTGCCCCACCCCCCGCTCATGCCCAGTGTCTCTCTTCTGTTACCCACCCACGCCCCTCTCATGCCCCGTGTCTCTCTCCTGTTACCCCCCACCCCCCTCTCTTTCCCCGTGTCTCTCCCCTGTTACCCTCCACCCCTGATCATGCCCCGCATCCCTCTCCTGTTGCCCCCCACCCCCCGCTCATGCCCTGTGTCTCCCTGCTGTTTCACCCCACCCCCTGCTCATGCCCCGTGTCTCTCTCCTGTTAGACCCCACCCCCCGCTCATTCCCCGTGTCTCTCTCCTGTTGCCCCCCCACCCCTGATCATGGCCCGTGTCTCCCTGCTGTTTCCACTCACCCCCCGCTCATGCCCCGTGTCTCTCTCCTGTTGCCCCTCACCCCCGCTCATGCCCTGTGCCTCTCAGCTGTTGCCCCCCACCCCCCTCTCGTGCCCCGTGTCTCTCTCCTGTTGCCCCCACCCCCTTCTCATGCCCCATGTCTCTCTCCTGTTGCCCCCCAACCCCCCCTGATGCCACGTGTCTCTCTTCTGTTGCCCCCATCCCCCGCTCATGCCCCGTGTCTCTCTCCTGTTGCCCCCACCCATGCCCCGTGTCTCTCTCCTGTTGCCCCCCACCCCCCACTCATGCCCCGTGTCTCTCTCCTGTTACCCCCCACCCCCGCTCATGCCCCGTGTCTTCCTCGTGTTCCCCCCACCTCCCGCTCATGCCCCGTGTTTCTCTCCTGTTCCCCCCACCCCCCACTCATTCCCCGTGTCTCTCTCCTGTTGCCCCTCCCACCCCTGATCATGGCCCGTGTCTCCCTGCTGTTTCCACTCACCCCCCGCTCATGCCCCGTGTCTCTCTCCTGTTGCCCCTCACCCCCGCTCATGCCCCGTGTCTCTCAGCTGTTGCCCCCCACCCCCCTCTCGTGCCCCGTGTCTCTCTCCTGTTGCCCCCCACCCCCTTCTCATGCCCCATGTCTCTCTCCTGTTGTCCCAAACCCCCCTCATGCCACGTGTCTCTCTCCTGTTGCCCCCATCCCCCGCTCATGCCCCGTGTCTCTCTCCTGTTGCCCCCACTCATGCCCCGTGTCTCTCTGCTGTTATCCCCATCCCCCTCTCATGCCCTGTGTCTCTCTCCCGTTATCCCCCCACCCTCTCTCTTGCCCCATGTCTCCCTCGTGTTCCCCCCACCCCCCGCTCATGCCCCGTGTCTCTCTCCTGTTGCCCCCCGCTCATGCCCTGTGTCCCTCTCCTGTTGCCCCCCACCCCCGCTCATGCCCGTGTCTCCCTCCTGTTGCCCCCCACCCCCCGCTCATGCCCCATGTCTCCCTCCTGTTGCCCCCAACCCCCCGCTCATGCCCCATGTCTCCCTCGTGTTCCCCCCACCCCCCGCTCATGCCCCGTGTCTCTCTCATGTTGCCCCCACCCCCCGGTCATGCCCCGTGTCTCCCTCCTGTTGCCCCACCCCCCGCTCATGCCCAGTGTCTCTCTTCTGTTACCCCCACACACCCCTCTCATGCCCCGTGTCTCTCTCCTGTTACCCCCCACCCCCCTCTCTTTCCCCGTGTCTCTCTCCTGTTACCCTCCACCCCTGATCATGCCCCGCGTCCCTCTCCTGTTGCCCCCCACTCCCCGCTCATGCCCTGTGTCTCCCTGCTGTTTCACCCCACCCCCTGCTCATGCCCCGTGTCTCTCTCCTGTTAGACCCCACCCCCGCTCATGCCCCGTGTCTCTCTCCTGTTACCCCCACCCCTCGCTCATTCCCTGTGTCTCTCTCCTGTTGCCCCCCCACCCCTGATCATGGCCCGTGTCTCCCTGCTGTTTCCACTCACCCCCCGCTCATGCCCTGTGTCTCTTTCCTGTTGCCCCTCACCCCCGCTCATGCCCTGTGTCTCTCAGCTGTTGCCCTCCACCCCCCTCTCGTGCCCCGTGTCTCTCCTGTTGCCCCCCACCCCCTTCCCATGCCCCATGTCTCTCTCCTGTTGCCCCCCAACCCCCCCTCATGCCACGTGTCTCTCTCCTGTTGCCCCCATCCCCCGTGTCTCTCCTGTTGCCCCCACCCATGCCCCATGTCTCTCTCCTGTTACCCCCCACCCCCCACTCATGCCCCGTGTCTTTCTCCTGTTACCCCCCACCCCCGCTCATCCCCCGTGTCTCCCTCGTGTTCCCCCCCACCCCCCGCTCATGCCCTGTGTCTCCCTGCTGTTGGCCCCCACGCCCCGCTCATGCCCCGTGTCTCTCTCCTGTTCCCCCCACCTCACGCTCATGCCCCGTGTTTCTCTCCTGTTCCCCCCACCCCCCGCTCATTCCCCGTGTCTCTCTCCTGTTGCCCCCCATCCCTGATCATGGCCCGTGTCTCCCTGCTGTTTCCACTCACCCCCCGCTCATGCCCCATGTCTCTCTCCTGTTGCCCCTCACCCCCGCTCATGCCCCGTGTCTCTCAGCTGTTGCCCCCCACCCCCTTCTCATGCCACGTGCGTCTCTCCTGTTGCCCCCATCCCCCGCTCATGCCCCGTGTCTCTCTCCTGTTGCCCCCACCCATGCCCCGTGTCTCTCTCCTGTTGGCCCCCACCCCCCACTCATGCCCCGTGTCTCTCTGCTGTGATCCCCCATCCCCCTCTCATGCCCTTTGTCTCTCTCCTGTTACCCCCCCAACCCTCTCTCTTGCCCCATGTCCCCCTCGTGTTCCCCCCACCCCCCGCTCATGCCCTGTGTCTCTCTCATGTTGCCCCCACCCCCCGGTCATGCCCCGTGCCTCTCTTCTGTTACCCCCCCACACCCCTCGTGTTCCCCCCACCCCCCGCTCATGCCCCGTGTCTCTCTCCTGTTGCCCCCCGCTCATGCCCTGTGTCCCTCTCCTGTTGCCCCCCACCCCCGCTCATGCCCGTGTCTCCCTCCTGTTGCCCCCCACCCCCCGCTCATGCCCCATGTCTCCCTCCTGTTGCCCCCAACCCCCCGCTCATGCCCCATGTCTCCCTCGTGTTCCCCCCACCCCCCGCTCATGCCCCGTGTCTCTCTCATGTTGCCCCCACCCCCCGGTCATGCCCCGTGTCTCCCTCCTGTTGCCCCACCCCCCGCTCATGCCCAGTGTCTCTCTTCTGTTACCCCCACACACCCCTCTCATGCCCCGTGTCTCTCTCCTGTTACCCCCCACCCCCCTCTCTTTCCCCGTGTCTCTCTCCTGTTACCCTCCACCCCTGATCATGCCCCGCGTCCCTCTCCTGTTGCCCCCCACTCCCCGCTCATGCCCTGTGTCTCCCTGCTGTTTCACCCCACCCCCTGCTCATGCCCCGTGTCTCTCTCCTGTTAGACCCCACCCCCGCTCATGCCCCGTGTCTCTCTCCTGTTACCCCCACCCCTCGCTCATTCCCTGTGTCTCTCTCCTGTTGCCCCCCCACCCCTGATCATGGCCCGTGTCTCCCTGCTGTTTCCACTCACCCCCCGCTCATGCCCTGTGTCTCTTTCCTGTTGCCCCTCACCCCCGCTCATGCCCTGTGTCTCTCAGCTGTTGCCCTCCACCCCCCTCTCGTGCCCCGTGTCTCTCCTGTTGCCCCCCACCCCCTTCCCATGCCCCATGTCTCTCTCCTGTTGCCCCCCAACCCCCCCTCATGCCACGTGTCTCTCTCCTGTTGCCCCCATCCCCCGTGTCTCTCCTGTTGCCCCCACCCATGCCCCATGTCTCTCTCCTGTTACCCCCCACCCCCCACTCATGCCCCGTGTCTTTCTCCTGTTACCCCCCACCCCCGCTCATCCCCCGTGTCTCCCTCGTGTTCCCCCCACCCCCCGCTCATGCCCTGTGTCTCCCTGCTGTTGGCCCCCACGCCCCGCTCATGCCCCGTGTCTCTCTCCTGTTCCCCCCACCTCACGCTCATGCCCCGTGTTTCTCTCCTGTTCCCCCCACCCCCCGCTCATTCCCCGTGTCTCTCTCCTGTTGCCCCCCATCCCTGATCATGGCCCGTGTCTCCCTGCTGTTTCCACTCACCCCCCGCTCATGCCCCATGTCTCTCTCCTGTTGCCCCTCACCCCCGCTCATGCCCCGTGTCTCTCAGCTGTTGCCCCCCACCCCCTTCTCGTGCCCCGTGTCGCTCTCCTGTTGCCCCCCACCCCTTCTCATGCCCCATGTCTCTCTTCTGTTGCCCCCCAACCCCCTCATGCCACGTGCGTCTCTCCTGTTGCCCCCATCCCCCGCTCATGCCCCGTGTCTCTCTCCTGTTGCCCCCACCCATGCCCCGTGTCTCTCTCCTGTTGGCCCCCACCCCCCACTCATGCCCCGTGTCTCTCTGCTGTGATCCCCCATCCCCCTCTCATGCCCTTTGTCTCTCTCCTGTTACCCCCCCAACCCTCTCTCTTGCCCCATGTCTCCCTCGTGTTCCCCCCACCCCCCGCTCATGCCCTGTGTCTCTCTCATGTTGCCCCCACCCCCCGGTCATGCGCCGTGTCTCTCTTCTGTTACCCCCCCACACCCCTCTCATGCCCCGTGTCTCTCTCCTGTTACCCCCCACCCCCCTCTCTTTCCCCGTGTCTCTCTCCTGTTACCCTCCACCCCTGATCATGCCCCGTATCCCTCTCCTGTTGCCCCCCACCCCCCGCTCATGCCCCGTGTCTCCCTGCTGTTTCACCCCACCCCCTGCTCATGCCCCGTGTCTCTCTCCCGTTAGACCCCACCCCCCGCTCATGCCCCGTGTCTCTCTCCTGTTACCCCCACCCCCCGCTCATTCCCCGTGTCTCTCTCCTGTTGCCCCCGCTCATGCCCTGTGTCCCTCTCCTGTTGCCCCCCACCCCCGCTCATGCCCGTGTCTCCCTCCTGTTGCCCCCCACCCCCCGCTCATGCCCCATGTCTCCCTCCTGTTGCCCCCCACCCCCCGCTCATGCCCCATGTCTCCCTCCTGTTGCCCCCAACCCCCCACTCATGCCCCATGTCTCCCTCGTGTTCCCCCCACCCCCCGCTCATGCCCCGTGTCTCCCTGCGGTTGCCCCCGCTCATGCCCCGTGTCTCCCTGCTGTTGCCCCGCACCCCTGCTCATGCCCCATGTCTCCCTCCTGTTGCCCCCCACCCCCTGCTCATGCCCCATGTCTCCCTCCTGTTAACCCCCCCACCACCCGCTCATGCCCCGTGTCTCTCTCCTGTTACCCCCCACCCCCTCTCATGCCCAGTGTCTCCCTCCTGGTCCCCCCCTACCCATGCCCTGTTGTGTTCTCTTTATACACCCCGCCTTCCCTTTCCATGGTGTCCATCTTGGTAAAAGATTTTCCTTCCTACACCGGGATGCCGCAGGCGTTCCGGTTTGGGAAGAAACATCTTTTTTTTACCACCCCGGGTTCCCACTTTGAGAACCTAGGATGCTAGTGGTCTTCATCCATTGAAAAGGACGTTATGGTTAAGTTGCACTAATAAAAAACTATGAAATTCAATGAAAAAATGTTGTTAAAGGGACGTTATGGTTAAGTTGCATTAATAAAAACCTATGAAAATCAATGAAAAAACTTTGTTGAAGGGACGTTATGGTAAAGTTGCACTAATAGAAACCTATGAAATTGAGTGAAAAAACGTTGGTAAAGGGACGTTATGGTTCCAAGTAAAACCGAAAAACCGTTGAAATTCGCCAGTTATGGTAAGCTAAGCAACCATAACTCGCGTCACCACCGTGCACTGCTAAGCCTAACACCCAGGACATCAAAGATGACATCACAAATGTCATTGATGACATCACATGTGCATTTACCTTTCATGAAAAGTCTGTACAAGGGATTCTTAGTGTAATGTTAATAAAACAGTGTCAAGGATTATTGGAATAAATATCAAGTGCTAATCAGTGCATTAAGCTATGCATTGATATAATGCCATGTGATAGAAAATCATGTGACCTAGATATGTCAGGAAAGGAAAAAAGGGGGCGTCAGACATGTGATGTCATCAGTGAGGTCACCAATGACATTTGTGATGTCATCTTTGATGTCCTGGATGTTAGGCTTAGCAGTGCACGGTGGTGGCGCGAGTTATGGTTGCTTAGCTTACCATAACTGGCGAATTTCAAGGGTATATATATATATATATATATATATATATATATATATATATATATATATATATATATATATATATATATATATATATATATATATATATATATATATATATATATATATAGTGAAGGGAATAATGACTCGAGACTAATGAAGTAAATCGAGGAAAGATACCGGGGAAGATAGGACATATGAGAAGAGAGAGGATTCACCTTATTCCTATGCTAATATAGCGGCTAGAAGAAACGTGTATCCAGTCTCAAATAAAGGGGAAGGAATAGACTACCACAGTGATTAAAGGCACCACGAAAGGGATATGTTTAAACTCCATGTCGGGGTAATTTTAGAAGCAGAGATACATGCGACTAGCTAGTGTTCGTCTAGTCTGTTAAACGTCTGTCTTACATGTTTTTTGTGACATCATAAGTTGAACAATTTCTTTAGAAGAACTGACTTAAATTGTACGCGATTGAATAACTGAGATATTATAGTATATGAATTGATGTTTTTTGAGTAAAATAGAAAATATAACATTTTGGGGGAGAAAATCGGGATTGGAGCTTGCAGTGATTGGTGTTCACTCATATTGTGGGAATTGTTTCAGTCACGTGAAGCTTTGACAAGTGTTATATAAGGGGAAAGGGAACAGATTTAAACATGAGGATATAACTCCATTAGCACACCTGTGCAAACAGTTGCCGAAACATGCACCTAAACTGAAAAAAATATAGTACAGAGTGGGTCAAAGGAACTGCCCACATGATGTTTATGCCATGACCACAGGACGGGTCCTTATCTAAAGCTGTTTTGCAACACATGACAACATTTTTGCACGCCACATACATGGGCAAAAAGTTAGACAAACGCCTAGCTGTTCTAGAGCTCTGGAAGATGCATGAACAAGAAAAGGGAGAGGAGCCGCCAATAGATTGGATACTTAATTTATGTTCAGAGGGGGGGGGGGGACACCGACCGTGCCACCCGCCCCATCTGAAACAAAAATTGAAGAAAATAAAGACGAGGGGTTATACCCGTTGAGAGAACTTGAAGCAGCTACAGAGTATAGCAACCCGGCATATGAGTCACCTACGCAAAGTAGTGACGAAAATCAAGGTAAGGATAAAGATAAGGATATCACCTACACAGTCCCAAGGGACAAGGAGAGACGCGATGATGAAAGAAGGGACCAGACACAGACAAGTGCATCTCTCCACAAAGAGAGAGAAGGCAAAAGATGGAAAGGAAGCGAAGATAGAACTGATGAGATAGCATTCGCATAAAAAAAGAAATAAATGGTAGGGCACATTTTACTGAAACTTGATGGCAAAAGCATTGAAGATGCGAAACAAAAGGAGAGGCTAGACAATGTACAGAACAAGGAGAAAGAGAAAGAATTGAGAGACGAAAGAATAAGGAAAAAAGATAGACAGAGACGAGAACAGTTATATCGAGAAGAGCAAGAAAGACAGCTGGATCGCAAACAGAGAGCAGCCAATAATCAAGATAGACAGAAGCAGCAAAAGTTAGAAGAGCAAAGAATACGAGAGAAAAGAATACAGAGACGAAGGGATGAGGAAATCTGAAGGGCAGATGAACATAGAGACGAAAAGAAAAAGGAAGAAGATAGGGTCAGAGAAGAGGCAAGGAAGCACAGAGAATTTGATGATGATGTAGAATGAAAGCAAAGACAGAGCATGCTATCTTGAATATCTGGAGAGAAAGGTTAAGAACCTGATCCAGTGGTAGATTGGGAAGACATTGAAGAATTCTTCCCTGCGTACGATCCAGTCCCAGGCACGTCTAGGGCGAATATTGAAGATGACTTCAACACCAGAAGCACTGGAGAAATGATCGATAGAATATATGATGAAATTGAGCTAGAACAAAAACCCCAAGGGAAGAGAGAAGACAAGCGCCTAGAAAGCACTCAGCTTTACGATACTGAGGATGTCTCCTGAAGTAGTGGGAATAAAGAACTATCCCTGGATAGACTAGAAATAAGTAGGAACAAAGAAGACACAAGAAGTTGCATAAGTTGGGGACAGACCATGTCCGACTCAGAAAGGGTGGAGCACGAGGAAAAGGAGGAAGAGAGACGGAGTGAAAGACGATTCCAAAGTGAAAAAGGGATAAGATGGTCAGACACTAGTGAGTCTGCATCAAGGGCATCAGAGTCAGTCATGCAGTCAGACCGACACAAAGAAGTATCTCACAGTCATAGGGGGGTGTCTTTACCACCCTATGTGAGCAGGCTTAGGACATTGCAGGCAGGCAGCGATGCAGGAACATTAGCCCTGCAGTAGACAGGAGAACAATGAGAGAAAAAATAGAGAGCTATACATCCCAATTTCCGTTACTCGAGAAAGGGGGAGCAAGACCACAATATATTACATGGCAACACATAGATCGAGAACATTTGAAAAACAAGCTTCCAATGCTGACATCGGGAGCTGGAAAATGGATATACGAGTTAGAAAAGATGGCAGGAGGAAACATGATAGCTATAGGGGACATCAAGGGTCTCCTAATCGCCATACTTGGTGAGAGAGAAGACAATGTGTGGACACAGGCAGGTTACCTTGGTGTGACCACAATTAATACCACGCATTACAGAGCTCCATTTAACAATTGCAGAGCCGTGGTATGGAAGGCACTACGAGTGCTTTACCCAGAGACTGCTGATATGGGAGCTATAATGACACGTAAATTGAAGGAGTCTGAGGATATGTTGATTTACATACAGAATTTTCAAGACGCGTGGGTACTCGAGACTCATGAATCTTGGTGGAAATCTATACCTGTGTTCTACCATATATTGTTCCAAGGGCTGCCAGAGCCGGTACAGAAACAGCTCAAGAAATTGGTAGGAATCAAGGCTAAACCTTGGTCAGAAATACAGCTGACCATTGCATACTATTGCAGGCTGCTACAAGAAAAGAATCGCAAAAAGGAAGCTGCACGAAAGGGTGAGGAAGTGAAATTGGTGCAGAAGAAAGTGTCAAAATATGCTTGAGGGAGCCATAATAACTAGCACAGCTGAATCAGGCATGCAGCCGGTCAATAATCCACAACAGAATAATCAGGGCAGTACTGGGTTTTACCCCAGCGGAAGAGGATTTAGGGGAAGAGGATGGCAAAGTAATCAGGGAGGTTTCCAGAATAATCAAGGAGGTTTGAAAAACATGCAAAATGGCAATCCAGACATGTCAAATGGGCAAATGATCCGACCACTGTCAGTATGTTGGTTGTGTGGGATGACAGGGCATTTAGCGAGCACATGCAGAAATCAAGCATGATGCAAAATGGTCAAGGAATAGGAGCAGAAGTGGCAAATCCACCCGCCTTCGTACAATAGGGAGTTACACAGAATCACACGGTGCAACAACAAGTGCCAGGAGCACAACAAGGTTTGCAACCTCAGAATATAGTGAGTTTTCCACAAGGGCAGTCCCAACAGTCACCGTTGCAATTGTCACAAACATTGAGCGCAGGGCAGACCGTGAACCCTGGAATGGGAAGTAACACTGGCAATGGGGCAAATCCATCAGCACACGGTGGGCCCAAATTATATATGGACTAGGACAGCTCACTGGGAGCCCTGATATGTTCTATCCTATCAGTGACACCAGACCCTCACCGGGAACCTAGGATGGATGTTGTTATAGGAGATAAAGAATATTCCTTCTTAGTGTACACAGACGAAACACGTTCATGAATACGTGAAGGCAAGTTTTCCTTGTCTGGCGATGCCATAAATACTCAGAGTTTCACAGGAGCTACAAGTCGTGTTCCCCTCACAAATGCGCTTTTAGTCTCTATAGGAGAATGTGAGGTGAATATGCCTTTATTATATGCACGACAGACCCCATTAAACATTCTGGGTCGAGATCTAATGACAAAGTTAAATATGACAATCTCATTCACGGAGGAGGGCATAGTATGTTCAACTCCAGGAATGCACTATTCAAACGTATGCAAAATGATAAGAGCATACGCAGGACACACAGCTATGAGGGCTGTCCCATTAGAGCCAGAAATATTTGCATATGGAATGCGCATACTAATGGCAGGGCTGCCAGGCCTTGCAGACATAATCATGAGGACCCCAGATGAGTTTCTATTTAGGCCAAGAATACCGATGCATGAGGAAAAGGGACAAGTATTTCCCTTGATGATACACACAGCTGCAGTACGAGGGAAAATGGCCTTGATAGATGGTTATGACGACGAAGGCCGACAATGGCCCGCAGCAATCACCATTGAAGAGGGATACCGATTGACTGACGTCACTGATGATGATCTGTTTGAAGAGCAAACAGATATGGGAGAGACAACAGTGGAAGTGAGTCTCAACTTTTGGGTGAGAATGATCAAAAGGGAAATGCCTCAGAATGATTTTGGCACGAAACCTTCCTGAATATTTTGATGATGACATGGCCCATGTGCCTGTCCCAGTGTGGACCACAGGAACCTATGACGTAAGCCTATTGAAAGGGGTTGGAGAGGTGAAAATTAAGATAAAACCAGGAGCAACTTTACCCAAAACACAACAATATCCCATGTCCAGAGAGGCAGATGAAGGGATTTGTAAAACAATTTCTGCCATGATGGAGCAAGGCATTTTAGTGACGTCAGAGTCAACATCTAATACATCAGTGTACCCTGTGAAAAAAAAGTAAAGGAGGGTCTTGGAGGCTAGTCCAAGATCTGAGGCCGATAAATGATATTGTTGAGGCCGAGTTCCCTTTAGTCCCTAACCCGTCTATAATCCTATGTAGCCGGGTTGAGGCAAAATATTTCACAGTGATTGACTTGAAAAATGCATTTTTCTCAATCCCGTTGCACCGTGACTCACAAGAGCTGACATCATTCACATTCAGACAGATGTGTCTGAAAAGCACGAGGCTACCCCAGGGATACTGTGAGTCTCCTATCTTTAACAGAGTCCTGCCCTGCAGGTGGACCTAAGCAATAATGCATTGGACAGCATTGTCCTGCAATATGCAGATGATCGCTTAATTTGCAGCACGACAGAGGAGCGATGCAGGCATGATTCTGTTCAGCTATTGACTTTACTGGCTGAGAAAGGATATAAGGTTGACAAGGAAAAGCTACAATATTGTCAACAAGAAGTGCTATACATAGGCCAGCTGATCTTGCATGAGGGAAAAAAAGTGACCCCAGAAAGGGCTGAAGCCATACTGATCACGGCTAAACCACGCACAATAAAACAGATGCAAAGCTTCTTAGGTCTGTGCAACTATGTCAGGGCATGGGTCTTCGACTATAGCTCTTCCACCAAGCCGTTGCTTCAGGCCTTAAAGAAAGCACAAGTGACGAAAGGAAAGATTGAATGGTCTGAGACCACAGAGGAAGGATTTTCTGAACTCAAAAGAGCAATTTGCACGGCACCAGTTTTAGGAATCCCCAATTATGCAGAGGAATTGTATCTGTTCTCACACACGAATGGCAGTGTTATGATGGCAGTACTCACACAGAGAACCACATTGGGTTACAAGCCCCTAGAATATTACAGTCGGAATTTGGACCCAGTGATGAAAGGCCATTTCCCTTGCGAACAAAGTTTGGCTGCCGCAGCGTTCGCCATCGAAAAAAGCTACTACCATTGTAATGGGATGCTCAATGATATATCGAGCACTCGCTATTTGCTATTCTAGAAAAACCAAAGGGCACACTGACATCTCAGAGAGCTTCTGCTTGTGAAGTGACCTTATCAAATCCATCGATTAAGGTAGTCCGATGTGAGATAGTGAACCCAGCCTTGTTTATAGCAGAGCCAGTCACTGAAGGAGAATCAATACATGACTGTGCGAACTATAAAGAATTCTATGATGAAATTCCCAGGGTAAAAGAAAATGCTTTGGCAGAAGGAGAAAGTGTCTTTATTGATAGTTCTTCGAGAATCAATCAAAATGATGGGCAAAGATATACAGGTGTTGCTTTAAGGAAACACACTGCAAATTGAGAATTTGGAGTACTCCTTAGTGCACGAATACCATTGCATTATTCAGCACAGGCTGCACAATTATTTGCGTTGATACTCGCCATTGAGAATCATGCAGACTAGGAAGAAATGGTGTACAGTGACTCCGCCTATGTGACATCAACAGTGCACGCAGGCTTAGCGCGCTGGAAAAGGTGAGGCTACCTCCGAGCAGACGACACACCAGTGCAGCACGCAGCCTTATTGGACAGGGTGATCAAGGCACTACAGCTCCCAGTGGGCATAGCGGTCGTGAAATGCGTCGCCCACACGAAAGGGACACATTTTATCTCACGCAGAAACCAAGCAGCAGACACGGAAGCCAAACATATGGCATCTAAGAGTGAGACGATCATGGAAGTGGAAATCACCCATACCAATGAGAGAATGATGATTGCACAAACTACACCTGAGAGCTATAACAATCTAGGGGAGGCACCACAGGAACAGAAAAATCTATGGAACCGGAGAGGGTGTTCTTTAAACCCCTCTGACAGTTTGTGGCAACAAGACAGCACTGGTAAACCGGTGATGCCTATAGCCCTGTTAAGATTAGCGCTGGGGCATATACATTATCCAGCACACATGACAAAGGAAAACTAGCGGCAACGCTCAAAGAAGACTTGTTTATACCGAATTTAACTGAGCACATTGCATTTTTTATAGTGAACTGTATAATCTGCCAACAATTTCACAGCTAGGTACACATTAAAAGTAATGAGAGGAGTCCTCCCCAGGCCAAATGGGCCTTTTCAGCACTTGCATGTCGATGTCATCGACATGATTCAAGTATGTAACAGGTATAGATACTTAATTGTTGTGGTGTGTCCATTCGCTAGATGGATAGAAGCAGGTCCATGTACACACCCAGACTCTACCTGTGCGGCCACATTTTGAGTGAGAGAAGTATTCCCCAGGTGGGGGGTGTGTGAAGTCATGAGATCAGATAATGGAGCGCACTTTGTAAACGAGACTTTCGAAAAGATTAGCTTGCTGCTTGGTATAAAGCACAAGTTATCATTGGTGTATCATCTGCAAGGTAACAGGATCTGTGAGAAGCTCAACAGCTTATTAAAGGAAAGGATCGACAAGTTGAAGCTTACTCTAAGAAAGGGATGGTTGCACTGCCTTCCCTTGGCACTGTATGCACTCAGGAACCAAACCGGTTCTGACCATCATCTTACACCACATGAGATAGCCACACGAAGAAGAATGCGCACTCCCCTGACACCCTGAGATAGAGCTAGATGTGATGCCCAGTCAACAGGAGAAATGTTAGGGTTTGAAATGAGAATTACCTGAATTGCATGACATCTTCCCTTACTGTAATTTCAGACCAGCTGCAGCGATGACTAAAAGGATGCAGGGCAGCATGGAACACAGAAGGAGATACTACTACAGGCACAGTTCAAGGACTTGGTGTACCATCCGTTTTCCCTGTAGATATCATTTTGTTAAAGAACCATATGAGAAAAAGGTGGGACGAGCCAAGGTTTAACGGTACCTTTACAGTGGAGGAGTGCACTCCCTCTGCAGTGAAACTACAAGGCAGGAGAGCTTGGATTTTTCTGGCCGATATCAAACCCTACATTGGAGAAGGCCCCCTGCCTGCACCCCAGCACGAGGAGACTATGAACGATTGGGAAGAACCACAGCATGTGCAGACGAGATCCATGATGATGAAAAAGGACACATGAGCAACAGAAAAGTGAAGACAAAGGAACTTTTGTGAGATAGTTGTGGTTTCACTTTGGACATTCCTCTGAGTAAAAAGGAGGATAAGGAAATATAAACTGGACACTCTGTGCACCCTAGCTGCAGGGTGAATAAGACAATTGCACCTATAAACCACAAGATGACATAGTTTGTTGAATGTGAACTTTGGATTGAGACACACTAAAACTGCGATGAGAAAATGACATGCCAAATTTTGATCGAGGACACAAATTGGAAGAAAACACAGTACCCAGATTCCTTCTACACAGAGACTTTGTTCGGAATCACTTATGGTGTCCCACAGTAGTGACATCACCAAAGACGTGGTGACATACTTCAATCTAGTGGTAAGATCGTACTGATCACTGGTGGGAAGGCTCACAAGTGTCATTGACTTTCTTCAAGATCCTGAAAACGAAAAGATAATAAAGAGACTGCTTACTGTAATCACATATCAATTCCTCCTACTTCCTGAAAACAGTGAGGAGAAGCCTAGTCCCAAGCAGAGAAGGAAGTAAATGAGCTTGTCAATACATTGTTCTTTCGTTTAATCGAAGACTGTCCAAATTTTGTCGGAAGAACAACAGATGTACTCACGTTTCTTCGAGATCCAGGAAATTCAGAATATCTAAGCAAACTCCTAAATAACATTGTGATCTTAGTTGCACTCCACGCAAACGAAACGTGCAGACACTGTTTACACTGAATGAGAGTAAATAGTTCCAAACCTCAGCAAGACAGGACAAATGTCCCTGTCACCAGAAGACAGTAGGTTGGCCAGCAACGTTTTCTTTCGTTTAATTACTGACTTTCCAGAGCTAGTGGGGAGACCGGTCGATGTTAACGTCCTCACCTTCATCAGAGATCCAGCTAATGCTACACAGATGGGCATGCTCTTGCATGCAATCGTAATGCAAGTGGAACTCTCCAACCATCAGCAGAACTATTTGAGAAGATTTTAGACTTTCCGCCGAGGGCATGTCGAGAGAACATTGCCAGAAATGTCCTTTCGTATTTTCTATTTGACAAAGGCAACAAGTCTTCAGGAATGAAGAAGATCAGGGGCACAGACTGGGAGCTGACATACTTTGAACATGCACAGTAAAGAGACTTGCTGAATTATCGTTTGATTTTGTCACTTTGCATATCCGAGTAAAAGAACTGTATCCTGAGATAATAGACAATTCATTGTTCACAAGAGAGGGGACAATTTTGTAACACCTGAAACTCACAACAAAGAATCCGAAAGAAAATATTGTTTAAAGGAGTATAGTAAAAGTTAACATTTTGGCGAATAATCGAGATGGGGATCCAGAGCAGCAACCTTGTCCTCCCGCAGGAGGAAAGAAGTCCACGTTTCTCTGGAAGTAAATGCTGCCGCCTGACATACAGGGGCATAATGTATTTGTGTATTATATTCATCATTGTTTTATTGTCATTAACGATCAGAACTGCATTTTTTATTGGTGCACAATTCCTATTCCAGTGCACCCACCTAATTATGTGCGCATGAAACCCATGAAAGTACCCAGACCTTACATAGTCATTCCAGTCCCTAGAAGATCTGATGGTGGAATGAAGGAACTTGAGATGCATGTGATTAGCAATGACACACACACACTTGTGTGAATCGAAAAGCTGGAGACAGGGTTGGCAAAGCATGAATGTGACAAGAATACTGACACCCACAAGCATGCATGCAAACACGGAATGCACATGCAACAGGCCTAATGTCAATGACTGCAGAATCACAATTCAAAGCCTCAGAGAAGAAGGGACCGCCTACTATGGGAAATATCACTACAAGTAAAGAGCCAAATGAAGGAAACAGACATAGTGGAAAGACTAGAGCTGAAGAAGAAACCCACAGAGGCAGCAGTGACAAACATGTATGTTCCAGTGAAAGGGACCAGTACAAGTTTGACAGTACAGCCATATACCGGTCCAATGTCAGAGTGGATGAGATGGGCTTTTATAAACCAGCAGGAAAAAGATGTAGGAGGACAAGGAAAGAACTGCCAGACTTTTGTCTACTCAAATGGCACAGAGGAGGAGGCCTGCACCATGGACCATGATACCTGAGAATCCTCCAGCAAGAAGGAGCCATACAGATGCATTCAGGGATGTAGTGATAGCAAACTACATGAAAACCTTAAGAATCAAGGGAAGCATGCATGCATGCAGACGACAGTGAACTAAACAATTACTTAGACAGCACAGCACATTTGGGAAACCACATTTGGTACCAGCATATGAAAGAAGTTGGAGACGAAACTCAGAAGGGGAATGCTTTGTTTGTGCACTCCTACCATACAGCATGGGGAAGTCCAAGATCTTCGTAGCTGTAGATATTGATGTCCAGACAGCACACTGTCTTTCACACTATGCCATGTGCAAGACCAGAGGCCAGTTCATGGGTAGTGATGCCTTCCTAATATGGGCAACTGAAACAGCCTATCCCGATGAAGATGATTATGTTCAAGACATAAAGACAAAGAAACAGAGCTCATACTAGGAACCATGTAATCCGGTACAAGAAACCTGGAGTGAAAGGAGCAGAAATTAGATCGGAAGTGAATCAGAAGCTAAATGTCCAAGGACAAAACTCCAGAGGAGGCTCAAAGTTGGAAGAACAGAGGCCAAATGCAGATTTAGGGATCAGTGCTTTCACCAGACAGATGGGAGAAAGGAATAGTAATTTGTAGTGTTAAACGGGATATCATATCGTGCCTCCTTTTTCATATATATTGGCCTAAGCCCAGTCGCTCTGCGAAGAAAACCGTGTTGCATAGTTCTGTTTCTAGATCGACTTTGCCGCCATTTTAGGTCCATCCGCCATTTTTGATTTCCATTGCAATGTAATTCTGTGTTCTAAAATGGTGGACAGTGTTTCCCGCTTGTAAATGAGCCTTCATGCACTTTGTACGTTAGTTAATGTGTAAACTGTCTGTTGGCCGAATGTTTGAGTTGAGTAAAGAGACCTTGTCCCATGCCTGACTTATAGAGAGAGGATTGTCTGTGCCAATAGGTCTGATCCACAGACATACATCGACCACAATGTTGAACAAATACTGAACGTGGACACTAGCTGAACTGCATTGTAAAGGACATGTGTTAAGGCTTATTGTTAAATCCAAGAATACACTGTTGCCATTGTAACCTGTTTGCATGTAAACTGAGGATGATCCATGTGCATATTGTCAGACAAGCCAGAAGTGAACTCGGCACAAACTCTAGACCATGGATTATTAACTTGCAGAGGGGATGGACAGTATTAAATAAAATGTATAAAATTCACAACTTTTTAGACGTCCAGTACTTCTCACTTCTCACACCGAAAGGGCTGGTATTCTCTGTGATGTACTGAGGGCCAGATAGCTATCTGTATCTGATTTTGTTTCGTTGTAACTGTACAGTATTAGAATAAAGATCTGTGAATCTTTACAAGCCCGTGTTTGGTGTATTTCCTTTTGTGGTACTCCGCCTCAATATTTCCTTTTACAGTAGAGCCTGGATGGTCACTGGTTGTTACTAAGGCACCATCAACATCGTACAGAATGGATGCAAGCCATTATGGCAACAGCTTGCAAAACTACTGACATGGGTTGAAGACAGAGGAGGACCCTTGCAGATAGTGCCACTGGAGAGCCCAAAGTTCTGCTTCAGGAATAATGGCACTAGAAAAATGGGAGGGAATCAGAACTGCGGATGTGTTTTTGATGCCCCAAGAATGGTGCACAGAACTGCAGTAATTATGTATCATTATTGGGCATGTGCATCCAAAGCATACATCTGACTGCCGAAAAACTAGGGAGGTATATGCACCATAGTGAACGTTCATGTTCCAGCATTGGTGATCCCGAAAAGTGACCTGAATATTGACAGTTTTCTGAAAGCAGATACTCACCTGAGAAAAGGGATTTCTGTGGAACTGATGACTCGATTGAAAAGGGAAAATTACTTCTCTGACAAATCTGAAGAAGCCTTTCATGCAATCCCATATGAACACAGGCTGTTTAGCCTCACCTCATCAGTGTTCGCGACAATTTTCATGCCAAGATTCCAAGTTGGAGCAAATACTAAATGGTTACAGATAACCAGATGGGAGTTACTGCAGACCATTAACACGACAATAAAAGGATTAAATGCAATCAAGAAAGAGTTAAGAACCATCTGACTGATGACTCTGCAGAACAGATATGTCCATGACATGATCACATCTATGGATGGAGGAGATTGTGCAAAAATTGGAGAATCGTGTTGCACATTTATACCATCCCACAATGAGGAGAATGGAACTCTAACAGAAGCCATAGATATGCTGACGAAACTGCAGAACTAGATGAATGATGAAACTGACGAAGTTGATGATGACAGCTGGTTTGGAGCACTATTCTCATGGGTCCCGCAATGGATGGCAGATGCATTCAAGTTCCTGGTGCCCTGCTAGTGATGATATTGCTAGGTTTTTGTGTTATCAAGATAATAATCTCTCAGTGCAAGAAAACTGCAAAGAAAGCCATAGGGATGAAGATCATGATTGATGTCAAGCCAGGATGGAAGCCCAAAGACCTGACTGATGAAGTAACAGACTTTGTGAAGGCCAGCATTCATGCACCAGAAGGAACAAAGTTTCTCTAACCCAGGAAACATCGAAACTATGTGGGAAGAAGGGTGTACTGCAGCCCAAATGGACAATGTCAATTGATGACATGGAATAAAGATGAACATGAAAGGACAGCAGGAAGCCTGAAAGGAGTAATACAAATATGGACTCCAAAGAGACATTTCTTCACTCGATGAAGTGAAGATAAATACAGAAGAACCAAGTCAGATGAATCCAAAGACAGAAGTGAAAGTGGTAGATGAATCGCCCAGAGGGGGGAGTGTAGAGGAGGTCCCAAATAAAGCCTGCATTCCAGTCACCCATTGTGAAGTACCAGGAACGTTCACACCGAGATATGTGACGTATGATGAGCAAATAAACCAGCAGACAGCCGCAGTAGGGCTCTGCCCAGTACCTATAAGAAGAACAGCACCTATTGATGTACCAATACCAAGTAAACCATGGACAGTAAGGTACCCATTGAAAAAACCTTACCAACAAATGAAACAAAATGAAGATTGTCTGAGTACAGTCCCTGAAGAAAACAAAAGAAACCAAAAAGGCCTTAATGCAAGATGAATGGTGATATTACGTGGGCCCGGACTGACTTACAGACAGAAGAAATGACATCCAGAGAATGATGCAAAGAGATGAAACGCCATGAATAAGGATATCGTGAACCTAAAGTGAAAGGACAATGTTGAAATGCAAAGAAGTTTAAGCTGTAAGCAAGATGAAGATATTCGACCAGTTTGCACCTGTAAATATGCTTGGAACCACAAGAAAGCTAAGAAATCAGTGCAGCTTGCTATGCTTAGTAGAAGAGTAGTGAGGCAAGCACCATTATACATAATCTACCTCAAACAAAGCGCAGTATTATAAGTTAATTTCTACTCGAGCCAGAAAAGCCAAGGTCATACCAATAGAAGAGGTGAACAGTAGCTACATTTAATTGAAACTAAGAACAGAATATCCTGCCTCTGAAAGGTCAAGATAAGAAGGCGAAGGGAGGTGGCGGATGAAACGAAAATCAAATACACAAATTGAGAGAAAAGAGACAAAGTCACTGTGTTGGAATCACGTGACCAGCCAAGCAAGAAGAACCAAGGGTCCACACCTACGCTTGGCACCTGACCAGGCAGAGATATCAGAACTTTTCCCGACAGAAGATGCAGTCTTGAGGCCAACCACAGTGAAACAATTGACACATGGCTACTAAAGTGATGAGTGATTGTAATCATAATCGGAGGAAGGCTGAGTAACTAAGGGGCACCCCGCACCTGGCCGACCATTCTGCTTGCTGCTAAGCGAAGTGGAAAAGTATGCATGGGGTTGGTGCCAACCCAATCACAATGGACCAAATAATCTAGGTTCCTATAGTTAGAACCAATGAGACATCGTACTTTAGTGACGTCTACAGTAGTCATTTTTGAAGGAAGGACTTAAACGCCCACCTGACAGTGTTTACCCAATCCCCTCACTCTGTTACCATATACAGATATAGCACCTATAATAAAGTTACCTTTTCCTAACCAATAGAATTGCATGTTAAATTTTGAGTGTTACATGTTAATGATGACGAGTTTTGAGTATAAATGTTACAACTTGTATGAAGTTCATTGGAGTTGAAGCGAGAAGGACGATCACATCACTGCTGATATCCATAACTCCCTGTTTTTTGTACTCGTCATTAAACTGACTCCCGTTGCCAAACTGCCAAACCATTGAGTTGTCCTTATTGATTGGTGTTGGAGTAATAAATCTGCACCCCATCCATCTCATGGGTGCACCCATCCTGTCTTAAAGTACTTCTGAGCAAACCTTGGCTCAGTGGGCCGGCCGGGGGTCTCGGAGTACATGAGTATGAATGTAATAGTGTGTTTCAATGTTCTGGAAGGGTACGTGTCTGTAGAAAAACCTGTCTGTGCAGAAAATGCAGTGTGAGTGGGATGCGAGAGAAGGTGTTTGGGTCAGTGAGTGGTGGGTGAACGAGTAGGAATGTGAGTGTGTGTTTGGATGTTTTTTTGTCCTGTCTGGAGAATGCAGTGCAAGTGGATGTGAGAGGTTTATGGGTAAGTGAATGGTGGGTGAGTGAGTTGGAATGCGAGTGTGGGTGTGTGTGTGTGTGTGTGTGTGAATGTTCTGGGTGTGTGGGTGCATGCCTTTGTGGTGAATGCAGTGTGAATTAATTTGAGGAGGGATGTGTGGGCGAGTGAAAGGGGGTGCGTGTATGTGTGTGTGTGTGCAAGGACCTGGGAGACAGAGGATCACTAGAGCATTTTTGAAACATCCTTTATTGACTTTCATGTTTTACTGGTATTTTTGGGCAGGATCTGTGTGAAATTACAGAGCTGAAAAGTCCGACCACCAAAATTCTGACCCCCCATTTTTTTGCATATATGTGTATGTGGGGGAGACCCCCACCGTACACCTATACATTTTTATTAACTTTACCCCCACTCCACATATACATATGGAAATAAATGGGGGTCAGACTTTTGGTGGTAGGACTTTTCTACTTAGGTAATTTTGTCCTAACCCTTTGGGCAAAGCCAATTTCATGTGTCATTACCTGTCCAGCCTGGCATTTTGGTACAGCTAGTATAGCCATTGCTTACTGTAGCATGACATTTATCATGCAGCATCTTTGATAAAGCAAAGCCTGAATATCTTTTACTGTAGCATGGCATTTTATTAAATGAGTATCAGTGATGTAGCAAGGATGATAAGTGTTCATAAGGGCCTAGACTGGCTTACGTTGGAACCAGTTTCAACATGTTTTCTTATTGTGACATGTTACTTTTAATGGGCAAACCAACTGTGGTATTTTCATACATAGGAGTACTGGCATATATTGGCAGAGCCAACTTTGTGCCAGTAATGATACTATTAAAAAAACACTCATGAGTATGTTCTTATATGAGAATGCAAGCATATGTTGGTGAACCCAGGATGGAAATGTATGGCCACAGCCAGCATGAACGTGTTTTTTATACTGGCACATATTGAAGGGACCAGCATGACAATGCATTGGGAAATGTGCTTTTGCACTTTTGGTGACTTGCATTTATTGTACTTTTTCATGAGTTACCCTACACCCTACGAAACTGATTGCAAACTGTGGCTTCTTTCCCACATGTTCACAGAAAGTATGCTGTGTAATGCACCATTTTAACCCATTATTCAAAAAATATTCTCATGAGAGGGGGAAGAATCCCCCCCGAACCTCCCAAACCCGTTTTCATTAGTTCTGGCCCCCTCACTATGCTTGGTCGCAATTGCATACTTGTGGCAAATATTTACAATCTCCAATAAAACAACTCACAAACCACCACTGGTGGCGGGTATGTTTTGGGACCAGACACAGCCCCCATCTTTCTACACTAGGTGAAACATTGAAGCTTTGATTTAAAAAAAAATAAAAATACATATTTACCTCTTTCACTTGGAGTAGTGCAGCATCATTTTCATGGACATTGCGCACACACATGGTGTTCCGGGCCGGCCCAGGGTGTGCTTTGTTAAGGAGCCTTGGGGGTGGGAGGGCCCACCACAAATGTTGAGCTATGCCACTGATTGGGCTCTGCTCACCTTCAATGCTTTCAAATGTGATGTGAGAGGGGCTGCAAACTCGACCAAGACCCTGCTCTCGTGCATCAAAGTTTCAGAAAATAATGGGCTGAGTCTCGGAAGTGAGAGAGCCATGGAGTGACTCACCCCTCCCCACTCAAACTCCTACTTGGAAAGGGCTTTGTGAATGCTTCATTCAAGGGCCGGTGCTGGGGGCAGGGTCATTAAATAACACACCTGGCACATAAAGCTCTGAAAATCATAGATGCATTGAGCCCTACTCTTGAGGAAAGTGCAGCCATCCCTTCGAACATATCACCATTTTAAAAAAGATTGAAGAAGAGTCATGTATCAAAGCCTAGGACATTATTGTATCATGTTCAGCTCTGTGTTGTGGGGGACAACATGTGGCTGCTTGTCACATAACGTAAAGATATATACACCCACAGACAGATGTCCTCAGCTTACACCCACAAAATAGGTTTCTTCTATTGTATTCTATCGTCGTGGTAGCTGACTCGTAGATATATTTATAACCAGGGAATTTTGTTGATACTAAATCCTTGTCAATGATGTAATGTTCCCGCCTTGCTCATGCAGCATTTTGCTCCTGGGTAAACAGACAGCGCACTCGTCCCCAGGTCAGTGCTTTTTTGGCTTGTTTAACACATCAGTGCCACAGATAACGAGTACCTATGTGTCCTATAGATGTTTCATACACTAGCTGAAGTCTGTGTTAGAGATTTCTGTTACCCTGTTACAAGTACTGCATTACTTATGTATTACATATAGGCCCCACGTCGAATCTGGAAAATCACATTCACCAAATGTGTGGTTGTGGACAAATTATGCCTCCCTCTGCGCCTTGGTTCTTATAAATGGCTAAAATGAGAGTGCTTGGAAATACAGGTTTTAGACGCATCTGAAGGTTAGGTGCGATGACTTCCCGTGATGTCACTTGGGGGGTGGGGTCAAATGACATTTCCTGTGATGTCATCAGAGGTGAAGGGTCATGTGATGTCACTTCTGCTAACCTTGGCATTTTGGTGAAATGCCATCCCTGCTCAATCTTAGAAGGATTGAGGTGTAGCAAATGTGAGGACATCCAGTTTTGGACAGCAGAAATGAAGGTTGATACAGTGGAGTGCAGAATAGAGTCAAAGGAAGACAAAGCGAGAAAAATGTGTGTATCATCTGCATACAGATGAAAGGAAAGATTAAATGAAGAAATATAAGCAGAAAGTGAGGCAGTGTAAAGAGAGAAAAGGAGAGGACCAAGTAAAGAACCTTGAGGGATACAATAGAGAAGAGGAAGTGCGAAAGAGGTGTGCCCGGGCGAAGTTATAGAATAGGACAGCTGAGAAAGATAGGAGTGGAACCAGTCAAGGACAGACCCAGTAATACCCAAAGAAGAAATTGAGGAGATAAGAAGAATGTGATTAATGGTATTGAATGCCACAGATAGATCGAGAAGAAAAACTAGAGGAAAGTTTAGAATGACGAGCAGAGAGAAGAGAGTTAGAGACACGCAAAAGAGCAGTCTCAGTAGAATGAGAAGGACAGAATCCAAATTAAAGAGGTGGTAGAAGAGTCAATCAAGAATAAGGAAACTTTCAACCTGGGCATATGCAACCCCCTCAAGACTTTTAGAGGGAAAGGGAAGAAGTGAATTCGGGCAGAAATTAGCAGGAGTGGAAGGGAGAAACAGAACAATGCTTTCTGAAATGTGTAGTGTTCAATTCTTGCCAATGCAATTCATGGGTCTAAAGAACCAGCTAAAAATGGAGTGCAAGCGAAACCCCAGGACTGGAGTGGGAGGCCCGTCTGACAGTATGGGCATACTTTTAGGGGTGGGGGTTGTCCCCCCCCAATCTGTGTGGCACACCATTTTGTCCCACTCATTTGGCAGGGGACCCTTTCATTTAGATGTAATGTCCTCCCAACATTTTCAGCAAAGTTACTCTACTGCTTGATAGGTACAGCACGCAGAGACAGGACGAAGGGAAGTAGTGGGCCATGGCCCCATTGCTCATTATTAATGCTGGCCAATGTTTCCAAGCTGACGGTGGCAGTGGGTGGCCATGTTTCACTGTTTCTAATGAATCACCAACTGTACTTGGTGGACCTTGTTTGATGCTTATACTAGCCTTGAGCGGCCACAGCTCTACACTTGCCAGTCATGCGTAATAATGTAATTTTGTATATTTTAATTGTAGTCCGCTTTAGATTGAAGCACTTACTCCCTGAAGTATACATATATGTTCTGTTCGTTTCATCCCACTTTTTTTTTTAACACCCTCATAGTAGCTCACTACTTGTTCTCATCTTTGTGCTATTGTCCAGCCACCCTTCATGAAATGACTGTCATCTTTTAATGTGCTATTGGAAGTCATTGCTGATCGAAATTGCAATCCCTGTTCAACAAATAAGTACAAATACCAATAGATTTCAAAGATCTAGCCGTGATCTCCGGAACACGTGATACATGATATAAGCGGGAGAATACATGTTAACTGTAGATGCTTCATCTTTCACTGGTTAGAATAAGCACATGCACTAAACAATTAAACAGCTATGATACAATTTTATTTTATTGCAAGTTACGGGAAAAATATGCTAATGCACGAGGGCCTGAGTACATTTGAAATGTACACTTTTAAGAGCGCAAGAGATTTCAGCCAAAAGAATGAATCTGAAAAGACTAAAATCAAAAGGTAATGGAGGTAAGTTTACAATTAATTAGCACCTAGTGGGGGTGGGATGTCGGAGGTTGTACACCCAACCAATCACGTGGCACGGACGGTGGCCTTTACCTCATTGAACAGCCACTGCTCTGAGCCTCCTCGGAAGCCGGAGGCTGCCATTTTCCCACCATGAATTAAGTTAATTGCACCATGCTTCCCTTCTCTTGCCCCACTCCTCCCCACCCCTATTTCCACATCCCTCACCACCCCCACCCCACTTACATGGGTCTTCCTTGGCCCTCCCTGGTGCCAGGAACACTAGCTGCTATTGAAACAGGGAAGGGACTTTATATAGTTCCCTTCTCCCTACTTGACGATGGCCATCTTGGTTTGTAGTTATTTTCAAGTTGAGAAACGGCAAACATACCATTTATGAACTTGAAAAAAGAAAAAAAAAAACATTAGCATACCTGTACATCCCAGTCCAAAATGTCTAGCTTGCAGGGGCCCTTAGAAGATATTTCTTTTTTTTGTTAAAGTTTCATCCAAATCCACCTAGTGAGTCAAAAGATATTAACAATTGCATTTTTTCCAAAATGTTGATGCAAATTGGTTTTATTTTAACCAGAGCAGCCCACATTCCATAGTTTTGATAAAAAATAAAACAAGTTTATGCATTAATCTGACTAAAAATGTAATTTCATAGTATTGAACGCTTACTTAAGCAGAGATGAAATTAAGCATTTGAAGACCATTACATCTTAAATAGCCCCTTCTGAGATGTCTTATTTCCTCATTTGTGCCTGTCCGTGTCCCTGGTGTGTAGCTTGTTCTGAGAAGAACACACTACAGATATCATCCTCCCCACACACATTGAAGTCTTCCAGGTTGGAATGGTACGGTGTGGCCGGGGTCTGTGTAACTAAAGAGAAATGGAGAAAAAAATAAAGCATAGCCTACCCTGTTAAAGTGATCTCAGGAACACAGCAAAGAAAACCCCAGACTCTGAAGCTTCCAAGAGGCCTCCGAGGAGGCCGGTCTCATGTCAGACCCCACCCTTTCCTCATATTTTGATTGGACACAATCCCGATACGGTATTTGATAGAAACATAGAACATTAGGATCCTCGAGTCAATGTCCTAACATGACGGGTTGTGCCTGATCCCTGCCAGCCCTCTAGAGGCAGAAGCCTGATATGCGGATGTTTGTGCCACCACTGATCTTGCAAAGGAAATGGCCTGACATATAGAGAGCTTCCATTACTGACCCTATCCCAACCCCTTTGCCTTCTTGGAGAGCACCTTCTGGAGAGCGTTCGAAGAGTGGGCTGCACGTTTTCTTTTTTATTCCTTCCAAGGGAGATGGGATTTGTATTTGCTCTGCGCAGAAGTCATATTTTGGTAACTCACAGAAGATGCTATTACAATAATCCAAGTTTGACAAAACCAATACCATCACTGCCTGAAGTCTACCTGGAAAAGTCAGAAAGGGGAATACGCTATTTAGAAAGGTTTCTACAACCTGGAGTTATTAAACTACAACGTCCTCATGATGTGACATGGTTGGATTGTCCCCGAAAAGCACGCCAACGTTCATCACTGTTCTCGTGGGTTCAAGGCGAGATCCCACTCGATCTGATGGAAGAGTTGAAGGTCCCCGACAACAGAAACTCTGCCTGGCAAGAGTTCATGTTCAGACAGTTATGATACATCCAGCAGACTTTGCATTTTAAGCAAAGTGAAAGGTCTTCATAGACCGCAGAGTCTGCCGAGGAGCAGTGAGGTTTTAAGCTGAAGCTAAGATGTGTATCCATTGTTTAACATCTATCATGAAGCACTGAATCAGATTGTAATTGTAATTGGTTATTTATAACGCACTCAATACCCAGAGGTTTCCAAGCTCGGACACCGGGAATTGAACCTGTGTTGCTAGCGCGTGGCCCCTGAGCTATCCTCCCGAGACAGATTATTATTTAGTGGGGTAATATAAACATTAAGCAAGAAAGGCGACCGTGCAGAGCGCTGCAGGACCCACAATTTATGGAAACGCCTGTTGACTAAGACTGTAAGAGAAATGATTGACTATAACATTTTACACATATGCAATCGGTTTCGACCATCTATCAGAAAATGACAAAAGCTACAATCAGCAAAAATAAATCCGCTTTCTATTAATTCTTCCAGTTGTTTGCACTCAACTAATTAACTCCATATTCGGCATTGCATATCCGAGGGCCTCACAACCGATCGATCGCCTCATACATGTCATTTTAATAGAGGTCTACTAAGTGTCATTCAGTTTTGTGTTCATATTTGTCACCCCTTGAACAACACATGCTAGGTCCCACTGGATGCTGCAGGTGCAGCGGAGCATGGAAGCGTTGAGGGTAACAGGGATATGAATACCAAATCATGATGAACAGAGGGAGCACCACAACCAGAGTATTAACAACTCGAGTTATAAATGCTAAATCACAGTCTGGTATTTTGTAGATTAAGCCATACATCTTGTGGCAGGATGCTAACACAACCTCACTGAATGTAATCAATGTTGAGCTGGATTCTCCATGAAGCCCCTCAACATGTGTTCCTTCTGGAGCCCCCAGGCAAAGCTGCATTCATGTCCTGTAAGGAGGCTGCAGAGAGGAAGGTGCAATGGAATCACGTGGAACAGGTTACAAAACATGGACTGGATTCCCGAGAGTGTGGCCCAAGAGGTGGGGCTGTGACACGTGTGGGTTGTGAAGAGAAATGGCCTCGTCTGCTCCCACTTTACACGTAAAAAGGTTTTAGTTTGTGCATTTTTTTATTAAAACCTGGCACAATATCCATGGGGTTTGGCCATCATTACAAAATAAACACTTAAACTGTCCCAGGAGAGGGAAGTTAAATTAGCCAAATACTGCCCAGCACGCAGACAGGCATCTGGTCTGTTCTGCCTGGTGCCTTTGCAATCACTTGGTTTGTATTGGTCCTGTGCCTTTTAATTATATATTATGATAATGTGTTAAACGTAGAGCAAGAGGTCAACTTCTGTCCTGGAACCAGGCGCACTGGCATTTCAAGCATCGCTGATACTGAACACCAGAAGCAGTGGACTGCAGGTGCCCAAACTGCAAGGTGTAAGTCTCTCATCGGCATTCCATCCATCGACACTCATTTGAAATAAAACAATTTTAAAATGGATGACACAACAGAAATGGCAGTCAATTCAATGAAATGGAACAAAAAAGACGTTCGGGGATTTCCTGGGCACGACCTGTTTCTCTTTTCTGAGAAGCGCATGCTCTGCCTTTGTACCCGGAATTAGAGCTTACAGCATTACTTGCCTGTTTACTGAAGAGGGCAGTGTTATTTTCTCCATCACACCCTTGTAGCTGGGCATATAACTCATCAGTTGTGAGGGTTGTTAACACTTCAGATAGAGAGCTTTGCTTGGGTCACAATTGCTTGTAAGGTCCCCTTCCATGTTCTACATCAAAGAATATTTGCGACATTTTCAGCCCCTTTCTTCCCCCAGTTCATTATATGCATCCGTGCCCCACTATCCTTTCCTCTCTAACCCAACCATGTGCTCCTTTCTCTGCTCACACCCCCCCCCCCCATCAACTGTGTGACCCCTTCACACACTCAGAACCCAATTAACCCATGTGGGACATATTCATCCATTCTGTAAACCTCAGATTCAATCAGTGGCCTGTCACACACTATGTGCCCTCTCACCAACTCCGTGCTTTCTTCTCCTACTGTTTCCTATTCGTCTACTCTGTGGTCCCTACAACACTTATGTAAACCCCTCACCTACTTTGTGAACAATGTGTCTATGCCAGTATGGCCACCTGACACTTTGTGTGACCAGCTCATAAATGCTTTCTCTTTTTGAGCCAGTCACAAGCACCTCTTTGCCTTTTCTGCAACATACATACATACACTGGTACTCCAGATTTCACCTCAACTGATCACACATGGAGGTAGGTTAGACTACATCCCCATTCCCTTGTAGCTAAACTAGGGTTGACTAACTCCAGGCCTCGAGGGCCAGAAACATATTGGATTTTCAGGATACCCCTCATCAATATTCATGAAATACATGTGCATACAATTCTAAATGTATGCACATTTCTTTTCTCATGACTATTAATGAGGGATATCCCTTAAACCCATCAGGATTCTCGCCCTCCAGTACTGATGTTGGACAACCCTAAACTAGACCAATGCAATGTCGGTTTGACATCACAACACTGAACGGAGACTCTCCTTAATGTGCCAAATGTGACGAATCTGGAGGTTTCATCGTCCTTCGCCTGGGGAACCTATCGCCTTTGAGGCTTGAGGTGAACCCCCTAAGCAAATTCCTCCCTCGGGGGTTGGGAAAGAGGGACCCTACTGGGAGTGATTCCCCTCAGGGGACAAAGACTTCCATTCCCATGGGGAACTCCCTACCACAAAAGTAGTGTCTGCATATACGGAAATCCAAGCAGATGATAGTTCTTTCTGATGTGAAACTCAAAACAACGTTGAAAGTGCCTTTGCATATTTGGCTCCAAACAATGCTAGTTTCTCTGTGAACTTAAACACAAAACAGCATGCCCCCTCTGGATCCTCGAATGAGAATAAAAGGCACAATTACCCTTGAATGAAAGAACAGGAAGCGGTACGCAGAGGCGAGCCCCCAATGCAAAGATGTCATTGAGGGGCATGACCGTACTTCACAGAACAAGAGCGCAGGGGGAAGAAGGTACTGCCTGCGAGGCAGAGAGCTGCTCGTAGTTGAAGAAGTCTTCTGGAGGCGCGACTGCAGGAAAGCTTTGGTTGGCCCGAAGCACAAGAAACTACACCAAATCCAAAAGGTGAAGGAGGGACGTGTCCTCCGCTTGCAATCAAGAGAACAAACAGAAGACAAAAGCTGTGATGAGCGGACTTGCGAAGTGTGCTGCTGTCCAGAGGTGAAGAGCTGACAAGCGTGGAGAACACCGCCGCTGTTGAACAGACGTCACCTCGCTGGAGCAGACCCAACAACAAAGGAAGAACATGGATTGCTCATAGTGGAGAGAGACGAACAGACCAGGAAATGAAAGAAGAAGGAAGAATCTCTTTAGATGCCCAACAGGGGCATAATAGCCCAAAGAGGAAGAAGGAAATGAGCACCAGTGAGGGGCACGGGAACCCCAGAAACCAGAAACCTGAAACCAGAAACCTGAAAATTGCCAACTAGCTCATAGAACACTGGGGTCAGAAACCCCAAGAGAACCAGAGGGGCTCCAAAAAACAGGTGGAAAACAAAAACAAGAGAAACACAGAACACAACACAAACCAAGTGATATAGAGGCATTAAAGAGGTATCCCTCCACCTAAGAAACCTTGGACATTGCATCTATTCAGGAACTTGACATGTTTGGTAGCAAAGATTAAAGACTTTGAACTTTGACAAGACCACAGATAAACCTTGAATCTCAAGCCAAGAGGGACTCCTCGGAAACTCTCAGAGAAGTCAGACTAGACTACTCCGAAGGCTGCATATTCTGCCCAACTTTGTACATTGTTTTATTAAGTGGTTGGTCTAGTTTAGAAGCAAGGTTTGAAGAGAGGACACTTTGTTATTTTAACTACTGACGAGCACCATAAACAGTTTGATATGAAGGGAACTCCCCCTTTAGCAGAAGGGCTAGAAAGGCATTCTTTAAAATGCATGTCTTCTGTTCCAAGTCCTTTTGTCTTGCCACATAAAATAGGTTCAGATTTCTACAATGTTTTGCATTTTCCGTGACAAAAGAAACAACGTGGCCCATCAGCTACCTAAGATAGTTTATAGTGACTATTTCAAATGTTTTTTTTGTTTTTAATGGGACCCCCCCCCCCAACTCCCGTTTTTTTTTTATTTAAATTTTTTTTACTAGCTAAACAATGCATAAAAATAAAAAAAAACATTATCGGCACATTTTTTTACCCGAAAGGGCATTCGAAAAAAAGTTTGACAATTTAACTGGATGCCACCTAAACTACTGCCATTTGCAGGGAGTGGGTGGGTGTTACACCTATGTATCTGCATACATCTTTGTTACTATTTTCTATGCCCATTATTTCTGGGTTTACACCCCCTCTTTCCTCCTGTGCACTCCAGATTGTTGTATTGACTCAACTTATCTTCCACTTAGCAAAGTGGGGGGCTACTTCTGAATGCACCGTTAGCCCCGTTGTGGGGCATGTGAGCATTAAGCCCCCCCACCCCCGGACCACGACAGATTCTAAGCACCAGGATTTGCCTATATTTCATGACAAATTATAACATAACTGAAACATTATTTTAGAAGATCTGTAACATATTTCATTACACACAGCGTCTGCGGGTAGGATTCAAGCTGATCTGAATGCTTTCTTGAGACAAGGCCACACAAGTCCAAGAAATGTTTATATTACATAACAAAATCGAATTTAATCAAATCAGGAAATGAATTGCACCTTTCACAACACACCTTCCGGCTAAACCTTTTTTGACAACAGAAGCCCAAGATTACATTTTACAACTTCAATTATTTGTCAGTGTACCTTTGAATTCTTTGCAATTCCATAGATCTGCTACTGTTCCATCCCTTATTGATCTGTTTGCGTGCTTTGCTTCCCCAGTGTATCAGTCTAAACCTACTTTCTCTATTTTTTGTTACCGTCAGCAGTAAGATGACCCACTGGTACTTAAAAAAAAAAAAAGCAATCGCAGTAGGTTCAAGTTTATTATTGCGCAGTCAGCAAAATAAAGTTCATCATTTGTGTGATACTGTCAAAACAACACCCTCTGAATGTTGTGGTAGGAATCACTGCAACCTGAGAGGTGGTGTACGGAATCGTTGGATGCTGAGGCGGGGAACACAGGCTGCACATGTTTATGTTATGGAACTGTCATTATGCTCCAAATCACCAACATGGCAGCCTCGCGCCGGGGCTTGTCCTGAAAATTGCAGCACATTGTGGTACTGGCCGGTGCATCCAGACCACAATCAATGAAAGGAAAAGGAACAACAGAGCAAGACGGTAGGCGGTCGAAGAGGTTAATGGGCAACATACTACTGGTGCGGTATGCAGCGTGGCAAGGAGCGGGATTGCAATTGTATGGGTGCATGTGAAACATTCGGGTGGAACATGCGAGTTATTTATGAAGAAAGTACGGCTTAGTTCAAACTCCGGTATCTATGTGATACCATGTCAAGGGATAATATATGTGGTAAAGTACGCCTTGTGCAATACTGCAAGTCACTGACGAATTCCGTGAGCAAATAGAGGAACTGCGGCCCAAGGCGGAGTTCGTTCATAAGGTCACAGATATCTGAGGTTGCTTGCAATAACTTGTTTACATACCGTTTGGCGCATTTTATATCTTATAATACATGGTCACACCCTGTCATTCCCTTTACTGCCTGGTCTCTTGCTTTATTTAATGTAAGACATCTTCCATTTGCTGATCCATAGAATCAATGCACAAATTGCACTTAAAAAAAAATATACAGTTTCTAATGTGTTGCAGAAAAATAGTATAAGCGCTTCAATAAAATGCATTACACAATGTTTTCAGCGATGAAATAAGCATTAACATGCAGATTCTTGCTCAAATGTGTTAAACGCGAGCAGCGCACAAATTAAACATTGTACCATACAAAGGTCCTTGTCAATGAATGGCTGTAAAGGTATCCATCTTAGAAGCAAAGAGTTTGAAAAGCTTGGAACTGCTTCAATTAAGTTCTGCAGTGACAGCTGGCCTTCTGCTCTGTGGTGGCTCAAGCAGCAGGCAGTTTGATGTCACAACTTACATGTAAATAACCTATAACAGAGCGGCTTTGATGTCATTTTCTTAATACACCTTAACTAGCCTGTAATAAGAAAAAACAATCCAGGCTTTTCTACGGATATTGGAGACTACCAATATATTACATGTATATAATGTTCTTACAGCCATGTTATATTTAACTATTGTGAAAAAGCCATGCTTTAAGTGGGCTGTGGCAACCCGCATGGGCCACAGCAGGGCTTTAATTCAGGCCCTGCAATTGGTGGCAAATACCCCCCGCTTCACCAAATACCCCTGACATTCAGCTGCATATGCCAGGAGAGGGTTATCCTTCCAATATCTCTAGGCACTGAAAGACAAAAAGGAGCAAATTCAGAACATCAACACTTTGATGATTGACATATAGTGTGTCTAAAAGACAAAACCTTGTTTTCGCCAAAATAAGGCCATTCTCTCTTTTCCTGGGCAGCACGTTGGAATTTTTTTGTAGGCTTTTGAGTGCGAGCAGGGAACATATAAGGTATGATGAATCGATTTCTGAGAATATGTTCCATGAGTATATGTAATGACATTTATTGTGTAAAAAAAGAAAATACTATTGGAAGACATGACTCACAAATAATAAACAGTGAAAATGATCAATGAGCAAGAGAAGGAGGACTACATGATCTGACATATAATGACGTCTACAAGGGACAATACACAGAAATAAGTTATAGAAACAAGCACATTGTGCTTTATCCAACCTTTAATACAAATAGTTATCCATAATCGTGAAACTAAGCAGATGTATTCTTGGAAACGCATGTACAAGGCATTCATTCAATGTACAAGGGAAGACCCAAAGATACAATACACGTTCACAGTGAGTTAAAATAAATATGTACACTTTAATCAAAAATGCATGTTTATACATTTTTATCCGTTTTGAGGAATATACATTTTACAAACTATTGCAAACGTGCCTGTTAGCCCATGCATGTTTTAAGTTTTATTATATGCTTCGATAACTTAGGCAGAGGCATTAATTTCGCCAGCTTCTAAGGTCGTGTCTCTAACTATTATTTCAGAAATCGGTATTGCCCCCAACCCACATCAATTTCTCATTCCAATAAAAGCACTGTGTACATATTGTTTATACAAACATACCCTCACTTTCAAATGATTGAAAAATTAATAATATTATGAAGGCAATATCTGCAATATGCAATACATTTTGGAGTAGATAGCCTATTCTAGCCCTCCCCTACTTAGTTACCAAGAGTTTATGTTCTGCACAACCAAATATTTGGATGTTTCTGTTCCAGGCTAGCACACCTTATGGCATTTTGTACACTGCAGCAGCAGCAATTACTGGAATGGTCTACCAGGGGCTTATTGTACAATAGGGGTATTGAGACCTCAAATCATGCTCATAATAATGTGATGAAACTGATGGTGTCATCACGCCTTTCCTGGAGGTAACCTCTCCCCATGTGGCCAGGAACGGCAGCCACTGCCTGATCCCAACCCTAGGGGCGGCTGTATGAGGGAGGACCACATGGGGGGGCCTCAACAAGGAAGTAACCTGGCATCAACAGGTAAAGACGCATACCTCCCCTTTCGCTTTAGGGATGTTTCCCCCATATATCAAGGTTTTATGGCTTATTGTAAGAATTCCCTTTCACTACCCACAAAACCTAGTGATAACCTCTTCCAGTATCAACATTTTCATGAATACAGGAATACTGAGACGAGGCGGCTGAATGGATCAACGAAATTCCATGAGGCTGAGAAGTGCAGAACACCCTCTAGTATTTATGAGCTTATCTCAGGTGCCAGGACATTTAAAATGCATAACCTAAATAAAGGAAGTGAGAGCAACATGGGAAACTGTGTTGCATGGCATCGACCAACAAACTGCTGAAGAGAAGGGCATGAAGCCTAACAGGTTCTAGGGGAAGGCAGAAGGAGGAAGTCTGCCGAAGATGGTTTGCCATGCTGGGACTGCACCAGACGAAGGAGGCAAGTCTGGATGGCGGCCACAGGAAATTGTGGGATAGTTTGATCCACTCAGCTATGCTTCACTACATCACTTTGCTGCATTGGGGCAAGAAAGAGCACACATGGCACTCCTGTGCGCATCAGGATCTCGAAACTGTGTTTTGTAATAACCAGAAAATGGTTGCACCGCCCTGCCAACACAAGTTTCAGGTGAGGTGGAACAGAGTACTCTCTGCAGGAGTATGCCAGTGTGCTCTGCAACATTTTACATGGAGCAAAGGAAAGAAGCAGCATTACTTTTCTGTAAACCCAAAATTCCTCCGTAAAAGGTCATCTTTTTAACCTTCAAAGTGCTGTTTGGTGCTAAATTCATCAATTCCTCCTGAACCACTATGGTCGATAAGGCCCTTGCAGTGCCCAGGATCATTCTTGAGTCTCAGAGGAGCCGGGCCTCATTTGAATGACAGCCCTATCAAAAGTATCTTTGGAAAAGCAAACCAGGGACTGTGTTTTCATGTTCCATGGGAAACAGCTATTTCTTTGCAACAAGTATCAAGAAAAAGCTGTCCAGAGAAAGACTCTAAACAGATGCAGGATACATGTATCCATGCTGCAAACAACTCCAGCATTCAAGGAAGGACACAGAGCTGTACCAAGTGTATATTTGCTGCAGATGAAAACCAAATTTAAAGAAATAAGTTAAATGTGCTTTTTCCAGAATGAAGAGCAAAATCGCCTATTTTTAAAGTATATTATTGTGTAAAGGCTTGATTATTTAAGAAATGTAAAAGGATTTGATACTGTTAAAAATCCACCTATAAACTGTTTTAATTCCATAGGTTTAAAGTAAAGATTTGAAGGAAAATCAAAGTTAAAACCCAGGATAAGTTGGTAAACTATACATCAGAAAAAACCTGCTCTGCCAGTGCTAGCCCTGAGAAAGGGTGATACCTCAAACTGCTGGCACAGGAAAGGCTAATTGCTAGCTTGGAGGCTTTGAATACCCAGGACAGTGGGGTTTTCCAAGTTGCATCAGACATTTGTCTTTGCCCCATGCTAAGACAATAGCAGGCTAAGACTCTCACCTTTTAAGTGGGAGTGGCAGGAAACTTCAGTCAAAGGAGAGGCCCTTCATTCTGCTTCAAAGGGATTGATATGTGCTTATACTTGGAAAAGAAAAAAAAATGGATCAAGTTACACTTGGTTTTAAAATGCCTATCTTGCAACTACACTTTCAAGACATTTAACTTTGCCACAAGAATGAGGAAAAATCTGAAAGTTGGTAGTTTTGAATCTAATTTCATGCTTTTCATTTGAAGACTTGGTAGGACTCAGTACTGCATAAGGCACAGAAGTTATAAAGAACGACCAATTGTGCAGAAAGTATTAATGTTGCAAACATAACATTGTGTACACATATCCCAGGGGTAATTGTGCATCTATGTAGAAAATTGGGAAATCTTAGGCCAAATCTTTCATGGTTAAAATTGCCAAAATGTAGCAGAAAGTCAAAAATAGGTCCCACAGACTTCAGAGTTGGATTGCAATGTGACCCACAAAATATGTAACGTGTGTACCTGATTTTCTTAGAGGTCTTAACTACATAAATATGTATTTGTGGGAAAATTAGATTTTGGTCCCAGTAGCTACGGGAGGTTTTTAGTCATTGTAAAAATCATCCCATAAACATGACATCCTTTTCTGTCATCCAATCAGCGAAAAATAAGGTGGAAACTGTGCTCTTGCCCAATCCTAGCATTAGAAGTGTGGACAGTAAGCCTGCCCCTGCCATATACTTTAGTGATGTCATTTGGCATGATAAATAAGGGAACCTGACAACACACAAACACACTGATTCCTGACTTCTTGCTGATTTTCTGTGTGGCGCCCTGTTCCCGATTTCTCCATCTCTGATCCCGATTCCTGATTTCATTACCAAGCCAATGCCTATGCATTGCTGAACCCTTTTCAGCTAGGTCAAGTTCTGAAGCAATCCCAAAAAAAAAACAAGGGAAGCATTCTGATCCAGTCTGGCTTGCCACTAAATACATGCCTGCTGCAAACTCGCCGTCCCAATGATCTCCAGTCTCCGGTAACCAGAAGTGCAGTCCGGTGACCAGATCTGCCCAGCTGACCCTGTTACACCAGTTGTGCCCTGCTGTCCTTGGTTAGACCCGATCCGTGTGATGACCAGAACCCTTGACGGTCCAAAATCCTAAATTAAAGTGCACTGTATTAGTAGGAAGCATAGAAAATCATAGCACACCTTGCATTGTTTTGTTCCATCCCTACCTCTAAGTCATCCAATCCTTATCCTGGTCACTGTAATATTGTCACAACCATTCTTGAAACCATAGCCTTTGATTCTTTGTGCTAGTGCTAAATTATTTAAATTATTTTCTCTTGTGAAATCCTAAACTCTCAATCCTCCCTCTGGGAATTGGATTGGGTCCACCGGGGTGGGCGCTGAGGTTCTAGGGTTGGTTCAGCGGAACAACTTTAGAGCTTACTGTGTTTCAATCTGGTAAGCTAGCCTGAATGCCCTAGTGTAGAGCATAACTATCCTTGTAAAAAGTGATTTCTGTTTTCTTTTTCGCGCCTTTATATTCCAAATCAGCCTCTCATTCAACATTGCATAACTCACTCAATTTAATAGCTAGAGACTTCCTTTGAACTCTGGATTATACCTATGACCTGTAGCTACATCCCATCTTAAAAACCGTTTGGCTAAATTTAGCTGGGAATCTGCATTTCTGCAAAGTTTTACACGTGTGATTTTTGTTTCAAATTATTTCCAAACTTCCATTCTTGTTCAAACTATAGCTCAAAGTTTGCATCTTCTCAATGTTGCTCCCATAGAAATTTATACTGATTAAGGATTTTTGCACACTTTTCATGTTTTGCAAAGCCATTTTCGAATGTCATTGTAAAAGTAAGTGTAAGATTGCAAACTATTTTTCTCTCTTGTTTGGGGTGGGAAAGTTGTATTCAAATTCTGTTTACTGTTCTTTATTCCTGAATACCTGCTGCTTCCTTATATCTAACTAAAATTTCTTATTTGTGGGTAGAGGAATATTTCAGGGGAAATCCTAACTTAAGTGCTATTCTTCCAAAAAAGCCAAAAGTATTCTTTCTCTAGTGTTTTCCTTCTGTGTGCTAAAGAGTGAATTTAAGTGCCTTACATACCTTCTTATCTGTTATTTTCACCACATTGGTGATTAGTGCTCCCTATTAAAAGGTATATTTTTGATTTGAATTTTAAATAAATATATATTACCTTTACCAACCAGCCCGATTCCTGGTCCACCGTGACCTGGGGTATTTTGAGAAGGGGTGTGATATGAGTGGTATATCACTCAGAATATTGAACCTATAGACACAATAAATAAGTATTTCAGCTGTGTGCTGCAAACTAGGATGAGACCAGGGTGTATCGCCTGATTGAAATACTTCACAAAATGAAGAGCAGAACCTATGCTGCTCGCACACGGAGAAGAATTCAGCAAACAGGCAGGAGCCACAAAGGATGTGGAAGCTCATGGGTGAAGTCAGAGAGCCTACAAGGTGGAGGTGGGATACCGAACTGCCGCTACCTATTTACCGCAAGGAAACCAAAAAGCACCACAGAACATCAGTGAGCCCTAAATAGGGAAATTGGGACGCCGGGACACTTCAGAAACGCTACCAAAAAAAGATAGCGGACAATGAAGTGAATGATAGAGAATATGAGATTCAGTATTACCAAAATAGAACTAATAGAGGTGGATGTAACAAAGTAAAGTTTTGCAAGTGTGTAAAGGGAATCACATTAAAAGCACTGGCACGAGAATATACCAGGCCAAGTCAAGTCATCAAGTGTATAAGATAAATCACGTTAAGAAGTCCTGGCAAAGCAATACACCAGGCTAAAATCAAGACTGAGTGAAAGTTAAATTTAAGTAGAAAAGAACCTGGCAGGGGAGTACACCGGGTGTCCTACAAAGTCGAGAGTCTCATCTAAGTTGTGTTTAACACAAGGTGTTCTATTTTGTGTGTAGACCAAAGACCTCCAAGGAGGATTTGTGCCCTTAGGGATCTTGAAGTCTCTTGAAGAAAAACCTGCAGAAGGGAGCCATTCCCTGGGACTGTGAACCGTATCAACTGGGAACTTTTGGGGATTATATATTTCATTTGAACATTTGTGTACCTTTCTAGACCAGAGACCTCAGAGTTACTTTTAGAATCTGAGGACAGACCTCAAACTTCTTACTTCCAGCAGTTAAAGTTGACGCTTGCACTGGTGGCGGGCATGTGGATGCAGGTTGCGACTCCAGCAGCCTGTGCCAGGGCGCGACAGTCAGTTACTTGTGTCCATGATAAGCAGAGTTCAGCGGAGCCAGCTGCACCTGTGTCAGCACAATGTAAGTTTGGTCAGTGATGCACCTCAGGCCCTGGGAGCCAATCGGTCAAGTCCCAGTCAAACATTGGTTTACTGTTAATGGACACGTTACAGAAATAAATATATTATATACTTAAAAAGCTGAAATGTTTTGTTATACAACCGTGTTGCTTACCTTCTGCGGGCCAGCTGGGATAGACTGTGTTCAAATAAATGATTATTTCTTTCGTTAAAGACATCATTGGCATGTTTTAATATGTGTGATCATAAAAAAAAAATGTCCCGGCCTGTGGGGGTCCTTTCCCTTGGATCCTCCAGTCCTAGGCTTGCTTCTGCTTTCCTGGTTTACTTAGGCATGTACATTATTTGTACTCAGATATTTAAACCACAAATCACTTTTGCAATCTTTCTTTTCTGCTTTGTCTAGGCCACACGGTTCAACTCCCTGCTATAGTGCAGCCCAAATTGTTCCAGCAACTTACCTGTTTACTGTTGCCTTTGCAGATGCTACAAAATCCCTTCCCTTTCAACAAAAATCCCAAAATGTGCTCTTTGGAATGCAGAAAAATAAATGTCTTTCGATGCAGTGTGAGGACCTCCTCCAACAGACAACATAACACTGCTGCAAGTGTGCGCTCTCGGTCTTAGAGTAGATCGGCACATTTTCGCTAACATTGTTGACTCCTTTTAAGCCAATGAGCAAACCTCCGATGGTGTGCTGGAACATCTCGGTTGTAGAGGAGATGCAGAAATGTTGAGGTTTGTACTGGAATAGGCCAATGTGTGAAGAGAATGTTGTAGTAGACCGTCACTCCTTATGAGGTGGCACCTGGTGATTTCTGCCTCGCAGGTCTATAGTGGAGAACACCACTGCCCCTTGCACGTCCGGGTACAGATGCAGTGTTGTTCCCTCTTCATGGCCCTGTTCGGGAGATGCATATCCACATCTCGCCTAGTTTCTTGGATTTGTGGGCAACCACTATCGGGGCACTCGGCAGGGGGCCTGTCCATCCGCTTGATTGTGTCCACCTGTTCCATGTACAGCAGTTCCTCCTCCACCTTCTTCCATAGATGAAACAGGATACGCCTGTATTGCAGTGCTATGTGCATGGTTAGTCTCATCCACATGCAGTCGCACCTCTTGACATTTCAGGCAACCTATGCCTCGGGCTAGTCGTACTCCTTGCACAGCCTTTTCACATCTGTGAGATATACCCGATTTCTGCCATGGAGCAGGTCAGGAGTGTGTCCTTTGTTTCACTGGTGATGTAAAAGGTTGCTGCAGGACACTGGTTGTTGTGCTCTACCGACACCTGAAACACACCATCCAACGAATAGGTGCTCTATCCCCATATCTGAGGATTCAGATTTGTGATGCGGCTAACCATAGAGCTGAGTGTAGCAAGGGCATGACCTTAACTGACGTACCAGTGTCGCTCAGCAATGGCACCAGGGTGGAGCGTATGGCCACCTCACAGCATAGTTGACTTGCATGTGCTGCATTCCCAGCCCTATTGCAGAGTTGAAAAATACTTCTGTGTCCCTCACATCCATGGATGCGATTTCCACCTCTGGGTAGTAATCCTCCATTGAGGCTGTGTCTGTTCTTGGGTCTTCTTGTGACAGGGTGGCCAACTTTGCTACCCTCCCCCTCTGTGGTGGTTGCGACTTTGGGGTAACACGATTGGCCACAGGGTCTTGCAGACATGTGCGAAATGTCCAATTTTCCTACAACAGCCAGACTGGTGGCCAGTGGCCAGAAGCCAAGCAGCTGTCAGCATGTGGTAATATGCTTCTGCAGAATTTGCAGGAGAACGGCTATATGTGTGGCTCTTGATGCTGCTAGCTTCTGGGCCCTACTCATTTCCAGTATTCGCATCAGCAGTAGTCCCAGTTCTTTGACAATCTGCTTCTGCTGCTGGCTGTAAAAACACTTCTGTATTATTCACAGCACAACTATCCTTCCTCATCAGGGAATGTGCATGTTGCAGCTAGCTAGCACAGTCGGGGTTAGAATCCATCGGGGGACCAATTTGGGCCTTGCACTGCCTGCTGAAAGCTGTTCTAGCTGTGCTAGCTGAAACTGTAGTTCATGTTCACCATTGGGGTGAAGTAGTTGTTTAGCATTCTACCTGTATCACCCTGTGGAAAGAAGGGTCTTGAACAGTTTGTGCACCTCGCTTCTAACACAAAACAGAAGCATGGATTTCATAAGTGCATCCTCTCCCCCCAGCTGCATCGAAAAACATCTCCATCCGTTCCACCCAGAGAACCCATTTAGGCCCCAGCGTTGCTGAAGGTCCAGCATGTCAAACTCAGGCACCCGGCAACTGTGGAATTGTGGACTGTGGACATGATGGTCAGGCCTAGTTGGACGGCCACGTGGCTGTGCTGCACTTCTCCCTGGGGTCATGGATGATGACACAATATACTCCTCCTCCGCACCATTGATCTCGAAGTGCTGGTCCCTATATATCCAGATGCCAAGATGCACAGTGCCCCAGGGCTGATTGAGTACTTCCCCTGCAGATGGTGAGGCCTGATCAACTGTGCACTTTGCCACACTATTCCCCCCCACTTGAGGGTGGCAGGCTGGGGGACTCTTGCTGTAGGCAGCTAGGTAAACTGATCTTCTCTCCCACATCTCCTGGAGACTGGGAGACTCGGTGTTAGGGGACCGAGACAGGGCCTTACCACACCAGCACCCTCCATGGGGTGAGCTGTCTCATCTGTGAAGCGGCAACAATGGTTAGATCCGTTGTTTTCTTATTTGCTGCACATCGTGCATGGAAGCACCAGCGACGTTGTGTCGAGGGCAGGATCCACCATGGCAGAACCGTATCTGTGGTGACATGGTATGCTGGTTCGCTGGCAACGCCATAGGGAGGAGCAGGCTTGGAATCCATGCAGCAGGTGCGGGTGTGCCTGCAGCGCCAATCGGAGGCAGAGGGGCCCATATCTAAACGTTGCAGCTGGCAAGCCCTCAGCATGTGGATGGAGATAGGCTCATGCTGCGACAGATCTGCCTGTGGCTTCTCAGCTGTTGAACCAGGTGAGAGTTGCCAGCTGGGGATCACCTCCTCCTTTGTCATCAAATGTTACAGCGGAGGAGCTGGGAATGCACTGTGAATAAAGAGGTACACACTGATCAGTGGCGTCACTAGGGTAGGGCCAGGGAGGGCACTGGCCTCCCCTGCAAAATGTTGTGTCTCGCGCCCCAGGGATAGGTGATGACCTGCCCTGGGAGTGTTGCCCAGTCTGCTTAAAGTGGGCTTGTTGACTTTGCAGCAAAGCCCATTACTTCTTGCAGCTGAACAGAGCTGCTTGACTGGCCTGCAGGCAGCCCTGTCCTTTCTCGTGGCCTATTGCATGCAATTACTCCATTGTCTTATGTCTTATCTGATGGGTTCTGTAATCCATCCGAGAGAGTCCTAACAGCTGGCTTACCTAGTACGTGGGTGTACACTTTCAAGATATTTAAAGTTACTCAAGAAAGGAATGTTAATGAAGAAGAATGATAACATCTAATATACATTTAAACAGAATGGTTCATAAAAAATTGACAAAAAGTTAATATAGCTCCTAGTTCCCCTGCGATAGCTCTTGCCTACAGGGTGATGCCCAACACCAAGGGTATACCGTTGTTTCATCGACAGGCATTTTTACGACTGCCTGTTTTATGAGTACATAATTACGAAAAAGTCATCAAAATTTGGGGGGGTGGGAAAGGGCAGATAAGCGGTTGGGGGGTCGGGAATAGTTAAAAATAGATGGGGGAGAGGGTGCCCAAAATAGTGTCCTCATAAAAAAGGCAGTCGTAAAAATGCCCGTCGATGAAACGACATAGAACCACTCTGAGGAGCTGGTTTTAGCTCCTGCTCATCAAATCTCAATTTCGAACCCTGCTACACGTCTCACAATTACAAGCATAAACGGGACTGGGTCGCCTTCTCACGCATGGCCATCGGAAACCTGAGCCCTCTGCTCTATCAGGCAGTATTAGCGTGGGCATTGAAATCCAAAATTGACACACTTGTAGCAAGTTTACCTTGAAATGTATATGTTCAAATGCCTAAACTGTAGAATGGGTAAAAATCCCTGTTTCACTGCTTAATCAAAGTGTGTGATCCTGGGCAAATAATATAATGTCTTCATGTTGGGTGGACTGACATGAGCAGAGCCAACAATGATTTCCTCCACTATTGCTGCCAGTCACCAAAATGGTATGGGCCGTCCATAGTATGGCCCTACAGGAGATTCAGTGAAATGTTTTTCTATGCCATGTTATTGAGTCTTGGATGGCACACAGTCTAACATTTTCACGGTTTCTTGGTTTTTCAGGATCTTCAAGAGGTGAGGTAAAAGACTCATGCAGAAGCAGGGCAACACTGCTTTCTTGCAGTGTTGATGTGTGCATGATCTGAAAAGGTAGCGATCTCTGAGGTGTGCAAGTTTAAAAAAATGTTTTAAGGTGTCTGCAGCAGTGATTAATGTCCACTCCAGGTTGGTAAAGTAAATTGTTAATTTGATTATGGTGTCTGTCGTTATGGTGTTGAAGGAGTGTGTGGAGCTCTATTGGTATATTTGTGATAGGTTAGTGTGTTATTTAGGAAATTTCTTTCGGGTGGTATGCATTCCATTGTGTAATCCGTACTAATTCAGTGGAGAGTTCAATGAGAAGATGTGTTGTTTGTTAGAGGGGTGCAGAATGATTTTCAGGTAGTTACTGGTACCATATATTGCTCAGCAGACCAACTGATAAGAACTGGGAGCAACCTTTTTCACTTGGAAAAATCCTGATCAGTAGCATATTCATTTGCTTCTATAAATGGAAAACATTATTATGGGGCTTAGCCTCTGGTGTTGTGGGGGAAATGATGGCAGGTATGGGGCTTGTGTTCTGGCCTCTGGCTGTTGAGGGTCCAGTATTTCAGGTATGGGGCTTGGTTTCTGGTGGTGGGGCAGCAGAATTACACATATGGGGCCTGGGCTATGTTGGTGGGAGGCAGGATGCCATTTACGGGCCTGGACTATGGTAGTGGGGAGGCAGAATGCCAGGTATGCAGCTTGCGTTCTGGCCTCTGGCTACTGAGGAGTAAGGGTGCCAGGTATGGGGTTTGGACTCTGCATGTTGGGGGTAGAAGGATGCCAGGTAAGGGGTCTGGGCTCTGGCAGTGGGGAGACAGGATGCAGGTATGGGGCCTGGTTTCTGGTGCTAGGGAGGCAGGATGCCAGGTATGGGGCCTGAGTTCTGGAATGTGGGGGCAAGGATGCCAGGTGTGGATCCCGCATCAGTTTGGGAAAGCATACTAATAGTTTTTATAGGTGGCCTCCCTACTTTTGCCTGTGGCCCCTTCTGTGCCCCCCTAAACTTGATTCCTGGAGCTGTCATATGGCTGTTGCACACACTGTGGCACGAGGGGGCGGCTGCCTGTTTTGTTAACCATGTAACATGGCACACATACACAGTCGCGCTCACGTCTCCATACATTGTCATTTTATAATGTGCTACATAAAGCACCGCTCTAAAGGACCGATTTGGCTAGCTTGTGGAATGAATGCATGACGGTCTGGCCCTTTTATACGTGAGCATGCTAGGCCTTCTGTGATGAGGTCTGCGGCAGCCTCTCCAACTATGGGGCCGGTTTGAAAGGCTGCCTCCACACGTTGTAAAAACGGCGCTTTGGAAACCCTCGCTTGCCATATACAACAGGTGTCAGGAGCAGAGGGGTTGCTGGGGGGGGGGAGGCTTAGGGGACTATAGCCCCGGGTCTTTTGGTTGTAGCCCCGGATAGAATCTTAGGGGTTACAACCAAAAGGCTACCTAGCTCGGAGTCCCGACATTAGCATAGCCCCAGATCTTTTCCAGACCTAGCAACACCCCTGGTCATGAGTAGCTTTCCTCATTCCACTGTCGGCAAGAATTCTTTGGAGACTTTTTGCTGAGAGGGACAGGCATACCAGCCAGTGGAGCAGTGTGTGTCATACAGCCAAAACAGTGGACATTTCTCATTGTAGATGAAAAACTGTACACAGAGTGAAGAACGGAGCTGAGGGAGAGGATCAGACGCACGAGTGACCTAGAGAGGGTTAAGAGGACGCTCCACTGCACAGAGAGTTGGACCCTATATGCCTTGCAGCCACAGATGCAGGGCAAGCTGAGGAAACAGCCACAGAAGGCAGCATAATGAGCTACCATTATCCCTGCGAACCACAGTGCCAGATGCAGAGCAAGCTGCAGTGCTATATCCCCGAGGTCACTGAGACGCGGCCCAGAGAGATGGATACTATATCCCAGTGACAGCATATTGGACAGGGCGCTCTATCCGCGAGGAGTAGACTAAGCAGGGCAACTAATATGCAAGTACTATATAGGAATAAGGGCGTTACAAATAATTGAAGTATATAGTACAAGTGGTACTGTCTGGAGAAGGAAGCTAGTGAGCTGTGCATGATGTCCCAATGTCCTGGAAACAAATGCGATGGGCAGGCATTCCTAGATGCTAAGTCAAAAAGCATGCTGGGCACCGTATACTCGCTCTATGAATAAGAGAAGCATATTGGGTTCTATATCCATGTCATTGGAAAAGAACCATGCCAGGGCTAACATAATTAACCCACAGGCCTTAGCATTGCCCTTCGTCTCGGGAGGATACCCCAGCGGCAATGTGCTCGCCTTGGAAGCAAGACGACACGAGCAACACAGGTTCGATTCCCGGGTCCGCGCTTAGAAACCTCTGGGTATTAAGCCGTTATAAATAACACATCATATCATGTGCTATGATAGCAAACGATGCTGTTGAATAACTGACAAGGGAAAATACCGACTGCTTTTATCCTATGCACGATTAGTAAGAGAAGATGTCGCAGAAGGAACATCTGGTCTGAAAACACCAGGTGGGTGATTAAATCAGCAGGATCATCAAATGAGACGGTCCTATTTTTTATTTAGCACAAGTTACCACATGTTATCCTGCTTTGTTTGTCTGGAAAATCTACAGTTCTTGGTTACTGCTTTTCTTCCTAGATGAAAAGTAATACAGAGTAAAATTGCATCATGTTTAAGCATACTTTCTGAAAGACGGCTGGTCTCTATTTACCATCACTGAAATGGAAGTACATAAGTTACAAACAGAAATGCCATATAAACAGTGAACATACAAAATCCAAACAGACACCACGCACATCATAATAAAGATTACCATCGTAATCATTTGAATATTGTTATAATGAGAAAGCAGATCACACTGTTTCTCAGGGTGCTGTACAATTTAAAAAAAGATAAAACATGTCGAAATGGAAGAAGTAAAAAAAAAATCATAATACACAAGGGAAAGAAATGATTGCGAAATAACATGCATGATTCATCAAAGAAATGCATGCGGTCATGGGCATTTTTCCTCCTGTTATGGTTGTATATCATGAATGCATTGACCTTTTTTGATTTTTTAGACATGATGCTAGTTTCCATGTATGCTATCTGGTTAATTTATCTATGTCTGGCTTAATATGTGGTTTGTAATAAAAGCACGGAGACCTGTCTGTTTACACACAGGTCTATCGAGCTGAAATTATAAAAAAAAAAAAAAATATGTGGTTTTGCTTTAATGTTCAAGCAACTTCTGGCAGCCTGAAGCACTCCCATAAACACACAAATAAACAAACACAGTAACAGAAATTAGATGTGGAAATGGAATCTGGTAGCCAGACTCTACAGCCCTGTTTAAACTTCATGTATGTAACCATCTGCATGCAGGTCCTAGCAGGCCACAAGATGCCCGTCTGAGGATCTTTGCTCCCAGGTGTGCTGAATCCAGCCTAAAGTCTCCTCCCATGTGGCCAGGGGAAGGCAGATGCTACCTGATCCTAACCCTGGGAGTGGTATCAGGAGGGAGGATCACATGGGAGGAGATGGCTGTCATGGGCTAGTGGTGACTCCTTTAGGAGAAACGCAGTATTCCTTTGCCGAGGATGAGAATCTTCTAATTCCCAAATACCTAATGACATGCTGTCATTGTTCAATTCCCTCCCATGAAATTACCCAAAAAAACGGCTATGAAAGTCATATAACCAGAATACGATGCGCAATTCAGGAGTTCAGGACTTAACTATAACATCCTCTAATTGTCATAATGTCGGCTTAAGTAGAGGTCCTAACTCCAATGTTCAAACACAAACCTTTTTTACAACATTTCCTCACTCTGTTAAAAAACAATCTAAGTAGAATACAGAAGAATGGATGTCCCCTGAACCGTGGACCTGGGGAACAATGTGACTCAAAACCACAGGTTTAGACTGTTTCCAGTAATTAAGTCTTGGCAAGAGTTATTTAAATGTATATGTCGGGTGTCTATACAGACACATATTCCACCAGCTAAGTAGCAATTTCTTGCCACACACCATTTAGGCTTAGAGCTACAACATTTTCCATTGACTGCATACTTAGCTTTGCCTTAAGTGGCAGATGCGGCTACTTGCTTCAGCTACTAAGTGTTACGTTGACTGTTTAGCATGCTTTCTTCCTGTTTTATAAAAAAAGGCCTGCTTACATACTCTCTTTCCATCTTCCCCTCTCTCCTGTATAGGGTTGATACTTTTTGGTGTATTTAAAACTGTATTCAAATGTCCTATTGAAGCACTACACCGCTTTCTAAATTGGCCTACCCGGAACACCAGATGGCCTTCTGTTTCTTTACAAGATCCATGGGATTGTTTCAACTGGTGCATTTTGGAAGGTTAGTCCGCTTTTTATATGCAGTCCCTTACACGTTCTTAGTCAGGCTCTTTATGTAATTTGGTTAGAACTTGGGATATTGGTTAATCCCAGTTGTCTTATTTTGTCTCCACAGATGAATATTTTTTATCATCTGTGTCCCAGTGGGCTGCGTGAATGAAGCAATTGTTTTCTGCACCCTCTATGGACCCATGAAGGTGAACATTGTTTCCTTGATATTGGTAGTCCTTAAAATTGAATTCGAATTGGTTTTGGGGGTGATCATGCACAGTAAGGTTTATTTTTAGGTTTAATAGTTTTTTTGTTTTTGTTATTTTACTGTTTTGGCATTCTACCAGAGGTCCAGATCTACAATCAAGTTTGAAATACATTATATGTGTTATTACGGGACCTATATGTTTATTTACAATTTGTATGCCAAACTTGCTGTGGGTTATTCAATATTAGATGTTGCTTTTTTTGTGCCCTGACGAAGACGACTATCAGTTCCCATGACTTAACAAGATTAATTCTGTCGTCTAAACTACGTTTAAGACGATACCTTGCAATTATGTCCGAGATACTCGTAGTAGGCACGAAGCACTTTTTGCAGCACCTTTACATTGACTATTGTACACTGCTTCAGTTATATAGATAGAAATTAATTATGTCTAGCAGTGTTTGATAGGCTGCTCTTAGACTTGTTTGATGTTTATAAACATTTTATGATGTTATCGTGTGAATGATTTTTTATCTTATTGTGATCTTTTTTGATAAATGATAAAATATGATATCATTTAATACCTGACTGAGCCTTTTCTACTCTCCACAATCACTACAGTCAATTATCAATTGAATAATTTGCGTATTTTTCCGTGTGACCCTTTGCCTTGGTTTTGACAAAACAATCTAAACCAACTCAATATTAAAGGAGCGAAACCACTATGGACTTCAAGATCCATAATGCCTGTGGTACTGGGATAAGGAAGAGGGGGTCAGAGTTAGTAAGGATTTAAAGTGCTATTTACCAGAAAGTGCGGTGTAGTTGTTGTGAAGGAAAACACCTGAGTGGGATTAATTGGAGAAATAAATTGCAGCTGAGAGTGTGGACGATGTAGCTGAAGCTGACCGGGGTGTTGGAGTTGCTGTGAAAGCAACAGGAAGCCCAGCTGATGCCGACGAGAGAAGGGAAGCCGTGCAACAGGGCAGAGTGCATGCAGCAGGAAGCAGCATCAGAAAGATAAGACCAGCAGAAGGGGAGACGTGCTCCCATTCAGGCGAGCAACACTACAGTGTGCAAGCAGAAGCAGAGGAACAGAGCCGTCAGAGCTCCAGAGAAGGACGAAGGAGTCTGCTGAAGTTATGCAGACACTTTCAGCAGAGCAGGCATGACAAGGGAGGTCTGCAGCATCAGCTAACAAAGAAACAGAGTTGCCAAACAAGACCGGTGAGTTGGCCTAAACCCAAAGGTGACACCGGGGAGATCCGAGAAGACAAATGACCATTTTCAATACTGAAAGTAAGAGAATGGCGAGCAGAGCTTAATTCCCCCTACATGGGACACCATTTGGGGGAAAACTATAACCCGCATTACCAACAGCCAAGAGGCTGCACAGAAGCAACATGAGCACAATTGCTCTTTTATAGGACACACCTTGGAGGAAACCTGTTACCCATATTGCCAAGAGTCAAGAGACTATAGAAAGAGGAAGGCATTGTTCATCTGTCCTCAAATAGGATATTGGTGAGGAGAATCTTGGAACAAATATTGCCACTAAGAACAATTGCAGTTGTAGGAGTTTTTATACTGGCAGGCGAGTAAACCAGGAAAGGGATCATTAGTAGTTAGTCCTGGCAGGCGAGTGGCCCAGGACAGAAGATGTTTTGAAACAATGTGTTTGTTTAAAAGGTGTGGTAGAAAGAAAGTGTTACCACTATTATCAGTTTAACAAACTGTTGCTTTACAAGAAGAAACTGTTATGCTATCCTGACATAAGTATTCCATTGGAAGAAAAAGTGTGGTACTCTAATATCCTGAAGAGAACAATTTTCTTGGTTTATGAACTTTTGTTTTGTGAGAAAGCATTGGGCCTCATTGCGAGTTGGGCAGTATTCTGGTGATAAATCTGCTTGAATAGTGCCCAACCGAAGAACTGTTCCAGCCACTTGGTCTGCCAGAATTACTGCCACATTACAAGTGGTGGTGGAGAGTTAATCCCCATTTTATGAGATTCCATTGGACACTATGGGGCATTTTTGGTGGCATTACCACCAACAGAATTACTGCGGCTGTAATACTGCCAATTTTGGTGATTTTCAGCGGAAAGAAAGTGGATTCACCTACAGCATGATGCTGTTGGTAGATCCCCCAATCCAGGGCCATAATCATCATAATCATATTATGGCAGTGTGGAAAAAGTGGCAGTAATTCCATTACTGCCAATTGTTTCCCACGCCGCCATACTTGTAATGTGGCCCATTGGCATTACCAGGAAGGATATCATGGCAGATATCAATTGCTATGAATTTGAACCAGAGTATTGTGAGAAAGACATTTGCCTTAACAAGAAGGATATTGTGGAAGACAAGTACTTTGGAACAAGTGTTTATGAAAAAGACATTTACTTCATCCAAGGGACAGTCATATTGGGAGGAAAAGAGATTTTCTGTTGAACCGAATAGAACTCTGTTGAATCAGAACTTTTCCACAAGTGTTTCTGCATTGAGCCAGAGGAAGGGAACACAACACTGATCACAAGGAGTACTCTCTAATATTGATAACTTTTGCACTGTAGTGTTAAATTGAAAACAAGTAAATATTCCTTGTGTTATTATTACACGTTTGTACTGCGCAACATGCCCATAGGCCACAACGCACTCACTGACAAAAAACAATACACAACATGGGCTAAATGTCAGAGTAAATCCAGGTCGAAAGCCATAAGAAACTCAAATCTAATCCTTTGAGTTAAGGAAGAAGGTTCTTATAGCTTTCTCAAAGCCTGCCAAACAGGTGATATCCCTGATATCACTGGGAAGCGAATTCCAAAGAGTTGGTGCTCCGACATCAAAGCAGGTGCCCCCAACATTTTTCAGTATAAACCGGGGCAAAAAAAGATTGCCCAGTGCTTTAAGAGCGTAATGATCGCAGGACAGAAGCTTGTTTTGCCATAAATTTATGGTAAAATAGAAGAGCTTATGAGAGATTCGATGGTGAACCAGTAGCCAATGCAGCGATCTCCTTGCCTTTATAACATGTTCTGCTCCTGCAATCCCACATACAGCTCTTAGTGGCCCATTTTGGGCCACTTGCAGAGTCTTAATGTTACCCTTTGAGGTGCCCACCAGAATACTATTATAATTGTCGATCCTGTAGTTCACTAAATCTGTGGCCAGCATAGAAATGTTTGCTATAGCCAGATAAGGCTTGATCTGCCTAATCAACTTAGTCGTGTAAGCACATGGGGCCTTGGTATGTAGGACATGTTGCTTCATGCAGAGGCTAAAATCCAGATGGACCCCCAGTGTCTTAACACAATGGCTGATCTGAATCCTACCATTAGCAATTGTAAACTGTGCATAGTCTGCGTCAAGCCTCTTAATACACTGGGTGGAGCATACCAACATAAGCTCTGTTTTTCTATTATTAAAGGACAGTGAATTAGAGGACATCCAAGCCTTAATCATCATATTAACGTGGTTAATCCTGGCTGTGCCTGCCTTATATTCTCGTGTAAGTGCAAAGAACACATGGGTGTCGTCGGTATAATTGGTATAACCAATGCCGGTGGCATCCAGGGGAACCAAGAGTGGGCATATATAAACATTAAACAGGATATGAGAAAGGCACGCTCCTTGGGGTACACCACAAGTCAACAGCACAGGAGGTGAATGGAACTTATCAATAGCCACTCTAGATTGGTGTAGACCCAAAAATGTGGCCAGCCGAGCAACTGCTGCCTCAGAGCAATTTACATATCTTCTTAATCTTTCAAGCAAGAGTTTGTGGTTCGCCAATTCAAACATTGCTGAAGGATCTAATCTCATAAGCAACGCAACTTGACCATTAAAAGCCATTTTTGCAAGATCAGCTTGTAAATCCAGCATGGAAGTCTCTGTTCCATGGAGAGTCTGAAAGTCCGATTGACAGGCACTCACTAGTCCATATCTTTCTATGTGCTCTTGAAAGTGTATATAAGCGACCCTATCAGGAATTTTCAGAAAGAACAGGACCTTAGCGATGGGGCTATAATTGCCCACCACCACTGGGTGAAGAGATTATTTTTTCAAGCTGGGTGATATCCACACCTCTTTGAGTGACATCTGAACCGTGGCTGTTGCAATGTAATACATAGAATCTTTAATTACACTGGCAGGGCATCAATCACTTGGATAGGTGGATGGTTTCAACCCTTTTACCATTCTTATGATGTCGGCATCATTGATCTGCTCAAAATGGAACTCTGGAGGCCCATTCATGGGAGCCGTGAGGCAGTTATTAGAATGACGGTCAACTGAGTCGGCTAAACTTAAGGTGAGCATTAACAGTAGTTCAAATAATATTTAGTTGGTCAGACAATTAGGAGGGGGAGAGAGATCGGATCGGATGAGTGTAGAAAACGAAAAAGACAAAGGAAAAGGAAAAACAGAAAAGAGATATGAAAAACTAAAAAGTTGTGTGTTTTATTGATTCATATTATAACAGTCTATACTGTGTCAGTTAACTTAATCTTTAAACCTTGTGCATATTTGCACCAATTTCATTCAAAGAAGCAAATTCCTTAAACTAAAGATAATGCAGTACGTTGTCTGCATCATCCTTCGAGTGCACATAAGGAGATGGTCTCAGTTTCATTTCCAAATGCATTATATACAGAATTCTTTACATTGTTTTTACCATTTGTACAACCGTATAGTGTCATTCCCCTAATCGTAAAACAATTTCCATTCTTACCTAGTCAGTAGATATGGTATCTTCCTGTTTAATCCTGTTGTTCAACTGTACACTTTAAGGAATGCAAAGTACTTGGGTTAAAATCCCTTCTGTAAATGTATTTATTACGTGCTGGTTAATCAAATTTAAAGAAATGGGATGAAGAATATATGCCCTACTGTTTTGAAAAAAGCTTAGTGTGAAGCCGAAACATGTGTCAACAAGTATTAAGGGCATTAAAATTAATGTGTTTAATTTTCAAATACAAAATTGTGTAAACATAACAAATTTGTGGCGCAGTTTTCATGTTTGAGAATATCGATCAACTGTTTCTATCCACGGAGGTAGGAATTTTTTTGGTTCCTCTGACAAGATCTCACACCAACGCGACATGTTGAAATTCTAATGGGAAAAGGTTGCTGGGCATAACAAGTTGTACCACACCTATAAAAAATCCCACAATTCTGTCTTTGTGCATTAATAGTAGCTTGGTGGAGTTTCAATTTTGTAGAGAAACCCCTTTGGATCTCAGTACACCAAGCATTATTCTTAGTTACCCCAGCACTCACTATCCTCTTACCTTCTAATTCTCTTAAAATAAAAAAATAGTTATTTCTGGCTAGACTTTGCATTGTTTATCCTATTATCAAAGTTGGTTCTTCTAGCCATAGACATGGCTTGTTTGTATTTAGTAGCGGCAAGCTGGGGAGAAGAGGGTATTCCCACAGGGCTTCCTTCTCCAGTCACCTTCTGCTAATATTTTGAGTATCCTATGTTCTATAATGTCCTTAGACAACTGTGTCTTCAATTCTTTGTTGTTAGGGTGGGCCGATGTGGAGGCAGCATACTCAGGGGCATCAAGGTACCTCTGGCAGCAACATCAAAAAGCTCAAAGTCACTCAAAACAACACCCTCCAAGCAGCCCTTAACATACCGAAGAGAGAGCACATCTCCGACACTAGACGTAGTGTTCACTGGCTCCCGTTCCAGGACCAAATCAGCTACAAAACTCTGTCGATCACTCACAAATGCCTTACAAATAAAGCACTGAAATGCCTTACCAATGCGCTCATACCTTCCCAAAACAGCAAGCTCACCCGCACCTCCTCCTCTCACCTCCTTACGGTACCCAAATTCAAAAGAACGAAAGCAGGGGGTAGCAGTTTCCCCGTCAAGGCAGCCAAACTTTGGAACACCCTCCACCTCTTCATCAGATCTGATCACTCACACCCATCCTTCTGTAAAAAACTTAAAACCTGGCTCAGAACCCACAACCCATAATTTACGGAGCAGGACATTTTGGCACGGCCGGTTCGGCGCAGGAGCCGGTTCGGCGCGGCAGCCCATGCCGAACTGGCCACACATAAATGTCCTGCTCCGGCACTGTCACTACGAGTTCTTCATGCAGGCACCACAGCCACGCAGACTACACAGCCGAGCCCGCGAAGGTGGGGGCTGTGCTGCTCAGAGCAGTCTGCTCCAAGCAGCACAGCCATCACCCTCGTGAGCCCGGCAGATCTAATCTGCCCTGTGCTAGGACAGTGTACACACAGTAGATTACTCTTTGTGCTCAGTGCTCGCATAAGGCATTGCTTTTAATGCAAAATTCTGGTTTCCTATGCCTTTATTTTAAAATGAAACCGCTCTAGAACAGTTTCATTTTAAAATAGTATGGGATGAAGTTGAAACTCGCACTTTCAGTGCACTGCACTGAACGTTTCCCTAAACAGCTGGCGATGTACACTGGTGTGCGGCGCGCCAAAACATCCCAGTGCCGAAACATCCCGTCGCTGAACTGGCTGCGGCGAATCGGCCCGCGCCGAACCGGTGGCACTGAAACAGGGTGTACCGCATAATTTATGCCTACATCTCCACCCATGATCCTCCAGGACACTTGCATAAATACCCAGCACAACTTATTTATGTTCCTCACTCGCTGCTAAGACTGTAAATATTTAATCTAGATATTTATGAGCATCACTCAGTGCTAAATACTGTAAATATATTATGTAAATATACAATGTAAATACTTTATGTAAATACTGCATGCATGCTCAATGCCTGTATTCACCATGTACTGTCTAGCGCCCAGATCCCGAAGGGTTCGGCGCACTCTACAAATGTCAAATGAATGAATAAACTTGAGGAGCAGTGGACACCATATTGGAATGTCAATTCCAGACAATGTTTTGTGCACGGTGTACCAAAGTATTTACTGCACCTATTAATTAGCTCCCTGACTCAAGTACATGTATACCTACAGTAATTTTGTGTTCATGCAGTGTTGGCGTCTCCGAATATTTAAGTATATGCATTCCATAAATATATGTCAGAAACTGCCATGGTGCATATCTTGTGAGTTAAAGTGTCACTGTTGTATGTTTACAAGCACACAATATTCCTTATGTCTTTGAACGAGCACAGGTTTGCATTCAGAAACATATGCACCACTTATTTTGCTTTTCTGAGTACCTCTGCTTGGCGTTTAGACATCTCCCATTGTGATGAATGGCAGTTCAAAGCCCAGTCAGTGGTGGTAGCTTTCAAAGGGATTTCTCGTGATCCTTTATCCCAAGGAGATGAGCATTTCCAGTGATTTCAAACGTTGTACTTTTTATAGTTTACATTTTTTATCAAATATTAGTGAGCTTTCAGTTTATTGGGTAACTACAATGCTATTAACTACCCTGAAATGTCACAATTTGCAGTCTTGATTAGCTGAGACTACCAACACTATTCAGAATGCATTAGCCCTATCACATTCATAATTAACCCCTTTCATAACATAACCTACATCAGCACTGCTGTCCTCTGAATTGTAGCTTGATCCCCCATTCTTTGTGATTGGCTGCCCCTGGTGTCATAGCACCATCCCTTTTCTAAGCTACCAACACAGTGTCTGACTAGTATAAAGGAAACTATTAAATATGGGTCTCCTTTAGAGCCATGTTGTACTCGTTCTCTCAAAATGTGAACCAAATCTGTCAGCCTCGCTTTAGATCAAGTTTTCAATAACTATCTTGTTTGTTGGAAGGTCCCGGGTTCTTTCAAACTGTTATTCTCACTTCTGTCACCATCAAACGTATAAGATAATGGACTCCCTTATCCTGTCAATCCTGGTTTTCCATCCTCGCCACAGTGCAGAGATTCAGCAGAGATGGGAGCACCTGGACATGGACAAGGTTTCTCCGAGCTATATAGTAGTAGTATTCTATGCGCACCTGGAAACAGTCCTCATGATACCCAAGTAGAAAATAAAGAGACACGTGGCTGATAGATGAAGATTGTTGAGTAGCCAAGCCAGCCGTAATTGCAAGTGTAAAGAGCGCAGGTAAGCTCCCCAGAGAATTAATACAGCTTCTGCGGAGCTCTTACAAGAGTTTAGTTAACAGCAAAAAGAAGCTGTATGTGGAGAGCAAATGATGGGCTGGATATGCTTAAAGTTATTAGAACTGGTAAAGAAAATTGGTACACTTACTATTGCACATTCTATGAGGAATCTAGATCACCATTTACTTACTAATTGTTCTAGCGAACCTATTGAAATCACTGATCCCCCACATGGCTTTACAGTTTAATGTGCAGGAGATCAGGACTGCTAGCCTTTCTCAAACACGTGGGAGGGCACTCGTTGTGGTAAACATCCCAGTGGATTTGTATTAAATAGATATAGACATCTGGGCTCCCAAATTCCTCCTCTTGTTCAATGCAGTAGCTGATCATTTTGTGGTGCCAAAGATGTGGGTCCTTGCAGAGAGCATTCTGATTTTTAAAAAAGGGGCAGGAGTGAAGTGGCCAATTACAAGCCTATTTCACTGCTGGATGCTGATGGAATGATTTACACAAAAGTGCTCCTTAATCACCCCATTTACCAGATGGACGCAAGAGGGATCATTAATCATAACCAAGCAGGTTTCCAGCATGCTCTTTGTATCACAGACCAATGCTTTACGCTATTCTTGCTGCCAAAAAAGTATGTGGTGCCGAAGATCAAGCTATACGATGTCTTTGTTGACCTAAAAACTGCATTTGATGGGGTTCCGAGAGTGATATTGTGGGAAAGACTGATTTTGGTTGCTGTCCTCCTGGAATTATTTAGAGCACTGTCTGTGTTGTTCAAAGGTAATGAGGCATATAGAAGGTGGAGCCTTGGTGGTGATATTACCTCATAGTTTCTGATACAAAAGGAGTGTGAAAGGGGTGCACCAAGGCTGCGTCTTAGTTTGAGGAGAAAACTGGTGCTCTCAAGGGCACAGGTCTGGTCCTCACCATTGTTAATAAGATTTAGGGAACCATTAATTGATATGCAATCTCAAGAGATTCTGCAATTCCTTTGATCAGACATGTAAAAAAAAAATGCTTTCGATATTGAATCTCTGTGACCTACGGAACAATCTTATGCTCAGAATCATTGCAATGAGAGCTAGGATTACATTTTCTTACGATGTGCATGTACGTGAACATCAATTTAGAGAGTGGCAACAACTGCTTTTTGCAAATTCTTACTGTCTTATCAAAACAAAATATGGCTATGAAAGCTGCCTTGATCTGATTGATTCCCATTACACAAGGTCTTAATATATTATATTTAGACAGGTTGTCTTACCCTTGGGCTGTGTGAAAAAAAGTCTGGAATTCACTGTATGATGATAACGATTCTTATTGTACTAATAGAAGTTTTAAAATATTTTGTTTCTTTGTCCTACATATAAAAAAATCTTAGGAGTGCTTACCTAAAACTGTTCTTAAAGGGAAAGTGATGTTAGGACCCTTCAACAAACTGCATATGTGTGTAAATCTACTTATGCTGTGAAGATATCCTTAGCATTAACTACTTGTATTCACGGAGCTTGGCATAGAAGAAAGAACTATGTAACTGTCTTATGATTGCCAAAGCAACCAGGATTTTAATTATGGCTCACTAATTCACTGTGCAAATATGTGATTTTATTTATGTATATACATTTTGATAGCTGCATATTTATAGGACTATGAATGCTTGTTTTGTACTGTCTGTGTTTTTATAACAATTTTGTTGCAATAAAGCTATGCTGTTTAGATCCTTCACCGGAAGAGGATTCGGGGTGTCTGGTGTTTTTTCTGGGTTTGGATCATGCTGACCTTGTTGAGTAGCAAAATATTTCTTTAATTTGGCCTGCTGTAAATATTTAAAGAGGTCTATTCTTGTTTGGACGAAGTCAAAGTCACATGTTGGGGAGAAAGTTAAACCTAGTTGCAATACAGATTTTTCAACATCTGTGATCACTCTGTTGGAGAGGTTGAAGACTTTAGCCTTTAAGATATCATCCATTGTACTCTTGCTCTGTTCCTTTGACCTCTCCCAAAACGTGTAATCCTGTTCTGAGAGGGGTGGTTTGTTGCATCTGTTGCCTCTTCAGGTCTTCCTCTTGTCAAGGGTTTTGGCCCATGTTAAATCAATAGACTGGGTAGATGTGGGGATGAGCTGTCGCCACCCATCATTCTACCCCAGAACAAAACGAAATCAATAGACTGGGTAGATGTGGGGATGAGCTGTCGCCGCCCATCATTCCATCCCAGAGTCCAGGAGAACTGCGCAGTTGGCGCACACCAGAATGGCCGCCTAACCTGCCACCCAACTGTGCAAGCGCGATGGACCGGAAGCGCCAGGGGTGAAAGGTAGTGCCAAAGGAAAAATAGCAGCGCCTGCCAGATCAAAAGCGCCTTGACATCACCTCTGTTTCTCTGGAGTGCAAGCTCAAAATGTCCATTTCCAACATTGCAAGATAGCTAATACAGGAGACCTTTGTTCAAAAATCTGTTTCTATTGATGTCAAAAAGTTGCTGAAATCATGGGCACAAGACCACTCTCAAGATTCAACCTCTTGTGGGGGGTTCCACATCACCACTCTACTGTAAGGATGCCATCAAAACAATGTTAAGCAAGGATCCTATACTATCAAGCAAAAGACCACTATATTGAAATGCATTAATTCAAGACAGATCCCAAAAATGGGGTGCTTTACCAGCTTTGTCCACAAACCGGCGCTAGCGGTCTAAACTCTGACAGGGGAACTGCTACTTCAGAAGCTAATCAGCCTCCTGAGACAGCTGGAAACCTTCAAAGGCCCGCTGGTTAATTAAAACCCTTAACCACCTACTGTTCACAGAGACAATCTGATTGCATTAACAGGCCAAGAGGCTGGGAAACCTTCTCACCTCAGAGACCCACACAACAGCCCAGGAGATCACATGGACATGCTAACCAAATGCAGAGTGGCCCCCCTGGCCTGCTGACCTCAGCCGACACAATAGACTCTTGCAATTGAATGGGGTATGTTGATTTTCAGTGTGGACTGTAAACAGAGCCCTGCCTGGGAGAGGAGAGACATGTGGTACTCCCAAGTTTCTGGGGAAAGGGACCCAGACACTTTTGTGGAATCATATTGCAGCAGATATATGTTTAAGTTAAATGCTTCTAAAACATTGTATTAAGCTTACAAAAATGTGCAATTTGGAGAACCTCAATCTAAGAAATGTACCCACCATTCAAGACTTGATTCAACTTTGTACCATGTTCTGAGGCAAAACCCCGCTAATTATTGATATTACAAATACCTGGTTTATGCTAGAAACCTAGTAAATTACTGGAATCTGTGTAGAAGGAGGGTGTACATTTGTGTAATTTTTTATACAGATTTAACATTGGTAAACCAATTTAAAAAAAAATTAAGTTGTCATTTTTTAATGCAAGCCCCCAGGAAGATCAGAGTCAGATAAGCATGGACCATAAGGAATCTGTAATATGTACATGTAATTTCAACAAATTGTGTATCTGGGAAATATGTATTTGGATCAGAAATAGATTTGTGTGCACATTGACAAGGGGAGTGTATTTCTGTAAGCCATAAAGATGACACACAACCCAATCCCCAATCAAGGGAGAGAGGAGGACATGGCCAATGATAGATTGCAAGGGGCCGGCTCAGTTATGTCCATGCCCACACCCACTTGTAGAACACATAAAAAGAGACTGCTGGGACAGGTAGAGACACTCAATTCCCATTTTCTGCGGAGCGCGCTGACGGACGAATTCACATCCAGAACTCCAGAGACCTAGACTGACTCCAGCTAGACAGAGACCAGAACTAAGAACTCTGACTCCACAATTTAAAACAAAGGCCTAAACCACAAGCTGAGTTCTCTTCAGCAGGCCTCAAAACCAACCAAACTATTCAAGAGCCGGGCGAGCTTTTGAATTTTTGCCAAGAACATTTGTCAGAACCAGAGATCCAGACCGCTGTGCAGTGCCACTAGCAGAGCTGACCCAAATCACTGTGAGCAGAACCAGGCAGAGATGGTCTGTGGCGAGAGAACCGCCAGGAGTCCAGTCCAACTGGTTGACCCGATCCGTGACGAAGTCGCATTCCTGTCCAAAATCTAGTGTGAGTACCCAGCTAGCACTGTGCCAAAACCAATCTCTTAGTTTAAAATAATATAATCCAAACTATTTTAGCCTATTAGAACTGCCTCCTAGAATCGTGTCATTCTGTCATCTTTAAAACTGAAAACTGTCATCTGTCATTCTGAGCTTTCAAATTTCAAATCCGAAAAACTACCTTTACTAAATCGTCCATATCTCCGGAACCGTTTGTGTTAACTGTCATCTTAAAGCTAAGATTCTAAGCTTTCCAACGAACCTAAAACCGACTTGCTACCCCTTATAGTGCCTCCGTAATTGCGCTTGACGCACGCGACTAAATTGTCACAATTTGACATTTTGCTTCATTTTAGCCACGGGTAAAAATATTTGTCTTTGCTTCCATCCCTGAAATCTGTTTTCAACCTAATAACCATCCCTGAATAATTGATAGAGCATTGCTAAAGTGATCCTGAACTAATACAAAGTAGCTGTCACCCACCCTGAACCTCTAGAGGGAATTAAAATCATTTTAGCATATTTTTCACTTCTTTGCATACCACATCAAAGTATATTGCCTGTGTTTCAAACCCCTACCTGATTTCCTCCAAGCTTGCTGGGGGGGGGGGTACTGAATTATATTTGATTGCATTCCTGAGAACTATGTGCTTTCCTTCCATCTCTTTACCTTGCATAAAGGGGGGGGGGGTGAATTGTCAAAGAAAAGTGATTACATTGTCTTTTGTTGAAGTCATATCAAGTTTATTTTCTGTACTGCATTTCATTCATCATTGCATTGTCTTTGAAGCCATAAAAGCATTCTCAGCTACTTTATCCTCTCTATATCAACTTCTAAGCCACTAAAAAGAGTGTACCCCTGTAACATTATCCATTGGTGATCACTATCATCCTCACAAGTGTGCTATCAAATATTAATTTACTATAAAAGTGTGATAGATATATAGTTTAATTTTCAAATGAACCTTTTAAATTTGCAAAACAAACCTACTTCTTGGCTCAGCGGGGTCGGGGGATTCTGAGAGAGGGGTGTTATATAAGGGTTGTCATCCAGAGTAAACGAACTGGACATAAAAATACATCAATACGGGCTTCCATCAGCATCCCAGACTAGGCATTGACTTAGATGTAGTGTTGAATTGAAGTCGCTTACACTCTTGAGTTCCCTCTTCCTCTTGCTGGAGGCCTTTCTCTTGGTTTCCTCTCATTCTTGGTACCAGCTGCATTAATTCAATTCTCCTAAAAAAAATTCATCCATACAGGTCTTGCACCCGGGTCTGAACTTTATATTCCTGAGGACATTGATTCAATGGCTGCCAGTGCTTTATTACCTTGAACCAGCCACTTACTGTTTTGCTGATCTTTAATTGACTGGTCGAATTTCCTTGCAAAGGTGTAGATTCTGCCTTGCTCATAGTCCTTCTTGTCTCTTTGGCATTTCTGTTGCCTTTTCAGCCTAATTTCACCCTCATAACGTTCAAGATTTTCTTCCATTCTTGCTACTGTCTTTTTACGCTCGTCCACTTCATTAGAATTGAAAAGTTCCTCTTCCAACATTTCAATTTCCTGCATATTTCACTCTCAATCTTTCTTAGCAAATGTTACCAACGTTTGGATCATGGAGAATGAACAAGTAATTGTGTGCTCTGTTCACTCTTCTATCAGCTCTGGATCTATTTCCTCATAGGTAGGATATGTGAGGAGTTTCAATCATCTTGGAATCTGCTTCTCCTCAAAATACATTGTCAAAATCATTGCTTCCCACCACTTGCTAAGCTCTCTTTTTTCCACTCTTTCCAATGCGTCCATTAGCTGTTTTACTGTTAGAGCTGTAGGATCTGTGCACAGTGTGATACAGATAGCATTTCAATGCACTAAATTGTACCCAAAGCGTTTTCACAGATGTAGTTAACACTGTGCTAGGATTCAAAGATATCTGTACTATAGCCTAATGAAGATTTGTTTGATAATGTTCGAACCTGTGAATGTCGAAGATCTGATCTGAATTCAGGAATGAGAGCAAGTTTAATTGAATAATTTCTACTCCCATAGAACATTATGTGAATCTAAATCCCATGCAAACCCTCACTCTTCAATTTACATAGCAGAGAAAGGGAATGCCACACCAGTGAGACTAAATCTGTAAAATAAAAGGCGAGGGGTAGTCATACTTGTATCAGAATATCCTAAAACAGTTCTCCTAGGTTGGGTGGATGAACCAAAATTCTGGGCATTCGAAATCGATAACACTGCATCCCATAACGCAAAAACCATAGAATTCTAATGCAACTAGTATAAACATACTTTGAAACTGCACACACCTACTAGCAACCCACAGGACATTATTTAAATATTTAAATGGGAAATGTGATATGTGCAAGAGTTCTCTCATTCCACACTTGTTTTTGTTATTGGGGAAAGCAAAGTTGTTTCAATACATTTTTATTAAGTCATGTGTAATTTAAACATGTTTTGAAGTCAATCGAGTTTGGATACAGTTACTGACAAGCCACAGAATTAGAATAGAATACCTATTGCTATTCCGAATTAAACATATAGATATTTGATTATGTAAATGGATGCATGTGTGTGACAAATAGCAAGATTTATGCAGACAGGTTTAGTTTTTGCAGAGAATCTACCTGTGAGGGTGTTGCTATGACTATCCCCGCATAAAACCTAGGACCACCTTTGCATTGGTTTTATTTTAATAAAACTAAACATTGATTCCTAACTTAGCCTGTTTCTTTCCCCCAAAATTGTGGGGTGGAATTATATATCTGGGGCATGACATCAGAGATGCCCTCTTAGGGAATCGAACCAATATGGAGCCTTCGATATCTGTGACAATATGCTATCCAATAATTCACCTAGTGTCCTTGGCTCTTCAAATTCCACCCTGGAGCCAAGAAACCCTTGTTGCATTTATGTTTACTTTAATAAATTGACTCAACATAACCTTTGCATTCAAAGCCTTCATATTAAAGCAGCCATGATGTGGAACAACCTACCCATCTCTTTAAGACTAGAACAGAAATACACAAGTTTCCGGAGAAAACTCAAAACACATTCGTTCAAATGACAAACCAATCCTAAGAAACTGATATCCTCAATGACTTACTGAGTGCCTTGTCCTGTGATTATATGTGTTTTTGTCCTTACGTCTTCATGTCAGCGCCCTGATGCTTGCGAGCTACTGGCGCTATATAAACAAATAAATAAAACCTCTACCACATTACCTGTTCTATATGGCCTACTATGACACAATCCTGGCCGTTAGTCCCCTTTGTCCTCCTAATTGCAAACCCTCTTTTGCTCTATATGTATTATCCTAGACCACTTCTCCTTTGCCTCATCCATCTCCTGATCCTCACCTATTCCAACCTCTTTTTCTATTTTGCCCAGGAGGATAGCTCATGGGCAATGCACTCGCCTTGGAAGAAAGACGACGCAGAGCAACACAGGTCCGATCCCCGGGTCTGTGCTTAGAAACCTATGGGTATTAAGCGCATTATAAATAACCGATAATAATTATAATTCTATGATCTGAATGTTTTCTTTATGCACTTCTTACGCTCTTACAATAAAGTGCAACAATCTAGGTTGAAAGATGCAACAGTTGCAACATTAGGACAGTGACTTCTCCATTTAACCTGGATTGGATTGGAGCTGAAGTGGCAGTCTCTCCCATATATGATACACATTTTATATAAACCCACCAACGCGGCTAGATGCAAATTCCCTGTTACTCATTGATCAGCCCAAATGCGACTAGTGACAAAGCATGTGCCTAGAATTAAAGTGCCCGTATATTAATAAAATGCTCCACGAAATAAGGCATCACATACTTACAGAATTAACCAAAAATAACACCGTTTCTGGATTTACTATGTTTTACAAGTGTAGATGTAAAGCAGAAAATGCAACCAAACATTGAGAAATGTAGCTACCTATTGAAAATCCAAAGCAAACGGATCACAATAGGATGTGAGCTAGTAGGAATCACCTGCAGTCTTAATTTGATAACATATTACTATGATGTCCAGTGTTCCTTCAAAACATACTTTAGGTAGAAAAATGAAAGTATGTGAACACTAAATTAAAAACGTAATTGAAATACATATTATGAACTGCCAGCTTTTGTAATATTTAGTAAATGTGATATGATCGAAGAGTCATGACATTGTGAAACTACTCTGTCTGATAAAAGTACAGCTCTCATGGAAATACGAAAATGAGGTATATGAATTGAAAATAATCCATCTCACAATAGCACATAGCATTATATCAGTGACTGCACCTTTTCCATAGGTGTCATCACAAATTATCTGGAAAATCAAGACTTTTGATGATCACTGGACCCTTGTTACGCTCCTTCAGAAGGATTGAAAGTTTCCACCTTCAGATGTTATACCCAGTCTCTGAAGTCCTCCTCTTCAAATCAGTCTTTACTGACATCCGTGTGACTCTTTAATTCGTTGTTTAATAAGTTTTCGCCCAGATGGTTTTTATTTCCAAACTGTTAGGTTTGGAATTGCTGTTACTTAAAGTTAATATTTTTGGGGTATTTCACTCTGCCTTGGTGGTCTATGTACTGACAGTTGTGGTGAGTGAAAGGAACTCCCCACATTATGGGAGAGTGAGGCACAGAGGATGAGGCTGACTAAGGAGCTACTGGATGTGAGCTCAGAGTAATTTGGAGAGCGCACCGAGTGGATTCTCTGAGCCCAGAGCAGTACACTTGGCTGTCTCCGCTACTTTGGACGACCTTGCCCAGCAGGACACTGAATGAGAATCCGAGGCGGGCTTACCTTGCAAGTGGGGAAAAGGATTGCTTGCCTACAGCAGGGATCACAGAGAGACACGGTAGCTTGGCTGCATTGAACACCATGTGCAGTTTACCACCCAGGAACTCCATTTCCCAGAATGTACTGAAAGAGAGCTTACTCGGATATAGAAAAAAGCAGTGGGGTGCTCACCGGGCAGAGAAACTGTGGAAATACTGCATCCAGAATAAGAAAAGGAAACAATGTGTAACCAATGTCATTGACCAAAGGGAATTCCAAGATGGCGCCACAAGCCACAGACACATCTCAACTGCAGGCTAGAGGGGAGGAGATTGATGCACCCATTATACAATACCAAGAACCAGTCGGTGGAAAGATGTTAGAAGAAAATGAGGTCATCTCAGATGCTAACTGATCTCAGCCTAGGAGGCCAACATGAGAGCCTAGTCGAGAAGAAATTAGAGTTTCTTGCACCAAAGCCACATGGGTATGAACGGGGCTAGGAAATTTCAGTTTGTGTTCGATGCGACTTTGATGCTCCCTTGATACAGGAGAAGCTGCTTGAGGAAGGACTGCTGCCTGGAGGAAGGCAGTACTAGCCTTGAGAAGCCTCTAGGAAGATGGGAAGAACTGGTCATCCTTGAAAGCACTGGAGGCCTTGGAAGAGAACGGAAGATATGTATAGCACCGCAGCCACTCTTCACTCAATGGGGGAATTGGAAATCCAAAAGACTTGGGCTCACAAACCATAACCCCCAGGGAAGATCAGAGTTTCCAGAACCTGGCAGGGGCAGAGGGCAATCCTAGGAGAGAGGTCTGTTATAAATTCTGAACCAAAGGCCTGGTAGAGACCTGCTGTGATTCCCGTTACTCAAGGCCTGAAAGTGGTCTGTTGTGAATGATTAACTGTAACGTGAGAGCCTACTGCAAATCCTGCATCCAATTGCCTGAGTGAAAGGCCTACAAAGAACATTGTGCTCTTGCTACAGAGAAGACCGGAGAAAAAAGAACCCTGATACTAGAGAAATGTACCAAGGTCTAGAAGAGAGACCTGTTGTCAATGTTGCTATGGAAGACCTATGAGCACAGGCTGTTGTTAATACCACACCCAAGGGACACTCAGGTGGGCCTACTGTGAATTCTGATCCAAGGAGAGATAGGGTCTAGAGCGACCCATAGTGAATCCTGAAGCAGAGGACTAGGAGAGACGTTGCATGAATTCTGGAAAATGAGGTCCTGTTCTAAATCCTGAAAGACAAACAATACGTTTGTTTGATTCAGCCTTAGAATAGGAATGGATATGGAAGTTTAGGTCTATGAACATTTACCTTTGCCAAATCCATGGAACGTGTATGCTATTAGCACAAGTTAGCCAGGAGGCTAAAGACTTTTCTTTGGAATTTAAGAACTTTGCAGCTTTTCTTCATTAGAAGTAGAGTGGCCTTGGAAGGGTGAGGACTTGTTAGAATAGGATATTTGTGTCCTATCACTAGTAGAGCACTGAGAACACTATAGGTCCAGTATTTAGTTTAATCCATCCTACCACCGATTCATTCAGACGCCTCGCTTTAATTGTAGAACTTAATGTAGTACTTTTTAGGCATGGATATAACCCTAACTTTGAATGATCTGTTAGTCACAATAAAGATTTGTTGAAATATAAGTCACACATTATGTGCATCATTGCTTTGAGTTCCCCTCGGAGTGCACACACATGAGGACGAAAAATGTATTTTATAACACAAATCTCTTTCATTTTTCAAATAATATTTATAGAGAATGTTCTTATCCTTTCAGATATCGATTTAAAAATAAAACACTTCCCATCTTCTCTCAATAAGAGTGGAACACATTGGTTGAAGAGCCACTAGTGGTAATCACATTTTGTGTTAAAGTGTTTGATAAAAATTGCCACATCTACAGATACTGGAACTTGGATATCGTTATTAAGAAACAATACATTTATAAGAGACACTGTTGTATCAATAGTTTTATTTTATTTTTAAATCTATGTATGTGTTTACCTTCTCTTTGGAGGAGTTTGTACATGTTTCTTTATGAAACAAATAATAACAGGGACTATCTGAACACTCTCACAGAGAATAGTCTCTTTTAGATGGTTATTTTTATTTTTATTTATTGAGGTATTTTTATTTATTGAGCATTTATATGGCGCCTATACAACAGAAAGTGTTTCCAGGTGCCACAAGACAAAGATGGAGGGGGGATATAGGAGAAAAACAACAATAACGATCCTGCAAGACCTTGTGACATTCAGATCGTGCAAGTGCAGTATCAAGAAGAGCAGGGGAGTGGAAGGTAGGCAGATGGGTTGGGAGCAGGGGGGGAGGAGAAGGTGGTAGTGCTGAAAGGAGGAGCCCCAAAGGGGGGCTGTGCAAAGTGTTAAGTGGTGCCCAAGTGGGCAAGTGCCAGGGGAAAAAGGAGTAGGGTCATAGTGCAGGGGGGGGGGTCACCTGGAAGGCAATTAGGGAAGGGAGCCCAAGGACAAGTGTTGGTGACGGGTTGCAGTGGGGAGACTGAATGAGGGAGGGCCTGACCTCAGCAAGCCTAATAAGGGACACAGGTATCCAGTCATGGTGGCCCGAGGAGACTAGCAGGGGAGAGGGAGAGAGAAGGAAGAAGAGAAAGGAAGGTCTTGAGGAGCCTCCGGAACTCAAAGAGATCCGGCTCAAGACTTAGATGGGCAGGGAGGCCATTCCAGAGGGAGGCTCCTGCTGAAGACAGACATCTAGCTCCCATTTTCATCTTGGAGAAACTTCTGATCTGCAGAGAGTTGGAGCTAGAGGACCGGAGGACTCTAGCAGGGAGGTATTTTGAGAGAGCGAAAGCCTTGTGGATGATGCAGGGGGTTTCACATTTGATCCTTGAAACCACAGGGATCCCGTGGAGGGATTTTAGGGCTGGAGAAATGTGGTCCATGGGCTTGAGGCCAAGGATAAGTCTTTAAATCCTGTTCTGGGTTAGTTGAAGAGGGCAGAGTGAGGAAACAGGCATATTAAGTAAGAGGCTGCTGGAGTAATCAAGCCTTGAGAGAACCAGAGCTATAAAGATGTTGAGTTTCTGGTGGAACGTGAGGAAGTGGAGAATGCCTCCAAGGAGGTGAAGCAGAAAGTGGGCCTTCTTGGCAAGGTCAGTGATATTAGGTGAGAAGGCGAGAGAGGAGTCAACGATGACACCCACGTTTTTTGCCTAGCAGGAGGGTGAGGGATAGGTGCCCAATGACAGCAGCCAGAGCGTAGGCGGGAAGGAGGCAGTAGGGATCCCAATGAGAAGGATTTTAGTCTTACTGGCTTTAAGGCAGAGATCATTAGCAGCACACTATGCCTGAATAGCAATCAGACAGTCAGGAATGAGAGAGGGGAGAGAGGAGGAATAGGAGTGGAGCTTGAAGGAAAGCAGAGTGTCATCAACATAACATTGGAAATGAGGAAAGAAGGCAGAGATCAAGTGAGCAATGGGACAAGGTATATGTTGAACAGCTACGGCAAGAGGATAGAGCCCTGAGGGATGCTGCAGGTTAAGAGTGAGGTATAGGTAAGAAAGGGGCCCAGTAGAACTTGTGAGGGCCGATTCAAGAGGCAGGATGTTAACCGATTCAGTGACTGGTTCCTGATGCCAAGGGTATCACGTAGCCTATTTATGAGGCTGGAGTGATTAACTATGTCAAAGGCAGAGGACAGATCAAGGAGAATAAAGGTGGAGGGAGAGTTGGTGTCAAGATTTGCGAGTAGGTCATCATGGGTGTTCAGGAGAGCATTGTCTGTGCCTCTGGCTGCTCTTAAGCCATACTGGTGGTCATGGGGGCAGCCAACAGATTCACTGTGATGGATTATTTGGGAGATGACCAACTTCTCCAGATATTTGCCCAGGAAGGGCGTTAGTTAGCTGGGCAGGAAAAGTCTGCAGACGGCTTTTTTAGGAGTGGATGAGAACGGGAGTGCTTGAGGGGTGAAGGGAAGGAGCCAGTTGCAAAGGAGAGGTTACAGAACTCAGCCAAGGAGAAAGCCAGAGAGGCAATTCTGTTCTTGATAGTTCTAGAGGAGCAGGAGACTTTCATAGAGCAGACGGTCATGGTGATCTCTTCCAGTGCTATGGATGAGAAGGAGGAGAATAGAGGGAAAGGAGAGTGTGGAATGGAGGGCGGGGGGCTGCATGCAGGCAGGGGTGGGAGAAGTGTAGAGGAGAACGAGGACGGGATGTCCCGAGTCTTGGTTGTGAAATGGGTGGTCAATGCCATGCAGCGAGCCCGAGAAGGAAGAGGAGAGCTGGAAATTGCAGTAGGATTACACTCTGAAGGTGCCATTATTCCACACATAACCTTACCTTTCCTCAGTTTTAAATGGCAATCCAATGTGAGAGGAAATATGAAATGATTGACTTAAGTCAGCCTACAATATAGATTTCACCAATTTGCCTTTCTAATTGTCACTTTAATTTGTTTATTGGTTTTCAAGAAATAAAAACTAGACCACAATATATTCAGCCTTTTAGTTTGTTGTCTCAGTACTTGCTATTCAGTGTACAGCATGTTGCATAATCCTACAAGATTCATAAATGGTACTGTTGCCACTCTCTGAACCATTGTTTAACGTGCTGTAACATCACACACAAAGCAAAACTCATCTCCCGTCGTTTCTATGAGTAGGTCTCACAACTCTGAAGCTGAAGACTTTGTTCTATTCTTCACAATAACTCACATGTAAACCTAATAATTCCCTGTCTCTTTTGAAAGCTATTCGGAGTACATACTTAGAGGATTATAAAATGCTCAACACAGCACCGCTGATCCCTGTGTGTCTTGGAACTGCAGTCTCCTCACGACTTCCAGTTCCACCGAGGCCTATCTAGTCAAGCCATTAAGCCATCTCTTGAAACTTTGCACTGCTGGGAAATTGTATGCCATAGCTATATTTGCTTTACTCAAGATTAACAGCAGATTTGAACACGTGGCAGGATATTGATCTCCATTTGCAAGGACATGCAAGCCTTTGCAGGTTAGGCATTGGCCCTGCTTTTAACCTTTGAGAATATTCTGGTTACTTTGCAGAACAGTCCAGAGTTCTGTAACATCCCCACATCACAGAGAGTTATGCCAATTTGGGTTGCAGGCAGATTTGCCTTACCGGGATATCAGGTGGTGGAAATGGTAATACCAGGTGGCGCTTCAGGATTCACATTCCCATGGAGTCCGCTGGGAAACCACAGCACCGTTAGAAACAGTGCTGGTGCTTCAGGGGAAAATCTGCTGGTAGCGGCCAGATCTACCACAGCTCATAGCGCCAGACTTGTGTAGATGAGGAGCCAGGTACCGCTACTCCAAATGCCCCACCTCCATTACCAATAGAGTGGGAACCAAAGTATGTGACGTATGCGGAACAGTTGAACCAACAAAGAGCAGAACGTGGACTCTGTACAGTACCCATAAAGGTACCAGTACCCAAGAGAATCTGGGAGGCAAGGTACCCATTGAGAAAACTGTACCTCCATACAAGACAATATGATGGCCATTTGAATGAGATTCCTGAAGAAGCAGAACAGATAAATGGCAAAAATGAATGGTGATGTCACATGAAGAGAGATGATGCACACAGAAGAGATGCAGAGACCAGAGAATGCAGACATTCTATAAGGCATCAAGAAAGTACCAAGGATAAGTAACATCTTGGGATCAAGGTGAAGGATCTTATGCCACAGAAACAGATGAAGATGTTAAGTTAGATTATACATGTACAGATGCAAGAGAAATCCAAGTAGGAAAAGTAATCGTGAGGCTAGCTTTATAGTAAATAGCTTGCGGTAAGCGCCAATATATATAGATGCATATGTACGAGTAAAAGATGGATGTTTCCACTACGCATTATAAGCAGTGCTGAACATTAACAAGAAGGCCTCATTTCAGTGTGTCGCAGTTAAAAAGCAAATTGAATTACAAATGAATCTCAGCAGAAGGAGTTGGATAAGCCAAGAAGCCATGGTCTTATCAGAACTGGAATTGACTGACATTGGATACAAATTGTGTGAAAGAACAGACTCCTGTTCACAAGGCTTGAGCAAACCAAAGACATCAGTGGACTATTAGAAAATAATATTAAATGCACGAAAAGGCTCAATTTCATGGTGTCTAGTCACAGAAGGAAGTTGGACCATCGAGGTTGTCTATGCACGAGGGTTGGCTGTGCCCACACTCCTTAAAGATTCTCAGAGCACAGTACAAATTCAAGGCCAATCTTCAAAGCACTAATTGACACTGAACCATTGAAGTGATGATGGATTGATACATTAATTGATGGGAAGCTAGAGTTAAGACAAGCTCACCAGCACCTGGATGCTCTGTCTGCATGCTGCTAGATGTAGGTAGAAAAGTACTGATGGGGGTTAGAAGCCAACCAATTATAGAGGACTACGTAATTAAGGGTCCTATAGTTTGTGTAGCCAATGGAACTTTGTGTATTTAGTGATGTTTATAGTGGTCATTTTGAGGGGAGGGCTTAGTTGCCCCATCTGATGTTAAGTACCCTATCACTCTCCTTCACTGTCCTATACTTATATGGAACTTATACTTAGTTATTCACTTAGAGCCTATCACTTTCCTCGATAGGTTTTGTAGTTTGTCACGTAGGATGACGTTGGTAGTGACGCAGGTAAGCACATCACAGATGATGATTTTACATGATATAACCTCAGTTTGTACTAAAGATGGGTTGAGTAAGAGGATCTAGCGAATGTGGATGTTCGTTGTACTGCCCATTTTAATAAAACAGACTCCCTTTTGCCAAACTACCCGAGTCGTCTTGATTATTGATGTATGAATAAAATCTGCATCCCCATCCATCTCCAGGGTATTGCTACTCATCTTAAAGGGCTGGTAGATCCAGTTCACTTGTAGTTTGTTGGTCCGATAAGGGTACAAGTAACCGCTGTTACCAACTCTTATCTGGACCAGCAAACCTGTAATGAGGGCCATTGATTCTCACAAATGCGCTGACCTAAATGTTCCAGTAAAAAAAGGCAGTTGAGGCAATGGTGGCAAGGATCTTTTTGTGCAATAATAGATAGGGTGAACGGAATTGCACGTTTTATGAACTGCAAATGAAATCCTAGGAAAAGAAGTCTAAGAAAACGTTATTTAATTGGGGGTTGTCAAGGTTAAATTGTGTAGAACTGGTAATTGGGGTGACACAATATCCATGCAAATACAGAAAAGACATACAGAGAAAATAATCTATCATTTAAATAGTGCTTTCAACAAATCAGTTAGCGTAGAACATTTATATATAAAATTATTCTTACGCATCAAAATGGAGTACTCATTTAACAACCTCAGATCGATGAAAGGCTGAGTTGGCCCTGCAACTTGCAGATCACAAAAATATTTCAACAGCAGGCTTCTTTCTTCTTCTACCTTCTGGGCTATCGCACTAGCTTGCAATACATAACACAATGTTATGTCAGAAGCTGAGAAGTACATTATGATATGAAACGCTTCATCTTTTTACATAGTTAAAGCAAAAGGGTGATCACTTTCAGGACAAGGGATTAACTTGATATCTTGCAGTGGCTTCCATCTCTCCCAGGTGGTTCATAAACAGACAAAAGATATTTATGATGTTTTCATGAGCAGCACATAAATCTGTAAAAGGTGATGTAGAGCCCCAAAACATGGTCAGTCATTAGCAAAAGTCTGTAATTTGCAGAATCAGTCTGTGAGGAGGGTAAAGATAGCTCATCTGACTGCAGGTCTGTTGAAGAAGGTGCACATAGGGACCAGATGCCACCACCTCCTTGATGAAGGGCATGTTAATGGAACAGGACGGAGTTGCCTGGTTACACTCCAAGCATTTATCTACATGTGAGATCAACACGAGGAATCCATTTTGGCAGACTAACTTTTCTAATCTGATTCCAGAGGATGTGCACACTATGCACTCCATGATCAAAAACACTGGCAGTACAAGATGTATTGGATTAGAAAATCAACAATCCAGCACCAGCAAACCAAATACAGGTGTAAACTAACATGGCAAACCAGGAGCCTGGGAGAGAAGGGAAAAACATACTCCACAATGCCAAAAGGGCAGAAGTGCAGGAGTTTGGACAAAGGAGAGGTTGGCAGTGGTTGGAGAAAGGAGTGGCTAGAGAAGCAAAGGAGGATGCAGAAAATGAAAAGGGTAAATGAGGTGCTAGGAAGGTGGTGGTGATATGAGGAGCTAAGGAGAAAGATCTGAGGAAGAGGAAGGAGAAGCCGAGGAGTAGGGAATAATACTTGAGGAGGAGGAAGCGAAAGGAGGAAGTGGTGAAATGACGAGATGAGGAGTGGTAAGAGAAGTTCCTGAGGGGAACAGAGTAGGATCTGAGAAGAAGGTTTTGGTGGAAAGAGAAGATGAAGACGTGGAAAACAGAGTGGGATACAACTCCAAATCTACCAACTGTGTGTAAAGAGGGGCTAGGGGGTATGAGCAAATGGCAGAACATCAAGCATGAAGATGAGGAGTTAGAAAGCAGTGACAATAATGGGGTAAAGTCCCATTAGACACCCTAGAAAAGAGACTGTCAAGAGGACAGATGAGAGTGGGTTGAGGGGGCTGTTGAGCTATGCTACTGTGAGAGAGTGGTGGCAGAGAGCTCAACAAGCAGCCCAAGAGTCCTCGAAGTTGGTCTTACCTCTAGGAGAAACTGTGACCCATCATTTGGAGAGTTTGGCCTGCACATAGACACGGACTAAACCCATCATTGTGCCATCCAGCAAATACTAGGGGGCAACTTTACTGGGAGGAGACAACTGAGAGAAGAGAAGGGCAACTCTGACCGACAGTAGGGAAAAATCCAAATATCGACTTGTTGAGAGACATTTGCACTGGCCTTTGGAAAAAGAGACATTTGAGTTGAAAAACTGTTTTTCTGACACTTCATTTGGATTGTGTTAAATCCTAAATAAAATAAATCTCAAACCTAAAGAGTGTTCCAAGTCTTTGCGGCGAACACGTGGCTTTGTGACATGGGGTGGATATATATAAAAAGAAAAAAGGTTTCTCAAAACAAGCTGAGTAATTACATTTGAATATGAAACGATACCGAGTCTGATACAGAGTCCGAAAAAAATACAAATTATACTCATCTCGCATGTAAGGGATAGATACATTGCTGAACCCATTATTTTAATATGCGAGGCACCAACATACCGAACAGAGGTCCAGATCTCAACATGTGACACGTGCATGCATGTACCAAGTGCATTGAGATATGGTTCAGATTTCTAGGATGTGCCTTACGATGGTTGTGCTTTCAAGTTGTTCGTAAGATTATTGAAATGTACCTTGAATCAAAAATGACCCAAATACCCAAAACAAATGTCATTCAGTAGTTGTTGTACGATTGTTAATGCTGTGCAAACAGGATTTGGTACTCCAGCCAGAAAATCTCACCCAACCGTTTAAAATAGTGTACTAAATCTGTGAACCCTTAGGTTGAGAGATTCTGAACAGGCCTGGCAATCTTTTGGTCTTCCTCAATGGCAGACAGCCTATTTTCTACTACACACTGGTGTTCATAAGTTAGCTGGTCACTCCCTGACGCAAGTTCCCCTTTGTGAGGGTAGTTTGCATCTGTGTTGGGGTTAGAGCATTATAGGTCATCCCAGTAGATGCAAAGTGCCCAAATTTCGGCCAAGAAAGAAAGATCCTTCTCTAAGAAACCTAATAATAATCCTAATAGCCCCATCCCACTCTAGGAAGTAAAGCCCACTATTATTAAATCAATAGAGCATACTTTTTTGAAGAATGCATAAATATTAGTGAACTGGAAACCTACACCTAGGGAAGGTGCCATATTTTGTGGCACAATGAGGTCAGCTCACTCCTTTTATATTTCCTTCTTTGACTCTGATCCATCCACTTTGAGGAATATCCTGACTAGACTCAGTAGAATTCTGAACCCTGAGGCCATGCTCATCACCAGGTGAGTAGAGGCCTTTCTTGAACAGAGATATTTTCCTGTAAGTGTGGGGAATGTAGTAAGTTTGTATTTCTGGCAAATATACACAAGCCAAACAACTAGGGATTCTGTGAAACCCTTGATAAACACCTTTATTTGTGTCTTCGCGGCACAGCACTTTAACAACATAGGGTGAAGTGTGATTTGGCTCTCAGTCGTCTCACAGGTTACTAAGAAAGGAGATATTAAGCCTGTGTTCTTAACTTTGCTGAGCACAGTAAACACAACCAAAACGTTATTCCTCTTAGAACTGCTAACTCTGCTTCTACTATAATGAGGAATTTCCCCAGGAAGCCACCAACCCTCATCAGCCACCCCAATCATTGTTGCAAACAGTGCAAAATTGTTCTAAAAGGGGGTATATGTAAATATGTATATCTATAACAAATATCAAGTGGAACGAGAGTGGGGCATAGCCAGAATATAGCTTCCGCTCCCCACCGACAGGGCGGACATGGCGTTTTACAGCCTGCCAGCCTAAGCTCAGGCTGAGGGCCATTAAATGCCATGTCTGCCCGAGCGGCAGTATGTGAAAGCTATTCACACCCCTGGATTTCCCGGGGTGCAGAGAGTTTTTTTTTAAATTCCGACAGGAGATGAGCTCTGCGCAAGCACAACTCCTGTTAGAATGAAAAAAAGTCACAAAAATGCCTGCCACAGGACTAAATCCCTTTTTGGATGTTGGCGGCCATGTCAAAAAAACATGTTAAGTAATGTCTGTCGTCATCCAAAAAGGGACCTAGGTTCTTTCCTATTTTAATGGCGACCACCGTTTTTGTTTACTTTTTTTTTCAACCGCAGCGGGCGGTGAAGGCACAATCGCAGCCAGGAAAGGCGGATTGTGATTGGTCAATCCATTTGTCCTGGGCGCGCATATGTTTTCTATACCTTTATGTGACATATTATGCATTGTGAAATCTTGGGAATGCCTTGATGTACAATGTTTTCACCTGTTTGTTTGTATTATGAGATATTCCCTATGCCATACAATATCACATTAAGGGCACAACTCAAGTCCTGCAATTTATGGTCAGTTGCCAGAGCATCCTTTCCCACTGACACCTCAGTCACTCAGACTGATGATACAATGCAGAATAATGCTGCTAACTCGCATGTTGTAAACAATTAAAAAAATTCGCAATCCTCTATGTTGCTGTAAGAAATGTTCTTTTTGATATTTAATTTATTTAATAAAACTTTGTTTATTACCAAGTAATGGCAAAGATATAATCCCCACCCCCTTCAACAATTCCAACCAATAATCTGTGCCGAGAAACAGGTTGTTTTACCTGAATATTTTCATTTTATTAAAAAGTATAAAGGTGTTCCTCTAGCCAACAATGCTGGGGAAGTCACCTAAAAATAGTATCAATGATATAAGGCAGCAATGAGATTGATATTGAATACACTGTGGCCTGCCTACTTCTCTCTTACTAATTTTTCCATTTGACTCACATTATCAAACTTACTTTGCATAGTTGCACATGCATACATAGATAAGCAAATATTAATTGTTATTCTGGAAACATGCTGAGATATGTTAATGACAAACAGCTCTGTCGAAAAATGCCATTGAAAAAAACTCAAACAGTGCAGAATCGCATTCATATGAGAAAGCAGTTATCAACATTGTCTACCATTTTCTTATAGAGTACTAAAGTCCAGGAAATGGCCCAGCTCTTCATTTTGCATCTGCAATAGAATAAACATGTATCCATATGTCAAATGGTGTTGTCTTGTCTTGATTGCAATTAAATCCCCAAATGTGGGGTAATACAATCCTACTACCAAATGCAGATAATGGGTACTGCTGAAAACAGCGTTATTCTATGTATTCAATGAAATCACAAACCCAGTGGATCACAAATCTATACCCTCCCAAACTTCAACCGAGAAGATATCGGCCTTCTTCATCAAAGAAATCCAAACCATTAAAAAATTAATTCCCACACAACCACAGCCATAAATCAAGATAGCTGAAACCTTATCCTTATTCAACTCTTCTTCCAAGTAACCTGTGAAGACATTCAGAATCATCTCTAACCGAAAACCCCCAGGCAATCAATGAGGCCCTTGCCCAGATGCATTCATGAAATGACAGATGAACACTGTGGCTCGCTCCATCAGTTCCTGGTGCAATGCCTTCACAGCTACAAGTTGCATCACTTATGGTGAGAAAGGCAAGTCATGCATGCCTGGAATAAGCCCAAAGAATGACTACACTGAACTTGTCAATCACCACCTCATAGCAAACCTTCCATATGATGTAGAAATCATTGTCATCTCACAAAACCAGAATTACACAGAGGAAGTCAAGCTACTGCGTAACTGGAAATCAGGCTTCAGTTCTGTTAATGATCCCGAGACTACACTAGTTATCTGAGAAAACCGACTTCAAATACTGCAAACCAATCAGTCCATGACCCTCATACGATAAGCCTTGTTAGCAGAAGATACAGTCTACCATGATATCCTACTCTACCACCTCGAACAATACTCCAACGTAGGGGCCAAGCATTTGAGTGCTCCTCATCTTTCTTGAAAGACTACACTCATCAGGACAAACATGCTCAATTTCTATCTGAGTCCACGGAACTGTCCTGCCAACTACCTAAAGCGTCAGCTGTACCATTTTGGATTTTTAATGCCTACATGAAACTACTGATGCCCCTCCTGGATTCCTTCCAATGTCCCTACATATGCTACATGGACAATGTACATATCCAGATTCACCTATTTTCCATTCCCCTCCTGCTCCATAAAGCGGTTTGCTTGCAATGTAACATGTGTGGGGAGAAAGAGAGCCCCTGAATGCCAGAAATGAAAAGGCCACAGTGATTTGTGAAGTCCCATTGAAGTATAAGTCCAGCACAGAAATGGTGATGTCAGACAGGGGGCCTATTGAACCAAAACCGGCCTAAATCTCAAATAAAGAAAGTGGGATTAAATCTCAAAACGGCAGAGATATGTGTCATGCATTGCAGAAAGGAAGAGAAAGCTATGTTGCTGACAATGCTGTTTTACGTAATCCATGGGGAGCTACACTTTTACTTAAAGAGACAGATGCAATGTATTACCAGATTGTACTCCAGCCATCTCAAGTGAAACCAAGCCAATTGCCAATATAATAAATAAAAGAACGTCCTTTTTCCTCATCCAAATGACAATATGCTAAGTGAAGTGCTCACTTGGTTTCAAAGTTTGAACATGGTTTTCTCATATAACTGCCCAATACATATGGACAATCCAGAATTGATACTCATTTCTTTTGCAACTGTGAGATTAAAGAAGTACATTAAAAATGGATGTAAGGCCCAGGAAAAGACTGGAGTTTAGTTAATAGAAAAATACATATTGCATTTAAAAAAAACAGCATATATGCCGCAACTGTCATAACAGACTTTTATTAAAAGGTGAAAGTAACCTTTGAACAATGCCAAAATTATTTTTGTGTGATAAACAGAACTAAAGTTATTAATAGAAATTTGATTTGGGCCTTCCCTTGATTCCGAGAGATTCGAAAGCTGGTTTGATGGTAAAGGACAAAATTAACGTGGGAACTATGAAGTGGCATATTTCGCACTGATACAGCTTGAAGAAAAGACATAGCTCTGCATAGGAAGGGCAGCCGACTTAAAATATATTCATACATGTAAATATTTTGAAAAATTAGGGTACTTGCAATGTTGGTAGATTTTCCGGTAGAGTCTTAACAGCTCGAGCCCACATGTCAGTTTGGGATGACAATGCTTTCTCCTCTCACAGCATTCCCAACTCACACCCCTAATCTCCTTGTCCTATTAGCACACAGGTGGGAGGTGGGTAGAGAAAACTAACCAATCCCTTTCGCATGAATCACAACAAGTTTATGATGTCTTTTGCCATATAAGTAAACCAGTTTGCATTAGAAATTGGCTTTTTCACTTATTCCGGGGGTAACCTGCTGCTGAACTCTTGCGAGAAACACCCAAGAAGAGAGGCCCCAAATCTTACATTGCACACAGAGACCAGGAGACACAGAAGCTGACTGGGACCCTTTGGAGGATTCAGAGGGAACTATCCTTGACTGATACCCTTGGTGTCCAAGAGGTGCCCTGCTGTTCCCTGATGCCCATTACAAGGCCTCTCCTGTAAGTACAACTATCCCCAAAGCCATATATTGCATAGGTCCTGCATTTTCAAGCATTGTTTTAGTTATTTCCCCATAGCAAAATATCCTGTTCGTCTGTGTAGATCCTTAGCATATTTAATTAAAGTAAATCAATTAATTCCCCTATAGAAATCGTGTTTTGTTGGCATCTGAAATAACAAGCTCTTCCCAGTGTGTTTTGAGCCAGTATAGACAAAGTTTTGCCAAAAGAATTAATACCAAAACATTGTTTCCACTCGAGTGTGCGAAAACAAAATTGCCCCTTTGTTCCCATTGTGCTTTGACCAAAACCACAAAGCCCTGCCTTTTACTTTTTAGGTGTGGCAATACGAATGTTCCCATTGCTTTTCTTTCCCTCATATTGCATCAGTGGTAATAAGTAAACAAACAATTTTGCCCCTTGAATCCCTTTTTCGAAAGAGGGCATTTTATCTGAATCCAAAATACGATTTACCCATTGTGTTCCCACTCTCTGCCACTGGCCTTCAATTCAGAGGGGTCAAGTCTAATTGATGTTTGGTGGGTGGGGGTTGCTGGGAGAAAAGTATTATAACCAAACCAGCAATCATTGTGTGTTTTGAATTGTTCTTTTTCTGCATTGGTGAGGGATTTGAAATGAAAGCTTCAGGAAATTGTGACTGCATATCTCAGTATTATCTATGTGTTGGTGCCCTTACAAAGTAATTTTTGTTCTTGTGCTGCCACAGCATTGGTGGCTGATGTTAGTCTATTTACCAAATTTGGTTTAAATAAATTAATAAATCTATATCCTTACTACCTGGTTCCTAGTCTATTGTGGCACCGGGTATTTGTTGGGGTTGGGTGTGAGATGTGTTGGAGGCCTTATCAAAGTGAACCTTAAACTAATAGTGCTTTGTCCTGCGCCACATTCATTGTGGGGGGGGGGGTGGGGTGGACTCCCTAAATTGAGTGTGACTGCGTAATAAATCATGACACAGTTTAAAAAATTGCAATAACAAAATAAGTGTAATGCTAAATTAATGTCACCATACTGCAATTCTCCTAATCAACATCATTTATAGTTATGCCAGTGAGATAGCTTAGTGGGTAGAGGGCTCGCTGCTGTGATCTTTGTGTGATCAACAGGTCACCGGTTAGAATTCCTGAAAAAGGCCAACTAAACCTTTCATTCTTCCGAGGTTGCTATAACAACTTCATTTGGGTGATGTTGTATGTAATTATGTTCTATGTAAATCACTTCTGCAAACATGCTATGTAAATAACACATCATTATCATTAAAATGCACTAGGAGACCAGGTACATGGGAGCCATCTGTGACAGTGCCCAGTGGAATCACTTCAGCCAAGGCCAGCACTAACCACAACTGTTATCCCCCAAACTATCCGACACACACCTTCCACATCACCTTAACAGTAAAACACTCCATCTCAAACACTGTTATCCACAATCTCAAAGCACATGACATAAATGAGTGAACCCGACTTGGTCACCACACAAACTCACATTAGATACAAAACGTGTCCATTCCAGAGTATTTTCAGGTCAAGTCCCACCTGACATTGCACCTCATCGAATCCCTAGCAAACTAAACACATACAGAGTCTATGTTAGTCCAAGCTACACACATCAACATAGTAGCAACATCTTACCTTGCTGTACTCACTCTACCTAATATAACTTTCCAACCCAAGCAACCCAATGTAACCCATATGTTCAAGATCCTTGAATGCTAATAGACCCTGAAAATGAGGAAGGTCATGCTATTTAAGACCCAATGAAATACAAAAGAGTGTTTGGATCCATGATGGTCAATTTTTCCTGCTTTTGGTTTGAAAAAAGACAGCATCTAACACCCTCCAATTATGAACAAAGACATGACTCAATCTTATACTGTAGCGAGTTGTAGTTCCACCTAAATATAACTTTGACCAAACTTCAAGGACCGCCAACACCAGGCGTTCAGTTTTAGTTTGATGCTTACAGGCAATTTTTCAATCAGTCCCAAGTATTTGCAAACACCCATCCGAATGGGCCTTTTGAAATGGATTGTGGTCACAAAAATGTGAAAATAATTAATGTTAACTAACATTTTAGAATATAATTATCATTTGTGAAACCCATGTAACCATTGTCAAACACTAGCAATAATAACCACATTCATAGGATTGCTATAATACTCTCAGGATGAACAAAAAAAACAGAACAAACATTTAAGGATAATCTGAATAGACAAATATATGCTTGGACATGTGTTAGAATTAAAGAAGATGCATCTAGAAAGAATATTTCCATAGAGAATTGAATAAAGTGAGACTATGGAAAATACTATAAGAGTTTGAGGCAATGGGTAACTTGAAGGTATATTGTCAGAAATGCAGGGTTTCACAAGAACATTCACTTGGCTATTCAAAAGTCGACTCTCCAGCATTCCTGAATATTTGAGATAAACTCCCCAATATATAAAATTTAGAAATTATGATTACTCACAAGTATTTCAAGTAATCCACATATTACCAATCAAGAGAACCACATATTAAATTACTGAACACAAGCATCCATGAAAATGTCTTAGTTTCACTCATAAATATTGATGAATGACGCAGAGCTGTATAAAAATGGCAAGTGCTTTTAATCAGCAGCGTGTGAGGGAATTTCACCTGCAAATGCACAGTCGCCTGCGCTTGACTCTGATAAAGCAGCGCCTCTTTCCAGCTCCCCAGCAGTGCGGCCAGATTCGAGACAGGAGGCGAGCATTAGGATGTTCTTCCTTTATTACTACATATTCAGCAATTTCAAATCTTAAAACATGTTTGGTCAGTTTAATGTGTTAAAATGTTTGTCAGTTCCGTTTCTTGAAACCAAAAAAGGGTTGTTAGTTTATGTCCATTTTAAAATGTTTCGTTAAGGACTACTAAACCCCATAAGACTTTGCTTCCCTGTAGTCTTGCCTAGCCTTCAGTGTCCAATCAGGCTCAGTCCACTCGTATATGTAGTCCTCGCTTCTATGATTCCTCCTCTTTCTTTGTTGCTGCATGTCAGATAAGTACCCTTTTTGTGACTGGTTAAGCGTACTATGGTTTTACAGACTGTGATCTTGCCAGTGTATTTGTTTAGAGATAAGAGGCACGTGAGTGCTTCCAGAAGCGTTTACATTATTGCACAAGTAGAATTAGCTTGAGCAAATAACACACAAATGCTTTCAAGGACGGTCAGTGTTATATACACGTGTGTGACACGATACGCGCTCGAACGCGGGTGCACATTACCTTTATCCCGGACATCTAGGGTGTACTTCACTCGGAGGCTGGGGCCGGAGCCGTGGCCAAACGCACCCACATTAAGCAGCCGGCCCCACCTCCTCGTTCACAGGTCGGTGTGATAAATGGCACGAGGAGGTCTCTATGAGCAGCCCGGATGCTGGCAGCCCCAGAGGGTTTCCCTCCCAGCTCACCTAGCGCAACGGATCTCGTCAGAGATTCTGCCTGAACTTTTGCTCACTTCTCAGAGCATTACAATGCGGCAAAGATAATTTATACAAAAAACAATGAAAAAATGAGATTTGATAAGAAATGATGCTCCATGTAACTCAGCAACTAGGTTCCCTCCTTCAGCTCACAGCAGGTCATTACTTATAATGGCACACTACAAGAGTCACACAGCCTCTCAAAACACTTCCCTAGAATGGAGTGCTGATGAATGGGGAGAGCAGATCTCTCCATCAGTTTTAAGAGAGTCCTAGGAGATTCCCCGTCACAGGCAGTTACAGAGGGCATGATGCCCCAATCCCAAAGGCTAGACCACCTGGAGGCCATGCTTTACAAGCATAAGGCGGAGAGTGAAGTACCCAGGAAAAAGAGGGCACTGAGCCCAAGGGAGGGATCATCAGAGAGTCACCCCGAATCAGGGGTTGACCAGAGCTGTAAAAAGGCTCGGAAGAGGACTGCCTCTTTGACGCCCCCGAGCACCACAGAAGGGATAGGCTCAACACCCCAAGAGTCAGCAAACCCAGTAAGCAGGCTGAAGAAAGCCTTTATGATGAGGGCGGCAGTGCCGGTCTCTCAACACCCTGCCCCAGGGGTGGACATTGAAGGGGAGGAGGAGGATGCAGGATACTTGCCAGACGATGAAGGCGAGAAGGACATTGTTATGCTTCAACCTAAGCCGACAAAGGAGCCTTGTGACGAGGAAGGGCTTCTGGACATGTTTGTCCCTGAAGCCATAGCACATCCGAGATCCTCGGAGTGGGTGCTGTCGCCCAGAGTGGCCCAATATATGGCAAAGCACCTGTGAAAGCCGCTAGACAGAAAAGTCAGAGCCAAAATGAGAGCAGATTGCCCCAGACCACTACTGCCAGGAAAGGTCACGGATACCCTGGAGTTGAACCCAAAAATGGTGACTTTCGTCACAAAGGCGACAAAGGACATAAGAAAAGTGGTAGATAGAGCGTGGAGGATGCCAGGACAGAGTCCTGGACCTGGCGGGCCTGCTCGCCAAAACAATGGACCTGGCAGAAAAAGCATCAGACACTGGCGAACCAGTGGACATAGTGGCCCTGGGAAATTGGGCCCAAAGAGCGGTGTGCCTATTGGGCAATGTTAAAGACCTGTTATTTGGGGACACATTTGCAAAAGAAATGTCTCAGTTTGTGGGGACGTATTCGGTACTTGAGAAAGCACAAAGCTCCATCTGCCGAATTTTCCCGGGCGAGTCTTTGCAGGGACCGGACGGCAAAGGAGACAAGAGTCCCGTCATTTCAGCCAATTCAGAAGACCTCAAGGACATAGAGCCCAATACTGAGAGAATTGCCAACAAGAATTTTTTCCCTACCAGAGCCCGTTTCCCCAGTAATCGCAGAGGCAGAGGCGCCTACAGGCAGATGAACACGCCAAGCAGTGAGTGCGCAGTCAGCTGCTCTTCCAATTGTGGGGGACAGGACGCATGTTTTTGAGTGCATGGCGAGAATTATCCAACAATGCATGGGTATTGAAAGCAGTTTCAGGGATGCAGTTGGAATTTGTAGGCCCCCCCACGCAAGCGGGAGAGTCAGCGAAGATACATATGTCCTTAGAAGAGCAACAGCTGCTGTTCTCTGAGCTGAGCAGTCTAGCAGACAAACGAGGGATAGAGACAAAGGATAGAGGAATAAGGGTTCCTCAGCAACATGTTTTTGCTGCACAGGGAAGAAAAGATCAGACCAGTCATCAACTTAAAGAGCTTAAACGAGTGGGTAGTATACAGACATTTCAAGATGGAAGGTATTCATCTCCTGCGATACCTGCTCAGAGCAGGAGACTGGCTAGTCAGATTGGATCTCAAAGATGCCCATCTTACCATCCCGATCGCAGTACAGCATTGGAGGCATCTTCGGTTCAGATGGGGGATGGACTTTTTGGAAGTTCACATTCCTTCCATTCAGGTTAGCATCCGCTCCATGGGCGTTCACCAAGATCATGCGTGCAGTGGCAGCAGCCATTCGGGAGAGGGGGGATCAGGATTATCCTGTACCTAGACGAAATTCTTATTATAGGGCAGAGCGCCGCAAGCCTACGAGAACAGGCTACTTGGGTGTGCAAGCTCGTGTTGTCTCTCGGCTTCATCGTGAATGAAGAAAAATTCGATCTGCACCCATCTCAGAGGATGGAGTTTCTAGGCTTTGTGGTGAACACCCGAAAGGCGTCTTTATAGCTCCCACTAGCATAGATAAAAGCCATAAAGAAGGAACTGAGAGCGGTAGTAGCGAAGAAAGTCGTGTCACTTTGCAGTCCAGCCCGGATAGTTGGATTACTAGCCGCATCCATACAAGCCATTTTTCCTGGGCCTCTGCACTACAGAGGTCTTCAGAGGTTAAAAATAAGACACCTCAGAGGAGGTCTAGGTTATCATCAACTGGTAACGCTAGACCAAGAAGCCATTACCAAGATACAGTGGTGGCTACAAAACATGGAGGCCTGGAACGGTAGGGCCATTTTCAGAGACACCTTGGCCGTCGTTATAGAGTCAGATGTGAGCAGGGCCGGGTGGGGAGCGCAATGCGGCTCCTTGGAAACAGGAGGGAAATGGTCTGAGGAGGAGCTGTCCCTCAACATAAACTGTTTGGAGCTTCTAGCAGGCTCTTTCGTGGTTCAGGTCTTTACCAAAGACCGGGTCAAATGCTGCATGCTTCTCAAGATGGACAATATTTTGGCGGTCCGATATATCAACAAACTAGGTGGACGTACTCCAAGATGTTAGCGGAATTAGCGAAAGATTTTTGGCATTTTTGCTTGAGCCAATGAATATCAGTATTGGCAGAATATTTGCCAAGGATTCAGAATATGATAGTGGACTGGAATGTGTGAGAAGACGTCTTTCGGCGGTTTCAGGACTTATGTGGTCCCCTAGATACAGATCTGTTTGCATACAGACTAAATGCGCAGATACCAACGTTTTTCAGCTGGAGGATAGACCAAGCAGCAGCAGGGACGATTGCATTTTTGCAACAGTGGAAGGGAGTGATTCACTACGCCTTTCCCCCGTTCGTAAGGTTAACGAGAGTTCTAGCGAAAGTCTGCAGGGAGCAGGCGGAGTTAGTGCCATTACCCCGATATGCAAGTTGCAGCCGTGGTTTCCAGTAGTGATGCAACTTTCTACGGATTTTCCGAGAGAGATTCCTCACAGAGCCGACATCCTTCGGGGGCCGAACAGGCATCTCCTTCCACTAGTACTGGGGGGCACACTGCGCTTGATGGCATGCCGGGTTTCGGGCAAAGATGGCGACTCCCAGGAATTTTGCAGCTCGCTGCCGAGTGTATCAGGGACTCATGGGCACCGTCCACCATTAGGAGCCATGGCGCCGCGTGGAAATGGTGGAGCAAATTCTGCACATGAGCTAATACTAATCCCATTTCGGGCCTGTTGTTCAGGTACTATACTTCCTGGCAAAGCAAATCGCGGAGGGAGGCGCATACAGGACGATAGGCATGTACAGGTCCGCTATTTCAGCAGGACATGAGAAAGTGGAGGACAGACTGGTAGGAGAGCACCCAACTATCTTAGGGCTACTAAAAGGGATGCAGATGCGCAAACTGCCGGGACCCACGTATTCTGTGCTTTGGGACGTTCAGGCAGTCTTTAAGTTGTTTCTATCGTGGCCGCAAAACTAGGATCTTTCCCGGTCACAACTGTCGGGGAAATTCTTTGCCTCATAGCTTGCAGGAGAGTCTCAGACGTGAATGCCTTAGAAGTAGACAGAAAGATATTTTACCCGGAAGTGGTTGCATTTAATGTTGCAAATAGGACAAAGTCAGATTCGACAATAATAGCTTACCCATATTTTCCCAATAACAGCAAATTATGCGTGGCACAATCCATTAAAGACTATGAAGTGGTAGGCCACCAGGGGGCGCACAGGCAATGGCTGCCTGATCGCATCGCTCCGGCCGGATCCGGTCTGTCAGAGGGTATTGAGCCCCCCCCTGAGACCCCCCCGGAGCCCCACCTGCATTTTCCGGCCGGCTGACCCCCCGGGCACCCCCGCAGCGAAAGAACGGAGTCGGCAGACCCCGGGGGGCCCGAGATTGAGTCCCGCGTGAGCCGCGGGAAGGCGAGATACGCGGCCCGCCCCGCCGCAGAACCAGCAGGGCAGCGCAGCCCTCCGGCGTTTCTCCGGACAACACGCGGCGAGGGGCGAGCGGGGTCCAAGCCAGCCCTGACTGGAGCAGGTGACCAGCGCTGGGAACGGGGAGCGGAGACGGGACGACGCGGTCCCAGAGCGAACCCCCGTCGGGGTGCGCCGGAGTCCCTCTCGCTGACCCGGCTGACCCCCCGGGCACCCCCGCAGCGAAAGAACGGAGTCGGCAGACCCCGGGGGGCCCGAGATTGAGTCCCGCGTGAGCCGCGGGAAGGCGAGATACGCGGCCCGCCCCGCCGCAGAACCAGCAGGGCAGCGCAGCCCTCCGGCGTTTCTCCAGACAACACGCGGAGATGGGACGACGCGGTCCCAGAGCGAACCCCCATCGGGGTGCGCCGGAGTCCCTCTCGCGCCTTCAGGCCCGGCCGCTGCGGAGGACGGGCCCCTCCTCCCCCGTCGAGGCCGTGGATCCGCGGGCGGCGGGAGCGGGCCCACAGGGGGAGTCCGTGGATTCGAGCCGGGGATCGAAGGTGAGGGGGCGCGCTCGAGCACCGGCCCCCCTCCTGCCTCAAGCTACTACCCGGGTGAGTGGCCCCCGCTGAGGGACGGTGGGGCGAGTGCCCGCCCGGAAGGATCCCCCCCCACTGTGGGGATCAGTCCTAAGTGAAAGGGGGACAGGGGGACAGGAGCTGCAACCCCCCCGTTGAGGGCCCCAAGGATCGGGTCCCGCGGGGGCGGCCGCTTCCACGACCCCCCCCGGAGGAAAAATTTTAAAAAAAGCAAGGGCGGGCCCCGGCTGGCCACAGTGACCTCGATATAGGGTGTGAGGCCCCCGCCGGGAGACGGTGGGGCGTGTGCCCGCCCACAGTGAGGTGAAGCTTTCTCCCCGGTGCGGGGCCCATCTCACGGAAGCGCCTGCGGCCCGTGCCGAGGAGGCCTCCCCTCCCCCCCCGAAGGGGGCGCAAAAGGCGGACCCCCTGCCCTCGGGTCATACACCGGATGAGTTGGAGAGAGACTTTGCAGGGGTACCGCTTTCAAGAAGCCAATAGGGGCAACAACGGTTCGGGCCTCAGAAGAACCATGGCCCAGCCGGAGGATGCGGCCCCCCCCCCCCGTCAGCTATGGAGAGGGGCTTCGCCTCGATCCTACAAGAAATCAGGGACATGCGCTCTGACATAGCCCAGAAACTCGAGAAAATGGACCAGAGGGTGGAAAAGGTCGAGGACAGACTACTCCAGGTTGAGTCCAATCAATCCTCATCAGTGACCCAAGACATACAATTTAAGGTGAGGCTGGAGGCCCTGGAAAAGAGAGAAGAGGAGAGAGCCCGACAGATGGACGATTTTGAGAATAGGGAGAGAAGGAATAACCTCAGAATCTTCGGGGTGCCGGAGTTGGAAGGAGAGACAGAGAGGGACGTCATCAGAGCAGTGCGGGACATCATCACCCTCCTATTCGCCGAAGAGATGACCACAGAACCTATGTTCGACAGGGTGCATAGGGCGGGGGGCAGACCGGGGGGCCCCCGGTCGATACTGGTGCGGTTCCACTACTATTCGGAAAAAACGAAGGTGCTGGAGGAAGCCAGGAAGGCCAGAAATATCACCTACAACAATGCCCAGGTCTCAATATTCCAAGACCTTTCTGCCTACACGCTAGCCAAGCGGAGAATGTGCCGCCCGCTCACGCAGTTACTCAAGGAGAAGGGAGTGCGATACAGATGGGGCTACCCCTTCTCCCTGACTTTTGAATATATGGGCCAAAGAACTACCCTGGTCACGGAAGAGGACATCCGGGGAGCCCTGCTGGAATATGCGACGGACACGAATGACCGGAGGGGCCCGTCGGGGCCGGAGAGGGCAGGACCTAGTGGACCCGGCCCGTCGGGGGAAAGGAGGAGGCGAACCGGCGCACGAAAGTTCAGAAAAATGAATACGCCATCACCGGCTAAAGACGGGGAGGGGAGAGACCCGGATGACTAGGAAAGGGATCGCTGCACACAGGTTGGGACAGCACAGTTCGGTGCATGTGGTTGTACCGATTACTACGCCCCGACGAACAGCAAGTATATGGGAAGTATTAAAGGGGTGGGGCCCTGGGGGGCCCGGGGGGCTCAGGAGGAACAGCTTCCAAAATGATCGGCCCGGCCAGGGGAGCGGGCTGGTGGTTCGGCCAAAAGCCAGATATGGCGGGACAATTTGGCTGGACGCCGGGGAGGGGGGAGGGGGTCAACGCGGGAGTTGGGGGGTTTCAGTTTGGGGGGGTCCGGGGGGCAGTTGGGGAATAGTTACAGGCCCTCCGGAAGGGGTGGGGAGGGGGGGGGTGCAAAGGATTCAACCATGGGAGTATCCAAACAAGGGTGGTGTAGGTGAGCCGACACGGAGAGTGGAGCCGCTAGATGACGGCTGAGGGTCTGCCGGCCCTGGGGGTGGGCACTCTCAATGTACGGGGCCTGAACACCCCCACGAAGAGGTCCCTGGTCTCTAGAGAATTCAGAAGGGCATGTCTTGATATCCTCTTCCTGCAAGAGACTCACTGGGCAAGAGGGAAGGAACCCACGATGAGGGGGGGAGGTATAGGAGAGGTGTTCTGTGCGTCCCACAGGGCCAAGAAGAGGGGGGTGGCCATCCTACTGGGGAGAAACGTGGGCTTTGTAAAAGAGGAAATAGTGAAGGACCCGGAAGGCCGATACCTGCTGGTGCGAGGATCCCTGCAGGGCTCCCCGCTCACCCTGGCGGGGATTTACGGTCCAAATGAGGGCCAGGCCCAGTTTTGGGAGCGAGTGGCGGAGAAACTCAAGCTCTTTGTCCGGGGGGGGGTTGGTGGTGGGAGGCGATTTCAACATGGTAATCGACCCCGACTCAGACAGAAGGCGTGTTGGCCCTCAGCTCTCCAGGCCCACGGATGTCCACATGGCCCGGTCCTTCCGGAAGGTTAACACAGAGCTGGGCTTGGTGGACACACTCCCCTCCCCCGGAACGGGTACACCTTCCTACACATATTATTCGTCCACCCACTCGTCCTTTTCTAGAATTGACTACATCCTGGTGGACGAGTCCCTGCACCCATACGTCTCGGGCCACAAGGTCGACCCCGTCCCATGGTCGGACCACGACCTGGTTCGAACCACCATTGCAAGAGGCTGGCTAAGCGACCGCAGAGGGAGATGGAGATGTAACGATTCCCTGCTGAGGGATGAGGTCCGTGCCCAGGAGGTGCTAGAGGCTATTACGGAATTCTTTGAATTTAATGACAATGGCGAGGTGGGCCCACACACCCTATGGGACGCCTTCAAGGCCACATTAAGGGGCGTTCTCATCAAAATGAGCGCTCAGGCCAAAAGAGGGAGGGAAGCCCAGGAGAAAGCCCTGAGGGGGAAAATTGCCCAACTCCAACCGGTGGGGCCCCGAGTGGCCCCCTCGGATCAAGGTCGGCTCGAATCGCTAACCGATTATCGGCTCCAGCTGCGAGACCTCCTCCTACACAAAACGGAGCGGAGCCTCCAACTGGTCAAGCAGAAGTATTACGAAAAGGGGGACAAAGCGGACAGAATCCTAGCCTGGAAACTGAGGGAGGTCCAGAGGGAAAGAATGGTAAAGGCAGTGAGGAGCGAGGAGGGGACCACGGGCTATGACACTCCCCACATAGGAGAGGCCTTCCGGAGATATTATGAAAAACTCTATACCTCGGAATATGACGGGCGGGACGAGGAGATAGAGGGGTTTCTCAACTCGGTCCGGATACCGGCCCTGTCCGGGGAGATGGCCGAGGGACTGGAGGGGCAGGTGACCGAGGAGGAGGTGGGTAACGCTATTAGTGGGATGAAGGCGGGGACCTCCCCCGGGGAAGATGGCTTCACAGTGTCCTTCTATAAACGGTACCGCTCTACTCTGGCCCCACACTTAGTAAAAGTTTTCAATGCAGTATTAGAGGGGGGGACCCTCCCGGACTCCATGATGGAGGCCATAATTGTCGTCCTTCCCAAGGAAGGTAAAGACCCCACTGAATGTTCCTCATATCGCCCTATATCCCTACTAAACATCGATGTCAAGGTCCTTGCCAAAATCATTGGGAAACGGATGGAGAAGATTCTGCCGGCACTGATCCATGGGGACCAGGTGGGGTTTGTAAGGGGCAGGCAGGGCTCGGACAACATCCGTAAAACTATAAACTTGATCCACCACGCCCAGAACTCCGACCTTGACGCGAGCCTCCTCTCTCTGGACTCGGAGAAAGCGTTCGACCGGGTCGAATGGCGATATATGGAGCTACTCCTCCAGAGAATGGGATTCGGTGCACACATCAGGGGTTGGGTGACGGCTCTTTATAGAGCTCCGAAGGCCAGGGTACAAGTGAATGGCAGGCTGTCTGACCCCTTCTTCCTCTCACGGGGCACGAGACAGGGTTGTCCACTGTCCCCCCTGTTGTATATCCTTACGATGGAACCCCTGGCCATAGCGGTGAGGTTGCACCCGGGGATCAGAGGGATAATGAGGGGGGAGGTGGAATTCAAGCTCTCCCTGTTTGCCGATGACATCCTGGCGTACCTGGTGGACCCCGGCGCCTCCCGCCCCCCCCTCCTGTCCCTGGTGAACGCATTTGGGCACTTCTCGGGGCTAAAGATTAACGCTTCCAAATCGGTCCTTCTCCCCATGCGGGTAAACGACCCGGCTCTGGACCCCGTGGGAATATTTCATGGGATCACAGTGGGCAGGGTTTCCATACGCTACCTGGGAGTCCTCCTCACCAGAGACTTATCCCAATTGTCCCCCGCTAACTATGAACCGGCCCTGGCTAGCATTACTAGGGACCTCAGGAGGTGGAGCTCTATGATCTTGTCTTGGTACGGCCGCATGACGGCAGTAAAGATGAACGTGCTACCGCGCCTACTGTATCTCTTTACCTCTCTCCCATCCAACATTCCCGACCACCTCATGAGGACACTACAGAAGGCGGTCCGAGAGTTTATCTGGCAGGGTAGGACCCCGAGGACTGCGAGGGCGGTCTTGACCCTGCCGAGGGAGGAGGGGGGGTTCGGCTTGCCTGACTTCCAGCTCTATTTCCGAGCCGCCCAGTTGCGAGTCCTCCTGGAGCACATGAGGGAGGGGATGGGCACCTACTGGTCTTACCTGGAGGACATGGACGCTCACCCCCTCAAGGTACGTGATCTTCTCGGGGTGCCACACAGGTTCATCCCGAACAGATTGAAATCCCATCCCACCTTGGGCGTCCTTTGGGCAGTCTGGAGGGAGGGCCCCCAGACGGCGCACCTGACGACGTGGCCATCCCCAATGTCCTCTCTCTGGGGACACCCGTTCAGATTAGGAAACAGGGGTTTTTCCAAGGCACAGGCATGGTCTGATTCGGGTCTGGAATGGGTGGGACAGCTATTCCGGGAGGGGGAATTCCTGCCCTATGAGGACCTAAGGGACGCCATTGGGCGGGGGTCTCTTTCCGTGTTTGAGTATCTACGCTTGAAGGGAATCCTCGGCGACCAATCATGGGGAGAGAACTTGAGGAGGCAGTTGACCCCCTTTGAGAAGTTCCTTGATATGGCGACCTCTAGAAAGGGAGCCGTCTCCGGAATGTATAGAATCCTCAACACTGTGAATTTGGTAGAACGGAGGGGCTTTCGCTCATATTGGAACGATCTCGCAGGAGAGGTGATCTCGGAAGACGCTTGGGCAAGGATCTTCAAAATTGCTTTTCACGGTAATTTGTACACGGCAGATATGGAACATAACTTTAAGATTCTGCAGGGATGGCACAGGGACCCTGTGAAACTATCTAAAATGTTTACGGCGGTGTCCCCCGACTGCCCGAGGGGCTGCGGCCAGAGGGGCTCACGAGGCCACATGTGGTGGCACTGCCCGAAGGTGCAGGCATACTGGGCAGAGGTGAGGGGCTGGATGGCTGAGGTCACAGAGGAACTGCTTCCCCAGGACCCCCTGACGGTGCTGTTGGGCCTCCCGCCAGAGACCTCGGACCTCTACAGGTACCCCAGAATGTGGGAAACGATGCTACGGGCGGGGAGAGTGGCATTGGCACAGAATTGGAAGAGCCCGGAGACCCCGTCCAAGGCTGACTGGCTAAAGCAATTGAAACACTTGTTTCTAATGGACAAACTTACGGCCATGGTGAACAATGATTCTGGGTCATTCCTTGACAATTGGCAGGGGGTAAGGGAGGCCTGGGGATGGGATGTGCACTGAAGCCTGAGGGGGAGCCGAGCGGGGCTCGGGGGGACTAAGCCGAAAGGCTGTACCAAAAAGTACCGGGACCTTATGGACGGGATGGGCGCCCACGGCCCGGGGACATTCGGCCGGCCATCGGCCACCAAAAAACGCCGACGCTCACACTCACTACCAAGTAAAGGACGCAAAAGAAAAGTCCAAATCTCCCTATGTCATGGTTCGAGTTGGTAAAACGAGGGGTGGGGGGAGGGGGGTTTGAAGGGGGGGGGGGCGGGAGGGTGGGTGGGGGGGGAGTTTGCTGGGCAAGTGCATCGTGAACGATTGGTGATTACATATGTAGCCTGCTTGTTATATTCTTTAAAATGCCAATAAATCCAAAGTTTAAAAAAAAAGACTATGAAGTGGTGACAGCGCAAATTAGGTGCAGAGGGGTTACCCAGCTTTTGATTGTGCGTAGGAAACCATTTCATGCAGTAGCAACAGCCACGATCGCCAGATTGGTTCGAGAGGTGATGCGCTGGGCTGGCATTCATTTATCACAGTTTGGGGCTATGGCCTCTTGGGCTTTTGCAGCAGGCGTACCGTTGCAGGATATTATGAAAGCTGCTGATTGGTCGAATGAATCTACATTCAAAACCTTTTATTTCAAACCTATCTCCCAGATAGCGAATACAGTAAAGGACAGCTTAGAACAAGCACAATGCTCGCCTCCTGTCTCGACATAGAATGAAGACTGCCCATGCTGAGAGCGCTGGACAGTCTTGATTCTATTAAAGACAAGGAGGAGAGCATTATATCCCGGCCAAGGGTACATAAGGTTAAATGCGTATATGAAATATAAAATATGCTTTATGAAGGTATATGTTACATATTTTATGGCAAACCCACCCTTATGATAATTTCTCTATTGGTTGCAGTGGAAGACCAGAAACAAACCTGAGAGGAGTACAGCATAGGTGCAAGAGTGCAGTTCTAGAGTTCTGTTGGATTGTTCAGAATACAGGAATGAAGTAATGGTCCAGTTGATTGAGAGTTAACGGTTGGGTTAAAAGTTACATAGACATTAGCTGCCAAAGAAAGAGGAGGAATCATAGAAGAGAGGACTACATATACGAGTGGACTGAGCCTGATTGGACACTGAAGGCTAGGCAAGACTACAGGGAAGCAGAGACTTATGGGGTTTAGTAGTCCTTAAAAAACCATTTTAAAATGGACATAAACAAACAACCCTTTTTTGGTTTCAAGAAATGGAACGGACAAAAAATGTTTGGTCAGTTTAAAGTGTTAAAATGTTTAAGATTTGAAATTGCTGAATATGCAGTAATAAAGGAAGAAAAGCATAATGCTCGCCTCCTTGTCTTTAATAGAATCAAGACTGTCCAGCGCTCTCGGCATGTGCAATCTTCAGTGGCATCCCCTTTCATACCACATGGAACACAAGAGCTGGGCCAGCAACAAGAAAACACGTGTGTTCCTGGATTGAAATAGCTTTGGGGTGGGCGGAATTTGCACCATCAAATCCACAAACCTTCAAACTAAACGGTCCCATATCAATACAAAAAGTTTGTTTTTACAAATCAGAGGTTACCTTATCTTTAGGAATTCTAATTCCTACAAGCAGAGCTAGGAAATTGCCCAGGTCAGTGATGCATGAATGAAACGAATATAAGCTATGACATTGCCCCATAAAATCAATTGCATCGATATGCGGGCCAATGCATTGCTCCAGAGATGCATCCAGGGAATGCGTCCCTTCTTCAAACAGGGGAGCCACCCCATTTGGGACTAGAGAGGTAAGCCCACTATGCAAAACCCTCCAGAGGGTACAGGGCAGGTGGGATCCAACCTGGGGTGATCCTCCCCGCTTATGGGACAAGGCATCACCAAGTAAACATTTTATACGGTTATAGGTCATAGTACCGAATCAAAAGGATCGAATTGCAAAATGGTCGAGTCAATTCAACCAAAAAATAGGATCAACCCCTGTTTTTGGTGTAAAAGCACCCTTTTAAAGCTAAACTAGAGCAAAAGAAAATACATTTAAAAATGTTTTCTTTGGTTTTCGGTCGAATGCACTCTCACCTTTTGCATTCGATCCTTATGTTTTCGAAACTTTAACTGGACACCGTTTTATTCCACCGCCCTTCAGTTCAGAGGCAAAACCATTTGTTGGTTACATGGGGGCTGAAGAAGGTAGTAAATAAAGTGGCTTTTGAGAATGGATGGCTTGATTTCTGTCTCAAAAATGTCACCACTGGAGCCAGTCAGACATAGGAGACGGACCAGAGGATAAGGTTCAACAATTGAGCTTATAAAAGAAATGAAAGAAAACCTCCTCTAAACCCATTTCCATAGAGGGGTCAGGACGTCTCGCAAATAAACACTGGGGTGACATTGACAAGCCCCGTCGGGCTCTGAAAGCACCTAGCTCATGCCAGGCTGAGAATGTGCTTACCCTTCAACGGGCTGAAGCTGACAAACACAGTAGGACTCAGAAAGCTGAAAGCACCTGCTGCGTTAGGAATACAAGTACCCCTTGAGCGGGTGAAGAGACTGATAAAGCAAAGTTGAGCAGGCCTATAAACTTTAGTGGCCAAATACCCAATGAGGGGTGGAGAAATTAAAACAAAGGGAAGCTGAGCACACCTTTAGCCCACACAGGGCTGAGAGGCCAATGATCGCATGAGCGGTTGAGAAAAGCAATTTACAAAGAGGCTGAAGAGCTGAGGGACCTAGCACTGGACAGAACATTAAAGAGTCCACCAGGGGATAAGACAGCCTGCAACTCGAGCAGGAGTGAGCAACGAAATTACCCAAAATCTTGTGATATTGCCAACTGGCATGAAAGGAGTGCTAGGTATTCTAAATACTGACCAACCAAGGCCAGGAGAACGTTCGATTTACACAGAGGAGAATCCATCTTAAGAGACTAGATAGGCATATGGCTGATTGAAGTTCCTAAAGAGGCATTTTTGCAAACAGGAAAACTCAAAGAATTAGTTTTTGAACTACAACAGACATTGAGAACTCTGAGGGGAGGTCTGAAACAGCCACCAATAATCAACTTCAAGGGAGAAATAACCCTAAACCAACTCAATTGATATGTTTACTTTCATAGAGGTAGGAAAGACGTTGGAGTACTGTAGGTTTGCACCAAGGACAGAGTATCTTTATGACGTCCTGACAAGCCCTAGTTTATTATTTTTTAGAGTAGGGAACACAACTTAGAAGTAGGGATTAGTGGAGGCATTATTTCTTTTAAATGAAAAAAAAAACCTGTTTCAAACATGCAATCTGGTCAGTCTCCCATGTCTGGCTTACTACACTCCATATGCACCTTAGAGGATGTTTCATTCAAATAAAAATAATCCGCATGTTTTTCTGCTCCCATTGTTTTATCATCAGTCTATGCAGTGTCTTCACAGGTGAGGGTATTGGTGACTACGGGCGTAAAAGGGAAACGCTCGTCACTACTTCAGTTTATGCTAAGAATTTAAGAGAACTAGTACCTTTTTTTGGGGACAGAAGGGTTAAGAAAGAAGCACATGGACCGTGGAGTTGGACGTAAGGAGGAGAAGAGTACTCGTGCATAACAGCAAAGGTGACCAAGAAAGAGAAGAGTACAGGGGATAGACCGGGGTGAGTGGATAATAGGTAGGGAACAACAGCTTTAGGCAGAAAACGAAACTGAATAGTACCATAACCAATGCTGTGTCAAAGCTCGATGCAATGGGGGTGACAGGCAAGGAAAGCCACCAGGTCTTGGTTTCTTTGACTGGACGGTGAGAGAAGAGGATGGATTGTGGTCTGAAAACTGCAGGGATGAAGCACAATACATGTATGTATGTATGTATTTATTTTTATATAGCGCCGATAGCCCGAGGGCATCAGGGCGCTTGGGCTATCGGGTGTGTCACGGTCCTGTTGGGTCATGAAGGCCTCTGGCTCCAAGAACGCCATAATGGCAAAGAGAAAAGCAAGACAGGTATCACGGTTGCCGCGTTACGTGGCTGCTCCATTTTTATTAGAAGTGGAACTTGCCATGGAGATGCTCACTTCACAGACACTTCTAATGCATTCTGCTTCAGTGCGGTGTTCGCTGTGTGACCTACACACTAAGACTCATCCAATTGCTTTGCACTGTGCGGCATTTGCGCGTGTCACGTGATCATCACGTACCGTCCTGCCGACATACTACGTATCCTGACCGTCTTTTGAAGCTCTGACCTCTGGAATTGTTATCGACTTCTCTATTGCCTTCTGACTTGGTACATTCTTCTGTCTGCCTGTTAACGAAACACCGCCTGACTAACAGATTGTTTCCTGGTACTCGGAAGCTGGCTACGATTAACATGGTATCTTCTTGTCCTTTGTGTTGTTTGATTCCGCTCAAACTGCCTGCTTATCCTTGTTTATAGAGCATTCTGGTCACGCTCTAAATTCCACTACCATCCCGACCAGGAAGAGTTAAACCCTACGTGTTGGATTCTATTTGATCTTAATTTCCTCCAATACTCCACAGGTTGCTCACAGAATATTAGACCTCTGGCCACAATAAAACTCTTTCAAAGTATCTTCATTTGGCTTCAAGTTATTTTATCAACATGCACTTACTGGACGCCATGCAGGATTTCTATCCAGTGCACCTGCACGACCCTAGTGCATCATTGTGCTGCCCGGGTACAGTTCCCATACTAACCTTCCCTTTCATTTCACTGTCTCCCTCTGGGTTTAAACTCATTAAAGACTATAAGACCTCAGTTCCATACTGGCAAGACAGTGAACAATAGTAGCTCTCAAGTTAGATACTAGGTGTATCTATTTGATTATCTTGCTCTTCTCTTGTAGGGAGCTTGGGCCACTTGATGTGTTAGAAATTCCTGCCTATGCGTCAACCCACAATCGGACAAACATTCGTAGGCTATGTTATGTTGGTCATTCTGTCTTGTAACAATAAGCGCATCCTTGAGACTAATCGTTGTCTGTTTTCCTTTACATCCTGAGTTACAGCGGTGTGGTTCTCCCGCTCTTTCGTTTAATTTCCTATTTTGTCTGCTAATCATAACTCAGCAGAAGGACGAATCTAAAGAAAGATCTCCCTCATGTGAGGAAATCTGGGTCTTGACTGGCAAGGGGTTCTACGTGTTGCTGGCTTGCTGAAATCGTTGCGTCATCTTGGTTCCGACTTGCTGGGATACGGGCCTAATCATCATCGGGGTTACTCAGTGAGTACTGACAGTGTGTGACACGTAGGACGAAGCACAGTGCGCCATGTTTCATCCCTGCAATCTGCAGAATGCACTTGGCAATGGAGGAGGCTACAAAGCGAAGCCAAGGGAGACAGAAGTGTGGTGGTTGGTTAAGGGGATGGGTAGGGGATGCCTGGACCACACAGCAGGAAGAGAGGTTTGTGATGATCCCCCAAAAGGAGCAGGAGGAGCGGAAAACAAAGAGCAATGTTGCAGGCAGTCTTTACCGGGCAGCCCTCTCCAATGTTGCTCTTATATGCACAGTCTTTGGCCCTAGATCCAAGAGCAGTGGGGCTTACTCCAGAGAAAATCGCCAAGGCTTGGCAGCATTTGTTTTATAGCTGCAGACACCCCCAAAAAAGAGGGAAAAGAAGTTCACAGGAAACAAGGAGGGAATAGCTCCATAACACGACACCAGAGGCTTTGTGAGTTTTTTTTTTAAAAGTGCATATATTTTCTGAGTAAGGTTGACATCTGCATTTTATCCTAAAAATTACTGCCTGCCGGTTACTGGTGTGGTAGTCAGTGGAGACTTGTCAAATAACATAATGTCGAGTTAAGTCATTTATAGTAGCACCCTGACAGTCAATCAGACGGATCAGAAGGGGGTCTTTACCTCATGGTAAAGCTGCTGCTTTGAGGCTCTTACGAAGTGATAGTCTGCCATTTTCCCAGGGGGGAATGAAGCTAAGTGGTAAGTGCGCCCCTTCTGCTCCTTGCCTCACCCCAATTTCCACATCCATCACCCACTCACACCCCCACCCCACATACCATGCACACCCTTGCCCTTAGCCGGTGCCGAGATCACACTGTGAATCTCCGTCGAGGCAAAGGTCGTTATTGAAAGGGAGAAGGGACTAGGTGTTAGTTCTCGTCTCCCTAATCCATGGGGGCCATTTCGGTTTGTAGTCTTTTTTTTTATTTGAAAAACGGCAACCATGCCTTTTCTCAACTTAAAAAAAATTACTATTAGCATTCCAGTAAACATGCTGGGATGCTAATAGCAATAAACCCCTCCGGAGAGGGGCTTTACTGGGACAGGTAATGCCTATTCTACCTATAAAGCCCTTGCATCGCTCAGGCTTCCAACTAGCCCGGAGATTACCTGGCCCAGTAAAACGTCCACCCGTCGGGAATTCCAAAACCAACCAATCCTATGCTTAATGCACAATCTATGCAAGAACATTTTGCAACTAATGCAACATTTTGCACTCTAACGTTATCTGCCAAGGAAAATAATAACTCGGCTTAGTTTCATTGTGAGGTAATGAGATATTATATAGCACCTGCAGAATTCAAAAAAATCCAAATTAAATTGTGTGACAAAATGAAAACTTCAAAATATTCCTGGGTCTAAATCTGAAATGATTAAACAACATTTTTGAAGTTGGGCAAATTGGTATGATGAATGCCTGGATTTCAGAGAAACAACATACGATTACCATTTGTTTTCCTCATCGTAATGTTTATATCCTTTTTTTAATGACTGAATACTAATGTGCAGTCTATAACATCCTCGTGTGGATTAGTAATTTAGTATTCTAATGTGGGTGGAATGCTTAACATTGACACTTTAAACCCACCACTACTTTCCATGCTCAGAGGAAATTGGGAGTCGTCCTGTTCGCTCGCTGAGAAGCACTCCACTGCGTCTCTTATTTTTCCTGACCGAGTTTCTTCATGCATTCGTCGGCAATGAAACCCGCACATTGTGATGGGTTTTCTAGTAATTTCCATTGCGATGCAGGAAAGAGGTTGCTTGTGCTTCGGTTTGCAATGCTTTGGTGCCCCCTAGGTTCCAGATGAGCGTGCATGCTACTGCTGTGTCGCAGCCATGGCTGCTGGCTTCAGGCTGAGGAGAATCGTCCATCTGTGACCACGTGCGGCAGTCTTCGCTAGAAACGTAAGAACGTAATATAGACTGCAAGGTGACGTTCCAACAGGCAAAAACACCGTTTGGACAATAGAAATAAGCACGCTATTCTTATCTACAGTGTTTGTAGCCAGTCAGGGTGGTATTAATATAACACAGATGCGTCATAGAGTTTGTAATTGTTTTATCTACCTAGCAGGAAGGATAGAGATCATTGGGAAACCTTCGAAAACAAATACACAGCCAACTCTGAAAACTCCTAAAACATGCTTTTCCCAATACGTTTTTCATGGGGGACATTTTGCTAAAAACATAACAAAAACTGCTGGATGGATTTCCACAGCACATACGCAAAAAGCTGATTTGTGGTACGCAAAGTGTGTTTTTGCGTATTTGTTGTAAATCCATCAGTGTTTATTTTTTAAATTCCCCCAAATTAATAAATACCCTGTTAGCAATACCTCGGCCGTGGACACTATCTGGCTGTTTTGTGTTTGCGGCCAGGGTTACACAGAGGTTTCTGACAGGGGCGTGGGAGACCCATAAAATCTGGGGGGACGGGGAACAACTTGGGACTTTTCTTTTTTATTTATTTATTGTTTTTTAGTCAAAGGACTCGACTTTTTGCAAAATTAAAATAGCAGTACGTATTAAATCACATATCATCACTGTATGAAACAAGAGAAAAGAAAAAAGAAAACCGAAGAAAACTAAGAAAAAGAAAAGCAGTTCAGTCAGAGTGCAAAATCCTTTTATTTGGCATCTCACTTCAGAAGGCTCAGTTCACGTAAAAATGTTACCACTTCCCAGGCCAAAAGGCTTTCATGGCCTGAGCATAGCTCGTCCCAAAAAGATTGGGTGTCCACCCGCCATTCCTAGCTTGTCCACAAATCTCACAAACTGTACAACCCTCTTAACGGGGGGCTTTGCTGCAGACACAAACCACAGAGTAAAATGATCTGTCAATTATTTTGTAGTGATGATTACACTCTAGGAGAGGTCACCTGTTGAATCTCTCAGACTGGCAACTGTGAAAGGTGCCGCATTCAGGGATGTAGCAATATACAAGGCATAGTAATATTGAAAGGTAGAGGACATTGTCATAGTGAAAGACGCAGAATATGGTACGGGTGAAAAAACAGGTTATGGTGAAAGTGAACGCTGCAAACTTCGATGGGAGTAAAAGGAGGGGGTGCTGGTAAAGCATGCAGTGCATGTGACAGTGAATGGTGCATGGTGCGATGCGAGTGAAAGATGGTGGCGCCTGTGAAAACTTCAACAGTGCTAGATGTGGCGATTGCAAATGATGCAAGGTGTGACGCAAATAAAAGGTGAAACGTGCAGAAAATGGTGATCATGATCAGTGTCTGGCCTGGTGATGAAGGAAGTTGCTGGACGTGTGGTGATGTTGAAAGGAGCAGAACTTGCAAATATGAAAAGGTGCAGAATTTGCTGAAAACGAAATATAAATGATGCAAACATATTCGATGGTACACAGGATGCAGAGCAGTGAAACGTGCTGGTTCAGGGTATGATGATAGTGAGTGATGCGAGGAGTGATGGGAATAGAAAGTGGCAGCCCGGAAGGTACTGGATGTGGTGATCGCGAATGGCATTAGGCATGGTGATGAAGAACGTTGCAGGATGTGGTGTTGGTGGTAGTTATTAGATATTTTAGGGCATTGAGTGGCCATGAAAAGAAAACTAAAAAACAGCCTGCAAAATTCAGATCACCCTCGCTGTCAAAATAAAGACATGTGTGCTCACATACAAGCGAAAGCAACGGATGATTAGAAAATAAGCAGAGCAACAGAAAGCATTGCATGGAAGAAGGAAGCTGTAAGTTTTGCAAAAACAATTCTATTTCACCAGAAAGTCTACTTTCCAAATTAAGGTTTTAAAGTCACTCGCAGTGATTCTTTCTCGTTCTTTTTTGCCTTTGCATTTTAGTTTGGGCGATTCGACACCTATAAGCCGAAACTATTGCGTTAGAGTACAGATAGGGAGAAATACCATTTGAGCAAGGACACAGAGGGCCTGATTCATGGAATGTTTTGCCAGGTTCAAAGTGGCCATGCACTGCTGAAAAGTGACTCTGCACTGCCGACACATACCCTCATTCATGGAACTATGCAAAGTGTACTTTTGCTGTGCAAAGTCAGTGCACAGTCATTTTGTACAGCAAAAACGACCCCAAAAATACACTTTTCATGGTTACATGAATCAGGGTTTGTCAGCAGTGCAAAGTCACTTTGAACCATGTAAAGAATTCCATGAATCGAGCCCATAGCCTTTAGGTGTTGTTTGGTTATTTGCCCACCGATTGACTGCCCATGGCCGTGGTAATCCCTATGCTCCCACCCAGTTCCTGCCCATCCCGCCCGAAATACCTATCCATGGGACCTCTTTCAGCTTGCTTTATTCTAGCCTTACTATAAAACTTTGGACTCAAAGTGCCTGTCAGTTTTTTTTTTTTAACCAGTCTTCTGAGAATTAATGACTTAATTGGAGTTGTAAGCGTGCGACTGGTGTAATACACATGTCTTAACCAGGTCTGCCTTCAGGAATTCGATTGATAAGCACTCTGATGTCGTTTGCTGACGTCCTGTTAAGATCAAGCATTGGCAAAGCCAAAAGTGTGTACTTGTGTATACGTATTAGGCATTTGCTATTACATAGCATATTATTTCGCGCCTTGAAACACTTGTGTATAGGCGCGTTATAAATGCCATATCATATCATACATGCCGAGGTACTCACACCATTTTGCACCTGCTACCATCAATGGGCAGTTAATACCACTATGGTTGTTCCTGGCATGTGCCTTTTCCATGCCTACACAAAACTCCAAACGTTTGGCATTGCTGATGCTTGTTGTTCGCATGCAAACGCCTGCTAACATTTAATTAGGCATGTTGCCCCTCCACTGTGCTTACACGTGCTTATCAACGCTGTGTGTGGCTGTGCCCTGGCCAATATCAACCGTTCTCTTTGGAACTGTACCTTATACAGTCATCATAAAGTAGTTGCATTACTGCTTTATCTCCCCTTGAAATGCCCGTTTCATTTACCCTGGTGTCGTGTTGCATTCATTTGGCCACTGACACTCAATGTTGCTCCTGCAATGAAGTCGGTTCACCATTATTATCACACCCCGGTTAATTACCAACTATTCTCATGTCCGGCTGCAAAGAGCCAAACTCACTGAAAGAGCAAATAAACAAAATACAACTATAGGTCCTGAAATATTTAGCACTTAATGAACACACATACAACACAAAATGAATCAACTTTTTTTTTTAGATTACAGCATTTAATAACGAATATTCCCAAATAGAAATGCCAACAGCACAGGGACAGGCATGGTTTTTGATACACGTTCAAAACGAGTGACTAAAATGCCGAACTCACTGACATAGACATAATGCGACAGGACTGAGGGTTTTAGTCATAAGGTCACTGATCAATAGCAAATGCGCCATTGAGGGCAGACTGTCTGAAGCTTCTTCTCGTCGCATACTTGCGCAAAAAGAGTTCTTACCACAAGTCCCTCATACACAAAAATATAACCAAGAGATGCTCTCCTCGGGACCAATGAAATCAGTGACAGGTCCGTGAATGGTGCGGTTTGTGTTGTTAATTAAGGGCGCAGAATGCGATTGTAAAAGTGGTGGTTTGGGATTATGGCAAAAGATGCACGTGTCGAGCTTGGTAATGGTGCATGACGTAGTGATGGTGAAAAAGCTGTAGAATCGGGTGACGGTGAAAGGAGCAGGCTGTGGAACTACTTAGTAATACATTATACATATTCGAAGGTGCAAGATGCAGAGTGGTGAAAAGTGCTAGTGCAAGTTAGTGGGTGCAAGATGATGCAAGGTGCTGGATGTGTTGGTAACACCTGCTGGTGACACACACATTGTCTTACCTTGGGGATCTTGGAGTTGGCATATCCGTCCTCATGTCTCGTAGTACCGAACTGAATCATCCACCACATCCACTTCGCAGGAGTCAGAACTCGCAGCAGGAGGCCGAGGCAGGCAGCAGCAGTCACAGTCACTGACGAGTAAGGCCCACACATACTCTCGGTCGGAACAAAGCAGCAAGTGTCGCTGCCTGCTACTAGTGTGAAGGGAGGACTGGAGGAGGATGCTGGCTAGCTGCGCAGGCGCACTAAACACTCCGGGCAGGGATGGAAGTGGCACATGCCGTATTCCCCCGGAGTGGTGGAGGAGGGGACCGCGCATGGGCAAGAGTTGTCAACAACTCTTGCTCGTGGTCCTGTGTCGTTCTGCTCCCCTGCCCCAACCCACCACACCCCACTGTTGTTGTAAATCAAGATGGAAACTATCGCCACGGATTCTGATAGAATTAATCCACGGCGCGCGCCTGCTGATCATGAAACATATTGCTGCAGAGCAGTGCAGACCGGACAGCTCAGGACACACAAACTGGGAGGGATAAATTGCCATTGTATCCCCCCACTTAAGATTGTGGGGGGGGGTTGTCCCCCGCCCCCGTCTCCCCATGTCCTACACCCATGTGTGGCCAAATTGCGCTCCCTCAATCTTTCTTTAGTAAAAGCTTCTACTGACACCTACAGAATGTTTGACATCACAAAGCACAGTGCCGCCAAGTTTAACTCGCAGAGCTGGCCCCACACCAAGATCGACACATGTGCCCAGGACATTTCTAAATAGTCTGAAGCACTTTTAAGAAAAACATGCGCCTTGAAATACCGGTCCTTGCTTGCAGGGTGGGCCTTACTGGCGGTAGCACCCCAGTCAACAAAACAACACCTACAACCCCCTGAGCGTATCTGGTCATGCCGGGGGGAGGGGCCTGCAGCGGGGGGGGAGGGGATAATTCAATATGTGCCAATGTGAAAGAATCAGCAAACTATTGTTGTTATTAAATTAGTCCCGCTCCAGAGAGCGGGACGCATATAATTTCAATAGGGTACCTGCCTGGACTTATCCCACCACCCAGCTTGGAGGACAAGTTGAAAGACTCCCCCAAGCTGGCATGGTGGGGTGCTAATGGCACCCTGTGCAGTTGCCCGGGCGCCCCTGCCCTAAGGCCTGCCCTGCTTGCTTTTCCCCATTTAAAAACATTAATCCTATTTTTTGAGAGGGTGGGGGGGGTTTATTCAATGCTACAAAATGTTACTGATCTGCCAATAAAAAGACATACCAATGCCATAATATCGAAATAATGATAATGTGACGGTTTCGGTTCGAAGCGTTCTCTGCAAATTTTCTCAGTGCATGTTACAGCGCCTCGATGCCCTTGGGCTGTTAGTGCTCTTTACAAATGTAAAAAATAACAAAATAAATGTTTTCATTTGATTTTTTCATAAAATGGGGGTGACCTCATTAACCCCCATTTCCTCCCTTTCTGTTATTTCCTACCTGTTTTTCTGCGTGTGTTTTTACCGTAATAAATACGTCCATCGTTAAACATGCACCAAATAAAATGTGCTAGAAAAAGCCATGATTGATATCGTTTAAAACCCTTTTCAGGTAACCTTGTGCGGCCATGGAAGGATATGTGAGCCAGGTATAGGGTACTATATAGAGCTCTATCCACAAGCAGGACTAGTGCTTTAAATGGAAATAAATACAAAAAAAGACACAAGGGCCCTCATTAGAGGTTTGCGGTATTTGTGTCCATTTCTATCTGTCTTCCTCCCCACACTTCCACTTCAGTCCTGTTCTCACACCCTCCTTAACTCTTTGTGAGACACTTTTTTCTGACCTCAGCCTTGGGAGTGCTGTGTGGAGCAGTGCAGACAGGGCAGCTCAGGATAGAAACTGGGGGTGGGGGGGATAAATGCCATTGTATCCCCCCACTTAAGATTGTGGGGTGATTTTTTCCCCCCGCCCCCAATGCCCTACGGCCATGATTTCTGATCACAACATCTCTCCCCCACTTAGCATTGAGCTTCCCTCCCTTTTGATCAGTTCACCGTCTTAGGCCCCTTTGTCCTCTGACTGCCTGGGCTCTTCTATTTCCACTCCCAAGTGTTTCCCCTTCATTCTCCATGTGGTCGCATGTCCATTCTTGAGTACCCATACGGTGGCTCTGCTTGCCTTCCTGGTTCCCACAGGAGCATTTCATCCAACGCTTTTGTCATTCTTCTTTGCAAGGGTGGTGTGCCGCTTGGCAGGAACAGTACTCCATCCCTGCACACCGCCTTGAAGTGGTTCTCCCTCCCCCATCTGGTACACTGGTGTCCCATTGCCGGGCAAAGTCCCCGGTGGGGGAGCGACAGGCCACACCTGTAACACATTCAGTCTCCTTGGTTCTGCTGGGCTGTTAATTGGCGAGGTGCTCCATCTGTGCTGCATTGGTCATGGGGCAGTTTAGAGTGGTCTGCACGTATGGCAGCGATTGTGCCAGCCTCTTTTTGGCTTTCAATCTTTGCAGCCTGCACGTCTACCCTTTCGTGAATACGGGCCAGCTCTAATATCTCCTCCAGTGGGAGAGGTTTCTTGTGGAGGTGATTTCGAAATATCGGTGACTTGCAGCCTTCTAGTATTCTCAGCCGTATTGCTTCCTCATTGTAGAAGTTGGCAAAGTCGCAATGGGTTGTTTTCTTTTGTAGCCTGATGACAATGTCCCCTATGGTTTCATCTGACCATTGCTGGCATCGGTTGAATTCATATCGTTCAAAGTCCTTGTTTGCCTGTCCAGCCAGTCTCTTGTTCAAAGCGGCAGGTCATATGTCGTTTTCTCCTGCAGTGGAATAGTCTTAAGGATTCCCTTCATCTCTTTCCCAGCCAGGTTGGTTAGGATGTCAAAGCGGGCTGTGGATTTGTCGTCCCCTACCACTTTCATGAACTCCGACAATTCTTCTACCCATTCCTCGCATCACGGGCCCCTGTCCTGTTGTGGCTGTAGTTGGAAGGGTTGTGGTCTTCTTAGGAATAGCGCTCTGGACATGGCAGTTGCTTGGGCCATTCCTTGGGCCTCCTGTTCATCTTCCATGGCTGTCTAGAATGGGTGTTCCTTTGCCTTCTCGTACCTTCTCCTTATAAAGTCCATATCATATCATACCCTGGGTTGGCTCTTTGCGGGTGACGCTTGGTCCGGCTCAGGTTTCTGACTTGTGTATGGTCTCCTCTTTTCCCTCACACCTTTGGAGGTGGAGTGTCCTTTGACGTGGGAGGTGTCCTGGGTTTCTTTTCCATCCCTGTGTACTTTGCCCGCCTCCCCCTTTGCTTGAAATGGTGGCTGGGAGTAACTGTGTGGCTGTATCGAGTCCCTCCGAGCAGCAGCAGTCCTCTGGGGCGGGGATGAGCCTTGGGGTGGGTGCACAGCACTTGGCAAATGGGAGGCACAGGCCTTACCCGTTGCAGATGCTGTAGTCTACCCTCCGGTGGATCAGTGCTGCTGGCCCCGGCATCCGGTGGGGTTGGTAGGTACCTGCCCTGTGTTGGCGCTGGCCCAGGTGGAGGTAGGAATTGCGAACTTGCCAGGAGGTTGGTGGATGGGAGGGTGCTTGGGCAGGATGTGTGCTGTCGGTGGGAATCACCTGGAGGGGACGGCCGAAGGCCGGATAGCGGAGTACTGCTGCTGTGTGAGGTATGTGTGTGGATGGATGGCGGAGTGCCGCTTTAGTGGAGTACTGAAGTGTCTTGCCTGGGCGTATCGCCCTCCTTCCCCTGGAGCCGGGATCAGCTGTGTAAATGGGAAGATTGACCCCCTTTTTCTTTTGAGCAAGGATCGGCTGTCCCGCTGGGCGGATTGACCTCCTTTCACTTATCCTGAGGCTGGGCTCGCCATCTTGGCGGGCCGGTATGACCTCCATTCCTTTTTCTTTTTTTTAAGCCGGGGTCGGCTACGTAGCTGGGCAGATTGCCATGTAGCTCCACAACTAGCAGACTGCCGTCTTGACACCGGGAGGATTGCCCTTCACACCACGGGAGGATTGCCCTTCACACCACGGGAGGATTGCCCTGCACATTATGGGCAGATTGCCCTGCACACCACGGGCAGATTGCCCTTTACACCATACCACGGGCGGATTACTCTCTTGCACCAAGGGCGGATTGCCCATTTAAGTTTCCAGAAGGCGGGATCGGTGGTGCTTCGTTGTCGACGTGGACATTTCCCTTCATCGACAGATGTTAGACCTCATGGTAGGGGCGTGAGGCCGAGTCTATTCACACCATCTACCCTTCACATCCACACTTCTAAAAGACACACAGAGCCACGTCTAGGTGCAACCTTCTTTATTTCCCTCTACATGGTTCTGATCTCCCGGGCTCTAGTAGCCCATCCTCTTCCTTCCCCTTCCCCGTGACATCTCCTTCCTCCTTGCTCTTAAGGTCACCCCAGGTCGTCCTGTGTTTAAGGCAGTCCATGGTCATTTCTGATCACAACATGGTCCGCTGAGAATTTGCAAACCAGAGCATGCAACAGATTCTTTCAGTTTCCTGAACACTATGCTGCCGAAACATTGAAAAGGACCATATTTGCAGTGCTCTGGAGGCTCCCCACGCTAAAGAGATTGAAGGATGCCACGGGGTTGCAACATTACTAAAAAAACATGTATTTCCTGGGGTCCACGGACCCAGCAAGCATATCTGCAGGTCAGGCTCAAGGGACAGACTGGGGAGGGGGGGAATTTAAGCTTAGTGATGGCTTGAGCCAGCTCTCAGAAATGACTTAAACCAATAGTCCTGAAAATTAGAGGTGCCTTTTGAATGGCCTATACCAGGACTGCACAACTAATTTCAATGGCAGGCCGAATGTACCACACAAGTCTCACACTGTGGGCTGGACTGGCTATGGGAATGAGCAGATGATAGGAGCATTACTGCAAAAATGTCAGTACAAAATTAAAACGTGTTGTTGTGCAATTTTCGTGCATTGCCCTTTTTTAACTGTAACCTATGTAATACATTGCCTTTTAATGTAATCCTTACTTTGATGTATGCGTACTATGTGACGAAATCATCTTCTAAATAGAAATAAAAGAGGAGTGTCCGGATGCAAAGACAAAAACGTACTTTAGGCCAGCACCCCATCATTAAACTCAGATGACTTCAAGGGTCATTAATAACGTCCTGAAGGGCTGCATTTGGCCTGCGGGCCTTATGTTGTGCACCACTGCCTAGGCCATACTCTGGGCAAAGTAATAGTAGCAGTAGCAGTAGTAGCATTATTAGTAGTAGTTTGTCATTTATATAGCACCTTTATTTGTATTTGTATTTTATTGTTTTAAATAACGCCTTAATCCAAGAAGCTTTACAGTTAACTACAAGAAACACATAAAACATGGAACAGTAGAAGCAAAACAGTATACATGAATCAAACCATAAGATCGGCATTTAGAACAATTTGCAAGTAAGAAAGGAGAGGAGGGGGTAGGGAAGGAAAGAGAAGGAGAGAGTAATGAGTGAAGTGAGCAACAAAAGAGGAGATCACAGGAGAGACGGGAGAAGATAAAAATAAGGAGAACACAGAGGATATTAGAAGGAGGGAGGGGATGGCGAGAGGGGGAAGGTATCAGGGAGGGGAGTGAAGAAGAAGTTCTTTCAATGAGGAGCGGAAGGAGGAATATCCCATTAGTATGGGCTCAATGCACTTGTGGGTGAATGCCCTCGGGGACCGGAGTCCAAGCATGTAGTGTGTTGGACTCAGTAAAATGCAGGTGTGCATAAGGCAGAGATAGGGGTTAGGTGGGCTGACTTTGCTCCCAGTGGCGGCTGGTGAATTTTATAAGTGGAGCAGCGTAAACTTTTCTTGCAAATATGCCCTAGCGACCGAGCATAGCGAGGGAACCCGAATCAATCATGGGTGGGTGGATTGTGGCAAGTTCTACCCCTGAGAAATGTTTAAAAATAATGGGTTAAAATGATGCATTTTAGAACACGCTTTTTAGAAAAATTGGGTGAAAAGGCAAACAGTTTGCAATTGGTTTTGTAGGGTAACGCTGTGTACAAAGGGCAGCCTCCCTCTCTACATCGCTCCGTTGCTGGCCGATCAAGACAGAGAACCAAACTTGGGTGATCTGCAACGTAACTAGGCCACAAGGCAAGCCCATCGGACCACCATGCATCAATGGCGATTATGTCTGTTTTAATAATGGGCTCCTATGTTTATTCTGCCCGCGACATTCACCCTCACCGTGCGCAGCCCCGTTCTTGCCTGCTTATCCAGCACTCAACAAATCGCTGTGGAACCGCCCAGCTCGCCCTAGACCAGCTATAGCTTTCACTCAGACACAGCCAATATCTCCAATATTTTTGCCGCCCTGACCATACACTGCTCAAGTAAGCTAAAGTAAGGCTCTAGTAGGACCCTGCACTCACCAGCACCCCCACCACTTGCGCTTCTGCCAGAAGTCCAGCACTGACCCCTGCTGGACCCAAACTGTCCTACCTTACCGCTTACAACATGCTCAGCAGCCACCCCACTGGCTCAGCACCTAAATGCACTTTGAACCCCCCGACTCACCACCTTACTATGTACTACAACCATTGTCCTAACTACGCCAACTCACATCCTACAGCACATCCTTGCCTCACTTCAGAACAAACCACCATCAGCCACCTCACCCCCGTGCGTACATTCTACATACTCACCTTGACTGCACAATCCTTTGTAGACACCCCAGCCACGACTACCTTCAGAAATACCTTTTTATGCCGCAGAACCTCAGTAACCTGCCTACCACCATCATAACCCACAAGGCTCACCTCAGTGCCAGAACCATGACACCAAACCCAAACCTCAGTACCCACAAAAGCCAAACACCTATCTATATGCCATACCAAACAACCCAGAGTCAAACTAACCTTGCCTATGTGGCAGAGACTGTAAGCTTCACTATATGTACAGTCTCCTTACCAAACCTACGTGGTCTTCATCACCTAAGTAAAACACCTCCCACACAACCCACCATCATAGACACACTACAGGCTAAGACTCACACTACAAATCTAACACCACCCAAGCTCAGGAATACAAATGACACCCTGATGAACTTACAAACAACATATGCAAAGCTGCCCCCTAGGCTCAACTACTTAAATGCAGCCCTCATTAATGCCAGATCGCTTCCTGTGCATGCATTAGACATAAATGACCTTATCAGATGCCAGGAATTAGACCTCCTAGCCATCTCAGAAACCTGGCTCCACTCTGCCTCGGGACCTGCACTCCTCCTAGCTCTACCAGAGGGATTCACTATACTCAGATAGGACAGAATGGAATCCAGAGGCAGAGGCATTGCCTTCATCCACAAAGACTCCCTCCAACTTTGACTCACCCAACCCCCAGTGTTAAATAATTGTGAATTGCTTTCGCTCAAACTCATAGCTTCCCCATCAGATGCAATCACCATCCACATTATATATAGACCACCCGGGCCCCCATAACCCCTTTGAAGAAGACCTCCTACATTCCATTGGAATTAATCTCAAACCTAATTTTAGAATCATACTCCTAGGTGCTCTCAACCTAAACCGTCTCGATCCTCACAATTCAACTGCAGCCACACTGGCAAATAATCTCACAGAACTAGGTTTCACGCACATCAAAGGGAGATCTCTAGATTGGGTATCAGACCGCAATGGCCAACATTTCCATCATGTCCATCACCCCCTGCCCATGGTCAGACCACCACGTCATGTGCTTCTCTGCCCCACTACTAAAACACTCAATGCCCAATACTAAGAACCTACCACACCCTTTGCACAAAGTACTAGAAACTTCACAAAATACTCCATTGCGCCCCTCCTTACCCCCTTTGCCTCCGAGCACACTGACTATACCAACCCAGAACTCCTAGTCAACCTCTACATCACCACCCTCACTATAAAGTAAATACAGTTGCCCCTCTCTTCCTGAGAAAAGCCATATCTATAAGTCATATAAACTCCTGGTTCTCCTCAAAAACATCGCCTACCACCAAATCCACATTCACTAACCTAACAAATGTGGGGTGAAATAGCCCTGAATGTCATAAATAAAGACCGGACTGAGGGCTTGCCAAAATTAATGGCCTGTTTTGAACTAAAATGGAAATAAGGCCCTGCAAGTTCAATGCAAAAAGGAGCAAAATTAAGCATCAAAACATGGAGATGCCTAAAAATGTTCATTGCCTTACACAAGGCAAAGGCATGAGACAACTTGTGCAAAAAGCCTTGGAGAGCTGAAGTCATATTGTCAGAAACGGCAGTATCCAGAATGTTAAATGAAAATGCCAAGATTGTGTGCAAGCCTGCGCAGCATAATGGAGCCGGTCACTGTGACAGAAACAATTGCGTGCAAAATCTGTTTTTCCCTTTCAGTTAAAGATATGCTCCTCAAAATTTGTGCATGAATTGTAATAGATTAACTGGAGTTCTATCCATCAGGAGCCCATCGCAGAGGAAACCATAAATCACAGAATCTACAAGGAGATGTAAACTGCAGCAGAATGGAGGTTTCACAGCTGAAACATCCCCAAGTGACATTGCAATTGTGCCTTTAAAATTAACAAATTAAGCATTTAGATGTACAGCTAAAGTCTCTAGATATATCATTATGTTGCCATTCTGTTTGCAGGAAACTACTTTTGCAAGGGTTTATATGTTCAGATTGTGTGCATTTCAAGGGTTAGGTAAAAGTAAAATGCTTTCAGCAGAAGCAGGCCCAAATCTTCGTTCCTAGTTTTGTTTCTCTGCTGTGGGTCCTTAAATGTGAAACTCGATTTCAAAGCCCTTTATCATAGGAATGTAAGTCAGGTTACCCCTTCAAACATGAGGCCATACTGTTAAAAATACAAACCAAAGGCTGGTAGAGATCATTTTGGTGCAGGGGGCGAGATAAGGAATTGCCCTGCTCCCCAGCTTTTATGACTCAAACCACTTAGGCTGTAATAAAGCTGGCCATTAGCCATTGAAGCCTTGGGCTAATCTAAACATAGGAACCCCTCTTAATGTCACAGCGAGTAACAGATCCATCCCAAGGGTGGGGGCCAGAGCTAAGGAATGGTTTCACTACCATTGTACAAAATGGGAGATATGCTGTTTATAGGATATCTTTGGCAATATTGATCGCACACTATTCATGTTCGGATTTCAGAAAAGCTGAAAGTGAGCCGCTTCTGGTGAGCCAAAAATGATTTTGGTGACACCAACATACCAAAGGTTATGAAGAAAAACTTGATGTGGCTCTCTGTATAAATGTGAAAACCATAACATTTTGAGAACATATGTAAAATGTGATCCATATTCCGCCCACCGAGTGCCATATTTTCCATTAATATAGTTCAGGAGTAAATGAGAAAATACTATAGCTTCGCACCAGTAGGTCACACAGACACTTGACAAAGTTAATGCGATTCACTGAAAAATGTAGTATTCAATATCGGCCCACAGATGGGAGGGAACCCTTGAACACTGTCCAATCCATTCTGCGAGAACTATGACACATAAGTGATGTCACTTGCCTTATATATAAGTCACTCTGCCTCAACTCAGGACTCTCCCTACCAAATATTGAGGTGTGCAGCAGACAAAATCTAGAACCATACTTGCAGAGTAAGGCCTAAATCTTGGAGTGGAGCCAGGAGCTGTAGTAGTTGGATTGGGACCATTTTGTAGGACAGAGAGAATCCTGACTGACCCATTGATTGTCCCAGCAGTGATGTTCTGATGCCCCCTGATGTCCATCGAGCCCTCTCCTGTAAGTATAGACTTCCCCCGCGATAGATTAAATAAGCCCTATCCTCTTCAGCATTACCATAGAAATACCCCCATGGAAATATCCCCTATCTTATTTGTTGGTGCAATTCAGTCATTTTCCTATTGACAAATCCTTTACTTGTCTGTCCATTGTAGTATTTTTCCCATTGAAAAATCCTTCGTTTGCCTGTGCATTTCAGTAATTTCCCACTGAACAATCTCCAGTTGCTTGTGTAGATCCTTAGTATATTTTTCTCAGTAAATCAATTAATTTCCACATTTATTTCACAGGACTGGGATAGTTGGAATTTGAAACCAAATATTTCTTCCCAGTGCCTTGTGAGTTATTATAGTTGTGAAGTTTCCCCCAAAGAAGTAATTTCACTGTGAGCTGAAAAACGAATATCTGTGTATTTCAATTGTGTCCTACAAAACGAATTTCTACCTGTATTTTCTCCTGGCTCTGCCATCCTAAATTGATTTTCCTATTGCGAGTTCCCTATTGCCAAGAGCTTGTCTGTCACTTGCAGCTTTATTAAAAACAAATGTCATTTGCATTTTCTTTTCCATGGAAATTTAGCTGAACTTTTTACAAAATGTTTTTACTAGTCTGTTCCTCTTCCCCTACTGTGTAGTGATAACGCATTTCCAATTGTTTTCCATTTTCACTTGTCCATTTGTTGCTTATTCTAAAAATCGATGTTCCTCTTATGTACTAACTAGTATGTTCTAAACCCCTAATTATCTTCTAAATATAGCAGCACAATCCCATAACAATTGTTCTAACTAGTTAAAAACCCATGTTCCTGGTGCAGAAAAACGAAGTGTCCTATTCATTGCTGGCTCTCATTGTTTCTGAAAGCCCCACTAAAAATCCGATTTTAAACTTGTGTTCCCATTCCTTGCCACTGCCTTCCATTCAAAGCTGACAAGCCTAGCGCGACGAGGGTTGTTCGGACTCAACAATCCTTTGTGCGTGCATTCACTTTCCTGGGGGTTGCATTTGTTTTCATGGTGTTTTGACCTGTTTTAATGGTAGTGATGAGAGAAGTAAACATTACATACTTGTTATATACATGTTTAAGTTGTCTTAGTGTCCGGCTTGACCAGGAAGTACTCTGAAATGTGTGGTGGGAGACCTTGGTGGCCGTTGTAACCATTTATTCTATTTTTCTATCAAATTATAAATGAATAAAATATTAATTGATAACAAACCGACCTGGTTCAACTTCCTAGTCTACCGACACGGGGTGCTTGTGGAGATTGGGTACGAGACTGGTTGGAGGCCTCCTTAAAAAGAATCCAGTATGTAAAAATAAAAAGCGTTTTTTTTGTGCACCACTTTCATTGGAGGAGAAAGAGATCCCCGACTTGCTTGTGCTGTATAATATATTGTGACACTAAAGATAACAAGCAAGCTATCATAGAGGCCAAAGCTTCAGCCTACAACTCAAGGATTTCAAACACAAAGTTGAACTTGCAGGAGCTCTTCAAAATATTTAAGGAACTTGAGACCCCTATGATCCAACTAACACCCTCGTCAAGGATAAAACTTGGTGCAGCAGGATGTGATGCGCACCAAATTAATGTCTCTTCAACTTAAAATTGCCAAGAAACAAGCAGCTACCACCACCCCAAACTTGCCCTCCCCTACAAGATCACATCACTCCATTCCCACATTCACTTTCATAAATGTCACAGGGGAGTAATCATGAGGACGATGCCTCAAGCTTAGTACCAAATTGCTTAAAAGAATCTTGGGTACTCCCACTGCTAAAGAAACCCTCCCTCAGCCTTCTATCCCCTAACAACTATTGTGTGATTACCACCGTACGATTTCTTCTCAAGATCCTCGATAGGGCAGTCTAAATAAAAATTCAGGCTTAACTTGAAGACCTTTTGTTGTAACACATAATAACAGAAGGCTGGATTATTTCAAAGTTATTCCTAACGCTGAGTCCCTAGCACAAAGTTAAATGACCCTATCTGTAAAAAATCTTGTGTCAATTGGTTGACCGCCCTATTAAGTGCTGCTGAGCCGACTACAAGGGATGTCGATATCCTGACCCTATCCTCTCTAAAACACTTTCCTAGTGCCTATAAGTGCACACAGACATGGAGGTCGGTATTTTGTATTTAATCTTTCCGCCCCACAGCGTGCGTCTTATCATTAAAACAAAAAGATGACTCTTTGACCAATGGTCAATAGAGGTATTTAAAAACAACAACCTATTTTCTCACCACTGTGATGTAGTGGAGAGTGTGTGGTGATAACTAGAGCAATATCTTTTAACAAACCCTATTCTTTATTTATAAGGGTATTGTAGTCTGGGTTATCGGCCAGTACTCTTAAACAGTCAACCGGTTTCAGCGGGATTCTTGAGTAGCCGCTTTCTTCAGGACGAATACTAGTTTAGATTCTAGTGTTCTCAAGGTGTCTTCAATATTATGAAGTGTTTGAGGCTGTCTCTGTGGTCCAGAATAGATGAGGTGGAATAATCCCTGATCCTCTATATGTCGAAGTACTGAAACATGTAGTTGGTTTTATGCTGCAGGTCTTTTGGCCTCAGCTGCATTTAAGTTCTGTTTTCTGTTTTCGACGTGCAATTCTGCGTGAGGAAGATGTGTGGCTCTCTCTTCTTTCCCGAATTGTTCTCACTGGTATGCAACCAACTGCTGTGTTCGACAAATAAAAAGTGGGGCAGCCACCCAGCGAGGCTTCAAACTGTCTCCTAATCAGTAACAGGATCTTATGGGATCTCTGTTTGACCTAAAGATGTCCAAAGCAGCAATTGCATGATGGAAGTAGACAAGGCAAAATCTGTCAGGGTAACTGAAACAATTGGCTTGTCTAAATGTGTGCGGCCTCTCGGAGAAATGGGATGAATACATCTCCGTACTGCAAGAAGGTGATCCGTAAACTCCGCGCATGCGCTTAAAGTTGCATGCACATGGATTGTAACTACTTGAACACCACCACATCCTAGGAATAGCCAGTCAGGCTTCGACCCAGGACATGGCACAGTCGGCCATCCTCAACCTAAAAATATAACTAAACACTCAAATATGAAGGGAAATTAGCCATCATTATTCTCCTAGACCTATCTGCAGCTTTTGATCTGGTCGACAATGAAATCCTTTTTCACCACCTCACCTGCTCTGCCAACTTCTCTCTGAACGCCACATCCTGGATCAACTCCTTTCTAACCAACATATCCATGAGATTCCTCTCCGATACGTACAGCACACACCCCCATACCCATACCATGCAGGATCCCCCAAGGGTTCTTTGTCTCCCACTCCTTATACAACATCTTCACTAAGCCCCCCTTTTGTCTTGCTAGATTCCTTGGGTGTCTCGTACACTAACTATGCAGGCGACATCCAAATCCACCTCTCACTATCCGGATCTTACACAATTGATTCCCTGACCAAAAACAAAATGTACTCCACGTTTCAAACTTGGATGGCAACCAACCACTTATGCTTGAATGAAATGACGAGAAGAAAGATTCTGCTGGTAGGTTTGCCCCTCCCTACTCGAAAAATTTGGTAGGGATTGCAATGCCTTCCTCATTGATGGTCTACGGATACTAATATACACGTCAGTGAAAACACTAGAAGTTCACCTCAGCGCTACCCTGTCCTTCACTAAGCAAGTGAAAGCAATAGCCTCCTCAGCCACTTAAACCACAAAAATCATTATCGCAGCTAGGCGTTTCCTCTCCCGAGCAAGCTGCCTCATCATTGCAAGAGCCATCATTGGAGCAAGACTAGACTATTGTAATGTCTTTCTAGCCGGAACTTCACAACACATTTTGAACAAACTCCAGGTCATCCAAAATAATGCCCTCTGAGCATCCCTGAACATATCCAAAAGAGACTGAATCTCAGACACCAGGAGAAAAGTCCATTGGCTACCCTTTCCATCGTGCACAAATGCCTATCTGACATGGCTCCACTTTACTTATGCCATAAGATTGAAAGATCCACTTCCATCAGACCAGTAAGAGCAGTTTATGCTAACCGACTAAACATGCATGAGACAAAAATGGTCTAGAGGAGCAGGCTCCAGCTTCCAGTCAGTGGCAGCTAAAGATTGGAACACCCTTCCAACTCGCTACTCCCTACTGTGTTCACCTATCACATAACGTTCCCTCAAGTGTAACCGGTTGCAACAGCGCCCTGATGCCCATGGGCTTGGGCGCTTTACAAATGAAAAAACAAAAAATAATCAGTTTGGCAGTCTCCCCACGTAATGGCATACTCTAATTTGTTCTACCATTCAAAATGCATCCAACAATATGAAAACATGTCCAAACATTTCCAAACTGGCTGCACCAAAATGCCAGTCTAGCTACATAATAATACTTATCATGCTTGCTTTATCAAAGATGTCCAAAACAACATGTCATGCCAGAGTAAGAAATGGATAGATTGGCAGCACCAAAATGTCAGTTCAGCCATGGAATAACACTAATTATGCTTTCTTTATCAATTAAGTCCAATACAAATGTCATGCCACAGTAGGAATAATACCTCTGATCATGCTTTCTTTATCAAATTTGCTCAATACAAAATGTCATGCCAAAGTAAGAAATGCCTAGACTGGTTGCATAAAAATGCCAGTCTAGATGAGGAATAGCACTTATCATGCTTGCTTTAACTTAGATCCCCAATACAAATTTTCATGCCGTAGAAAGACTATTAACACAGATCATGCTTGCTTTATCGAAGATGCTCAATACAAAATGTCATGCCAGAGTAAGAAATGGCTAGACTGGTTGCATAAAAGTGCCAGTCTAGCTTGGTATAACACTTGAGCTAATTTTACCAGAGATGGTCAGTACAAAAATGCCATATTTCAATAGGAAATGGCGAGACTGTGAGGGGTCAGAAATGTTATGTCGACCACATTGTGAAGTTTTCTCAACATATGCAATTTTATTAGGATATTCGGTTAGATGGCTGCGTCACTAACTGTACCGGGACGAGGATCTCCCTGCCTAAAATAAACTAAAGGAAACACTATAACAAAGGATATCTCTCCCTCACACTGAAACATACAACAAATAAACAAGGTATTACATGGTAGTTCAAACAATAATAATTGAGTTAAATAAGTAACCAAAATCTCTTTTCAGAACCTGGGCGAACTCCCTGTATCCAGGTTTTAAATGTGATTCTGCATCAAAGTTCAAAAAAAGAACACAAGGAAATTCCAACCAAGTTCCAATGTAGTCTGATGTAAGTTCAACTTGTCAACAGAAAGTTCCAACACAAAGATTATAAGATACTTCTTCTCTGAACAGTCCTTGAGTTCTTCAATAGCAACAAAGTTTATATTGGTCAAGATAATTTGCCACTTCAATAACTCCAGGAAATATAACTTCTCCACAACCGCCTTTCTTGGATTTGCCTCCAGCACTACTAAAACAAAGTCTCTGTCAGGACCACTTTGTAGCCCTTTGCCAACTTTCAATTGGCCTGCTTCCTTGCCAGGCCTACAATCTCCAGAGGTTTCCACTCGGGTATACTCCATGCTCAAAAGCATTTAACAAGAAGAAATGATCCTTATATTCAATGTCAACTGACAAGAGATTATAACCGCATCACAACATTCAACATTTGACAGCTTTAAGACTCTCACCTTTTCAGGGAAGACAAGATTCACATTTGTGCTCTTAAACACTTTTTTGTAATTGATGTTCCTTTCCTTCTGGATACCAGAAAGGTAGCCTTTTGCCACTCTTGTTTCCCCACTTTACATACAACCAAAGACTGACAGGGATAGGGTCTCCTACCTCTCCCCGGGTTTTGACAAACTGTGGGTATTGTGAGAAACCAGAGGGTATTCTCACTCCGAATCTCCTGGGATACTCTATGAAGGGTGCCAGAGAAAGGCCATCGCTTGACCCTGGGGTGGACAATTGAGGGTGCATCACCTGGATAAAGGGTCTCTGAGTATTGGAAGTGAGGTGCCTTTAGACGAGACATGGTACCCCCCTATGCTTGTGATGATTAACCTACCACTGACCTTTATGGGTTATTCTAGGAGTGTTCCCTTCCATTTCCCTTCTGGAATACATTCAAGTACTGAGACGAAGAAGACGCGACGGAGTAGTAAAGATTACCTACTCTCCACATTTTGGTACTGGGATGAAGAAAATGCATGAAGGTCAGTCATGTCCTACTAATGAGAGTCAGGCAACAATAATGGATAGATCACACCTGCAGTCCATTACTGGATCACAGGTGTACAACAGGTGGAATTATGAAGTATCCAAGAGAGCATTGGAAGAGGAGAGCAGTGGAAGAAGAAACTGTGCGGGAGCAAGAGAAGCCAAGATGTTGGAATGCCTGCTGAATCACTGGGGAGCCTGCCATAGGAATATTGCAGGTCGGAGAAGAGCCTGGATATAAGGCAGCAGAAGGAGCTGTCAGACTGTGCCAGTGACACTAAGCACGATAGCAGGAGTGTGCTGCGAGGAGCACCCAGCAAGCAGGCTCTCCCGCAGAAGGAAAGAAGGCATTTGGAGGAGCTGCAATGCCTGGGTAAGTGCCAGGAAATTTCAACAAAAAGGTTTGCTGCTACCTGGTGGTGACAACCAAAGTGGCTATATTATTTAAAGCCTAATTGGTTCAACCAGTAATTAAAATAGGACTAACGATCAAGTCATTCGAATTAGGTGCCAGAAGAAAACACACAGACAGCCAAGCAGGTATTGAGGTTAAAAAGGGGAATTGTATGTTTTCTTTTTGCAAACAATTTGTGCACATATTTAAGAGGAATAACATGGAAAATGGAAATAGAGACCAACATGTTAGTGATTTGAGAAGGCTGAAATAAAAAGGAGGTGTACAGAGTCTAGACCCCAATAGTGGGAGTACCCGTGATGGTAAAAAACTAGTAGTTACACATAAACACAAATAAACACATAAAAGAAAGAAATACTTTCGTCATATGAGGACATAAATGAAGACATTCAAATGGGAGTCATTTTCATCATATGGAGTTATTTCATAGTGTAGCAAACTCGTTATGTTGCATTAATAACATCCAAAAGGAAGTCATTCTCATCATGTGGAAAATGTTGCTTACTCAACAGGGGACAAACACTTATAGCAAGGGGTGCCACCTGTATCTCAATGGTTGCAAATTGGCTGGATAAAAGGAAGATATGTGCCCACTTGTCAAGATCGCGTTTCAGTGGCGATAACGTTGAAATTAAGGAGGGCCGCCTTCATCAGGGCGGAGAACGTGGACCCTGTAAGGTAAAAGAAATCTTAAGCCTGTGTGTATTTTTCTGGCACCTGGAACTGACAGCTAAATCAGGAGAGGGTAATCTAACTGTCAAGAAGTTGAAAGGCAAGAAAAAAATTATCTCAGTGGAAGAAAAAAAAGCTTACCATGGGAGCGTGGGGTCCCCTTTTCCTCACTGGTGGGTCCCGTACAACTGCACCCACTGTGCCTGTCCTCGTCTAATGTGTGGTTGTTCAGAAAGATTTGTGTTCCGAGTTGATAGCAGCGTTATCTCGAGAGTGATGAGAGACACTATGCAGAGAAACAGGAAACTTCTTTTATATCGATGTTTTTTCTATGTGATTGGCTGGCCAACTTATTACAGAGAGGACCGATTGTGTCCGGGGAGGAAAGGAATGGAGAGCGTAGGAAAACGAAAGAAGACTCACCTAATCAGGCCTCATAACAGGTGTGACGATTTACCCGACTGGTGGTTGAACATATGCAGAGGATAGTAGACAGCCGCTGAAGTGTGGCTCAGAGACTGGACGGAACAACCATTAGGCGGAGTCGTGCTTGCTATGCGGCCCCGTTTGTAAATTAATGGCCACTGGGCCGATGTCACCCACGTGGAGCTGGATTGTTACGAGAAATGATAACTGCCGGAAAGAGGAAAACAAGAGAAAAGACGTTCCGTTGGTATTGCGTATGGTGATATATACAGCTAAGTATATGAATATGTATGTGTACACACTCTCAGAAAAGTCGTTCAGTTTACCTTGTTGTAATGCTTAACGATGCGTGGATTGCGTGCAGGAAACACTTGGGGGCGACTGCAGTGATCATTGCTTGGGTGGCTCCCCGACTTGTGAGCAGGGCTCCACGAGGGAATGAAGAGACACCGCTTCTCTCAGTGCAGTCCTGAAAGAATTGTTGCCATGACGACCTGGGGTTTAGTATGGGCGTGGGTAATGGGCAATTTGAATGCGGACAAGTGAGAGCCTAAGGTGTGTTGAACAGTGGGCCAATCTCGCACAGGGTCTACCATGTACCGTAAGGGTGTGCATGGGAGCACCAATCAGCGATGCAAACCTGAATTGGTACAAGTGTTCAGGTGCCGTCGATCCGGCCCAATTATGTGAGCCTGCACGTACGAGTGCATACTTGTCAGGCAAATGAACACACACATAATGAGTACTTTAAACCAATTGTACGAAGGTGCACAGAGCCACCAGATCAAGAAACTTAACGAAGTGGGTATTTTGTTCAGAGTGATGGGCAATCGTCCAAGTTGGACAAATTGTCTCCACCATAACCAGTTACGAACTTCAATGCGGGGGCACGTCGCAGGCTGAGAAAGTCAACTTCTGTATTGTAACAGATAGGCAGGTCCAATTGGACCTGTATGCATTGGGGAGGTGATGGGAGGCCCATGGGAGTGTATCAAAACAGTATAACAGATAGGCTGTTACAATGGGTCTTGTATTCAATAGGGAGGTAACAGGGGGCACATAAGAGATTCAAAACCCTTGTTAAAGTTTAGTGTTAAGTGTGTATATCATTGTGAGCTTGGAGTGAGTGATGGGCTGTATGAGCAGGTGTATTGGTCTGGAGCTGCAATGCTGGTTGTGAGTTTTTGTCCACAGGTCGAGATCTGCATTTTGGGAGTTAGGATGAGGCAAAGGATCTCAGAAAATCAAAAGAGTAGGTGTGAGGAAGAAATTGTTAATTGAGGCCATGATCAAAGGTGTCCATCCTGTGTATCCATCTGTATTCAAAATCCAGTAGGCGACCTTGTATATTTGGACCAGTCTGGACCCTTTCTAAAACCCACCATTTCAAGTCATTGGAGGTATGGTAATTCTTGATGTAATGCTGCACCAGGGGGAGGACAGGTTCTTGCATCAAATTCGTGACAGTGTTTGGATAGCCGGGTGCTGATGTTTTGCATAGTTTGACCCATGTAGCGCATTCCGCAGGGAAATTCCATGCAGTACACAACTTGATTCATTTTACAATTAGACAGATCTTTCAATGTCCAAGTCATTTGTCCAAAGAGGGACTGTTGGATTTTCCTGGTAAACTGGCAGACCGAACATGAGCCACAGGGATAGTGCCCTGTTGTGGTCCGGAGATTCCAGAGGCTTGTCTGTGGGATCTCTTTTGTAAATGATGCGTGGACTAGGTGTTCCTTCAGGTTGCGTGATCTTTTGGAGGCAAAAGTGGTTCTGGTTAATCAGGTATACTCAATCTAGCTATTGGGCAATATTTCAGAATTATTTTTTTTAATATCGGAAGTGTGTGAGCCGTGGGTGATCACACATGTGATTCAGTCCATTTTATCTTGTGGTTGTACTTCTTAGGGAGTGAGTATAGACTCACGATCAGTAAACCTCGCCCGCTTTTTAGACTGTGATACTAATTCATTTGGGTAGCCTCTTTGGCGCAGCCTCACACTGAGGGATTATGCATTATGGTAGAAGTCATCCGGAGACGTACAGTTGCTTCATACTCTAAGGAACTGCCCATAGGGCAGGTTCTATTTGATGTGATTGAGATGGTTACTAGTAAAATGCAATAGTGTATTCCGATCAGTAGGTTTACGGAACAGATTGCAAATTAGTTTGCCCTCATGATGGCTAATTCTGAGGTCCAGGAAGTGTATAGTGGAATTGTTGTAATCCATAGTGAACTGGATGTCACTACTGCATGTGTTAAGCCAGGTGAAAAAAGCTCTGAGCGAGTCTTCAGGCCCTTCCCATATAAACATGACATTGACAATGCATTGTCACCATTGTCTGATGTTATTATGCAGCCAGGGATTTAGTTGACTGGAAATATACTTTTTTTCAAAAGTTGCCATAAAAAGGACATCTAGATTCGGGGGGAATGGGGAGGGGAGGGGAAGTGGCACCCATAGCGGTTCCCTTAAGCTGCAGATAAAACTTGTTGTTGAATGTGAAGACATTTTTTACAGAGGGCCAAGGTCATCAATTCAATAATGACTGATGGTGGAACCCGGGATTCTAAATTAGTCTCAATTAAATGCTCATAAACACAGTCAATGGCAGCAGACTGGGGAATGCTGGTATACAAGGACTTGATGTCCATAGTTACCAGGTACTGGGTGGTGGGGTCAAAGGTAAGGTTTTCAAAAATGTGTATGCTGTGCGTAGTATCCCTGATGTAGGATTCTGTTGTGGTGCTCATGTGCTCATGGACACTTTACTCCCAGGGAGCTTGGAAAACCCACAAACACAGTAGCAGGATGTGGAATCAAATTAACTTACAATACATGAATAACAAAGTGAATGAAACAAATGAAAATGATCTCTAATGAGTACCAAGCTGAATGAAATGTACAAAGTTCAAAAGAGTGTGTGCGTGTTTTTTTTTTTTTTGGGGGCTAAGGGGGTGGGCATGGAATTTTTTTTCTGTACATCTATGATAAATGTCCAGTAAAGAAATGCCATCCCTGTCCCCTGCCTCACAGAAGGGGAGTTAATTTTGGCTAGTGGGCATTGCAGCTGTACAACGATGTCATTTTAAAAATGCTGTTGTAGATGAGCAGGTAGACGCTATTCTGCCAATTCCCAGCCCCCTCTCTGCTGTCATAATAGAAAAATCAGAGAAAAGCGATAGATGGGACCCCCTGCATCGTTCATATACGGCATTGATTGCAAGAGAGACATTATGCACCCAGACAGCCATGCAGAATGTACCCTCGCACTGAAAGGGTGGAAGGATGTCGCATGGAAGAATGTCGCCTGCCAAGATGTCAGAACGCACCTGTGGACATCATGGACATACTTTAAAGTGAAATGAGAGGAGTACAAAGTGATGTCATGAAGAAGATATTTGAATCTATGATGTAATTATATGAAAATACTAAGTGACAACGTAACAGAAGCCCTAAGATAAACATGTAGCCAAAGCTAAAGTAATCATGTTTCTAAACAAGATAAAATAACTTTCTGACCAATAACTGTAAATATGCTAAAGCAAGGTAGAAAGAATATGTATAGAAGCTTGCTATAAAAGGATATATAATGGCAAGGACAGCCATACTAGGAACATGAATGCTGGTTCACGTTGAATTTAACTAAACTACCTCAGAGACAGGCCGAGGCTGTAGAAATCAGGAGACGTATGAAAATAGCTTGGTGTGCAGAGCCGACGAGTCAATGTTTGCCCAAAGATGCTATTTTCAAAGGATAAGCACAGAGCTCAAAGATAATCTCTGAATGTGAGACATTCTTCATAGATGAAGGAAGATGAAAACATCTCAGAGTCAAACTGCTGGTCAATTAAGTGTACAACGTTCACAGAGTGAGCAAGTCCCTAGAGGCCAAGAGGAATAACAGCACCATCAATAATAAAATCAAATAGCAGTAAATGAAAGGCTGAAATTGACACATTCATGGCCTCTTCACATGTGACTCAGAAGTCGAAAACAAAGGCTATTCATTAAAGCCCTAAGATAAGATAGTGGTGTGCTCACACACCCTTGAATGTTCCATGACAGCGAGCAGACACAAGGGCAACTATAAATGGAAGACTTTGGCTGATGGCCTACCGATGAGAGATGGACTAATTGGGAACATAGGGAGTAGTATGATGGGATCCAAACACCTAGGTTTCATTTCAATCAGTGGGGCTAAGGGAAAAAGTAGCACACAATGCCACAGAAGCCAATGCACTGTTGTCCGCTATAATCAGTACTATATGTATTAAAAGGTAGTTCAAGGCGTGCCCTACAGATAAGGGGTAGCCAATGATGCACTCATCCTTATATGTTCTATAAGTAGATATGTTCCCTTCCCTAGATAGGTTTGGTATTCTGCCACGTATAATGGGATCATAGATGATGCATATTGGGGTATAAGGCCTCCATGTAATCAAGTTTGTTTGCGAGTGTGCATGCATCAGTGCGATGTCTGCCAGTTGACCCTGCCTTATTCAATCATAATAAATTAGTACCCTGCCATATTCTTTGAGTCTGTCCAATTGTTTGGTCTAAGATTATTATTATAATTCCATCTAGCACAACAGATGCTTCAAGGTGCTAGAGCACACTGTTGTCATACCAACTTCTTCACACCCCTCTCGCAAAAATGAATTCCCTAGGACAGCACAAACACACATACTCACACTACACAACATTAATTTCACACACAGCATGCACTTGCCACTAGCTCAATCACACGCGCACCCATCTTTATATGCTCACTCATAAGAATATACGCCTCCATTTACATATTTAAATAATTAACATAATAAACGTACCTTCTGCCCGCTAGTCATGAAGTTTGTTTCCTCCATACGCTCGAGCTCCCTCATAGCATGAGCACGAGCCAGCACCCAGGCTCCTGCGCATGCGAGTTGGTTAGGAAGCGCCCCGCGATGTCTGTATGTGGGTGAATGCTCAGGTGTGCCCCATCGCACTTACAGACATGCAGTTCCCCAGCCAGTATTTTCAATGAGATATGCAAGGATGGGGAAGCAAAACACTGCCAAGTCTTTCATGGCTCATTGAACAGTTCAGCCAGGCCAGGAACTCTACTTCAGCTGCAAAAAGCAGCTGAGGCAGCACTCAGTTTTAGACTGGACAGCTCCTCGGCTCCTCCATAATGGGTGAGAGTGACGGTGGGCGCACATTATGGATGAGCTGCCCCTGTGTGCTCCATTAAGCAACCTTAAGATACTCTGGCATGTGGATGGGTGTTGGGGGAGGTCGGGAGATTTAGGGGTCCACCATGCTAGAGGTTGTCTATGGACATGCCATGGCCACTGGGGGTGCCGATCATGGCTGAAGGTCATACTTGGGGCGAAAAGTATGCATCTACTGGCCATTATCAAAGGCCCTGCCAATTGGCCACAGTGACCATGCATCATGAAGTATGCCAACTTTGCTTTTATCTTTTCTGTATGAAACATTCTGGGCTTGATTTTTTATGACTCAGATTTAGAAATAGCAGTTAAAATAGGGACATGATATTAACAGATTATCAAGCTGGGTGCAATACAATATCCAAACCATATAAATGTTCATTTTGATACCTAACCCATACTTTTATATTTTAGCAGCAGCAGGAACAATGAGAAAAATACAAAGATATACTAACATATGTTCGTATGGCTTTGGGTTTGACTGTGGTTCTGTGAGTAGTTTTACAGACTTGATGAAATTAAGAACTGTTGCCCGAATAATCCACTGAAGAAATAAGACCAACTATTAACCAACAGATAGAAGGTACTGTCCAAAATAAGACAACTACAACTATACCTAATTCAGTCCTGATAGACATTTTACGACAGTACTAGTAACTGGGCATGTCTGTGGGCGATGCCCAGTGGTCACTTTGAGTGCCTTTGGTGTGCCAGGGGCATGGCCTAAGGCCAAACTGCAGACTTCTCCGAACAACAAAAACTTCCCCAAGCTATAGTGTAATGCTCAGCGATAGATCTCCCTCACTTGTTTTGGGTGTCTGTCAGGCCATGACATTGTTATCCTCTAGCAAGAGTAACGCTCCTGGGCTAGCCCATTGTACGTTTCCAGAGTGTTGTCAAACCATCCTGATATAAGGGTATTCTTAGGGTCATCTCAGCAGCTGCTGTCTGGGCCTTCACCCCGTCCTCCTCCCTCCTAGTTTCTAGCCCCCATATCACACTAACTTTGAAACTGTGAAAGTGCAACACTGGACGATGTTAGCACTAGGGCAAAAATTGCCCTGACAAAAAAGCCTAAGATAGTCTTTGAATCCGGGAGGATACCTCAGCGGCAACTTGCTCGCCATGGAAACAGGACGACATGAAGCAACACAGATTCTATCCCCGTGTCCGCACTTAGAAACCTCTGGGTATTAAGCGTGTTATAAATACGCAACTAAGGCATATTCCTGTAACAGCGCCTCGATGCCCCTGCGCTGTGTGAGCGCTTTAAAAATGCAAATAAATAAATTTCTGCAGCAAGGCAACATTTTCCATAGTGCTACTAACATCCCATATTCCATATACACGAGGGAAAACATTGCTTTGATGCAGACTTGCATTGAAATAATGTTATTATAAACCAGGACAATTGTTGCCCTAGTGCTAATATGGTGCAACATTGAAATTGCATTAGGGCAAAGCTTCTGTAAAGAGGCAGACACATTGTTGACATCCTTCCTTCCCTCTCGGTCTCTGCTCCACCCTCCAGAGACCACACAGCTGGCAACAGTGCGCAAGAACCTTTAACATAACACCTCATGCAAATCCCTGGTGCCTTTCATAGCACCCTGGATTAAAGTAATTATTCCATAGTGTTTCCGATTGTTTATTCCCTAGTTTCATTCTTTTCCAAAGCAGTGATTGGTTATTCTCCCTTTTCTTTTTATCCCTTTCAGGTGTTTTTCTACTTTTACGAAGGCTGATCAGATGTCACTTCGCAATGTGTCCCTTTTGGTCACGAACTAATTAGGGCTAGAGCAGTGGACGTCGAGGGAATAAATACCGACTGCCATTTTTAAGTCAGGAGTAATGAAAATGTCTGGCCTGTGGCTCTGCAGTGAGGAGCTGCGTCTCCTTGCTGAATCGACGCCAGACAGTGCAGGCGTCGAAGGAAGAGAGTAAGCAGATTCATTCAACCACTATAACTCAACACAAAATGAAAGGCTGCATATAACAGTCAGTGCCTGCAGTTGCATACCTAGTTCCTGAACAAGTGTTGGGACACGTGATATAGACGAGAGATGTTAGAGGCTCAGATATGCTTAGGAACTCAAAATAGAGACATCTTTCACAATGTGTGATTTTGGCCAATATATGCTGTTGTTGACATGCAATGGAATGGGCTGGGAACAGTGGGGGGTGGGGGGCACTGCAAATCCTTTTATGTACCACCTCCCGGTGGAACATTGGTGGAACATTGCCTACTGGGTGGGCATTCCTAGTCCCCAGAGTCCCTTAGGAATCGTGATCAATGCGAGTTTGTCTCAGAGGATATCACAACAGTAACAATGAGCCTCATTACGAGGCTGACGTAAGGGGTTAACGGCACCGGTAAGGATTCCGGTGCCGTTAACCCCCTACCACCGCATTCTGAGGTCCCTTAGTGGATCCTGCTAAGGCCAGCTGGTTTTACCAGCCGCCCTTAGAGGGGCCCCTAAGCGACCAGGGAGCTAATAACGGGCCTGCTATTTGCGGGCTCGTTATTAGCTCCTTTCCCGTTCCCATTGAGCCCTATGGGGGCTCGAATGGGAATGGGGAATGGTTTTCAGAATGGGGATTTACCAGGCCCTACAAGGTTGGAATGACCGGTAAGTCCCCATTCCGACTACCCGGACACGACTTTGGAGGTAGCCATGGTGCTAATAGCACCGTGGCTGCCTCCAAACTCGTAACGAGGCCCAATGTGTCCAGCTTCAAATCTGTAAAACGTGTGAATATTATTAATTCATAGAGATGTGCAATTTTTTGGGAAGTTGAGTTTTTAATTGGCAGCTGTTATTTCAGACCTTCAGTTCTAACACGTATTGTAGATGCTAGCAGCGCCTTTCTTTCTGCAATTGTCAGTCAGAAATCCTTACATTTGAGAGATTTACACCAATACACTCTATTTAGTTGCCAGTGACTAATGCTCTTTGCAAGCAAGTCATGAGTTAACAGTTTGCTTACAACCAGAAATGCACGAATCTGTTGATGAAATGTTACAAGTTGGAATGACAAGTTAAAAAGAAGGGCACAGTGATAGGTGAGTCTTTGCCCCTAGTATGGGCAACCTGTATATGACGAGAGGATGGTAGCCCAAAAACCATAAGATAAAACAATCCACAAGACAAAATAATCACTGCACCTCTTTGCAAGGTAAAACACAGGATTATTACATGCAAAAAGGTCTCAGCTGTCCCAAACTGACATGGAGCTCGTCTTATCTCAAAGGGTTACAGCTCATACGGCGAGAATTCTGCAAATTGACAATACTATGCATAATAACGAGCATAGCATAATCCCTCCACCCTCAATGGCTATCACCGATAGAACCTGCTATAGTCCCTTGACTGATTGGCTACATTAACACTACCCCCATTCCCCTAGAGAGGGGTCCCCTACACTGTCAATGTCAAACCCAGGTATAAAATTGGTTGGTCCTTATCAATAGGTTCATAAACTTGAGACCACCACGTGATGTGCACCCTCCTGTTCCAGACGCGATCAAAGTAACTTGGCGAGGCCACCCCTGTTTTTGGTGAGACAACAGACTTACTCATTAACCCAGATGCCTGCACCTCTGACCTTGTACTAAATTAATTGGCATCACCTGCGCTCTTCCTGTTCGGAATCAAAAGATGTTCCAGACAAGACTCCCGCCTTATCTCCTCCCAGCCCCAGGTGCCAGATGCCCCGGGATGAAGTGACAAAGACATCACTCTCGAGTCTGAATTTTGAGGATTTGTTTGCTTAACTTGTGTGTCTAGGTGCAATTCATATGATGTGTCCACACGGGGTGCGGGCAGTAGTGTTTGAAATCTTCTCCTGTCTTAATGGTGTCACAGACCTTGTGACATTTTCTCATGAATTTTGTTCTTCAAAGAGTGCATCCCTTCCTGCTCTTCTACCAACTAACATTCCATTCCCACCACATACAGACCGTACAGCTGGATACAATTAGTGCTTATCAGCTGTGGTCCAAGTGGGCAGGAGCGGTTGGGAACCGTGGTCCTCTACTTTTTACAAAAAACGTTGTACTGTTCCTATAATTTTATTTTAAAAGGAAACCGTTCCGGAATGAATTAGTATTAAAATAAAAGTTTAAACTTGCACTTCAGTGCAATGCACTGAACATACCCTTAAACAGCAGGTTTGTTTGTTTGGAGGGATTGCACGTGGGAGGGGTTGTGGCGATGGGCTTTGTGGGGACCGGGGACAGGCCAGCAGGGAACATAGTTCCACTACTTTTTGTACACTTCGATCACTGCTTATCAGGACCCCATGGGTGCCTCTGACCTCGGCCTCTCTTCTGTGCATCTTGTGCTAGGCCTCATCATCCAAAATGGTGTTACTTCTGTCATGTTAATATACTGACCCTGCTACTACCAAACTACCTTGCTGACTTCATCTTCCACATATGTGTGCTCTACCCCCATATCGTACATCAATACGATATAATAATACAGCAATTAAATACTGAGCCTATAATGCTGCCCTATCTATAACCTCTGCAACATTAATATGTGTGTTGTTCTTTCTGTGTTGTGATATTCAAGTTTCTAATATGTATCAGACTTGACTGAGACAATGTATGCACTGTCCGTGGCACAATCTTCACCCGGCTCCCACGATGTTACACTCAAATAGGTTTTCCTCAACCTGAACCTTTTTGCCTGGCTGGGATGCTGTGCATGCATCCCAACATTAGCCGCTTCTGTTAATACTCCATTAACTAACCCTTCTCCTTCTATACTTGTCGTCCTTAGGTACTATGATGAATCCCTGGGTATCGTCACTGCTTTCATAAGGGAAGCCTCTTCCCACGAGGCTAGGGAGGTGAGGCCACTACCCGATAGTCCCCCTAGGGTTGGTTCAGTGGGTGGATCTCATGGGAGGGCAATTCCCTTTGGGACCAGTGACGACCATATTGGGAGAACGCAGTATCATCACCAATCACTTTCGCCTAGAGCCTCTTCCTATAACCTTAACAACAATCCCTTCCCTAGAAGTGTCATGAGTTATAGTCACCCTGATATTTTCCCTTTAAAGTACTGCGACTGTGAAGAGCACAACCGACTCAAAGGAAATCAAGTGTAGAAATACTGAGATGAGGTAGAATAGGGAGGAGTTGAAAGATATACTATTGACAACCACTGAAATGAATAAGATGCATAGAGGAATGCAGAGTGCCCTGCGGCACCAACAAGAGTGGTCTAGACAACTTGGAATGAGTACTAGGACGAATAGGAGGAGTGGACGCATGAAGAGTACTCCTATGAACAACAATGAGCAGTCTAGTTGTTGCTGTCAATGTAGAGTAGAAAAGGAAGAGAATCAGGAAGCAGTTGTCTAATCTTCTCTGGAGGAGATAGCAAGGTGCAGGACGGTTGGAAGGAAGCGCAGCAAGGATGCCAAGAGGGGAGCTGGTAGGACCGGGGCCAGTCCAGAGTGGAAGGACCAGAAAGCAAGCTGTCAGAGAGTAGCTCCCAGTGTTCCTAAAGCCTGGGAAGCACTAGAAGGGAAGACCACGCTTCCCAGAGGAAGATTGAGACTGCAGTGTTCCTGGGTGGACCACAGCCCACTGCAAGGCTCCCTAGAGGTGGGGGATGCACTCAGGCTGGCTGGTGGGAAACTAAGAAGGTGCAGTTAGCATCTTCATAGTCACAGTACCCGGTAGACAAGTGAATCAGGTCTGTCTGACAACAAGAGAAACTTAAGAGTCTGCGACCCACCAAACGAAAGCAACACAAGTCATCTTCCTCGTGCCGCTACTTTGGAGGGAAGGGCCCCCAAGTCTCTGAAGGCAAAGACGAGGTGTCTGAGACCCACGACTATGTGAGAACACCACAAGTCATCTTCCTATTGGTGGTACTTGTGATAAGAGGGATCCATGTACCTGAACATAAAGAAGAGGGCTCTGGGACCCATGAGACGAAGGGAAACCACACAACAATTTACTAAGGACCATACTTGGCAGGTAAGTGAACCAAGTTTGCTCAAGCAAAAAGAGAGAGAAGCAGAGGTATGGGACCTAAACGAGGAGGAAACAGGGTTAGGGAGTTGTTGCCCTGGGTTGTTGTGTTAAAAGAAACTGAGAATTGCCAAGGGAAGAAACCAGGGCAAGGGAGTCATTGCCCCTGGTTGTTGTGTTACAAGAAACAGAGAATTGCCAAGGGAACGAACCAGGAAAAGGGAGATATTGCTTCTGGTTGTGGTGCAAGATGGAGAGAATTGTCAATGGAAGGAACCAGGGTAAGTGAGTTTTTGGTCCTGGCTGTTGTGTTAAAAGAAACAGAGGATTGTCAAGAGAAGGAACGAGGGAAAGAGAATCATTGCCCCTGGTTGTCGCAAAGGTTGTGTTACAGAGAAACATCTAAGAACATTATGGAACCATGTTTTACATTTAAGAACTTTGGAGTTCAAACTCATTGATTGTATCTACAACCTATTCTTCTGAACTAAGAAGACCGTTTTGTCTTCATAGTTTAATCAATAGGGTGAGGGATGGAAATAGGGTTTGGACTTGTGACAGTGGACTATTTACTTTAGACAAAGCCATTCTGAGAGTTTCCTTAGTTTTTGTTGAAGTAGGGAAACCCCTCTTAGCTTGAGGGAAAGGTAGGAGATTCCCCAACCACCATCATTTTTATTTCAATAAACATTTATGGCAATCAACATGAGCCCACTGTGTCCGAATCCTACTTCTACACCCTTTCAGTAACCATGCTCTACACATGTGAGGTAAACTCCACCCCCCCTCGGGCATATTCTTCTGGGGGGCCAGTCATAAAACAGAACCCTCCATCACATGCTAAATCGACCCAACAATCAATATAATTATCTGGGTCTGGTGGGAGAATGGTCACCATCCCAACGTGTTCCAAACGCTTCCCTATTTTTACAATTTTTGGCCTGACATTCCAACCCCACCTATCTGTCTGGGTGTACTTATGTTTTGTGAAAGCAGTAGCTTTACCTGCTCTTATCGAAATCATCATCATGGTGATCTTGGGGAAAGTGTTTGTGCAGTAACTCAGGATCATTTCACACAAGCAGACCATTACTAACGAAAATGATATGATGGGAACCAGCATTTTTATTTCTATTTCTAACCAAGATGGGGCTCAGGAAAACATGTCCTCCAACATCAGCCTTCATTCCAGCTTCTTTTTCCATGGCAATCCTCAAATTGTGGAGGGAACCTATCACATCTGACAAGGATCCATTGTCAGCGTTATTTTGATGAATGAACGTACAACAAGATACCAATTTTCTTACAGATGCCCCCCTCTATGGCTATTAGCAGGTCCAGTACATATCTGTTCTAGAGGGCCATCAATCTTAAGGCCCGTAATTCACTTTTTATCAAGTTGACGCCCTGTTCTGTCTGGTTTGCTATCTGAATCCTCTCCCATCCAGTTATCTGCAGCAATTTAGCATTGGCAGCAGTCTGGAAACATGGGACCAGAAGGCAGGCAAAAAAGGTTTTGGTCTTGGTAAACCACTGGTATTGGTCCAGAGTCGCCTTTAATTTTCTTGGACAGGTAGTTAGAGCTCTTCGGACTACAACCTTTTTAGTGAGCGTTGAACACACTTAACATTTGGGAGCTTTGTCGGTTCTGGGGCTAGCACATTCATAACTAATAGATGAGGATCAGGAACTACTACAAACGTGGAGTGAAAGGTGGTGAGAGAGCATACACGCCCTCCGTGATGGTGGTAGGTGTAAATATACATATTTCCAAAACACCAAATACACAGCCATTAACACTGCTGTGCCTTCAATCAAATCAGGAATACATACAATCTTATTGCAACAGCTGTTAGTTACTATAGGTATAGTGCCATTTCCTCGGAACAAAAAAGGAATACTCCACTGGTCTTTGTACTTTCACTGGGGTCTCATTCAACTCAATCCATGTTACCTTCAGCACATAGGTACTCCATATTTCGTCACAGTTCTGTTTCACCCATGCCTTTACTTCTTCAAGAAATCCCAGTAAGCCCCCCGCTGCACAGCTCACTACTTATGTCACACATCTATTGTTGGAGAATGACGTTCCCTCCATCTTCAACAACGGCCACATTTTGCACTGTGCTTGTACTTTCTTCTTGCCACATTTATCATCATCTCTTTCCATAATCACTGCTTGGACAGTGTGCCCCTTGAAAAGACTTCATACTAGTAAAAGGCTAGGTATACCAGGCAGTGGGCTATAAGAGGAAGTATTTCCTTTGGTATAAACAACCTGGGTGCACATATCGCATGAGATATCAATGAGCATACATATCAGCTCTCATCTGACCTCTCCCTCCTCACATTCAAGCATGTGATTGTACCACATGGTGTCCGATTCAGGATGGTGCACATCAGCCACTGTGTCAAATATAACACCTTTATACTGATTGTACTCCAGCTACTCCTCAGTTTCCCTCCTAATTTGTGTTATCCCAAAGTGTGTTTTGTTCTCAAAGACATTCCAAAATCCCCCTAAAACCCCTCTTTATATGCCTTCACCATATAAAAAAAAAATTAAAAAAAATCACAGAAACATTATACAACTGAAAGGAAAAAACAACATATACAACATAACATATATATTACTCAACATCTGTGGTGTTGCACCTGCAGAGGGAGAGAAAAAACAGACATCCATGCAAACAGCTGCAGATCTATCATTATAGCAAGGGTACCAGAATCAGCTATAATATCACAAAGGGGCTGTGATATTTTATGCACTTTAATCTCAATGAGCACCTGGGTAAGAAAGGGAATGTGGTGTCCAGTAACAGGTCAATAGAGAACATGATGCAACTCAGTCCTCCTTCACCATTGATGACATCCCTATCACTGTCTCACAATCCATCAAAACACTGGGTGTATACCTAGAACCTAACCTATCTATGTACAGACAGGTCAACACCATTGTGTCCACTTCTGCTTACCACTCCAAACTCATCAATACTATAAGACCCCTCCTGTCACAACAAAATTGCCTCACCACTGCCAGGGTCATAATCAGATCCAGATTGGACTACTGTAACACCCTCCTAGTAGGCACCTCAGCCAAAAATCTTGCTAAATTACAAATTGTTCAAAACAATGCGCTCAGGGCCGCCACTGGACTCTCGCGCAGGGAGCACATCTCTGCACTTAAAAGACAGGTCCACTGGCTACCAGTCAAAGAAAGGATAATATTCAAAACCCTTGCCCTGACACACAAGTGTCTTCATGGACAGGCACCCCCCCCCCCTACCTGGCACAAAGAATCTCAAAACCCCCCACCTCCAGGCCTACCAGAACTCCCTACTCCAACTTGATTGCGGTTCCTAAAACACGCAAAGCCCAGGCTGGCGGCACTAGCTTCCCAACTCTGGCAGCCACCCACTGGAATTCACTCCCCCCTCACATTAGGACTATTGACTCCCATGCGGCCTTCCTCAAGGCCATCAAAACTAGTCTCTTTGTATGATCTGTATTGTGCAACCGCGTTCCTTGCATTGTACCATGCTCCAGATCCATCTGTAACCCTTAACCATGCACTGTACCTTCACTAAGTCTATCTACCTGGGCGGCTTCACTGTAACCCTTAAGCGAGCCTTCGTTATGTACTGCTATAGCGCCTCGATGCCTGTTGGGCTGTAGTGCGTTCAACAAATACAAATAAATAAAAAATACTAGGTCAACAATTGGGTCAGTTCATACTTTAATGGGGCAGTCAGGAAAGTAATTCAATATCCAGCTTATTCTGGGTCAATACTTAGTTAGGTCTGCTTCATGAGAAGGTGGAGCGGTGTCAGGTGATTTCCGAAGATCGGTTAGGTAATCCAATACTGCAACTCCTTTACCTTAAAATCAAAGGGGGTCGCGTAAACCATGGTGAATGGCCACTGAAACCTTTGCTGGTTCCAGCGGCAGACAAAATTCCAAACCTATATTTTCTCTCCTATAAATAACTGTAGTGCCGTCAAGTTCAGTTCATCGGTCGCCAATGTTACAGCTGCATGTTCTCTTCTAGGAGCAATCTGTAGGGAAAGAACTTTAATGAATTTGGTTAATTCACGCAAGACCCATGAAACTCCTCCCCCAAAACGTATGCTGCTCTCTGAGCATCTGATGCAATACATGTAGGAGTAGAGGCGTGTACATTCTTGATGGGGAGAAGTGGTGGTCCTTGCTGGTCTCCATTCCCATGCTAAGCAAAGCCACAGGGATACATTGCACCCAGTTCCTCCTTAACATTCACCATAACTTAGACAATTTGCTCTTTAGAGGTCAGTTCATTTTTTCCACCATTCTATTGGCATGAGGTTGGTGTATGGAGTACATTTTATGAAAAATCCCTAATAAAGATGCAATCTCCTTAAAAACATCATTAAAAAAGTAAGTTCTGTTATCAGATTTTAGGACTTAACCCCCCCCCCCAAAACAAGGAAATACCTTGGGTACTAAAAAGGTTGCAGCAGATTTGGCATCTGGGTGTGTACACAGGCCAGCCTCAACCCAACAGGAGAATGGAAATACCTCAACAATAAGTTAACAGTGTTTATTACACCTGTTAGACATATCCGAATAGTCAATGTGAAGCTCCCGCAACGACCCAGTGGGATGGGGCAATACGCCATGCAACATTTTGAGATTATGGGCAGTGCTGGAATGGTAGCACCTTCTGCAGTTTGCCACAAATGTGTTGAGAAATTATTACAAATTGGGAACAAACCAGTCCTCAGAAATATGTGCAGCAATGTGTTTTGAAACATGTGGCGGATAGTGCAACTGCTCAAAAGCACCCATTAGCAACTCCCATGGCATTACCACCTTACCTGTAAAATGCTGTCTCAAAACCTGGTCCGTCGGGGCCTGCGAGCAGGCCCTCTTCACCCGCAAATCGTTTTTCTCTTGGGATGCTTGTCCCTGCTATTATATTTATGTAATCGGTACAGCAGTGTATGGAATAGCTGTAACTGCTGATTTGCCACCTCAGGATACACAATGACAGCTGGGTCCCTGTAGTATGCCACTTCTTTGGCAGCTTTGTCTGCTACATAATTGCCAAGTGAAATAGGGTCTGTATTCTGGGTGTGGGCAGTGCATTTAACCACTGCTACCAAGCAGGGGTGGCACAATGCATACATCAACCTGTATAATACTGCTGCCATCAGATCTTCAAAGACCCCTCCTTTTCCATCTGGACTACCCTGAATGTATGGTGGTGGTGATGTATGTCACATCGTAGTAAATGGTCACTAGGCATCCCTGAGGTACTTCTAATGCTCCAATTAAGGCAATGAGGTCCACTGCCTGAGCAGAATAACATGCTGGTAATCTTTCCCGAACAACTACCTCATATTCCCCATCCATGAGGCACACTACCGCTGCGTCCGTGTTTCTCTGGCCAGTCTCCGGAACAATCGTTGATGAGCCATCAATGAAAAATATCTCCTCCTCCTCCAGTGTGTCCTCCTGTGCCCCGCACCAAATCATCTTTGGGACTTTCATAAGTGATGAAATCATGCACCTCCTCTCATTCCTCAATAGGTATAACAATAAACAGGGCAGGGTTCACCGTGCTGCATCTTACAATGTGAATGTATGGGATAGACAAAATGACTTCATACGCAGAGGCCCTCTGTGTGGTTAATGTACATTTTGATAATTCCAATATTACGAACACAGCATGCTCTACATATAATGTAAATGAGCACCTCATAGAGATGGTTGAGCTTTTCTCAATAGCAAAGGCTGCAGCAGCCAAAGCCTGTTCACAGGGAAATTAGTCCAGCTTTACTGAATCTAAATTACTAATTTAGTATGCTAAAGTCTTGTGTCCCATGGATGTTTGTTGAGCTATTACAGGAGTCATTAACTATCCATTAGAATGTGACAATAAATGCAATTCTTTTGTGTAATCAGGGGTGGCTAATACTGGAGCATTACTGATATCATTTTTCAATTATGCAAAACATATCACCATTTTGCCTGTCCATGTCAGTGACCCCTTCCTCTTCTGTGCTTCTTTGAGTCCCTGCAGGAGAGCTTTCGTGTAACTAGAATAGTCAAAAATCAAAGCTCTAGTGTAGTTACACAAACCCAGAAATTGTTGCATTTATTTAACTGTAGCAGGTTGTGGTGTATTCTGCACTGCAGCATCTCTTTCAGGAGTTGGGTACAACAAGCCACACTCTGGAATGTGCTTAAGTGTTCAGGTAAAATCCTCCGAGGTCTGGCAGCCAACAAAACTCCAGTAAAGCCGATATTTTTGGACGTAATGGATGGTCAAAATCCAATCCAGTTGCCAATGTTTCTTTTTTGCTTTCTGTGGGAAATCCTGAATCAACTGCATGGATACATTGTATTGTTGCATACCTTCTTCACATTTGGACACCCAATTGTTAAACGGAATGCAGGACTTGTTGTCCATAATCTTGTGTAATTTCCAGCAGAGTGTGTGGTCGTCAGCTGCCACGATCTTGTGCAGCAAACACAAGTGCTTCCACAGAAAAAAACACAATTATTCTAGTTTGCATCTAATACTGACTGCAGGGGCTCCCCTAGGAAGATTTAACACTTTACACCAAAAGGGGTCTTAAAGTCTAGTACAATTTAATAAAACAGTTATTAAAAAGGTTTATGCACCATATAACACAACTGGGACCCCTTTTTTGTTATCGAACTCAATCACTGGGATAAGTGAAAAGTGTCCACATTTCTTATTCATCTGTATAGCTTGAACTGTCAGCATAGACATGTTTGACCTTTGACAGTTCTGCATGGCTAGCCCCCTAAAATAAGTAGAAAGCCAAATAAATGAAATTGGGATTCCGTTCTAATTCTCTCATTCCCAAAAACCATTAAAAATAGTTATAACAAGGTTTTTTTCCTGATCGAAAAGCCGAACACATTTGTTTTATCTATATTAATGGCAAGGGTGTTTTGTTTGGTATATTCTTCCAAGCCAGCAAGTTGACACTGCAGGCCAATCGGAGTGTAGTGCATCAGGACCAAATCACCTGCATATAAATTATAGATCATTGATTTGTCTCCTAAACTAGGAGGAAAACTATGAGTTTCATTAAGAGCACAAGCAATATCTTAAATGGATTCAAAAGTATTGGCACTAAAAAACATCCTTGTTTTAAGCCACACTTAGTTTGGATGGGTGCAGATAGAAGCTTCCGTCTGTTAATTCTCACTTGAACAACAGTACTAGAATATAGGGCAACAATCATCAATCATACCAGATATATTATGTGTCCCAAATACACAACCTTCTTCTGGCAATATTGCATTTATTTCTGCAAGCAATGTCAATAGTGTAATAGAATCTGCTCTGCACATTAATGTCAATAGTGTAATAGAATCTGCTATGCACATCTCGTCTGTGGTGAAACAATGTACTTGGTACTTGTATATGAACCGTATCTGTATGTAATACTCTGTTCAAAATACTCAGGCTCTCGCAGTACCACTGTGGCAGTATAGTGTGTTGAAATATCTGCACGCGGTAATATATTGAGTATCGGGGTAAAATGGGATAGAAAATAATGTTTTTTTCAAATTGATGAAAGTAAAATGTGTGACCTCCTTTGGTATATTATATTAAAAAGAATTGTGGCAAGATTTGGTACAGGTGGGAATTCTGCCTCCACTATGCTATTCAATGGGCATAAGTCTTGTATGAACCTTCAACTTATCCTGTTTACTTTTTTGACAGGATATATCATCATATTACAGAGTGACTGAGGGCACAATAATGCCCTGCCACCACTGCGCAACAATTGTCTCGTGTATCCCTTCATCTGCTTCTCTTGAAAATGTAACACTGCTCCTTGCTTCAACTTAATATGTACTGCTCCTATGCATTTTGAGAGCCATACGTCATGTGGGCTGTCTATCTATAAAGTGCTTCGGACCTGTAGCAGGTTAGCTTGCAAATGTGCAGGCATGCTTTTGACCATAAGTACAGGACATTGGACATTCTTGTGCTGAATCAATATGTTTGACAGGTTTAGTCATCCGCATTACTCCATTCCTCTTCCTCGTGTCAGTATTAGAAAAGGGGTGGAGAGGTGCATAATACTGTTGGTTATGAAAGACTGGAAATTCAGCATACACATCATGATACACCATACAGGGGTGTGGTATAAATCCTTGGGTGTCACTAGGATTTACCAAAGAAGGGTTGTTTGAATCTAATACTCTCTTGGCTCCCTGGTGTTTGTCTTCCCTTATGTGGTCCTTCTGCAGATAGCCACCCCCAGGGTCAGAGTCAGGTAGCTTCTGCCTTTCCCTGGCCATACAATTTGGGGTACCGTTATTAGCGCTGAAGTCCCTTAACGGGCCCCGTCCATAACGCCTGGTAAAACCAGATGTTAAGGAAGGGACCCGCTAAGGGACCTCGGAATAGGGTGCAAAGGGATTACCGGCACCGATGTTCTTAACGGTGCCCGGTATCCCTTTGCGCCCACCTCGTAATGAGGCCCTATGACTTTGAAGAAAAACTTAATTTTGCGAGTTGAGGACTGGGCATTCCAACCACAAAAGATACTTGTCCCAATGGACATATGAAAAGCTGCAAATGTCTTGACACCATGCGTGAGAGACAGTGTCACCAAGGGAACAAGTGTAGAGACTGATAACTTTTTAAATTATTATTTCGGACATTTATTGAACATGGAATTCTCCTCTAGAAGCAGCAGAATGCAGTACAATGGGTTGGTAAGAATGCATGTAAGGGGGGCAGGTTACAGCAGGGCAGTGTTACACGATAACATGTGTAGTAATTAGGGGTTGCCGGCAATAGGGGGGTATAATGTGCATGAAGAAAGTACCCCTTCAAGAGGAGGGTTTTCTGTTCCTTTCTCTGTCACATGGGGGTGCTAATAGCCAGAGACTTTGCATTCCACTTAAAGATATTTCAAGAGATTGAGCCATACAAAGCATACAGGGAATGGTGGAATAGGTATGAATTGTAAATAGATTAAAAAAAAAAGGCTAAAATAAGAAAAATAAAGAAAATTGTATATATTTCAAACATTGCTTTTCATGACAATTATTTGAAAAATGGTCAGAGTAGGTAATTATGTGTACACCCTAGAGAGCACACACTGTGGCAGAATATCAGACTTAAAGAAGAGCCGGATGTGGATTCCTAAAAGACCACATTCAGCATGGAAATGCACGCAGGAATGATGGCTAGCATGGCTGCTAGGAAAAGGATTCAAACAAATAATTTACAACTAAATAATAAATAAATAAAATAACAATGAGCAGATAGGTAATAAGCATGCTTATGAGATTGGATTGCACCAAGTACTCTGTTCCAGCTCCACTTCAGGGGATTAGGGGGATTATGTCAGCTCAGACACTAACAGTCCTCCCAAGGCAGCCTCAACATCTCTGGTTTGCCTACAGATGGATGTAGGTGCACTACCAGCAAGACGTGGAAGTACCGAGGTAAGCCCTGCTGGGCTTTTCATGTTTGGATCGGAGCATCTGCTCCTTCACAATATGGCTGCTGCTTTTTCACCTCACCTGATGCCTCCAAGATGCCCACACCAGAGTATGCTAGATGTTGATTGGCTGCAGCACGCCTATGTTTGCCCCATCAAGGGGAGCCGACAGGTCCCTGTTACCCTATTCTGGATGAGACCAGAAGATCAAGACTCTACTCCCGAACGATTTATTATGTTCACATGCAGGGATCCTCAAAGAAATTATAAAAGGTCCTGAAGAAGGCAACAGCCAAGCCACAAACAGTTTGCAAAACGTCACATAAAAAGATAGATATGCTACAAGCCATTGTCAAACAGTTGAAAAGGGTTCCCGATGGTAACCCCAAAATATGTATTTTTAGACATAGACCTGCATCAGGATTTACTTCTTGTCCAGTCTAAACAATTATCACAACTACCACACTTGTGCATCATATAGTGTGACTATAAGAATGTCTCTATGTCAGGAATCAAAGTTTTGTACTCATGTTAATTGTATATGGCACAATGTACCAGCTACAGTTATTGCTCCTTTGTCTCATTCTGCTAGAGATGATGGTTTTTGCTCATTTGTGTCGGCAACCACCTGTTTACCCAATGTTAGTAGCATATGATATTGTTACATACAGGAACAATGAACAAATGGCTATATTTTTCTATAATATTTATTGGTGAATAATAACGCATTTAGAAAAGAAAACAAAATTAAACTATTCTCTTTGGTTTAAGGTTCTCTTCATGCATTCAAAATAGATTAAACTTTGATTTTTTATTATCCAAGCACATGTTGGGAATCCACCTAAGTCTCCTCACAAATAAGTCACCCCATGTCCTTCCCATTCTCCAATAAGCATCCCACTACAGTTAGCCTGTCCCCCACTACTTTGGCTGACCAGGGTGCCCCACTAAACTGCACCCTCATCAAAGTACGCTGCCTGGGCGCACATGCCATCGAGATACACGATCTTATCATTGACCACTGTCTCGACATGCTAGCCATGACAGAATCTTGGCTCCATAGTACCTCTGGACCCCTGCTCACACTTGCCATTCTGCCCAGCTACACTATCTTTAGGGCTGACCACCCCAACTCATTTCGATATGACGTTGCTCTGATTACAAAATCATCACTCCATATCCACAGCTCTCCCACTCCTCCCATCATAGGCTACAAAACAGTGCTACCCAAACTATACATTAATCCTCAAACCACCTACATGCTCCTCCTTTACCACCAATCCAACACTTCTAGTAATCCAGAATCTGACATCCCTCTTTTGATCACCCCACTCCTCAAACCAGCTACCAAATAGACCCCAGATTAGATATTAACCACTAACACCTCCATCATGATATCAGACATCAGTTCAGTGTCCTCGTCTGACCACCACCTAATAGAATTTTATTCACTGGATCCCAAACTTGTCCCAAACACATCAATTGTGGGCACCAAGACAGGGGCTAAAAATACCCGGAAACTATCGCAGGAGACTCTCAAGCCCACTAGATTGTTGCTTCTTGCCTGCCCTCACTCCTTCCGGAGGCCCTCACAGACCACTATCTGTACAGCCTACTAATGATGCTTGATCATCATGCCTCACTCAAACTTAAAATCCTGAGATCATTTAAGCTTGTGAATACTTGGTTCTCAGAGGAGCTAGTCACCCTCTACAGAAGCACACAAGCCCTCTAAATCTCCCGCCCCTGCCATCGCCCTTACTCTTGCCACTATATACAAGGCATATAAGAAAGCTGTAATATCGAGCAAAGCCTCCTCTTATGAAAAAATAATTTTCAATGCTAGTTCTAACTCTAGAGAACTATTCTCCATTCTGAGAGAACCTGAAAACTCTGGCTCCTCCAACAACCTAATTAGGACCGACAAAGCCTGGGGCATCACCATTCAAGTTGCTCCTGCCGCCAAAATGGACATGCTACGTAGCAAAATCACTGCCAAAAAAATACTATTCGCAATAAAATCTTCACCCCTGAGCACTCTGCGGTCTCCAGCCCCATCTCCCTCCTCCACTTGAAATGAATTGCCCCCAGTTCTCCTTCTCACAAGTTACTCAAACCATCGTCCTAGACACTATCCAGTCGCTAAAACCCTCCAGCCCATCACAACTATGCCCTTCCTGCTCAAAATCATAGATCACATTGCCTACTCCCAAGTCCAACTTTTTCTTGAACACCACTCACTCCTGGGAGCCAGACAGTCCGGTTTCTAATCAAAATAATAGTACATAAACAGCCTTACTTGACCTTAAAATACAGCATGACAGTGTGCGGGTTACAGGCAAATTGGCTATCCTCCTCCCTGACCTTCCAGCTGCTTTTGACTTCGTGGACCATGAATTGCTCTCTCAGAATCTTAGTTCCCACTTTTATTTCTGCACGGAGGCTTTCACCTGGGTCAAATTGTTCCTCAGTGAATATGCTTCGAGTGTTTTCACTGGCTATGACTCCGCTGACCCCATCCCTGTCCCCTTTGGTGTTGCTCAAGGTTGTTGCCCCTCCCCCACTCTATATAACACATACACCAATCCTTGATGCCCTTCTAACACTCATACCAACTTTGCAGATGACCCTTAAGTTGTCATCCCTATATCTGGCAAACACACTACAGACTCCATCATCATCAATAAGGTTTTCAGCTCCATCCAAAACTGGAGGGCCACGCATAACCTTTGCCTCAATGAAGGTAAGACTGAGCTACTAATAGATGGATCACCTCAGCGCCTAAAAACTCGGAACCCTCTGTACTCTTCCTTCCCTATGGATGGCACAGCCGTTCCTGTCCTGAAGCACGTTAAGACTTTAGGGGTCTACCAAAATGCTGAGCTAACCATCACTAGGCACATCAATGTCCTTGCCTCCTACACAGCCCACATGTCCGAATTAATCTACCTGAGCAGACGGTTCCTTTCTCCTAGCAACTGCATCACTCTCTCAAGAGCCATAATTCAGAGCAAACCTGACTACTGTAATGTCCTCTTTAAGGGCATGTCAGCTGCAAACCTGGCAAAGCTCCCTCTACTTCAGAACAAAAGCACTTCAGGCTGCCCTTGTGCTTCAACGCTCTGACCAGATCACCATGACTCTACGTTAAGTCCACTGGCTTCCCATCAAAGCCCGGATTGACTTTAAAACCTTGTGCATTGCACACCAATGCATCTAGAAAGAAACTCCCCTCTACTTGAACAATTGCATCGCAAGGAAACATCAGAGCCAATCCCTTGCGCTCCTCAAACCATGTCACTCTGGCCATTCCCTGTTTCACACGTGTCAGGGCAGGTGGTGTAATCTTCAGCGTCACTGCCCCAACCTTCTGGAACTCGCTCCTGCCCATTTCAGAAATGAGCCATCCTACACAGGCTTCAAGAGACTACTTAAAACCTGGCTGCTTGATAAACACCACTAACTCTTCCACGACCATGCGGCCACCGCTCTCTGCCTCAAAATGTGCTCCAAGCAATTTTCTTATCTGTACCTGATCTGTCTAACCACCTTACATTGTCTGGCTGGACTCTGCTACTAATTTCTGTGGTACAAACCCCCCTGTGATACCTGTGGGTTTGGGTGTTACAAAAATGTAATAAATAAAACAAATAGCACTTCTCTTTCTGGACCCCACCCCTCCTTTAGGGCCAGCACCTGGATAGACATGTTGTTAATGTGTTCACCCCTCACATGTATAACCCCCTCTCCCAAGAACATCTCTCATCTATTACACCACAAAAAAAGTCAGTGAACACTTCCCCAACTGGCTGTGTGCCAATATTCGTTCACTTTCCTCACCAGTACCTTCACTTTCCTCACCAGTACCTGACTCGCGTATCAATCAGTTCCTTGCACCACTTAAAACATTAGCTGGACTGGTAGGAGTGCAATAACAATACTCCATTAATCAATTTTAGTACTATTATTTAAAAAAGGCAGGAGGGTGGTCATTGTAATCCTTACCCCACCTTTCAACTCTCACACCAACTAGTCGCAAACACTTTGTCATTCATCAGCAGTCACTACAAATCTAGTGCCAGAGACCCCACAGAGGGAGCAGGTGGTCCCAAATTAAATGAATTGCCTGAGACTGTTCTCTATTGCTCAAAATTCTGCGAACAAAGACAATCTGTGTTTTGGAAGGTGGCATAGTGATTAAATCATCAGCTTCTTAATAATACCATGATTATACAATATAGCATTATTTATTGCCAATGATGTGTAATCATTTGGCACATGAAAACAAGTTGAAATTCAGTGGAAAGCGGTGTTTACAAATGGAAATGACACTGACAAATTAGTAAAGCCCAATTAACTAGCGTCAGGCATACTGAATAAGTAACAAGTCGGGGTTAGCACTGGGCAATATTGTTAACACTGCATTCAGAAATTGAAAACAAGTCAGAGGATTTTGTAAGTCACCACGTGGAATTGTGGGGACATGCTAAATGTAAATTTGCAATTCTTTTTTTTAATTTATTTTATTTTCCAAAATTCTCAATATTGAAACACAAACAGTAACAAAACAATATGCAGTTACCACATTAATAATCATCAAACTACATACATATAAACCACCCCACCCCCTTTGGAGTCACAACATACTCCATAATCAAGCCTAATACAATAAAAGAAATGTACCCCAGATCTTGTTGAATAAAGCATTTTTCTTCTCCCTCCGACACAACCCTCTTTCCATTTCCGCTAGTAAATGCATCTCTGCAATCCACATCTCAATTCTAACAGGATCAGACGTTTTCCAATGTCTCAAAATCAGTTTCTTCCCTGCCATTGCACCCCGAAAGATCCATTTTCTCCGAGATGTAGTCAAATCTTCCAACATATCATCACTACCTAACACAATGGACTTGAAATCCATGTAAACCTTTGCATCAAGAATCGTTTCACAAATTTGGTCAAATTCGAACCACAGACCCCTTACCCTCAAACAATCCTGCAACATATGTTCTAAGGTTCCAACTTCATGTGCACACGCCCAACATTCAGAGCCGTCACTCATTCCCCTTTTCATCAGTCTCTCAGGTGTCCAATATGTTCTATTTATAATCTTGATTTGACGGGATCTCTCAGCAAGCCCTAAAAAACACAACTTCACATTCTCACAAATCCATGACCAATGATCTTCTGTAATATCTTCCCCAATCCTCTGATTCCAATGCAATCTCAAAGCATCATTTGCCCTATAATTTGACACAGTCTATAAACATCGCTGACTAGGCTACAACCACTCACTCCTGAATTCCAATCAAGCATATCCACATTAATTCTTTCTTTCATATTCACTTCACCCACTGCCTTCTTGATCTTCCGATAGTCTGCCAGACAAAAAGTAGGAATATCAAACTTCATCCATATCTCCCTAGCCGTCATCCAATTCATTCCATTGAAAAGGTCCCCAATCCACTGCATCCCAGCTATTCATGCCAGAACAAAACTTTCCCTTCATGTGTAACACTTGGATTCAGCCAAACTGAAGCACTTGGATCTCTCAATGCATTGAAACCCAAACATTCATTTAAAACCAACCAAGAATTCCGTAAACTCCTAATCAATAGATCCTATACCTTTGTTCTGTATGGTTTAGTTGTTAGCAGAGCCTTAGGCGATAATGGGCCTACATGGCTAGACTCTGCACATAACCAGCCCTCTTGCTCCGTTTTAAAGAAGGCAAATAGAGTTTGTGGCATAAAAGCCAAATTGTATGCTTTGAAATTTGGGACTCCCAGACCACCCTTGGACAAAGGCAACTGTAATTTATTAATCTTCAGACGCAGTGGTTTCTGATCCCACAAGAAATATTGCATGAGTCTATCCAATTCACGCCAATATTTTTTCTCACTATCTAATGGGATCATACTCAGTACAAAGTTTATTCTAGGAGCCGACACCATTTTTAAAGCATTCACCTTCCCCCAAAGGGAAAGGTGCAACAAGTCCCATCTCTCTAAATCCACTTTGAAAGTAGTGCACACCATATTCATATTTTCTCTCACAGAATCAATAACATTAGGCAAAATCCATACCCTCAAATATAATATTTTTTCAGTGCACCACTTGAAGCCTAACTGGGTGATGAACTGTTTGTCACACATCGGTACCAATGGTAGAACTTTCGATTTTGCCCAATATATTTTGTATCCAGAGCATTGGTGAAAGATTTCCAAAATGTTCATAAGTACGAGCACTGACTCACCAAGGTTCTTGAGGACCAATAACAAGTCATCAGCGTATAACCACATTTTTAGTTGTAAGCCCCAACAATGAATACCTTGCAAACCTTCTTCGGTTCTCAATGTTATAGCCAAAGTTTCAATACCGAGTAAAAACAATAAAGGGGATAGCGGACAACCTTGTCTCGTGCCACATTCCAATTCAAAAGGTTCCGACCTCTGTCCATTAGTTTTAACATCAGCAGTGAGTTTGGGGTATAGCAGCCTAATCCAAGAACAAAACTGGATCCCGAAACCCATCTTTTACAGTACCTTAAACATAAATTGCCAGTGTACTCTATTGAATGCCTTTTACGACATCCAATGAGAGGACTGCCGAGTCTTCTGACAACTCTGGTGCCTTTGTAATGGTGCACAATAGCTTCCTCATGTTACTGGACGTCATTCTACCTTTAATAATACCAGACTGATTTTGATCCATCAAGTTCGGTAGGTGATTTTCCAGCCTTAGTGCCAGAATCTTGGCCAGGATCTTATTGTCCACATTGATTAAACTAATCGGTCTGTAACTGGATGCCTACGTTTCATCTTTGTCTTTTTTTAGAAATACTGAAATCGTTGCATGTCTAGTCGTTTCCGGAAGCAATCCTCTAGCCTTTGAAGTCTTATACATATCCGTGAACAGTACCAATGCTGAATTAGGCAACCACCTATAGAACTCAACTGGCAGCCCATCCAGCCCTGGAGTCCTACCAACATTCAGTTTTGATATTGCAATTTTGACTTCTTCTACCGTTATAGTTTCCTCCAGCAATTTAGATTCTTCCTCTGAAATTTCTGGAACTTGAATTTTCTCCAGAAAGTCTCCATTTGCCGCATCAATATGGGTTTCATTTTGATATACATTTTCATAAAACTTCCTGAACACTTATTTATCCCCGCCGGTGTGAATGTAATCTGACCAGCAGAGTCTCTAATTGATGTAATTGAACGCTCCAACTCTCTCTTCCTCAATCTAAAGGCTAGCCAGCGATCACATTTCTCACCTTGCTCAAAATAAGTGCACTTTTGTTGGAAATACCTTTTGTCTACTCGATTCGATATTAACGTCTTCAACTCTTTTCTATTTATTTCGAGAAGCAATTCCACTTTTGCGGGATCCACCATCAGTTCACATGACATACCTTTAATTTTTTATTCTAGTTCTTTTTGTGTTGTGTCCAATTTTTTTTTAATCCACTTGCCAGACTTATAAACATACCTCGTAGAGTGCATTTAAATGCTTCCCAAACTACATCAGATCCAACTTCTCCATTACAGTTCTCCTTCACAAAATAATCTATTTCAGATGAAAGTTTGTCCATCTCATCTGCATTGTCCAATAAGATGGTGTTTAGTCTACATGTAATTTTTCTATTCACAATGAAGTTCCACTTCAAATCTATAACCACATAAGCGTGATCAATTAGCACAATATTTCCTATGCTGCTTGTTTTATAGTTTCGCAACATTTCTCCTGCCGTCAACACAATGTCGATTCTGGAATATGTAGCATGTGCTTCAGAATAAAAACTGTATTCTCTCAAAGGATTTTCAATTCTCCAAACGTCTTTCAGGTTATGTTCCTCCATCAAATCTTTCAATGCCCGTGACTGCATGTCAATCCTTCTGCAATGTCTAGTATTACTCCTATCTAAGGCAGAGTCAATTACTGTGTTGAAGACTCCACCCAAGATTATGTTACTTGACTTTAGATCTTGGATCATTTGAGCCACCTTCCTGAAAAAAGCACCATCATCCGATGACGGTGCATAAATATTGCAGAAAGTAACTTCCTCGCCCTGAATATTTGTTAAAATAGCAACCATTCTACCTTCCTTGTCGCAAATTTCTTTGATAACCTTGATCGGGGCATGCTTCCTAATCAAAATAACCACACCTCTAGACCTTGATTCAAAAGATGATCCATATACTCACCCAACCCAACCTTTTTTTAGACCATCCAAGTCTGCTTTAAATAGGTGTGTCTCTTGAAGAAAATAAATGTCCCCTTTTAAGTCATTCAAATAAGACATTACTCGACTCCTCTCCTAAATAATTTGAACTCCGCATTAAGTCTCCTATAACCAAAAAAGAATCCACAATATAACGTTTCGAAAACATGTAATCTAAATCTAAAACCCATATCTACTACAACTACACCTCGGTAAGTCCAGTACAGTTTATCCACCGTCATATTCCAACCCATATACTCATAAAGACTATCACCACCACAAGACTTGCTAATATTCCAATGTTCATATCCAAAATCAAGCAATTGTTTACTTTCCAATAACAGGGAAAACCGAATTCACCTCGGGGCCTCCTGTGTATAAATGACACCATTATCAGTGTACTGCCACAGAAACAATGGGTAGACTTAATTGTTGAGCTCCATTCATACATAGGCATTCAAACATGTGATTCTCGATTGGCGTTTGCAAAATAGAAATAAGTGTATGCATCATAATAGGCAAAGAGAGGACACAGGCTGCAAAGAACTTAGGTCGAACTCTGTCAGAGTTAAATAAACAGGCACATCTTAAGACTACTTGGATCAAGAGCTACACCTAGACCACTCACAACGTTATGTAAACACTGTGGCAAATCCAGGGAATTCATCCCTTCCCCCCCCCAAGGGGGATCCACCTACTTTGGGACTAAAGAAGTTAGCCCGCTATGCAATATCCTCCCTACTGGACAGGGCAGGTGGGATCCCACTGGGTCTGACCCCTCCCAGGGGGACAAGGGATGCCCAAAGAAGTATACCCCTTCACCGACCCTGGCAACCGAGTGCCTAGCAGTCATGGGATATATGGGAGATGAACAGGGCTAAAAGGCACAGGGCCCCTTGAGGTCGATGGCTTGGTTTCTAACCCGAGTTTCCGCCCTTTTGTGGTATTCAGGGCAAATGGATTCTCTTCTACACTCCAAGGTGGAACCTAAATACACATGAGAGGCCAGAGAAGAGAGAGAGACCTTCCCAGAGAGCAGGAAATCCTGGCTTGTGCCAGAATGCATGGGAAGTAGTCTGTCCCAGAAGTAGGAAACCATCAGGAGAGCCATGTAGTGTGCATGGTGCAACGCAACTCCAGGCAGCCCACAGAAGGCTGCCGCTTCGACAAAGGCAGGAGCCCGGAAGAATCTTGGACATCTGATAAAGGAAGCAGCCAGACAACACAATAAATACCTGTGGACTAACCTACTGCTGAAGGGAAGAACTGGAGTGAAGATACCGACTGCACAGTCCATCACCAGGACGAATATGCAGATCTGCGAAGGCCTGAGAGAAAGGCCCCCACATTCAAACCACACCGGTGGAAAGAAGATACTTGGCATTGCACGAGTGACGGGTGGAGGGTGGGAAGGCCACACAGTAGTCCACGCAGGGCTGATCGCCAGAAGACCCCCGAAGGGGGCAAGCATAAATGCAGTAGGGCTAAGTGAGCCCATAGCCCACACCTGGCTGATCATCAGAAGAAGCCTGGGTGACGTACCAACAAACTCAACCAAACCAGGGTTGAGCCAGCCCATAGCCCAAGCTGGGCTGGTGAACAGAGGCCCCCCAGAAGGGGGTGAATGAAAGGACAAAAACCAGGGCAGGGTGAGTCCATAGTCCACCTGGTGCTGATAACCAGAAGACTCCGGGGGGTGGGTGGGCAGGGAACCGCAACCGCAGAATGGCTGAGCGAGCCCATAAACCGCACAGGGCTGATCACCAGAGGAACCAAGAAGGTGGTAAGTAAAACAACATCTGCAGCAGAGCCAAGTGAGCCTGTAACCTTTGCAGGGATGATAACCAGAAGACCCCTGAAATGGGTATACATCTTAACCAATCCAGGGCTGAACAAGCCCATAGCCCAAGCCAGGCTGGTAACCAGAGACCCCTAGCAGGGCGTGCAAGAAACAATGACAGAAAACAGGGTTAAACAGGCCCATGGTCCATGATTGGCTGAGCATCAGAGGACCCCTGGAGGGGTGAGAGAAACCAGAACCCAAGTGAGAGTCAAAGTCAGGCCAAGCAAGCCCTTAACCTACCTGAGGATGGAAAGTGAGTTATCCGATCAAGATTCAGAGAACTACTTTTTTTGGACATTGACCGATACAGATCTGAGGAACTGGTTGCGTTAAATAAATCCCTAAAGATTGTGTGTGACAAGCCAACAACTCTTTAGAGGGACTGTTTGTGCTAGCAGGACACTGAGATGCATATGTTCTTTGTTGGAATTACCAGGCCCAGATCTGGAACAGACTCCGGAGAACTCTGTGGTGGAGGTCAGAAAACCAACCATCACCTATACACCAAAAGGGAACAGAAATCCTATTCTAAAACGAACTTCAAAATTTAAGCATGTCTTTCTTTCTTTTTTTGGTAGGGCAGAGATTAGGTTAGCATAGGTTTGACGAAGGACCAATCATTATTGGTTTGATATCCTGACGAGCACCTCTTTGTTATTTTCTAGAATCAGAAATGAATTGTGGCGCTAGGGGTTAGATGAGGTTTTCTTCGAGTTAAAAATAATTAAACATGTCATTGTGTCCATCGCCTATCTCTGACTTTAAACGTGAATATTATGTTTGAGAGTCAAACTTGTTCTCGTCGTTGGATGGACAACTTTCCTACATCTTATGTGGACACTTACAAAAAAAACGAAATCTAAAACCTCTGCACATTTCTAAGTGTGGAAATTCATCTGTGAATCACAAGTACTGATTGAGTGCAAACCCAGACACCAAGAGATGGACACTGGGACTGTCAGGCTAAAGAAGTACCTTCTGTTTTACCACTATTGTTTCAATGACAATGCAACTTCATCAAACATTACCTGTGAACCACTACCGCTTAAAAAGGCTAATTTACTCTTTTACCTCAACTTGATCAACACCTCGTCTAAATCAAAACATTCTTAGGCAGGCCCAGACAACATGGCAAACTCTCATGCCAAAAATCAGATATTTACTTGCGAATCCTCCAACATTGCATACTTTATTGCATCATAATTATCCTCCCCCCCCATCTCTTATTGGATGCTTTAGCCCATTTTCACCACTGCAGCATGATAAAACATTTCTTATTACTATGGTCATTCTCTTTACCCATTGTGTTTATATCTCATAACAATCAGTCAGTCCCAATCATTTATTACAGCATAAAAAAACAGAAAATCTACAAACACCTTTCATTCATATAGTGTGCATTCTTTGGGTTTTCATGAAACTATGGAAATTGCAATTGCCCAAGGAGAGAGGTGGTTTGGGCGTTTTATGCCCATCATCTAGCATTTATGGCCAGATATTATGCACCATTATTGGAAAAGGAGCCGGATGATTGGACCAAGGTGGATGCATGTCTACTAGGGCCTCTAGCCCCATTGGCTGTCCTGACAACCACATCAGGACGAACAACTAAAATGGAGCCTCCAATACAATTTTTGAGAAGCTCTTGGAAGGAGTTTGTGAATCTTCTGGGGGGGGGAATGCCTTTAAAAGGCTTGACTCATCTATTTGGTACAACCCTAAAATAAGGGAGACTAGTAAAACACTTTTCAGCCTAGATTGGTTCTTGGGGGTGTACAGTGGATTAGGGATCTAAGAAGTAATGGCAGATGGCTGACCCTGAACCAAGTGAAGGAGACTTGGCAAATACAAAATTGCTCACAACGTGATTACCAAAGGCTTAAAAAGGCAATCGGGGAGATTGAGTCTAAAGAGGGACTAGATTGTATGTCTATGAATGCTAGTGGCAAGCTGCAAGGTGGGCGAGCAAGTAAATATTGTAAACTGGTTGTGTCTAGACCAATGGACAATGGATCCCCAATGGAAGAATGGACAAGGAGGATGACATGTAAGTGTAACAGGAACGGTTGGAGGTTGTTGAAGAAGGTTTGCCTATCCTCTATAGGCCTGGGCGAGAGATCGCGTCAGATTGAGATCCTGAATTGGATGTATTGGACTCCTGAGAGATTGCATAAAAAAGGTCTCTCTGATACGAACGACTGCTTGGGATGTGTTCATAGAGTGGGTTCCTTGGAACACATGCTTTGGGATTGTGTGAGAGTGAATGTTAGAAAATGAGTCTTCTCCGAAAAACAATGTTTTAGGGCAGAACTTGAATTACGATTTTAATACATTAATTCTTGGTGATGACGAAATTCTGAGCGACCTATGCACATCTCAACGAAAGTGGCTATTTAGAGGTGAAACAGAGGCAAAACAAGTGATATAAAGGAGATGGAAATCGAGACCGTCTCCAGAGGTGAATGTTTTGATGGATGAAATATTAAAGATGGCTGACATGAATAGATTGATTTATCGTCTGCAGAAACAAATGCTTTTTAATTTTAGAGGATATGCGGTGGATTCATGGACATGTACTAGCTCTGTTTATGTCTTTTCTGGGGAGAGGGGAGTAGCTTATTAAGGCATGTTGATTGTATACTGTATATGTAATGTTTTGTAAAATGCATAAAAAGTTAAAAATAAATAAAATATAAATACCATGGGGAAGACAAAAGAAGTGGAAACATATTGATAAGTATTTACCTATAAAATGCATATGTCCAATTATTTGAAATAGGAGATCTACTTATTTACATATTTATAAATGCAATATTATATTGGAAAAGGGGAAGGCAGCTAATTCGGAAGACACTGCCTTGCAGGGTTGGAACTTTGCTGCTCGCAGCTCGAGGCCAAGCACAGATTGTACACTACAAAAGATATATCATCATGCCGAAATCAGCATACATTTATGAAAAAATGCTATTTCTGATATTTTGAATGAAAAGCAAAATCTGTTATTAGAAATCCATCACTAAAAAATAAATTAATATATTCCCTTTGTTCGCAGATAAAATATTCATTACTGCGAGCAAAATGTATTTAATCATCAACAATTTCACACATCTACTCAATAACCTTCGAAAACTCACTGATTCCTTGCTGGGAATGTAATAATCAGCCATGAATTTAGCCTCAGCTCACTCTGTATGCTCTACATCTCCCAAGGCCCTCAATATGTCATTCCACTTTAAAAACAAGCATTGGCATATCAACAGTTCTGTATTTTCTGTAAGCATGAAAAAAGCAGTTGCCATGCACTGCCATAGTGGTACTAACTGGACATCAATGTTAGCAGCTGCAAAAGGCTGCAAGTACCTGTGCATATAATAGCAGTGCCTAAGAAATGCCTAATACTCATATCCCAGGAGGATAGCTCAGCCGCAACATGTTCGCCTTGGAAGTAAGACGACAGGAAGCAACACAGGTTCGATCCCCGGGTCTGCGCTTAAAACCGTCTGGGTATTTAAGCACAATATAAATACGCAACTAAGACAAAAAAAAACAAAAACAATTAACAATTAAGCACCTAAAAACAAAACAATTCCTGTAACAGCACCTCGATGCCCGAGGGCTGTGTGAGTGTTTTAAAAAAATGTGAATAAATAAAAATATGGAAGCCAAAACCTTTAGCTTTGCCAATGCCTGTTTTTAACTAGACTTTAGTGAAGGACACTCATAGTGCTAATAAATCGAGTAGCTGAAAGCAGACCTGGTTAAGATATTTTTATTACACTAATAGCATGTTTACACCTCCAATTAATTTCTTAACTCTCAGAAGACTGCTTTGAGAAAACAATGGCAGGCACTTTGAACACCACGTTTGATGGTAAGTGTTGAGAAAAATAGCTCAAAAGAGAACCCAAGAGGATGTGCTTTGGTCGGTCTGGGGCAGGACGTGAGTGTGAATCGCCATAGAGATTAGCATGGGCAGGCAATGAGTGTGTAACTAACCAAGCATCACCTACAAGCTTTCTGTCCCAGCTCATGTTCCATTTCTCCCTAGGTGTACACTAATACAATAGTTTTGGCTTTTGGTGGTGCTTCAACGACACTTAATAGCTAAAACTAATCACATAAACTGCAACCAGTGCAATCTGTCGACATGTTTTCACACTTTTATGTTTTAAATGCTGTCAAATTCTGCACCTCGGTACTTTTCTGTAGGAAAAGAGATCGGAGCTCTGTACAGGTTATAGTATTACCACAGTTCACGTGGGAATATGTGCAAATTGCACCACACACAGTTGATAAAATAGGGGCCACAATTCTTAATTATGAAATTAGTTATCATCATTGCCAAAATCTTTACTCAGGAGGGTGGGTCTACATCTGAGGCAGACAGCCTACTGGTAAAAAAATATATATAGTTAAAAAGAAATACCTGCCCCTAAGTAAGTGTGTGTGTGTGAGACATCTAGACATTACTTGCTTCTGTCATCAAATATCTACCCATTACATTTAAGTGTTTGTATAATGTCCATAATACCCACTGTGGAATTGTCATGTTCCTATGGATGAAGGATTAGTTGTCATTCTGTTCCCTCCATTGGCTGGAAAAGAGGACCAGTGAGCTCTATGGTGTTCACTCAATGTGCTAAGTGCCTTAACAGATGGTCTGCTTCTAGAAGCTAAAGTTTACTTCCATCTGGTCTGCCTTGGACCTCTGGAACATGGATCAGTCTTATAATTTCTTGCTTTACTGTGTTGTTTGGTGTTGGCCATTTCTGTTTGCCACCGTTAGTAGGCAATTGTATGGTGATCATGATGTACATTGACTAAAACAGACTGGCTCTTCTGTTCAAGTTAATATGGCAAGATTGTCGGTGCCTTGAGCTATTGCTTATTCGTCTTCGTCATAATGTCCACAGTCAGAAGTTAAGAAAACAAAAGGTAGATATATTTGGTAGTAAGAATTCTACGGATGACTCTATATTGGGCCTTGTGATTAGATGTCATCAGTCCACTACTACGGCCCAACACAGAAAATAATTCTTGCCGGTAGATACTGCTTGATAGAGGTCAAGGGAGACATTTCTTGCTTTAACCTCATGGGTAAGGATTAAGACAATGAAGATGAGGTAATGATTGATTATAGATGCTAATCACCATCACTCCAAATCCTAAACGTCCTTGTCACCATCCTTACATCCCCACCATTTATCTGTGCTTAAACCATCACCAGTTCTCTGCTTGTGAGAATATTCTGACTGGCTTGTGGAGAATAGTATTTCTACATGCCTTTAGAAGGTTGTGGTATATATTATTAGGGTAACTGTCTCAGGATGTGGGCACACTTAACGAGCAAGTGTAATTTGCTTAGGTCATTTCAGACCTGCTTATTACAGACAAGTGTTCTTATATAATCCAGAAAACACATTCTGGAATTGTGCTTGGGATCAAGGGCTGGTTTTCAGTTTGTTCTCCATATTAGCCGGAGAGGAGAACCTGCAGCTTGGATGCTTCAGGAGAAGGTGGTTCCTGTGAGCTCCTTTCGAAGGTTATATTCCTTTCATAAGTCCCCCTTCTCTTTATGCACTGGATCTCTGCAAACTTGGACTATGACTATTAAGAGTAGGAATTGAAGCAATGCGGATCGCGACCTGTAATCAAGCATTCTTTGATCATTTGGGTACATTCCAAAAGGATAACTCTGTGGCTGCCAGTGAAAACGACAGAGCACTGGTGTCTACTGACAGCATTTTCAAGACAAAGCATGTATTTGCTCGGTTAAAATGTGTTTGCATCCGGGATAGGGCGCTCAGCCAGTCAGGTGGCTAGAACAGTGGGCGAGAACAAACTGTACCACCAAAATTGACTAAGTCCCTTTTTCTGTGGCGGTGGCCATCTTGTTTCTATTTATTTTTTACAGGAGATTGGGATAATTTAATACGCACCAAATACACAAAGCCCAACTCCTGTAAAAACAAAAAAAATGTAAGCATTTGCACCCCGGTTGAACCTGAGGTGCGAATGGCTATCACCCCCTTGTTGGGGCGGCAAACATGGCCGGTAATGGCCCAGAGTCCTCGCAAGGACCTTGCTTTGCCCCAGCCTGCCTAGGCTTAGGCTGGCGGGCTTTTACCGGCCCTGGCCTACCCCCATGCAGGGGCAATTTCCATAGGTTGCTTGTTCAATAGGGTTGGTGTCCACACTCCTACTGGCTTGACAGCTGTAAATTCAAAGTGATTCTATTACTGGAGGTATTGCTACTCGTTCTATCCAACACAGATGGTGAAAGGTTGAGATGGCGCTGCCAGGATTCCAAACTCAGTCGCACCTGTTTTGCAGCCGATGCATTAATACACTGAACTGCCTGGAAGGTTTATGCGTCCACTTGAGCTTCTTAGAAAAGCATTTTAACTTCTTAACAGGGTCCGCTTTCTTGGTCACCTCACTTGGCTGCTTTAAAGGATAGCCTTGCAAATGAATGGGGCCACTTTAAATACATGTGTGCCTTAGAATCGTGCACAGTCTGGAGCCATCACTATCATTCCCTTAACGCATGTTCGGAATGACAGACACTCACTACAAGCCTGACTGCGTGAGCGCTTAGTGCACCTCAGCATGGTATGAACAGCTGGCAAATACTATACACATTCGGGGGGAAATTCACATTAGTTAAGTGTTCTTCTGCACCCTTTCAATCTCCAACGGGTACACATATTTTCATTTCATATTACTAGTCATATGTTTCCTTTACATAAAGGCCGAAGATTCGGACAAGCCACGCGGTGAAGCTATTCGGATGCACTGCCCTCCTTTGCGAACTTTGCATAGCGTTTAGCTATTAATCGTTATACTTCATTCAGAAATCTACACACCACTCCAAAGGTGGAAATAGCCCAATGCCTAGGTGCAGCATCACAAACCACATTAAACAAACACGCAGAGCCACGCGTGGAAAGGATCCACCTCTCAAGCGTTGGGTTGGTCAATGCAGATTGCTGTGGACTTCACCCCCTCAAGACCCCAAGACATTCTCTATTCACTTGATGGCCCCTAGCCTGTTGCTCCCAGATGCATCACTTCATTTGCACCAACATATGAACAGGTCTGAATTCCGCACACACCTGGATCGCCGATTAGAGAGAATATCTGCTTTTTAACATTTTTAGAGAGACAAGAGCTCTAGATCAACAGATGCATTATTTGCACCTAGGATTCTCTAGAGGTTTACACCAGAGAAAAACAAAGAGAACATACGATCCAAAAAGGGCAAGAACTGCCTCGATGATGTCTGAGGCACAATCAGTTGTGTGGATCCACATTGGACGATGTATTTAGACATTGCTGGTGGGATTCTCTCTGGTGGCATCCAGAATAAAACATGCACGCCCCTGGGGATGCGATTTCACCTACAGCAAGTTCATCAATGCATCTCTGGGGAAATTCTCTTCCTATATGGCCAGGGAAAGGCAGCCGCTACCTGACCCCAGGGGTGGATATCTGAGGGAGGACTATACGGGGGTGGTGAGACAACCCTCAAGGGAGAAAGGTGGACTCACTAGCTGGAACATGGCATCTCCCTTTTCACATGGGGTAGGACACCAACCCCTTCACTCCCCAATCCCGCATTGGCCTAATGTAATCTAAAACTAGAACCTACAATCTGCTACAAACAACAAGGTTCTTTCATACCCTTGTAGTAAAAGGACTGAGACGAGGAAGAGCACTAGAGCAATGCAGAGCACTGAAGCCACAAAACCAGAGACATGCTCTAGTTGTTGGATGAATCTAATAGGTGCTGAGATGTTTAAAAACATCAAGCAGCAAGAAACATGGAGAACCACTACTCCCGTCACACGTCGGGAAACCGAGTGGAAGCAAGCTGCAGCGGGGAGCACGAGAGCTGTTACAGGCACTGTTCTGAGGCGCGCGGAAGCCGAGGATTCTCTGCACAGAGGCCAAGAGCAGAAGAAGCTGTTGAACCAAGGCAAAGGTGTTGGGGTACCAGAGAGTCGACGAGATGCCAGCAAAAGGAGGAAGCGAACCTCTGGGCGAATTGTAGATCGCAGCAAAAGAGCGAAGCAGTCAGGAGAGACCGGTGAGCCTGGAGTTGAGGGGGGAATGGGAGTTGGGACAAGTTGGCACACTGGAGCTCTTTGTGGCATGTACTGTGCACCAATAAAGGACAGATACATGAACTGGGTGGACCTAAGCAGAGGAGCTGGGGACACCAATTATTTTATTGAATGAATGAAGTGAAAGAGGGTCAGGGACCCAATGGTTAAATGAAGAAACTCTAAAGGCGTGACACCGTTTCAAACCAAGAAAGTCCTGGCAGGATAGTACACCAGGCAACCTGTTTGCGAGTCTTGGACCTGCACCCAAATACAAGTGAACAAATTCAGACGGTCCTGGAAGGGGAGTACACCAGTTGAATTGATTGAGAGTCTGGGTCTGGCACCCAATTCTAGCAGCATAAGTGTTTGGAAGCAAAGGAGGAGGGTCTGGAACACAGTATCATGCTTGCCAAGAATCTGTTTGTAAACTGAGGAAATCAAGAGTCTGAAATCCAGGGAAGGGAGTGATCCCTCCTGAATTTGAAATAAGCATATTCTGCCTAAGGGAAGGAAAGCTATCCCTTAATGATTGGAAAAGTGAACTGTGCTAAGGAGCAGAGAAAAGAGGAATAACGTCCTGGCATTCTGAAATGGATCAGGGGAAGAACCATGCTCTCTGAAACTGAATTGTAATGAGCCGGAGTATCTCAAGGGAAGATAAGCATCTGAGGATTGTGGAACTTTGACTGTTTATTTCTTTTTGCACCTTTTGGAACTTTATTTTGAAATTTAGGAATAGAGCTACAAATGACCAGGTGAAAGCCTATATTCCTTTTCACTTTATCTTAATTTAGCATGTATGGGTCAGGATAGCATTTGGACATGGGACAAAGAACTTTATTTTGGACATTCTGACACAGAAATCCTTTAGTTTCGCTGAGGCAAGGAAACCCCTCAGAGATTGGGCGAGGTAGGTTTTCCTCCAACTATCTTAATTTTAGTAAAAAGCTTTGGCAACCAACACCATGTCCTTTTGTCTGAGCTTTACTATTGATTCCTTACAGGAGCAATACCTGGACAGCATTTACCTTGACTTAAACATCTCCATTGACATTTTTAAGGGTGCAGAAGAAATAGGCTGACACAAAGGTGGCAGGTTTGTGGGTAAAAACTTATATTCAGCAAAAAAGAGAAAAAGAAACCTATCTATCCCTGTCTGTAGAGGGGGTTTCCCTGCCTCAACTAAAAGATCTAAGGTGACTGTCAGGATGTCTGTCAAGTAAACCGTGCTGTTGTCCCTCACACTACAAACTATAACGAAAGTAGTATTGTTCTGGCCGATCCAAGGAGAAGGACTCCCTTCTCCGGGTTTCAAGTTCCTGATTAGTTGTAACAGTTCTATATAGTTCCACAAAAAAAATTGCGTCTCACACATGGTCAGGGGGAATAGCTCCCATCCCCTGATAGTAATGTTCCAAACAACACTTCTCACGCATTATCAGGGGAAATGGCTCCCTTCTCTTGATAATAGAGTCCCAAGCAGTTTGGTACTCCATCTTGATGGGTCAGGAAAATGTCTCCCTTTTCCTGATATCCAGTTTCAGATAGCTTGGGGGAATTAATCTCTTTTGGACCTTACTGCTGTTCTGAGTTACCAGGAGAATGTCTCCCTTCTCCTGGTATCTTGTTATCTGTTCTTTCAAACAGCCTGCGGGAATGACTCCCCTCCACAGGCCTTCTTGGACTTTACTGCAGGTCCAAGCTAAAAGGAGAATGACTCCCTTCTCCTGGTATATTGCTTCTAGTATGTTGCAGCGGCTCTGCAGCCCTTGACTCCCTTCAGTATCCGCACCTGTTACAGACCGTGCTGTCCACCTCCTCCTGGAGACCGTGCTACTGCCTCACCAGCTTCTTGCAGAGTCTTGCAGTCAGACCAGCTAGAGACGCATCTCCTCTTCTGATGGCGTTCACGGTCTCCAATTCTTTGAATCTCCCATGCCGAACATCTTTCAGGAACACTGTTGCCCCAGGGACGGCTTGAGATTGTGACAAGTCCCTCTTCATCGTTTAAAGCCTGTACAGGTATGTTTCTTCCTCGAAAGCTAGAAAACTCTTCTGAGTTCATGGAAGTGTTCTTCCTGCATCCGTGCATCTTCTTCGTGTCAGTACTCGCCTCCCAGGTATGCTTCTTCATCTCAGTAGTGAGTCAGTCAATGGTATATGCAAATAGAAGTGCTAGCAAGTGGATGTTGGTTAAAAGGTGGTAAATGGCTTGGGACAGTTAGGTAGGGGTGGTTGTGTCTAATTCTACCCAGGTGTTTGTCCTTGTCCTCAGCAGGGAGACCCTCCTCATAATATCCTCCTGCATTATACCACCCCCAGGGGGACTATCGGGTTGCAACCTCATCTCATTGGCCTCATGGAAAGGGGCTTCCCCTCATGAGAAGCAACATCTCATGAATTGTCACACATTGCAAGCAGAAAATACACCCACTTCAGCAAGCTTAACGCTGAAAGAGCGGCACCTGCACTTTGTGCCTAAAGGTAAGGTATTATCTTTAACTGTAAAATGTCAAACGGATAAAAGTATGTTTTTCTTATACATAACATCCATCCCTCATGTTATAACATCCCTCCGTCTTGACTGTTTTGTATGTTTTTGTACTTGAAAGGTAAAGAGATGAAGGTGCAAATTGTCCTCTTTTTAAAAAGTGTGATTTTTGTGGGAAAGGTTTTTGGACATGCAGGAGAGGAACATGGTACAGAAGCAGGGATGGTTAAATCCATGTTAATGGTTAGTAATACATGTTCTCCCAATTCTTACAGTCAAAGCCAACATATATCTGCTTCAGCCATACTGTCTCTGCCTCAAAGACCAAGGAGTAGGGAAGACAGGAAGGGCTGTACAAACTCACTAGGCCTTAGCCACGGTTCCATACTCCAAAACATCCGGAGAGACACAGGTTGCAAAATCTTGACTGTCACCACAAACCAATTCATTGTTAGATGAAGCACAATTGTGGGCGTTGCACTCTTCTATTGCACTGATTGTTTTTTAAAGACACAGCAATGCACACCTGCTGCAATACTATTCAATGGAGCCCCAGTTACAGAAAAGCAATTCATCAAAATATCTTCACAACATGGTGCGTGGCCAGACTACAACCCAAAGGTGCGGCAACTAAACGCATGTGCACAAAACGGGCACTGAAATGTCATGGGCCAAGATGTGGAGCTAACTGGCATATTTCAAGGCTAAAGCTCCCAAGACAGTCGCCACTTCTGGTGACGCTAAAAATAGCCCTGCATTGGTTCCTCTGTTAGGTACACAAAGAGAACACACAAGGCATTTAAAACAAAACAATGAGTCATGCCACAGAGTCTTAGGCATATTTCGGTATCTCACTCAATTCTGCTTGCAGTCATCCTGGCATTGATCAAGGAATTAGGGGAAGAACAGTCTTGAGGGTCCTGGGCAAACTGGTCAAGCTTCAGGTGAAACAGGCCCCAAGAGCTGCACCTCCGGAGAGCCATGCAAGGAAATGTGACTGCTTGCCAGTGAGTAAGTCACTATATCCTGTGTGCAGTGAGAAGGGCACACTATTCCTCCAGTGTCAGGTCAAAATATCTATTAGGCATTTGAAGGGCATGATTACCTTTATTTAGGGAGAAGGGTACTATATCCCTTCAGAGTAATAAGGGCCAGATATCCCTTATGGGTGATCTAATGTACTATAACCCCAGATCGAGAAGAAGAGGACACTATCCTGCAGGATGACAAACAGCAAGCTCGGAGCTATGTACATTCTGGCAAAGATGCGGCTGAGTGCTATATGCCTGCAACTGAGAATTATGCCAAGAAGTGATGTGCACTAAATCGCCAATTGTTTATTAGTTTAACCAAAAAGCAACTGGGGGCTATGTCCCTGAGATGTGTCGAGCTATGTGAACCATGAGATCAGTGTCACTGAAAGAGAAAGAACCCAGACAATGGGCCTCATTACGAATCCGGCGGTAGCGCTGTCAGTGCTACGGGCGGGTTGCCACCGGACTTGTAATATTTACCTGCTCCAGACTTCCTGGTGCCACTGGGATATTACAAGTCTGGTGGCCCGGGAAGTCTGGCGCTGGGAAAATGTTAGTCCCCATTCCCATAGAGTCCGATAGGACTCTACAGGAGTGGGGCACTCATGAGCACCGGCACCGTTGCCAACGGTGCCGGTGCTTTCAGAGTCTGCCTGCCATGGCCGCCGGGCCCGGCAAGGTCAGACCTGTCGGGCACAGCGGCCCTAGCAGGCAAAGTCGTAGTTTGACGGTCCGGAAACAAGGGTGCTTGTAAGCTTACCGGCATCCTGGTTGCATTTTCGTGATGCGGCCCAATGTATAGTTTAACCTTTCTTGAGCTAAAATTGTTCCGAGGTGAACTTCTTTAGTTGTAGATAAAACACAGTCCCCATAGACATTAATCCAAAACAATTACTACATGTGAATTTAAATAAAATTTGATCTTAAAACCTCATCACTTGTGTCAATTGTTTTGTCATTCTGCCACCAAATTTAAATTAAGAAAATGACCACCACCCGTGAAGAGAAACTCAGGTTGGTATTGTTTGGTTTTATAAACACACCAATTGCCATTGCGAGAAGGCAACGTTTTTATAGCAGTGTTACCCACTTTTCACATGCACACCTCGCATGACCCAGCACATCAACAAGACAAGTGGACCATCGACGTTCTATATTTCGTAACACGCTAGAGAATAACAGGTGGTCTCTGAGGAGGGCAACAGTGGGGTTTTTATGAATTCTCTGGTTAGATGGCAGACACTTTCTCATAGTGCACTTATCGTTATGCCCTACACAACCCCAGTCGGCAAAATTCCCTTGGAAATGGGTTCACACCCCGTCCTACTGTAAGGGTGGTCTTCATTCTTCCTATGCTTTTGTGGCTCAAGGCAGAACGGTATACGCAGAAAATGTTGCGAGAAAAAGTTTGCATGGAGAAATGACTGCATCTTTTTTGCTGTCATTTCTCCAATTCTGGGGAGATTTTTAAGAAATATAGGGGTGAGGGTAAGAGGAATAGTAAAGATGGGGGATACAAGGAGGAGGTGGGGCGTCTCCTCCCGAATTTCAACCAGAAATAAAAGATGCAGTCATTTCCGCATGCAACATTTTAGCGGATATCCGGCATAACAGCAACACTCCAGCAGCTATATGGATTCTTTGCCACATTTATGCTCAAGAAAGACATAAAAAAAAACAGTGAACTGATAAATATACCCTGATGTAGAGACTTGAAGCAGTTTCCGTCAGGCCTGAGATAATATAAAGTTTATTGCCAAATGAAAAAAAAGGACCCTTAAGCGCAATCCTGCTTGATCGATTTGAATACCGTAAGATTGTGGTCAATAAGTACATAAGAAGCTTTGGCCAGCAATTGGCCACCGTTGAGATGGCCCTAACCGCAAAGCTACTGATAAATTGGATTCCTGGGCCCATGCGATGAAGTGAATAATGATCCATGAGAGGCGTGATCAGTCAACCCGGCCTACAACACGATGATGCTAAAGAATGGTGACATGCAACAAACCGTCCGGGCGATTCATTGCGCGTCTCACTGGCAACTCGCGTCATGTCACACCTATACCAACAGCGTCCAGGACAACCCGTCACAGGTATGCCACAGCTGACTGCATTGAAGACATGTCAAAACCATTGACACCCCAGAAACCCGAACAGTGGGTCTTTGAATGGGTCTGCCATCAACCCCAGTTTATGATTGGCCCACTACCCCACCAAAAAATGGATGGTCCCTTATTTTGCTATTACACAATTATGTTTACACTGAAAGTAAAAAAGCGCCAATGCCCTTTCTGGCCAAACTAGAAAAGGGCTTGCGAAAAATGATCTGGATCGAGCAATTCATCTTTGCCAGCTCCGCGCAGCGGAGGACGTCTAATTCACTTCTATACATCATATGCATCTTTAGCTGACTCTTCATTTTTGTCCCCGGGGAAAAATGCAATCTCCATAGTAATTTGTACGGCGTTCAGACAGTAAAACTGCATCCTACATAGATCCATTTATTTTCTATTGTATTGCACATGGACCTCTACGTTCCTGTCCCCTGGCGCTCCCTTACGGGCAGAATTAAGTTTGCATCATTTCCCCGGGCTATTTCTCAAGTCCTGTGTACCTAGTACCCCAGCTTGTAGGACTCCAGGGAATAAAGCAGTCTCAGCGCACATTGTCCATAATTTATTAGCCATTACAAAAAAGAAACAAGTGCCCCATGTCTACAGTGCAAAAGCCTGACCCTGTGAATGTACTCGTTTTTGGCCAGGGTGGGCTATGAGAAAACACCCACTTCGCTATCGCTGCGAACACGTTTTTTTAAGTCTGAAGAATACTGGCCAATGCTAATAACAATTCACATGTCAATACAACGAGCGCCCGTTCATGTTAATTACATCAAATTACATTCGTTGTCAATTCTTTTCCTTGATTGATTCCATCTATACAGTAATTAAAACGTAAATTGAAACAGATGCACCATAGCCTTATTGTCCTCTCAATAATCTTATGTATGATTATTTTGGAACTTTACAGGGAAATGTGTTGCTTTTTGTACAACCAAATATCAAGCATACAAGTCGTGATATATAAGCCTATTCCAAGAAATGCTTTATAACAGACCGCTCTAGCCATCATCAATCTTCTAAATAGCAGCGTAGGAACTCTCATTGTATAGTACTCACGGTTGGGGCTGATGACGTGGTGATGACTTTTTGGTGCGTGGCGATCATTACCGACATGGTGCTCCCCGGATGCCTTCAGTTGGATGAAGCAGATCCTAACATCCCCCGAGTTTCCCTGCATATCCCTGTCCGGTGCGCCCGTGTACCCACTACCTTCACTCTCCTGGGGAAATCGATCAAGCCACAGATGTCATTGCTATTCTCCACTATGATGAATCACAGACAACACGCGGCAAGCCCCACAGCCCTCTCGCTTCACACCGAGTGCATCCCTCTTGCCTCGGTCTCAGAGATTGGGAATATGCATAGAGAGCGACAACATCCTTCCATCAGGATCAATTGATGTCCAGGACAAGCCGAAACGTTTACCTTGCCGTTACAAAGTTATGGTTTGCCGAAGGCATCCGCTTTCGCTGCTCCTGGTCGAACTCTGGATTGTCCCCCTCCTGTGTGCAGCAGTTGTGTTCAGATAAAATCACCAACACAAAGGCAATTTATGTTGTCTCTTGGCATAAAGTAAATTACGTACCCTCTCCCAAGAAGATCGCTTCTTGGCTCAGCGAGCCATTCCATTTTTATTTATGTCGCGTGTATAGTGGAATATCGAATGCAGCATTTAAAAGACATTTCATTTAAAATGCTGTGGAAAAACGAGGAGCCCCACGTTCTCTTGCCACCGGTTCACAGCAATTTACCACTTAATCAAAGGGCAGGACTCGGAACAGTTGCTGCACATTGTGCCTTGCAAATGCTTTAAAAGAGAGAACCTGATGGCTGAGCGAGATAGCACATGTAGTCAACCTTCTCATGAAAGGGAATTGGAAAACGAAAGGACTATGAATGATCGAAAATGCTTTCGAAAACACAAATCGAAGCCTCCCAATCCTCCATCAATTTGTCCCTGTGGCATTTCAGATTTCTTCCCATTTCTAATGCACACCATTGTTGCAGTTCTTGATGAAGCAGGCTTTTCCAGAGGTTTCCAGCTAGGAGGCATCTCATTAGGTAACTTTACATTAAAACATTTGTAGTGCGCAAACCATAGACCCATGGGCATCAGGGTGCAGACAAAACATTAACACTGGGAGAGTAAGGGAGAGTGCTCAATCATAACTGCCCAGAAAAATCAGGCGAACATCCACGTTCTCCAGTAAGCAGGCCTCTCTAGAGCAACGGACCTTGAGTGGTGAGTGATCAGGGCCACTTTGCCTACAAGCATCCATAGTTTGCAGCTTGAGGTTTACAAACGCATCATTCTTTAGGACACACTCATTTCTTCTCATCTACATCCACTCTTTGCACTATTCTGTGTGCGCATCATCTCTTTGCAGCCCATCAGTCCCCTGCTCCCCGATGCCACTTCCTGCTTTCTGTCCTCTTTCCCCCTTGTCCAACTCCACTGGAATCCTGCCCATCAAATCCATCACTTTAGCACAGGTCTTCAAAGTGATACTCGAACTCCACCAGTGAACAACGGAAGGAGTGCCCGCCCCCAAAGACTTGCACCCTCTTATCCAAACTAAATGCCCAACCCACCTCTCCTGCATTGTGCCCTATTAACTACTCTATGTAATTTGCAAATATGGAAATACTGGCCTCAGGCTCTCAATGTTAAACATGTTTTAATGTCTTCCAGCAATGGTCCCTGGCATATGCTCCTATTCTTACCCATTCACCACCCTTTATAGGTCATTCAATGTATCAAGGCTCTTATTTAAAGGCACCTTACCCTGGACTGCCTCTGCCCGCTGGTATTACCTACTATGTAAGTCACTTTTGTTTGAAATGACACCCTGTTCCCAAATAAATAAATATGTATATATATATATATATATATATATATATATATATATATATATATATATATTTTTTTTTTTTTTTTTTTTTTTTTTAAATGACAGTATCTAGGTTGGAGCAGGACCATGCATTTCTCCATGGCTTCTACCGCTAGCTCATTCTCCACTTCAAACCAACTCACAGATATATTTTATTCGTATTGCGTTCATACACAAGTGTTTCAGAGCGCAACACAGAGGTATGAGCATACACGCAGTAGGAGCCTGCATTCCTTATTGCTATGGCTTGCCTCTTCTGTCACAATGGCACCACACCCTGAATTCTGCTACCACCAAATGGGTGGCTGCACTGGTAGTAAAGTGGCACCACTAGTCGAAGGTTCTACTTGGTGAGGCTGTGCTAGGTAAGGCCTTGGTGTGTGGGAAGAGGGTCGTGTTGGCCCAGACTTGGCCGATGGAGGTTGCTTGCTAAATCATGACCGGTGACAGTGTCATCTGACAGATCTTTGTGGTCGGGCACATCTGCAGGGGGTGCTGCACTTTCTGTGCCTGTAGCACATGATGGGCACACCTTTAACACATTGTGTCACAGCGTACAGTGCTTGTCCTTCAAGGAGGTTCTTAAGGCACCCTTACTTGGATTACACTGATGAACTGTCTTCTGGCAGATGCTGCAAATTACACTGTCCCCCACCCCCCGAACCCTCCTGACAGTCAGACCCTCTGAAATGCTGAAGTAGTGCCACACCCATGACGAGTTGGATCAGTAATGTCATGGGTGTGACCGTTGTCCTGACTTCACCCTCTTGGTGAAAGACTGAGTCCTCTTAAGCCCCTTTGCACGGAGCAGCATTGGTGCAGTTACCCACAGTCTCCTCCCGACTCAGCTGCTGGGGTTTCATCTCTGGCCATTTCCCTTGGTGCTCAAGGTCTCCTGCACCACCACCATTTAAATGACCTGCTCAACTCCTCTCTTCTACCATTGTCCATCTGCACCTTTGTGCTCATATATCCCTGTTACTCTTGGAGTATCACCTCCTCCCTCTAAAATACAAGGCGAGGGTACTCGCCTCAAGGCTGCAGGTATGTCTTGAGTTACTACCTCCAAGCAACCTCCATCAGATTGGTAGAACCCTGCCCAATCCTCTCCATACAAAGTCTCCCCCTCAACCACTATTTCGCATTTAGCAACTACTGTATCCTCCACTTCACATCCCATCTAACCATCTGACTGTCTCTCCTCAGTATCAGTCTCACCCTGCTGGCTCACTCTCTCACCCTGCACTCCCTCAACCTCCGACAGGAAGGCTGAAAGATTATCCATCCTCATCCTTTTCCCTGCCGTACTCTCTTCAAAAAACAAGACATGGTTTATAAGGCCCCAAAGTTCAAAACAGGTACCTAATATGCCTATGGTGTCATGTGCAAAAACACACAACCAATGACAGAAACAAATGATTCTCACAAGACTCAAAATGAAGGGAAAGTGTTCCTGAAACACATGCACCTGTGGGGAGGTGATTGCGCAGAGCACAGTAAGACTCCACAGGTTCCCACACAAAGGCTTCTCGGAATACACATGAAAGGAAAGGCGCTACAAATCCTTTTTTGTTTTTTTCACATTTAGGGAATTGGTGAAGTACAAGAGTAACTTTTAAAAAAAAACAGGCAAAAAAGGTTAAAAAAAGGAAGATTATAGAGCAGGCCTAAAAACACACAAACAGACAAAAGGGGATATACAATGGATCAACAACACCAAAACCACTAACAACTTCCTTCAAAACATTGCTCAACAACCAAAAATCACCAAAAGCACCCGTAACTCCTCCAACATCACACATTTATGATCCGGTCTAATCAGTTCCTACATTGATAGCCACAAAATACCCACAAAGGAAGCAGGAAGTAAGCAGAGCCGTTTTAGGAAGCATCGGGACCTCTGAATACCTGGTGCCCTCTTTGCTGTGTCCAGGGCATTCCAATTAGACAGCAGGCGTCAAATTCAGATTTCAGACGCACGGCAGGCTTCAACCCTAGGAATGTCCTGAGGAGATCCCAAGGAGCAAGTTATACCCACCCAGAAAATCTCGTCTTTCCCACAGGGCACATTATGGGAAGGTCGAGCACCCCTTCTCCACGATGCATCACTATATTCAGGAATCTACCTTAATCTTCCCCCTCAAAGACCCTTTCCACAAAGCTGGGTAAATTCTTGAACGGGCACTAGGGAGGCTTTGCTAGAGTTACACTAATAGTTTTCATTTCACTTTTAACTGAGGCTAAGTTTCTGGTAGAATTATCATGTTATTCCATCTGGAATGATAGCAAAATAGTCATTTTCAGGCATGCAAGAAAGCAAGTAGTGTCTAGCCTACTTTGCACATCACCGAAGAACAGCAGGATTTGCTAACATGTACAGGCATGCAAAAGACAGAGCAAACACGCTTGGCGCCAGTTTACTGCTGGTGGAATACGGATTGGTGAAATAGTTTTGGGCCCAATTCATATTCAAGAATTGTGTGAGAAATTGAAGTGGGTTTGCCAATTTCTTCTGCCAGAGCGATAAATAGATCAACTAGTGTAGGTCGTGCTCCAAACACACCTGGACCCTGTTACATAGCATTCTGCGCCGAGCAATGCAACTAAGCAGATGCACTCCTTGTTCACTTGTTTCCGTTTAGTCAAATGGACACAAACATTGTGCCATGGGTGTAATTTAAGGGGGGCGGCAAGCAGAGCCGGCCTTAAGGGGGTGGGTTGGGCGACGGCCCAAGCGCCATGCCCCCCCAGGGTGCCATTAGCCCCCTGCCACGCCAGGTTGGGGGAGTCTTTTAAGGGCTCCCTCAAGCTGGCATTGTGAAAAAAGGTGCTGCAGGCGCCCTTTTGTTATTAAATGTGCCTGTGGCGGTGGGGCGCATTTAATAACATTAGGGTGCTGATGCTCTTTGCATCAGCACCCTATTCACATGATGATTACCTCCCTGCTCCGACGCGGGACCCAGGAGGTTTTCATCGGAATAGGGTGCTCATGCGTTAGCATGAGCACCCTATTTCAGTGATTAACCCCCTGCGAGGCGCTGGAGCAGAGAGGGACAAAACAAATGTGGTGCCAAGGGGGGGTGCCAATTCGCCCAGGGCGCTGCTGATTCTAAGGTCGGCCCTGGCTTCAAGGGTGTTTGCCCCCCCCTAACTTTCATGGCACACTACTTTGTCCCCCTCATTTGGCGGAGCCCCCTTTCCTTTAGATGTCATGTCCCCTCTCACCCACATTTTCAGAAAAGTTACTCCTGTGCATAGTACATAATCAGAATGATGAATTTTGGTCCATGTGCCAACATTTTTATGAAGTATGGTTTGGGGCAAACCTCTTGGCTACATTCCTCATTATACACGTAACAAAACTTGCAGTAAATGTTCCCTTTTTAGAAACGAGCAAACATTCGCTAATCTGACCCCAGAAGGTGCCCGTTTCAGTCTAGCGGGTTGTACTTGGAAGCACGGCAGTGCCATGCGCAGCCTGTTTTCTGGCAGCCAAAGAGCGTGCCTGCGAGACAGAACACCCGGGCCAGTTTGTGCAGAGAAATCGATCAAACAATTCACGGTTCTGTTCATCAATTGAGGATGACCACAGTAAGCAACACTGAAGGTTTCCTTCACTGCCCACCTGCTGAGGAATTGCGGCTAGAGCAAAAAAGCATACTGCAGAAAAACACAATATCTAATTCCATTGTCCATAAAATCCACCCTGGAAAGTTTGCCACCCATTGTGATGCTATGCTGTTCCCAACCCACAGGGGAATTAAGAGCTGCTATCTTTGATCCAAGACAAGAGATGCACAACCTGTGTGTACTGATGAGACACCGATGTCTCGGGAGGATAGCTCAGGGTCAACAAGCTCTCCTAGGAAGGAAGACGACACGGAGCACCACAGGTTCGATCCCGGGTCGGCGCTTAGAAACCTCTGGGTATTAATCGCATTATAAATAACATATCATATAATATCAGCCGCCATACTGTTTCCAATATGGGCCTTTCACCAGAGGTTTATTATGCAATTATGCAGCTGATGTTTCAGTAAAGGGCCAGTGCGGATTCCTGCTAAAGGTACGAGACACTATGGAAAGAGATGGACAGTAAATCCGACCCTGGGGTGGACAGAGTGGCAAAAGAAACCCTAGAAATCATGCTCACATATTACACATGCTCAGCAAGCCCGGCCCTTTTCCTGTGAGAAGATTTGGAAATAAAATAGGTTACCACACACAAGAGGCCCTGGGTGCAGAGGCCTCCCGGGAAATCTCCAGAGGTCCCTATAAGCCAGTCCACACCTGATCTAACCCAAAGTGCACATGCAGTGTAAAAGCCCCATTAAACAATGCAAAAAATACCTGCAAATAGAACAAACAGTCGATGGTTATGGCGCTCACCGGGAAGCAACCCTGTGCGCTTGGGTAATGGGTGTAGACGTGGCTGGACACAAAAGTGACTCTAGGAACATGCAAAATTACAAACACGCATCAAAATGTTTCCCAAACATATATGTTAGCGCACATACCGGGTACAGTGAGAAATTCCTAGAATTCACAGGAAAACACAACCAATGGAACGTCTTCTGAACAGAGATTTCAATTGTTAAGAACACAAACGTGCCACTGTTTTCTTACAGCCACACAACAGGGGTCGTATCCTCCACCTGCTTCCCAGTGTAACCCTCAGCCCATAGAGCACAAAACAAATGTCTTGCACAAATCCCCAGCCAGCTCCGTACATCATGGGTACACATATGTCACTTCCCTTTAGTAATGGCCCTGGATATAAAGTGGCACTCACAAAGTGTACAGTACGGAAGCTAACCTGCCATCGATCCCTGCTGAGAACTAGAACGTTAGGAATAGCACAAAAGATGGCAGGGTAAACACGCCATCTGCCAATACCTCGGGCATTAAAGATATACAGAGAACCCGGACAATGCGAACAAATAAAAAATTCATACAGAGAGGCAGCTGTAGTCTGTTACCTGATTGGGGAGCCATCAGAACAGTACATTGAAGTGCTGGCTTATTGCCATCTGCAGTACTGGAAATGGACGAAATTTGGGCCTGTGGTCTACACGGAATGGGGCTTCGGCAAGACATTTTATTTTTGCCAGAACATGGCTCTGTCTTGTTCCGGCCCATTTCCTTCCCTGGCTATCTGCAATGCACCGGTGCAGACAGTCTCTAACTTTCATTCACTTGGGCTACCTCGGTTTCACAAGATATAGGGTGACCAGAAATCCCGGTTTTGCCGGGACAGTCCCGGAAATTGGAGCGCTGTCCCCCTTTGTCAAGATTGTGTTTCCATTGGAAACTGCAGTGGTCTGGGTTTTTGGCAGTAGGTCTTCATAGACGGCAGGCACAGCTCGCACAGAAGAAACGCAGACTTGTACAACTTAAGATAGTGTTAGTTTGTGATACATTAATTTTATGTGTTTATTTGAACAATAATACTTAAACCCCTTTCTCCAACCACTACTGAAGTGTAGTGCCTCGACATCCACTTTCAAGAGTTAGTCCTACTTTTATATTAGTTGCCCTGTGCCGGTTTCTTACTTTTTAAATCTGATCAGCTAACAAGATACCCTTTTGTCACGGGTGGCTGGCGAGAGACAATATTACTCGTTTTTCTTTAAGTCTTCATATGAGAAGTGCATGTCAAGAGAGCAGAGGTTGCACATATCAAAAACCCTGAGAAGCATGCCCCACCCACAGCCACATAAGACTCCGCCCATTTGCACACAGCTCTGCCAATACACCCCGCTCACCTGTCAAAAAGGTAAACTCGGTTGTTGTAGCTGTCATTAGAAACATGTTTGCAGTTTGCCCTTTACAGTGGAATGCAATACATGCAATCATAAACCAAAACACATGAAACAAAAATACCCATCAAACTGAAGAACCACCATCAGGTAACATCAACAGGTGTGCATGTTTCAAACGCCAAGAACCAATACAAAGGTTTTCCCTGGAACTTGCAGTACAGAAATTGGGCATTTCACCTTGTTTGCTATTTTTCATGAGCATATATAATGCAGTGGTGAGGTGTCCATCCTGCAAACCTGATGGCTGTGGTGCAACCCCTGAGGTCCGCTTTAATTCATCAACCCGGTCAGAAACCCAGGTAAACTGACGGCATGGTTACATCATGTCAGTGTAACGTATTTGTCTTTGATTGCCTTGCAAAGTGACACGCGCTGAAGAGCATTTTCCTTTCCTGCTGCATCAACCTTGTATATTTCCGTGACAGCAGATATGTTTCAGTATGCTGCTACACGTCTGTACCCCAGAAACCCAGGATTAAGTAACAGTTACAGAAAAATAAACACGCTAATAGTGCTTGCAATCCAGTGTCATGACCGGATTTCAAGCAGTATGTACCGTTGGTCTCATTGGGCGACAAAAACAACGCAAACTGGGTGAAGGGAATGATTCAATGCTAGCTTAAGCAAAATAAGTATTAACGGCGCGTTTATTTTGCTTAAGCTAGCATTGAATCCAGCAACGGCCTCATATAGTGTGCACTGCAGGCCAGGAACATTTATCACTGTTTCTGGGTCCCGCCCAAACCTCCACCCGATTGGCTACCGGCAGCAGTCTTTGGCAGCCAATCGGGTGGAGGATCTGACTGGACCCGGAAAACCACCAAAAACCCGGAGATTCCAGGGTCTTCCCCGGCGACCCAGAGAAATGGTTAAAAACTCATAGTCACGGGGAAAATCCAGAGGTTAGGCAGGTATGTCTCGCATGAGAGCTCCCGTTTATGTTTTGCACCTGGAAGCAACGTTACGGCCGACAGGGCTGGGGCAGAGGACAATCTCCTGCAAAGTGTTTTTCTCTCTTATGCGTGAGCGCCACGGATTCTGACCAGTTCAGTTACCTCCGTTGCAGGAGCAACGCGTTTACACTGCAGCAGAGGGCGGGGCAAATTCTCTACTTTTGCTTGGAGGACAGGCAGTAGGGAGCTCATGGTGGCACCTTGTACTCCCCAGACTGCCGCCATTAAGCAGCAGCTTTCTTCTTGTTTCCCTGTGCCTACAGGCCCCTCTATGCAAAAGGGTTGTATGTGAAATGCCCTCCCTCGGCGCTCTCCTGTGAGGGAGTGGACAGGACACCTCAAGAGGTCCAGGCTACGTATACTACGTATAGTGCTTCTCCAGTATGCGAGAGGGCTGACACACCACCTTAAACAGAGACGACTTCATGGGAGGGCCATAAGGGTCTCGTGCCCTGGAACCCCGCTTTGCAGGGGGCTGGGGGGGAAGGCACATGGCTGCCTGATGTAAAGACACCCGTGCCCATTGTTCTCAAAATGTAACTAGCAAGCTTTATGGTGTGCTGATGTGGCAAGCACATTCTGCTCTGATCAATACATCTTGTAATGCTTTCTGTGTGCGGTGTGGTATACGTAGTTTGTGCGGTCACATTTCCGTGGGGAATACATTGATCATGTGCAATAATCAAATGTGAAATGCATATTGATAAATCTGAGGGCTGCAATGTTTTCAGAATACCGCTCATTGTTTTAAGCACTCGTTCGAGATGTGTGTTCACGTGGCAGATCACAGTACTAAAATCCAACAAGGCCAACGCGGCTTTACATAATTCTTCATTTGATAAACCTACTGTGTATGTACCCTGGTAATAATTAGACCTATGTGCCCCAAAATCAACGTACTTGCACCAGGTTGCAGCAACTTTAAAAACAAATGTAGAATCAATATGGTGAAGGTCTACAAATCGGTCCCTCCAGACAGGGGTTGTAAAACCTGGGCAGCCACCCCCAAAGATGAGGATAAAGTGTTAGAGGGAAGAGATGATTGTTCCACAGACTCGAATGTTACTACCCAAAGTGCCCAGGATCGTATTCTAGCTTTGCCAGTAGACAACATAGTGATCATGGACAAATAATCTTAAAGCTCCATATGGTTCTAAGCTTTCTTCATGAAAATGTTAGCCTCTTTACAGGCTGTTGTTCAGCCCATTTTCTGAGGTTTGTTTTCATGTAGGCCATTTCAGTGGAAGTAGTCTTAAAAGGAAGAGAGCGGATCAAATGTCACAGCCCACAGGTGGCCATGTTTTCAGGTCTGCTCATATGACACAAAAAAAACGGTTTGATTTTTTTGTTGGTACATTTAATAGGTTCTTCAGCACACCATGAACATCAATCCACAAGCCTTTGTTTTGGGTGTATATAAATCTTGAAAATGTAAATGCAAAATCTATTAGATTCATATAAATTTACTTTCTGGTACTTGCCTGCTTCCTTGATGATGGAAACACGAAAGCTAGATTCATATATTTTCTTTTTAATATGCCCCTAGATGTTTGTGTTTGTGTTTTTTCCAATTTAGGTCTACACAATTGGATTAATTTAGTTCATAGTAGTCACACATTCACAAACAATAGCACCTTGCTTATGATTAGAACTGGAAAATGAAATGATAAACTGCAGAAATTGCAAATTGTGCTCAAATCCCAGCTCCCCAATTGTGTTTTGAAGAGAGGGTCCCTGGAATGGTCCTCCTGTCCCCATCTGCATGACAGCCTGAAGAATGTGAGATGCCAGTCTCTGTTTGGCCAGCCTCTAGGAGGGCCAGTACATTCTACATATGTGAGCAGGTATCGTCTTAGACAACCGTTCAAACCCTATCCAGCTGATGTCTTCGTGGACACAGGTGCCACATCACTGAAGCAGGTTGACTAATGATAAATATCCAGCCGTTCCGATGTCATTAGTGACTCCATGACGTAGTGACGTTGGCCACAAAGTGAACTTGCATCCCTGCACAAAGTTACAGACAGGCAGGTGCACACATGGAGAACATGCATACACAGCTCTGTAGATGGAGGACAGATACATGGACACACTGTTAGAATTTTTTTCTTTCATTAGCCAAATGCAGAAACGCAAGAAAGCAAGGGTCATACAAAACAAGCTTGCAGTCGCTTATCGCAACTAACCATGTGGCTCTTCACAGATGTATAAGAAACCTGGAACAGCCAAATACTACTAACCTTGAGAGAAAGCAAATATATAGAAAAACTGTAGTGAAATTGCACAAAGCAATAGGCCTCAGAATGAGGAAAAAAGAGTTACAGATTTTGGAGCACAAAGCAAAGGTCCAGTGCTCACAGCCAAGGACAAGGGCAGGTGGAACATTCTTGACTACAGGGGCATTGAGCCACCTGCAAAATAACAGAAAGAATCCTCACTAATTGCAGACTGAAAAGGTCTGTTTTGTGGCCCTCACTAACGTGACTAAGCCATGCAGAACAATAGCCTTTTTTCCATGGTGGGAAGAGAAGCTGTTCCCAGTGAAGCAGACAAGAACCGATACATGTGTTGCCCAACAAACATTATAATCTGCAGGCACTCTCAGGCTAGGTGGATATACCAGTGGCAAAAATTGGAGGACAAGATCTTTCTCATTACATTGAGAAGGTATACGGAGCACTGGGAACAGAGCGGGGTCCCAGGCCTGAGGAGACCCGCTCCAGACAATCAGGGAGTACAAATCCTGGCGTGGAGGGTAATGGGCTACAGCCAGTGGTAACCCTTCAACAATGTAGCAGATAGTTTTTGAGGAGGTCTCAGGCGAAACCACGTGACATGGGAGGACCAGTTAGCTAACCAATATTGGTTCCTTCTATAGGTACTACCACCCAAGCCACCCAATAGAATGGGCTCATAGGACTATGTCGCTTTGAAAGCTGTGGTCGCATTGTGATCTTTCTTTTCGCAGCCAGAGGGAGTTTGGCATGAGGAATTCGACAATCTGCATGGGGAGTGTGCGCTCGCCTGGGCTTTTTGGATTTTTTGATAATGAAAATGAATGATGGGAGATCAACCTCTGAAAATGTGCATGGCAAATCTGCACACAGTTTTGCTGCTCACCGCATGAAAAGCATAGTTACGTGTACTCCAGGAGAACAAAGCCTACGGTCGCCATGCCCCCTGTCATGTTTAGCTGGAGTGTGACAGCCACCGGTACATCAAAGCATCTCACGAAGGGGGAAGGCACACCTTCATCCGACCATGGGCAGCTTACTTAAAATATCAAAGGCTCCATTGATCTGCTTTCATATTGTTTGGTTTGGCTGGTGGCAGTACATACTAATGAGAGATAATTGAGCCAAGCATGTTGAAGGGGCTTTGTTGGCGAACAGACAACAGGAGGGCGGGTCTAACACTGCTTTGGTATGCAATGTGTCAAGTTGAAGTTAGTTCCCACCCCTCTGTATGAAAGGCAGTGAAATGCATGTTGGCGCCCACTATTTACAGTAGGCAAACCCTTGCAGAGTGGACCCCTTTCAGAGGGAGAAGTATGTAATTTAAGGGATACAGGAAGTCTGCTCTCATCACAAACTTCAAGGGAGACCTGCTCTTTGATCAATAATCACAGAGGGCTCAGTTAACTAGAGAGGCACTTTGATCTACAACAGACAGGAAGATGTTGTCACCACTTACCTCTCCTTTTGCAGAGCACTCTGGTTCTGACCTCATGCATAACAGAAGATGGTTGGTGTTGACCCATGATTGATTCATTAAGGTAGGCTTAGCGTGCATCAATCACTGGTGCCCATTTGGCTTTAGAAGAGGGCTGAACCCTTCACTTAGCAGATCATCCAACAACTTTGAAAGGAGTAACAAGGAGGACTAATTTGGACCCGGCTGAAGGTACTGTCTATCTTACATCTTACACCAGTAAAGCAAGGCCAGGAGTTCTAAGAGGGAAGCAAGATCCCCCCACGAAACATCTCCCAGAGGGAGATACTGGACTCAGATGACCCATCCAGCAACTCCAGAACTGGTACCCAGTCTGCAAACTGCATGCCCTGCTAGGTTCTGCCAGCAAGCTTCCTTGGTGGGAAGTGCCATACAGTATCTGAACTAAGGATAAGGCCGTTGCCTGCAAACACTCTCCTAAGCTTTGGGCAGTCTGCCTTGAAAGGATGACACAAACCCTGCGAAGAAACTAGGAGGAGTGCCACACATGCATCAACCAACATCCATCTTTTAAGGACATTTTCGAGACAGTCAAGTCCTTGAACAAGAACCGGCTGCATCACTGACTGTTGTCATGCCGCAGTCGCCAGAGCCAACCAGCAATGCAGATCCGCCAAATAAGACAGAGACAATGATTTTTGCCCCCGAGCCACCATGTAGGCCTGCCACTAGCAGCCATCCGCCAAGCCTTAATTGCTGAACTGCCTGCTGCCTGATATCCGCAGCTGTCTCACACCTCGAACTCTGTTTTAGGAGCTGCAAGGCACCCTGGAACTGCCTCAATGCTGTCGAGCATCAAGAACTAACTAAGCACAAAGTAAATTGCGGTTCTGCCCCCATGGTCCTTCTCTGAAGGCCCCTAGAGACAGTTAGGACCCTGCCCCTTGGTGCTGGAACCAAATAACCTTGAACAATAAGACGGATTACTTTACCAACTACGCACCTGTCAGTATCCAGAGTGCATCCCTTTCCTTTGTGAAACAGTCTTTCTTCTGTGTTCCTTTATAGGATGGGTTGTATTTTGTAGTGTGCTAGCATTGTCTTTTGTAGCAATAATAAAATAGATATTTTTATAGAACCTTGACTGGACAGTCCCTTTAATCATTGGGTAATAATTGTATTTTCGCTTTGTTGCAACTAACCAACGATCCACGACCTTGCGGCGATAAGCCTGCCATTCTGTCCTCGTTACCAAAAATGGACAAGGTGGTTTACATTTGACTTTTGTTCCAATCTGGATCCCTTCTGGTGTACTAGACATGTTGGGTTGATTGATGGTTTAGAAACCAATATTCATCCCTGCACCACTGGTACCCCAGAAGTTGATTTGTCACAGTTGGGCTGTATTAGGGCTACTTTCCTGGCCCTGTTTGGCTATGTAGTCTTTTTTTCCCTTGTACTACTGACATCCAGGTGAGAGGTATGAGAAATTGAAAGGATCTTGGCTTTTGAGGACATGTAAGGGGAGTGACACTCTCTGAGGGTGCTGCAAAGAGACCTTCGACAATCCAGCGAGCATTTGAGGGTGCACGTGTGCTCAAATTCTGTCTTTGGCACAGTTGGTGCAAGTCTCTTGAACACTACAGCAGCCCTGCAGGGTGGCTTGGGTATGCGGTTAGCCCATGCAGTTCATCACTGAAAGAGCACTACACGTGTCAGACCCGCCTGCCCCGTAAACAGTAGCCAGAAGCACAATATCAAAACCTATTAAAGGGCGAGCTTTAAACAATAGGGTAAACACACAACCATTTACACTCACCAACAGAGAAACAAACATCTGCTTTCAACTATTTAAATACCGTCCCTTGTTTATTTGTTTGCCACAATCACACCACACATCACACCAACGCTAAAAACACTACATTGGCTACCAATAAAACAGCAAATTAAATTCAAATCAATGTGCATCACGCGTAGAGCAATCGACAACCAAGGCGCAGAGTTCCTGACAGACAAATTAAGCCTGCATCACCCACCAAGGACACTGAGATCAAGCAATGACATCGGCTTGGAACCGAAAGCCTACGACAAAAGAAAACTCAGAGGATCTTCTCTCTCTCACCTGGCACCAAAAACTTGGAACGACTTACGAAAGAACATATGTAACACAAGAAATCACCTTCTATTCATCATTAAACTAAAATCCTGGCTCTTCGCTGCATTACTAGAAGAATGCCCCCAAGGGCATATACATAGCTAAAACGATGATGAGTGAAAAAAAAGGATCCCGGATCCCAGTAAGCAACCTATTACAAACCGAACTGAAGTAAGATATTCTACGACATACCAAACTTTCCAACTGAGAGATAGTTATGAAATTTCGAAACTAAAGACTGAATACACAGCTAGATTAGGACAAGGACGATTTATCAATCGCACCCTGGCCTCTAATGACACAAAAGCACCAACACACGACCACCGGAAACAGATAGCAAGGGAGTGGGGCACTGCTAACCCACAGCACCAATACCAGAGGGGGGATTAGACACACCCCGTCCAATTACACTAAGTTCAATAAAACACAGCTGGGAACGTGCCACGCCATCACTCACAACAATTAGATGGACAAGAAAGGGAAGTGGCAACTAAGCTTACCTACAGGAATGCTAGATGAATACAAGATCTGCAAGGACTAGGCTATTTAACCTACTAACACAAGCTCAAATCTCTGCATACCTAATTCACCCGAAAATGCACACAGCCATTTCTCGCACAGCAAACCGCACGCACTTCACCACTCTGCAACAACAAACAACAAACCGCACCAACAGCAGATGAGGTTGCGCATCAGTCCGATACTCACAGCAAAGCTCAGTGCACGGTGAAAACTGAAGCCGCCAACATCAGACCACTTCTCTCACTTTCCTACTCCCTCTTCACCAGACTATCCTAACCCGCCCGCCTTCTTGTTTAACAGATCCGCCCTAAGCGCCTGGGGACCAATTCCGTTGGTGACGGTGAACGGTATTAATACCTTTAACAATAGATCGGGTGCCAGTCTAGCATATTATGAAGTTGTTTGGTTAAAGTGCAGGGCAAATCTGTGAACTACGGTTCAGCGGCAGAAAATGACAACTTGCTTTCACGTGGTATAACAAAACCTTTTAAAACAGCAGGAAAAACGTGGGTGCCCATAAACAAAATTGCCAATCAGTAGGGCACTACCTTTCTAACCTGGTTGAGAGTTGAAATTGAAAACGTAGTTGTGGAAAACAGACCAATGTGTCAATTAGTTATCCCCAGCAGTGTTAATGAAGAACTCCTGATCAGGAGCCCTTGGGGCCAGTGCAGACTTTGACTGGACCTGAACCCTTTCTCCCTGTTGGCTTGTTTAGGAAAATTTCTTGCTGAAATCCCAGAATTAACATAGCTTTAAAGGGGTAGTGAGGTGAATTCGCAGCATATTGGGTTAAGAGACTACTTGTCTCATGACGTTCTCACCCCTTTGCCTCCTGGCCCTTAATTTCTTCCTCTTGATCAGAGAGTTGTCAAATAGTATCTGCATTACAAATAGGAAAACACAATTGTCAATTTAAAGTATTTCTCAGCTATCTTTCATTTTATGTAGCTGTTTTTTTCACGAAAACATGTCAGATTTCTTGGCAGACACCAGAGCTCTGTGGTAAGAGTTGTGTATTAGCACATATGGAATGCAGTTTAACATACCAGTGTCTCCCACTGCCCACACTCACCAAAAGCTGGTAAGGTAGCTCAGTGAATTGAGCACCTGCAGCAGAAATGTGCATTATGGGCAGTTGAGGTGTTACCATTTAACAGACCATGTATTCCTTCCGAGTATATTAAATGTAAGCCCTTGGGTTGGGATGTTTAAGCACCAAGATACAGGCCAAACGCCCAAATGATTAGCCAACATGTGCAATGGGATTATTTTCCATTGCAATGGAAGCTTCAGAGCCTAGCCATATTTATATAGACTGTGATGCAGTAGTAACATGCCAATGGATTAATGCACCTGTGATAAATTGAATAGAACCAACTTCGACCAAGAGAGTTTTGATAGCAGAAAAAATGACCCTCCTCAAGTGTGAGAATCCTTTAAGGTCAATGGGGACATCTAGAGTGGTCAAGAATGAACCACTACCCATACCTTAATACATGAGAGCTACTATCTGTGCTGCATGAGAAGGCTTCCTTAGGAGTCGTTTGCCAGAAGGTGTGAAACGCAATAGGACATTTTATTTTACTGTTCCTTAGTACTGCCCACTTTATAATGTGCTATCAAAAAGCTTCATGATTTAACTACTGTCCTCTTTCCAAACTGGCCTTGTGATTGCTCTGTTAATTTGTTTTATGTTCAGTATCACAGAATTACCCAGAATATCATATCTGCATTTCCACAAAAAAAGAAGAAGTTTGACTTATGATCTGCGGGTTGAAAATGGAGGCGCAGTGGCATCATGTATTATGTGCAAGTGCTTTGACTGTTAGCGTAAGGCGATCTGTAGCAGAGCCACAGTACCATGATTTGTGACGCTAGTGCCACTCGCTGATGTACCTTATGTGCACTATTTCTCAGCTGCAGTATATTATGTGCCAGTTTGATCTTTGTACTAAAATGTAAGTACGTGGTGTGTTGTATAGAAAGTCGTTCGCCCACCTGTGGTTATTGTAGTTTCCACTTTTGGGCACTTTGAACATTTGTATGGGTCTGCAGTAATGCAAGGGTGCAACTGCGTGCTTGTAACTTATTTTAGCTGCCTTCTGTAGTTTTGGAAACATTTTGGGTGGCCACCAAAATATCGCCACCACCACAGATACAGAGAACAGAGTAAAGGGCTACCAAAAAGCTGACTTTGTGGTTGGCATGACAACTGGAAATGCTGTGGCATGAGTGACTGACACACTCAATGTTATTTTGTGTTCCATTATACCAATGTAATTCAATAGTAGCTTGTTTAACTAATTATCTCCCAATCAGGAGAACTGTACCGTGTCATATACCTGTGTCACTTTCAGAGCTGGGGCCGCACAGTGATCTTTCTTTTCACAGCCAGGGGGAGTTGGGATATATTTGGGCTACTTTCCTGGTCCCTTTGCACTACATGTAGGCTTCCCTATCTGGATACTGTTACCACAAAAACAAGATATGCAGAACCACTGACAACATAGAGATGTCCTCATAAGAAATCCCACATTTCTTATATGGGCATCTGAATGTTGGCAGTGGTACTGCAGCTCTCTAATAAAATATGTTGTGAGGACATCTTCAGGTTGTATTTCACTGGATAGTCCATTGTCAACATACATGTCTCTTTGTAAGAAAATAAATTGAGATGGAAAAAAATACAATAAAGGACAACTATGCCCAAAAGCTTCTATTAAAGATAAAACCAACAGATGTTACTCCTGTTAAGGATTTCAATCACGCAATACACTCTGCTCCCTGCCTAGTGTACAGCGCAATGGAAAACTTATTTGATGTATAGATTCAATTATTTGAAAGATGTACCACTCATATCATACCCCTTATTTAAGAATACCCCGGGTCACACTGGACCAGAAATCAGGCTGGTTTGTAAAAGGTATTATTTATTTACTTATTTAAAATCAAATTAACAATATATATATGAATAGGTAAACAAGAATCACCAATGGGGTGAGAGAACACAGAATGATATCTTTAATACACTAGGACTAAGGAATGAGTAAAACAAATGCAGCACAGAAAATATTACTCTTGTGTTGGTTTCAGATCAGATAGCACAATGGGTAGAAATTCCCCCTGCAACAACCCTCAACCCACCCATTAGCAATGCAAGGAGATGGAAGGAGAGAGCAGGTATTCAGGAATGGTACAGATCAGTGTCTCACTTCCCCCTTCCCTCCTTACACAGAAAGAGAAAAACGAAGTGGGCTTTTCAACTGTCAGAATGACTTTTAAAGTGGCTGAACAAGAACTCTAAATGGGTGGAAAAGTGCTTAAATTATTCTAATTATTCTATATTCCTATGGGAGCTGCTTTGAACAGTTGCACACAAGCATAAGCAATGATTTAGTCAGCTCAAAACATTTGCAATCTTAAAATCCAAGTCGGAAACAGTTTAAATCTATTTTACACGTGTAAAATTTCTCAGGAATTTAATATTGCGGCAAACGTTTCCGTGCGTGATATTCGTGATAATGGGAAAACCACACTGTTTTGATTCTATGGATAGATATGGATGTTAGCTACAAGTAGAAATTGAAATGTTGTTTCTATCACAAGAACTGAGGAGTTATAGCGGTTTCAGTAAAGGTTGTTTTTTCTGAGATAGGCGCGAGAATGGAAAGAGGCTTCAGTTTAAAATCAGAAAAATATTGACTGTGGACTAGAGCATCCAAGCTAAGCTACCAGGACAGCATAGGTAAGAGTCAGGAGTGATTCGTGACTCAGTCCTGGTTCCTCGCTGTCCACCTTGGAGCGCAAGGCTGGTCACTCGAATGAAATTAATAGATCAAAGTTGACAAAATGACCAGGAAAATGATGCTTTTACAGATAGGCAGAATAAGATTTCACTACAGATTTTAACAATATTACTGATTATGGAAGTAAGAATAGTTCAGAGGTTAGGAGGGGACAATATAATGCACAGGAATCAACAGTTTCTAGCTTCGTGTGAATACTCGCACAACAAAATGGATTTATGATTTTGGACCGTCAGGATTCTGGACTATGGAATCAGATCTATCAGGGACTGACAGCTGGGCACATCGGACTGTACGGGGTCAGCAAGGCGCTCTGGTCACAGCACGGCACAGGACTGGACGGGATCTGCCCTTCTTGGTTCTGAGGATATTTCAATCAGCAGGCAAGCAGTAACAGCACAGCCCGCCTGTATTATGATGCTTCCCCTAGGCTCTTGGGGTTCTGTTCTAGGATTTGAGGCCTAGCTGAGAATGGTTCAGCTATGCAATAGGCCTTTGCTTGCCAAGTTTCTAAAGTCTGGAACAAGGAAGATGTAGATTTCCGCAGCAGGTCGCTCCACCAGCATCAGGTAGGTGAGTGGATCTGCAAGTCCTTATGTGCCCTCTCCTGTCTCCATCTATGCCTTGAAGATGACATCACGGGGTGCATGGGCCAGCTTAGCTAAACTTGCCCCTGTGAAAGTGATTGGGTCAGAGTCTACTCTCTGCCTCGATAGGAGGAGAGAAACAAGAGTGTCATCTTTGTGGTGTAATTTTATGATGCTGAGAATCCACCCCTAGCCACTGGAACACAAAGTCTACTTTTGGCAAAATACATATTTACACATGTGCAACCTCTATAAAGATCACATACACTGATTGCATATTTTACATAGCAGCTATTCCTCAAAACCCTGCAGCTGTGGGATCTTGTCCAAATGTTATGCAAATTTCAAACAAGTGTGCGTGTTTAATATAGGGATATGCGTGTACATTTTCACAATTCTAACCGTAAAACATTTTGAATAAAATCACATATCTTCCCATTGCTGTCCAGAACATGTCACACAGTTCTGGCACCTATTCACCCATGTAGCCGGAAATTAAATGAACAACTCTGTCATTTTTGTATTTTTCACTATTTTGACCAGCAAGTTATAAGTCTTTTAAAAAGTGTTCTTTGCATATCCAGCACCAGATGGTTGCTTGGGTACACCTCTTTTTGTCTCCATGCAGTCCAGGAGCATGCTCCTCCTGGCTTCTTCCTTCTGGAGACCATTTACGACCCCCCTGCTCACTTCCATTTTCCTGGGTCGGAGGGTGCCCATTGTTTAGTCCTGGGTTTAGCAGCAATTAACACCTCCCCGTGAGTTTCAGCTGAGAGGAAGGCCCTCTTTCTGGGAGAAACCTGCCTTTCCAATTCTTGGCAGCACAGCCAGCTTTAATTTAATTGTTAAATTCTTTTGGCTTTTCTTTAACACAAAACAAACTTGTGGCATCAAATAACAGAATTCTCATTCAAGATTTTAAACCTATGCGATTACAAACAACTACAATGTGGGTTACTATCAGTAACAGGCCTCTTATATTGCAAACATTTGACTTTCAGTTTATAACATGTTAAAGTTTAATCAGGTAGGCCCCGGACAGCTGTCATAACAGGTAGCCCTCTGCTGCACAGAGACTTTGTTTACAGATCCACAGGCAGGCCACTTTTGCTGTGGAGATCTCCTTATGCTCTTAACCTTTCAGGACCTTGTAAATTCACAGTGATTCCTTGAACTAAGTGAACTGTAGCACCCAGCGATAATTTTGAATATTTGAAAGGTGTTCTGTACCGGCATTCTGAAGTTTCAGCAGCAAAGAAAAGGTAATTTAAAGCAATATTTGGAGTTTAATTTAGCAAAGAACTGGTTTTTCCTTCTGTACTCCACTTTCAATTGTTGTGGAGCCCAGTGACACATTTCAGTAGTGAGAGCTCTGTTCCACCACTGACAACATGCGTGACAGATTGGGCATCCATCTTTCTGTGCGTTGAAAAGCGCGATTTTCAGGGGTTTTGGCGCGCACAAGGCTTTTGCGGCCTTTTTGCTGTTTGCAGCATAGCAGAGCAAAAGTGGGTCAGTACATCCCACACTCCCACTTGTGCTGTTGCTCTCCCCCTGTTGTGTTCCTCCTCCCCATTGAGCTGTCCTTCATTCCCTTTCTGCTGTCCTTCCTCCCTTGTGCCATCTCCTTCATGCTGTTGCTCCTTTCCCCTTGCACTGTCACACATTTCCCCCTTGTGAGGTCATGCATGCCTCGTGTGCGCCGTCATAACTGCCCCTTTGTGCTGTCGAGCCTCCTCCCTTGTGCTTCCACCCTTTCACTGTCGTGCTTGCCTCCCTTGCACTGTCATGCTCCCTTTGTACTGTTGCATCTTCCTCCTTGTGCCTCCAAACATCCCCCTGGCACTTTTGTACCGGCCCATTGTGCTTTTGCGGCTTCCCTTTGCGCTGTCCTTCCTCCCCCCTGCTGTCCCTCCTCCCTCCCTTGCGCTATCTAATTCACGCTGTTGCTCCTTTCCGCTTGCACTGTCCCTCCACCCCCATTGTGTTGTTCCTCCTCTCCCCTTGCACTGTCACACATTTCCCCTTGTGCGGCCATGTATGCCTCGCATGCGCTGTCACAACTGCCCCTTTGTTCTGTCAAACCTCCTCCCTTGTGCTTTCACACCTCCCCTTGCGCTGTCGCTCCTTCCACCCTTTCACTGTCGTGCTTGTCTCCCTTGAACTGTCACACCCCCTTTGTACTGTCGCACCTTCCTCCTTGTGCCTTCACACATCTCCCTGGCACTTTTGCACCTCCCCATTGTGCTTTTGAGGCTTCCCCCTCGTGCTGTCAAACCTCCCCCTTGCACCGTCACTCCTTCCACCTGCAATGTTGTAGCACTGCCCATCTTTGCGCTGGCGATCAGCTCACCCGTTGTGCTGTTGCTCTGTCCCCTTTGCCCCATCACTCCTTCCCCCATTTGCGCCATCACGCCTTCCTTCAAACGTTGTGCAATGCTCCCGTTTACTATTGCTGGCCCAGCTTTCATATATTGGATGTTTTATTCTCCCACGTGTTGCCATTTATTTCTTATTTCTCACCCCACAGTTCTTCCCTCATTCCCCCTCCCCCCACTCGGCATTGCCCTTTATCCCCCCTCCCTTTTGATGTAATTTCTTCCTTTCGCTGAAACTATAAGCGCCAAACGATTGGCTTTGGCTTTGCCAAAGCAACGGAACAGCATACCAAGCTATGTTCTGCAATTTCTGAGGAGAACTCACCTCCACACCCCCAAGTCCTCTCACCCTTTTTTTTTTTTACTTCCAATACATTTTAGAGTTCTACCCCGTGCCAACCTCAATGCCAGTCATGACAGGGTGACCTGTGCCCAGTGCCTGCCCAAGTTTGCAGGGGGGCTGGGGCGATTACATTTAGCTCCGTTTTTCTTGTAAACACGTATTTACTATGAGGGTCTTCGTGCATTACAATACAATACCAGATTTGAATGCCTTTTACAAAACTGGAACTGAAACAATACAACCTATGTTGGTGTCTCTTTGCTGTTCCTTCTGTCTGCCAGCGAGGATTGATTTTCCGATTCCTGCCTGGCCCCAACAAAGGCCAGTCGTTCCCTTTATTGTCCCAGGCGCAGCAGCTAATGCCTTCTTTTGTTTAGGAATATATACAAGCCTGATTCCTATAATTTCCTTTCTCCACTGAACTTTTATATTTTATTTCTGGATGTTTCCACTCTGCGTAATGAAAGTATGGGCACTAAGACCGGCTAATGCAAACTGAGAATATTTTAAGAAGTCGAAAACAAAATCATCATATATATGTATGAGACCCCGTGGAACTGGATTTGGGGGTCTGCTGACAGATGATACCCGCACATGCGTAACATGACTGGAAGATATGGAAAGTTATTAAAAATCGTTTCAAATTTCGAGTAAAATAAATACAACTCATTAGACAGTGCTTCCTGAGTCTTTCTTTATTTCAGGTACTTCTCAAGTTCACAGGTCAGGTGTAGCCAATGGAGCGCTCCACCTGGAAGCCTTTCCAGGAAGGCGTTAAGGAAGGAGGGGAAGACGATCAGGAACTGGGATTGGTAGTCTCCCAGCTCAGCAAGGATGGGGTCATGGGCGGGGATTAGAAGGTGCCCCAGGAGGTGCGTTACCTGAGAGAAGGGGATTTGGGAAAGGGGAAGGACATCAGAGTTGGGCTAGAACATGGGTGCACAACATACGGCCCCCCAGAAGGACCTCTTTAGAAAGTAGATTTTACATACTAGGGAGAATTGCTTCAAGGTGTTCAATTTGCTTGTTCCTGGAATCTAGAGGGTTAGGTGTGATTTACACATGGTGATGCAGCGGCCTTTCGTCACAGTACGAGATGCTTGGCTTGGATAAGCGGGTCATCTTGACGGCTACAGCAGGTAACACAGGCATCTAGATTCAGTCACTGAAGCTCAGTCTGCAGGGATAGACTAGTTGAGGAGCAGAATGATAGCCACTTTGAAAGGTGGCCTGCTTCAGGTCCCGCCAAGAAGCATTTCCGCATTCTCAGTGAGGGTGGGCCAGTGTTTCTGGATCTGAGAGGGGATGTCATATATTCTGTAACAGATTGTAGGAGAATGGAGCTGGATGAGGGCATAGGTGACACAGGGTGCTAACTACTCTACTTCTACTTCTTTCTAAAGCAACCTTTTAAACTGGCAGGATAGCGAAATAACAGTTGGGTGCATTCATAGATGGAGCTCACCTGAACCTGTTGTGGAGGGCGTACAGCAGCATGAGTGGTTCTTAGCACCCCCTCCCCTCCTACAGCTCCCATTACTCAATCTTAAGTATGGCAACATATCCATCATATACGAATCTACAACCAGTGATCTTTATATTGGTTAAAATATCCTGTGTCAAACAGGATTTGGGATTATTCCAACCCATGACCCAGGATAAGCACTTTGGCGTAAAGCGCTATATAAGCCCAATAAACAAACATAAAACATAAACATACTACTGGTTGACTAGCAATAAAGTCTCCCAAAAAAGGAAGACCGACGTCTGGTGCAGTCCTCTTTGGTACCCCTAACATTCTAGAGAGAAAACTATTTTCCTCCACCTTTAAATAATCCTCGCACTGGTATCCCAAACAGCTCCCCCATATCCCGATATAGCAACAGATACATTATCTGGTATGGATCAGGATGGATAAATGGAGGTAGAAGTATGTTTAAAATTCAGCCAAACTGGCCCACCTTATATGCACGCCCAAGTTTCACATGTTTCTGTAAACACGAGATCCCTCCTTCACTCCAGTGTCCCTCGGCTTGCCTTCTGCTGCAGGCCTATGGTCCTGCCACGATAAGTGCCTGTTGATTCTTATTCCCACATAATCATAACTGGTTGCAGACTCTAGTCTCACCACTTTGCACATGTTGGTGTGCATGTGTTATGTCCCACAATGATCACTAGGACACGAGCTGATGAAACTGTGGATTTTATTGCCAACCAAACAAGAGACTCACACAGTTAACTCACTACATGGCATGTACACTTGTGGTATACACTGTAAAGTGTCCAGGGGCCAGTAAACGGGGGTGGAGAGTAGGCAGGGTATGGGGCCTTGCCTCCTTTGCTGAGGCAACGGTGCTGCGTTCTTCTCCACGCACAGCCCTCCCATGGAATACCGATGAGCATGCTGTGCGCGAGGTGGGTGTGCTATCGTGAGAGTACATCTCTACATACCTCCTTTTGTTGGGAAACAAATCAAGGAAACTATTACTCCATTATGAAGTCCACCAAATGTGCTGGTCTCTCTCTCCCTCTGGGGTCGACCTTCTCTGCTCTAATCCCTCTGTTGCGGTTCCTCAACCTCAGCAGACTGGTTCATCCTCACCTCCTGTGGTGCCTGGCAGTACTCCACATGCTCCTCCTGGATTTCCACCATCTCTCTGCTCAGAGTTTGTGGTCCTCTATCAATTCCTCTTTCTTCTACTTTCTCCTCTTTTTCGTGCACCTGATCCTGAGCTGTGGGACCCATTGGTTCATTGGGCCCTCCTTCAAACAACGCCACCTGTTCTTAGTTCCTTCTTCGCCCATCCTGGGTGCGCACATGGTTGTTTCCCCATTGGCACACCCTGATGGGTCTGCTGAATTTGGACCCTGTGACAAGGTTTCTATGTGACTGTTATCATAACCCAATCTCCTTCACTGACCTGGGATGCCCTCCTTTTGTTGCTCCCCTCTTTCATAAGCAACCTGCTCCTCTTCATCCTCCACACCAATTCATCCATGTTGACATTGGTGTCTTCCCTTACTCGTGACAACCATGGAGGAACCAAAGTTCGCCCACTCTTTCTCATCCACGATGCTATGGGTATCTCCTACACAAACTATGCGGACGATACCCGGATCCTCTTCGCCCTCACGGGCAACTATGACAAGGACTCCGCTATGCTTAACGACATTTATAACACCATCCAGGCCTGGATGGCAGCAAACGGACTCTGTCTCAACTCTGACAAGACAGAACTCCTCCTGGTAGGTTTGCAAGACACATTAAAAAACCTCAACTCACAATTCAGCCACTTCACTATTGACTCCATCAAAATTCCCGTATCAGACTCAGTCAAAACCCTTAGAGTCTACTTGGACTCCAATCTATCCATGTGCAAACAAGTTTGTGCTATTGCCTCTTCGGCAGCCTACCACACCAAACTAATCAATGCCGCTAGGCCATTTCGCTCCAAAGAGAACTGCACCAACATAGCCAGAGCCATCACGGGCTCAAGGCTAGACTACTGCAACGTCCTCTTCCTTGGAACAGCCACCAAAAACCTGGACAGAATACAAGTCACCCAGAATAACGCACTCTGCGCAGCTCAAGGCATCGCGAAAACAGAACACATTACTGCCGCCAGGAAAGCAGCCCACTAGCTCCCAATAAAAGAGAGAATCTTATTCAAACCCCTGACACTGACCCACGAGTGCATCTACCACTCTGCACCCGATTACCTCTCACAAAGGATTCACCCCTGCTCCTCCACAAGGCCAACTAGGACACCCTATGCCAACATGCTCTGTGTGCGGATGGTAAGAAGAATTAGAGCAGGTGGCTCCAGCTTCCCCTACCTAGTACCATCACATCGGAATGCCCTACCTTCCTCTATACGAGGCGAGGCCTCCCTCATGACCTTTTGCAGCCATGAAAACAGTGCTCTTCACCTGAAACATGCCACCATCTACAGCCATAATCTACCCATTCACCACATAAATGTGATTCCACATAGCTGTTACCTACATTCATATGTATATTATATGTACCCGAATGTATACTTGCTCTTTTTGCTCTATTCAAAACTGCTTCTCCCTACGTGCCCTCTCCCTGTAACTAAGCTCCCCTCAAGTAACAGTGCCTCAATGCCCAAGGGCTGCTGTGTGCTATACAAATGTAATAAATAAATACATAAATTGGGTGCTGCTCCGTCCACTTAGCAGCCAAAACAGGGGCATGTTTGTGGTCCCATTGGGGGTCCACCAGTGTGCTGCGCCGCCTCCTTGACTGTGCACAAGGGATCCATCCCATATGCTTTGGCCAGTTGCAATGCCCCCTTGATGAACCCATTGGCCCATTCCACCAAGCCATTTGCTTGGGATGGTACAGCACTGCTTTAATCTGATGAATGTTCTTTTAGGAATGTGTCCATCTCACGAGAGACCAATTGGACTCCACTGTCAGTGACCAGTTCCTTGGGCAACCCTTCCCTTTGAAAGATGCTCTTCCACACTCCAATTACAGTGGATAATTTGATGTCCAGGATGAACTCTACTGCCACCTACTTAGATAGGTAGTCAATCAACATAATCCCATGCTTGTGCTCAGGTCTCATTGATTCCAGTGGGCCTATGAAGTCAAGTACTAGATTTTGCCACACTCCGTCTGGAATTTTTGTGGTGTGTAGTGGTGCTTGTCTCACTTTAAACCTCTTATCACTATTGAGACACTCATGACACCTTTCGGCCATGACTCATTTCCTGTTCCATGCCCAGCCACTGGTAAGACTCTCTCACCCATCTCCTCATCATGTTGCTCCCCAAGTGCCCTGCGTGGGCCCTACACATGATAGTTATTCTCAACGGCACAGTTGGCATGGCTTTGTTGCCTCTTATCAGCATGCCTGTGTCTTCAAATATCTCGTCTGACACTTTCCAATATGGCAGCAGGCCTTCCGGGATTGTTCTATTGTCTGGCCAGCCATTTCGAAAATATTGGTGTGAGCTTTGCCATGGGAGCATCATTATCTGCTTCGTCATTAGAGTGCTTTTCACTCTTTTCTACATATTCTTTGCTTCGGAGGTCTCCCCTTGAAAGCATGATGCACTCGTCATTCAGAAAGCGGTCCTCTGCATTACTGCGCTCCGGCAACCTGGACATGCAGTCCGCCTGTGCATTACTCCATCCAGGATATGTACCACGTTGTAAGTATTCCTGCAGCTTGGCTGTGATGCGCGCAAAGCAAGGGGTAGCCGCTCTCGTCCATCCCAAGCCAAGCATGTGTACCAACAGGTTGTGGTCTGTCACCATATGGAATTTGGTGCCCCAGACAAGTCGGGAAATAATCAGCTGCCCATGCCAGCATTTCCTTCTCTACTGTTGAGTACTTAATTTCTGCTTGGGACAGTGCTTTTGAGGGAAAAGCCACTACTTGCTCCACGTCCCCCTTCCTCCTAGTCAATGTTGTCCCCAGACCAAATGAGCTGGCCTCCATAGTTATGGTGGTCTTCCATAGGGTGTTGAATGGGTGTAAGCAGGGCCATGATTGATGCTATCTTTTTCCTTCTCAAGTGCCTCCTGCTGCTCTATTCCCCATCTGTACTCAGACCCCTTTTTCATTAACTCACGCATGGGGGTCATGGTTTGAGAAGTTCTGCACACATTTTGTGTAATATTTAGCTAATTCCCAGAAGCAACATAACTACTTCTTTGTTGGATGGAGCTGGTGCTCTCACAATGGCCTGCAGCAGGTCCTTCCTCGGGCTAATTCCTGCCCTCGAGATTTTGTAGCCTAAGTACTCTACTTCCTCAGCCCTTAGGATGCTCATGTCGAATCTCATCAGCACCTCTGGAAGGACCCCATTGTGTGTTTTGACGTCAGCTGAATACACCAGGATATCATCCACAAAATATACTACATTACCAATGTTCCACAGAAGCGAGTCCATAATGCGTTGAAAAGTCGAAGTGGCCCACTACAGGCAGAACAGGATGCAGGTGAACTGGTACGTGCCAAATGGGGTTATGAATGCAGTCAGGGGCCTCAACTCCTTATGCAGGCCAATTTGGTGGTATGCGTCACACATGTCAAGTTGAGAACACCTTGGCTTCTCATCATTAAGATTTATGCTGGGGAGTGGGTAGCCATTCGTAACCACTTCGAGGTTCAGACTGCGCAGGTCAATGCATATGCACAGGGCACTTGAGTGTTATTTATTAAGACCAAAGGGTTCTCCCACTTGGATGACTCAATGATTTCCATCGTTCCATCTTTGAGCATTTTGTCCAGTTGCTCCTGTAATGCCTCTATTGCAGTGGCAGGAACTCATCTCACTTTATGTTTAACTCGGTCTGCTCCTTGTTTTAACTTTAATCTATGCACATAGTTCCTGATTTTTCATGGTTCGTCAGAGAACAGACCACAGAACTCCTCTCTGGATACCTGTGAACTCGGAGTTGAGTGAGAGCACCAGACCTTCCACGCTGGCATCTAGTCTTATCTGTAATTTGGCTCGATTGTCCCAACCCAGCACAGCTGGCCCTTTTTCTGAAAAGTATACTTTGGTCTTTGTCACTCTTCCTGTTAGAACATGCTCTGTATGTAGCCTAGTAAGTTCCCTGTGGTTACACCGAAGACGTTGGCCTGTGCTTCATTGAGCGCACTGCCACGCGGTCCTTTCCTATCATGCCTTTGTATGTGGCGAGAGGTAGAATGCCCAGCCAATTCCCTCAGCTTTGTGACATAGTGGTCTACTGGTTCAGACGGCTCTAGTTTCCTACAATAAAAGCCGATTCTGTTCAGTACAACGTTCTCACTGGACGAAAACCTTTTCACGATATGCCTCACCGCTTCTTTGTAAAAGTCATCATCATCCTCTGCCACCGCTTTGGGTTTCAATCCCACGAAGATTCTCTGGCCTTCCACCCCCAGTGCGTTCAGCAGCATGGCCTTCTTCCTTGCTACGGCATAGTCTGCACCACCGACCGCCTCAACGTACGTTTCAAACATGGGTTCCCACTGCGGCCATAGTATGGCTGGCTTACCTGTGGCCTGGTGTAATGCTGGTGGTGGAGTGGCACCCTGCATGGTGTCCGCCATGGGTCATCACACAAGTCCTCATCAATAATGTCCCCCACCATGATCACTAGGACATAAGCTGATGACCTTGTGGCTTTCATTGCCAACCAAACAAGAGACTCATACAGTTAACTCACTGCATGGCACATACACTTGTGGTATATACTGTAAAGTGTCCAGCTGCCAGTGAACAGGGGTGAAGAGCAGGAAGGGGATGGGGCTTTGCCTCCTTCGCTGGGGCGACGGTACTGCGGTCTCGGCACACTGCCTGTGCCTAGAATGCCAGGGAGCGTGCCATGCTCCTCGGTTCCAGCTTTCCGTGCTCTCGCGAGCGGTGGCTGTAATCTCGCAAGACTGTCTCTTCAGCATGCTTTATTATGATGTGCCGCTAGCCATCGCTTGTATTTGTTGTGCAGTGTCCTCCTGAGGCCATTTCCCGTAGTTGAGCGTCAGTGGTCACAGAAGGTTGGTGCAGCGGCCTCTTGAGGTTCAATTCTCAGAAAACACGAGGTGCCCAATTTCATAGGATAAAGAGCTGATACGGTGCAAGTTGCGCACCTCGGTACTCTTTTCCTTATATGTGAAAAGCGCAAATGTTATTATCATACATGTCAACATGCCCCATGTCATTAGTGAGCTTTTTATCCCATCCTGTATTTTTTGTGGATTCTGGGAAGTGTAGTTTTGATTATCCTATTAAAAACCCAGGACTATATGTCCCGGCATGTAAAGGGAAAAACATGAGCGGATGGCCATCCTCCAAATGACAAGGCATGTAAACATGTGTACAATATTTACGTATTATGTTAAAAAAGAAAAAAGTGACATTCACAGGTTTGCAACAGACTTCATAAGCACTGTAAGTGGAAGAGGCAGAGATTTGGGATTTATCAACGTAAAATGTACGCAATTGGTGAGGAATAAACGTCACTTGTGTGCTTGTTTGTTTGTGTTCACCTGCAAAGAGGAAAACGCCGATTCCGATGTCAGGAGCCCCTTATTAATGGGACTATTGGCCTTTCTCCTACCTGTTCTTTAGGCGATTGCTCTGAATAACAGCTGGCAACAGGAAACAGAACAAACACGTGCCTCTCATTTCTTGTTTGTCCATTTGTTGCATTTCCTTAATAGACAATTGTAAACAGCTACAATGTATTTCCATCTAAAAGAAATATCAACTTCATCGGTATGGCAAATGCCTAAACAAGGGATTGTATGCGGCTCAAAGCTAGCAAGCTCCTCAACTCCTAGGCCATCACGTACCCCCCCGACTGGCTAGCACCGTCTGCACCTCTCCTCCCCACCGCCCTGTACAGCTGTACCCCTCCTCCGTGCCCCTCTGTATCCTACTCACCGCTGCATATCTGTTCTGTTATCTCTGAAAAGCGCTATGTTATGCATCTGCACTGTTGCATACCTCTGAAAAGCGCTCGGTTATGCATATTTACTTTTGCATACCTCTGTAAAGCACTCCGTTGCTTCTCGAAGCTAGGTACGTCTCAATAAATAACATAGAAATAATAACTATAGGGGTTAGTTAGTCCAATAACTGTACCTACACCAAACATAAAAATATGGTGCTCATTTTAAGTTTGCCAGTATTGGTAAAACAGGTGGTATTTGGAAATACCACCTCTATAAACAGTCTGCCAAATTACAGAGTGTGTGTAACGCTCACCTGATTCCCGCAGAGGCGCCGGTCTTGACTGGGTGAATGCCGTATCTTCAAAGGTGATGTGTAACACACGGTTGGCTCTTTGGGCTGGACCTCTGTGCACTGTATGTCTGACTCGAAGAGTAAGATGTCTGCAGATAGAAAATATGGGATTAATGAACTGGGGTTATTGGGTGCCTCTCTCCTCTTCCCTTTCTCTTCTCCTGTAGGACCCCAAAGGTTAACGCCCTCACCTTAGGTAAGTGAACGCCGAGCTCTCCATCTGCCTCGGGGCAGGGTGCCGTAACCAGTTTCTTCACTGGATAAGGGTGCAGGCCTCTTGACCTCAGAGGACTGCTGTCCGTCGTTAACTGCACGAACGGTAAGTTCTGGGCACTTCAAATGTCTTAAAAGTCTTTTGTAATGATATCTCTTGTTTTGCAGGGTTCCGGCGATGGCGGATGGCGGGCTGATGAGAGTTGAGGATCGAACCTGCGTGAGGAATAGAAGCGCCTGGAAGCACGTAAGTAAGCGCTTGTAGCCTGCTTCACGATGCGCACTAACTGTCCCTTTTATCTTGCAGGTACAAGTTCGGAGCTTTAGAGAAGCTGAAGGGTGCTGGAATACCCACTGGATTCGGCGTGGGAAGGAGTAATGGCACGCGAGTAATAAAGTTGCCCAATGTCTTTAAACGCACCTTCTTTTGTCTTTCAGATGCGGGATGCAGCGCCGAAGGCCTCCGGAGCGTGCGAAGAGCTGGTAAGCTTTTGTCTTTCAGATGCCGGAATGCAGTGCGAAGACCTCCGGAGCATGCGAAGAGTAGGTAAGCCTTTGTCTTTCAGATGCCGGAAGGCAGCGCGAGGCGTTGGTGACAGCCGATGGACCAGGTAAGAGATGCGCTGCCACTGAAGACCGTAGTGCTAACCTGTTCTTTCTTTGTCTTTACAGGTGCTGCTGAAGACTGGATTCCAGGATGGTAATCCTTTGTTCCCTTAGGCCCAGGATCAGAAGCAGAAGACACGATGAGCGTTCTGCTGCAGAGAATGCAGAATAACACAAAGCAAGATTCATCCATCGGGTGTGGTTTAAATAGCCTCCTGTAGTGCTTAGGTGTCTCCTTCCACAGCCACGCCTAGGTAAGAAAAGAGTTCCTGCTTTCCAGAAGAGTTCCAGTATTCTGAACCTAGGGAGTGGCTCCTGCCCCACCCAACAGGAAAAGTAGTCCCAAACAGAAGAGGATCAGGGGTTCAACTGGCAGGTAAGTAAGCAGCATGGTCTGCTGCAGGTAAGTCCACCCAAGCATTATGAGCCCGGCGCTTCCAGTGCTGGGACTGGGCATCTTTATGAGACTGGTGCCACTGGCGCCAGGACAGGGTCCAAAAGGTCCCAATTGGGACTGGCTGGCACTCGGAACCGGGGTTATGGGTCTGCTTCCAAGGGAGTCGGGCAAGTCCTGATCTTTTGGAAGCAGAGATCATGACAGCGTGCTATTGAAACCTTTAAAAACCACTTGTTTTGTGTGGAGACAATTTCCTGCACCAAACCTATTAAAAGATGTGGGATCATCCATAGTGCATTACCACAACACAGTGTTACTGCATATTCTTGATGTAGTGCAATGGGATTTCAAAACTGAGAATAACTGCTGGGATGACATGGCTAATGTTAGGAAGAATTCTCCAGAATGGCTAATTTCCCTTACCTTTTGAATCCCTCAGCAGCTTTGGATTTCTAGGGTTTAATTATTTCAATTGGTAAGAGTGTGAGCCTTTTTTCCCACTCTTACATGTGTTTTTTCTGTCTTGTACATTTGTATGCTCCTGGACTATGGACTCTCACCCACCCCATAGGCATTATCTTTTTACTGTGTGTCACCCAGCACCGTAAGTGCAGCGACACAGGGTTGTCTTTTCAGACTTTCCACTTTAAACTCAATTTTCTGGGACTGACTACTGTCTCCCAGAACATGTAAAGTTGCCATTGACTTTATTAGTCTTCTTAAATTTACAGACCCAGTACACCCTATCTTCCAATAGAGTACTGGAAGGGTTAATGGTTATTCCCTTTTGTCTGATTCGCATGGAAAATTAGTATGTTCCCCTTTCTCTAAGATTTGGCTGGTGGCAGTGGTATCCACCATTTTCATTCGACCGCAGACTATGAAACTAACCTTCGGTAGTGTTAGAGGCTATGGTGGTAGCCTCAAACCCAGTAATCCACGTTTATTTTAACTTTGTTCCGGTCGAGTTGTTTCGCCATATCTTTTTGTGAAGGTCTTTATAGTGTTTTACTCTGCGCGCCATACCGGTTTGGTTCCTTTGTTCACCGTCCTTTGGCAGGCTTCTGCACAGAAGCCCTCCTTAGACACCTGAGTGTCTGGGTGGACAGGATGTGAGGTAGGGGTTTGAGGCCCCCTGCAAAGGGTCTCCTTGGAGACCCAAGTCACACTCTTATTTGATTGGCTAGGTGGCTGCCCTGCCAGGACAGCCACCCTGATGGGTGATTGACAGCCAGGCTGTGGGAATGGGGGATTTGGTGCATAAAAAGCCAGTCTCTGGGACTGGAAGGCAGAATCACCGCTGGAACGAGAGAACCAACGAGAAGCTGAAGGAAGATGACTGCTGCAGCCACTGGACTCCCGATGAAGCCTAGCTGCAGATCTGAATCGCCTGAAACTTCGACGACAGAGGAGATCTGCAAGGAATCTTCTCCCCTTGAGCTTGGTGGGAACAATCAGCTCGCCAAACACCGGTCCTCATCCTGGTCGAATTTACTGTGCATCGCTGCAGTAGATCGGATAGCCAGTGGGAAGAGAACCAGTTTGGGTTTTAAGCAGCACATCTTTTATTTGTCGTTTTGGTCTGCTGCTGGCTTCTTCGCTGGGCTGTGCAGGACCCTACAGCTATCCTCCTTGTCCCCACGACGGAAGCTTCAGGAGCCGTGAGCCTGCAGGAACTGCCAGGAACAACTGCCTCAGCTACAGCATTCTTCTTCTTTAAAAGGTACTGTGCAAATTCGGTCGACGTTTTCGTCCAACCGTGGTGAAAATGCAGGAAATCTTTCGCCTCTCCAAAGGCTTGTCCTTCTCTTCTCCTTTAAATAACTTTTCCTCCGACCAACTTAATTTGGAACTCTTGGCAAAGACTTAACCGCAACCTACTTTGAACTGTGTGATCCTCTGCAAAGAGGATCAACCATTAACATTGACCCATACCTATTGACTTGAATCCTAGTTGTAGTAGCCTTTTCTAGATTGCCCTGCCTATGACTTGTTGGTGCTGTTGATTTTGGATAACCTTGTCTTTTCTCCCTTTTTAAATTGCTTGAGTGCCATTTTGCTCACACTTCATTTTGAGCTTAGCTTGTCCAGAATTGATTGGGTGTTATTGTAGTATATTAAGACTGTGATTTACTGCTGCTTTATGATAGTGAACTGTTTTATAAATGATGGTGTAAATAAATGTATATTCTTTTACTCAGAAACCTTGAATCAGTGTTTGTTTGAACCATAGTAATTGTTGTCCTTTGTGTAACCTCTTGTACTGTGTTGGGTGTCCTGACCCACGTTTGGACTATTAAGCTGAAACATTTGGTGCTGTAGGCTTAGAAAATCCAAGATGGCGAAAAAGCCCACAGTTGCACCAGAATCCTGGAGAACCGCACAGTTTTGCGCACAGCAAAGTGGTCCCCTGACCTGCCACCCACCAGTGCAAGCATGATGGGCCAGGAGTGCCATGAGTGAAATGTGTGCCAAAGGAAAAACAGCAGTGCCGGTGGCTAAAAAAAAAAAAAAAACGCTTTGAAATCACCTTTGTTTCTCTGCAATGCAAGCTAAAAATGCCTATTTAAAACATCACAAGATATTCAAAAATCTCAATGAACACCAGCAGGCATTTGGCAGAATGTATTCTTGTGTGCATACTAAATCTGGAAAGAGAAAGAGCCCAAAACAATGTTCATAACAAAACTGGCTGAGCTGTGGATGTCAGCAGCTGAAGTGAAATTGGACTGAAAGACACTAAAATCTAAATGTTTAAAATAAATGAGTGACCTACTGTTGAGTGTCACATAGTTTGCAACTGTTGAAATGTCATAGTTTTGAACTTAGAATTAGCATTCTAGCTGCATGTGCAAAAATTGTCAGTTTGATTTGAATGTAGAAAACTGGGAACTAAAGTGACATTTAGTTGAAGCCTGGCTTGAAGAGAGTGAATTCTGCCCGGCAACTACCCCCGACAGGAGAGGGAATTCAGCAGCTGTGTTCCCAGGCCTGGCTACATCCTGCTGCGCCTGCCAAAAGGAGATGACACCTCTCTGATTGAATTAGAGGAGTGGCACCTGGGGACTACAGGAAACTAAACAAAGCACTGTCCCTGGCTCAGGCAAATGTTATATTGGGGTGGGGGTCGTAAAATGGCTTCCTCTTGGGAGAAACTGGGAGGGGCAGTGCCTGTGAGAGCAAGCTGAGCTTGGGGGAAGTGGATAAACCAGAAATTCCACCATGTGCTTTGGAAAACCACACCCCTTTGGGGCCAGAGCATGATTTTAAAAAGATGGATAATTCATAGTGCAGACTTGTAAAAATTATATAAATAACATCATCATTCTTGTTATTTTTCTGTACACATTTTAAGAGGTGTTAGGACCCTGTGGTATGTTCTTGGGGATAGTAGCGGAAAAAAGGTTGTTACTCCAAATGTATGCATGTTACAAATCTAACACTTTATCATCTGAAACCCATATCCCTGGTGCACATTTGTGTAAAATCTGGAAAGGTTTAGAGGTCGTTATCTGGATGAAAAGGGGAGAATTCTGTCATAAGTGGACACGACATTGTACAAAGACAGGGATCGGATGGTTTGGTGCTACAGAAAATATGTTAACTGGACCTATAATATTAGAAAAATGGTACATAGATAAATATGTATTTGGATCAGAAATAGATTTGTGTGCAATTTGACAAGGGGAGGATCCTCTGTCCATAAACCTACCTCATCACTCTGACTCACAACCCAGTTCCCCCAATCAAGGAAGAGAGGAGGAATTGGCCAATGATAAGTTGAGAGGGTTGGACATGCAGAATGAGCCGACCCACCCACTTTCTAAACACATAAAAAGAGCCACTGGAACCCAGATAGGGACATTCACTTTCCACTTTCTTGCGGGACGCTTTGCCGGGAGACTCCAGACTTCAAATCCAGAACTCCAGGGATCCAGAACTATACTTCAGAACTTGTAGCAGAGAGGCTAACCCACAAGATGAGTTCTCTTCAGCAGGCCTCAAAAATCATTTGCAAACGATTCAACCGCCGGGCTGTGCGGTTTGCTGCTTGCTAAGAATCCACTTGATCCAGACCCGCAGAACCAGAGACCGCTGTATCCGGAACCACTAGCAGAACCGATAACAGAACCGGAGACCCAGAGACCAGATCGCTGTGAAGAACCGCTAGCAGAAGTCCAGCCAATCCTGACCCGATCGGTGACGAAGTCGCATTCCTGTCCAAAATCTAGTGTGAGCACCCTAGCACTGTGCCAAAAGCAATCTTAGTTTAAAATAATCTAATCCAAACTATTTTAGCCTATTAGAACTGCCTCCTAGAATCGTGTCATCTTTAAAACTGAAAACTGTCATCTGTCATTCTGAGCTTTAAAATTTCAAATCCGAAAAACTACCTTTACTAAATCGGCCGTATCTCCGGAACCGTTTGTGCTAGGAGCGGGTTTTAACTGTCATCTTAAAGCTAAGATTCCAAGCTTTCCAACAGACCTAGAACCGACTTCCTACTCCTTATAGTGCCTCCGTAATTGCGCTCGACGCACGCGAATAAATTTGCTGCAATTTGACAGTTTGCTTAATTTCAGCCACGTGTAAAAATATTTGTCCTTGCTTTCCTTGCTGAAATTCGTGTGCAACCTGACAATCATTCATAGAGCATTGCTAAAGTGATCCTGAATTAATTTAAGTATCTCTCACTCACCCTGAACCTCCTATAGGGAATTAAAAGCAATTTGAGTATATTTTTCACTTCATGGCCACCACATTTAAAAGGATTTTGCCTGTGTTTAAAACTCCTACCTGTTTTCCTCTAAGCTTGCTAGGGGGGGAACTGAATTATATTTGATTGCATTCTTGAGAACTGTGTGCTTTCCTCCCATCTCTTTACCTTGCATAGGGGGGGGGGGTGAATTGTCAAAGAAAAGTGATTACATTGTCTTTTGTTGAAGTCATATCAAGTTTATTTTCTGTACTGCATTTTCATTCATCATTGCATTGTCCTTGAAGCCATAAAAGCATTCTCAGCTACTTTATCCTCTCTATATCACTTCTAAGCCATCAAAAAGAGTGTACCATTGTAACATTATCCATTGTTGATCACTATCATCTTCACAAGTGTGCTATCAAACATTAATTTATTATAAAAGTGTGATATATCTATATATTGTTTAATTTTCAAATAAACCTTTTAATTTGCAAAACAAACCTACTTCTTGGCTCAGTGAGGTCAGGGGGATTCTAAGAGAGGGGTGTTATAAAAGGGTTGTCATCCAGAGTAAACGAACTGGACATAAAAATATATCAATAAGGGTTTCCCTCACCATCCCAGACTAGGCATTGACTTAGCTGTAGTGTTGAATTGAATCCGCTTACAACTGCTCACTTTACTCTTGAGATAAGTCTGGCTGCTCAGCCATCACTACCACTTTACATTGTAATACAGGCTTGTACCAAAGGTGAAATTGTACTTACACTTGTAGTCTTAATTGTGTGTGGTGTTCCCAAAGGGTACTGCATATGATTCTGCCTAACAGCTAAATCATGCAGACCCTTTCCATTACCACATCATTAGGCATGCAGTAGCGATAGTCAAGTTTAATAGTGCCAAATTCGTAATGAGGTGCTATGATGGCCCGATTCTCATGATGGCGCAGTGAGTGTGTTATTCAGCACGTCTCACCGTGCCATATCTTGACTCCCATGCGCCACGACTATTCTGAAGTGGGCCTGGGCGTCTTTGTGAAGCATGGCAGTGCTTACGCTGTAATCCGCCTGTTTCTAGTGGAAACAGGCGGATTGCAGAATCTCGGCAGCACTTCGGTTAAATAACAAGGGAATCGTTATTTAATAAAAATGCTGCTGAGATGAAAACAAAACACTTATGCTGACTGCAGGCCGGCAGGTGGGAAGCAAGGCAGTGGCAGCCTTCGATTTTGGGCAATTTTAAAAGCATTTTCTGCATCATTTGCACTATTCTGCAAAAAAACAAACAAATGCAGTGCAGGACCCCCCCTGTCACCCATCTGCACAACCAAACAACCGTGTGCTTCTTGTGGCACTCCTCCTGTATAACACCAATTTGGTACCTTACTTAGGCGCCAATTCCAGGCAGTTCCGAAATTGGAGGAATGCCACAAGAATACCCATGCAAAGTGACAGATAACAAAAGTGGCAGTTGTTAGGTCGATTTTCAGCCCTTCCTATCAACCGGCACCCATATTCCAAAAGTGGCACATTCAGTCCCACTTCGGAAGAATGCACCACCTTCAGAATAGGTATTAATTACCAAAAATGTTGTATCCACTTTTTAGGAGATTATCGGTAATTAACCCCACTTAAGAATCGAGCCCTGAGTGTGTTGGGAGTATCAAGTAATATTATCCCCACCAAAAATATCGCCGTATATATGTGCGTCGGGAACACCATAGGTGATATTTTTGGGGGGGATAATTTGTGGGAGTGGGGGTTACGGGCGTGTGCCCCGCACATTTAAAAATAATGCAGGGGTTGCGGGGGTCTACCCCGCAGGGTCCATGCCTCAATATCACTGCAAAAATATGGCGATATTTTTGTATCGCAATATTTTTGCGGGGATATTAACACATGGATCTGTGAAGGGATAGTCTGGAATAGTTTCCATGCCCATATTACACTGGAATCTTCCAAGAAAATGCAATACAGTCTCATTAGCAAATGTGTTGTTGGGTTACATATGTGGGGAAATATCGCACTTCTATCCGTGTATAGTATATTCTGTGAAGGTCGTCCAATCCTGCTGACTATTTGGTCTGTCTTTTTCAGTGACCCTGCTTATCTGGCATGTGAATGTGTATATTACTCTTTACTTCACAGTGTCGCTTGACCGTCTCTGATTGGTGTTACTTGTGCGTTAATGGGTTTTCTTTTTTTTATGCCAACTAATAATTTTCTTAACTGGAAGATTTAGGCTGTATTTTACAATGTACTGTAATTTCATTTAATGGAAATTACTGAACAAAACATATTATAACAGCACAGTTCAGCTCCAGGCATCCATTTCCTTTAATTAGCCACAACAACAGGAGATGCCGCGGAGATGCTGCATTTTGCCATCTAAATGATTTTTCACAGTCACTATATCAAAAAGCCGCAGGTGCAGTCTGTCCTCTCAAAATCATGAACAATATGTGACCCCTGCTTTGCAACTTTTCACTTGCTTCTCATATCTTTCATATGTTATTGGACACATCCTTCTCAAATGAAGGGACACTGGTCCCATAAACGTGTTCGGTAAAAGTTGAATTGTACAATGTATTTTTACCCATTGTCTGAACCAATTAAATTAAAAATGCCAGCAAGGTGGGAGTGATAAAAAGAAAAAGGGTGGGTGTGACAAAATGACTGCTGCTCCACAGGAGTACAAGGATGAGCCTAACTGAGTCCCTAACTACTAAACCATCAGTGTTCCCAATCATAAAGTGAAAAAGGCACGGTCTCGCAGGTATACCTCCTTGGTAACATTGGTCGAGGGCAGGTTATATCTTCAGGAGCAGTCTGCGACCTGATACAGTTGCAACACAAACACTAATACGATGGGACCAAAATTAAATTGATGAATGCGCACAATGAATTAAAACAATACAAACCCAGCCGGCCCTGTAAAAGAAAGACATTGAATGCAGCCTTTGTGAATATAAGAGCACTTGATAGGGGTGGTCTAGCAAGAGATTCTAAAAACAATGCCAGTGTTCAAAGGATATGTCTTCAAAAAGGTAGAATGAGGAGTCCTATCAGTCACTAGGTCGAGGCCAGCTTGACAGAACCACTAATAGTAGCTTCAAATAATGTCTCTGGAGATCAACAGCAGTAAGCGGAGCTTCGGGGTGCTTTACTGCACTCAAGCCGATGCTGAGATAGACGAAACAGGTTTTCTCAATGACAAGGTGCCGTATAATCAGATTGAGTTAAGGGTTCACTGTGGAACAAGTCAGCATGCAAGATGGTTGAATCAATGCCTTCAAGCAGTTTGGTTCATAAAAGACAATGCTTATGCTGGGTCAAGTCAGTGGTTTGAGATGAGTTGATGGCCTCCAGAAGGTTGCATCAGTGTTCGAGTTGGCGGCTTTCACACAGTTGAGCTGGCAATTCGGTTGAGATGAGGTTGCCTGCTTCAATGGGTCAAGTCAGCGTCTTGCAGATCAAAGAGCTTATAAGCGGGCTGAAGAACTTGCAGCGCCAAAAATAGCACTGTTGTTCCGTTACCAGCCTGAAGTGAGGTAAGCATGTTCGAGCCAGATCTGTGATGAGAGAAGGTGATAAACAGGGTTCGAATCAGTTTCTGGACCTCTGGGTTGCTTGGCAGTACGATCCAGGGTCTCCAGGAACAAGATGTGTCCTTTCTTGCCCACTTGCACTACATGGAGTTGAAGGTATCTACCACTTAAAGGGGGTCATTAGCCTCTAGTAAATAGGATCATGTATCCAGTGGACAGACAGCAGAGTGTTGGCTGTTGTGGGGACAGGCAGCCCAGATAGTTCATGACCATCAGCCATGACTGAAGCTTACTGCTGAACACGCTGATATTAATAGGATATCCAAATGCTGTGGCGAAAAAAATGGTGCGACTCCAGGAGCCACAATCCACAACCAGGCATGGTGTATATTTACAGTGCCGCATGGTACAAGGTTGACCTGGAGGCAAAATGACTATATTTTGACTTAGAGTTGCAGTTGATTAAAGAGCCACCTCTCCCTGTTGGAAGTGTGTGTTCCACCAGCTTTAAGGAATGCACATGCGATGTTGGAACCTGCCCCTCTCCCATTGCAGAGCAAATGTAGGCGATGTCGGGAGATTGTTCACTGCAAACGTACAAGTGCACTATGCTCATGTTATGGGGCATTATGAAAGGAGGCTCTAATTAGCAGGCCTCCTTTTCACTGACAGAATTGCCTGCATCATTTTATTAATACAAAATTATAGGACATACTAAGGCTTTCACACACTCACATATGGCAACTCGTCACAATGGGAGTAGGAGGGGGAATAGGGTGAAGAGTAAGTTGAAGGGAAGGGCAAAATAAGAGACCAAGTAGGACACTTATGCCAGTATCCATCTTCCAGGCTGGTTTACCATTCATGTTGGCATGATTGTGATCATTAATAGACCAATGATATTGCACTGTGTGTGTAAGCGACAGAAAGAGACAAGTGTGGTGATAAGACACTGAAAATCAAATCTTTGTACCATATTCCTTGGTCATTTCAAGGTGTTCTATAGGCTTAAATGTTTTCTATATTTCTTATTTTGTAGTAGTCATATTGCCTTTAGATCAAGGAAATGCTAGATAAGCAACCACTAAGGAAGAGAGGGCTGGAGGAGGATAGGCACAGCTCATTATGCTGCACATAACCCACCCTGGGCACTGAAATGTCCCATGTGAATTCAAGTATTCATGTCTATGAGCTTACGTTACTCAAATTATGGGCCACGTGTTAAGCTGCCTAGGTGTGCCGATCACATAGAAGAGTTAACAGCCAAGGGAGTTGGAAAAGGTGGAGATGGGGTTGAAGTAATTAGAATTAGGGAAAACAAGGCAGGAACACATAGAGGGAAAAGAAAAATGAGAAGATGGAAACAAAGGAGAAAGCTGAGGTGATTGGCCATGGTTTGTCATGGTTGGTCTTTTTAACTCCCAACAAAGACATAGCTTCTCATTGTCCGATCATTCTTGACTCATCTCCCAGCCATACATACTCACTGACATGATCTATTGAAAAGAAGCCAACATCTTTCCAGTTAATATAATCACATGTTGAAAAGTGTTTGCCACTGGTTGCCTGAATTTCAAGTAACTTAGTGGCTGCATATGGTGTAGGATCTGAATTGTCAGACAACAGGTGGTATTGGCCACATATCACTTTGTCACGAGTGCCGAGCTACACCACACATGCGATTTCTCATGCAATTCACATATGCCCCTCAGGTTTTTTCGTGTTCTGTGATGTTGAAAGTGTTTCTATTTGTTTGAAACTAGCATTCTTCCATTTTGAACATAACTAAAACATATTTTGATATTTGCAATGCATTGTTGGCTGTCAGGAGTCTAGAACACCTCCTTTCACCAGGACATCAAGTTTTCATATATCGAGGTAAACATTGCGGTACACACAAACAATATGAATCAAAGTTGAAGTTAGGTTTCATCTGTGCAACCAGAGAGAGGGTATTTGTTTAACATTAACTTCCATGGTCATAGGTTCCATTAAAGACATGGCAAGTGCTCATTTTTGTAGTCTTGTTTTTTCTTTATGTTGGAAGGGATAGGGTAGTCAGGAACTGCAATACCTGTATTTTAAAATAGAAACAAAACAAACCCATTGGCCCAATACAGTTTTAAACCTCCAAGCATCTTTTGTTCATTCAGTATTTTTTTTAACGTATTTGTGTTCATGGTTTAAGAAACAAACCTCATACAAACAAAATCAACAATTGAGTATTCAGTATTGTGCATGTGGCAACTTGATATTGACCGATATGAGAATAAGTATCTTCTGTTTCCGGGTAACAAACTTTGGAGAATGTAGTTTTTTTTGTTTTTGATAGGCAGCTAATATTGTTTTAGTGAGAACAATCGGATACAACATTTCTCCCGAGTGTACAATGCATCAAGTGATGACTCGAGAAACTGTGACCCCGGGACCGAGTGTTAGGGAGAATTCTCTGTTTAGGCTGAATTTCCCTACCTAGTGAGTCCCCCAGCAGCTTTGCTGGATTTCTGGGGTTTAATTTTTTTCTCCTGCCAAGAGTGAGACTCTTTTACCCTCACTCTTGGACATGTTGAAGTGTGTTTTCTTGGTTAAACCTTGTGTTGAATGGGCTATGGGGTCTCTTACTCCATAGGGCCTCATGTATTTTTGTGATGTGGGTCACACAGCACCCTCTGTGCCGTGACCCAGGGGTGTCCTAGGGACTCCCCAACATAGACTCCATACCCTGGGACTGACTACTGTCTCCCAGGGCATGTAAAGTCACCAAAGACTTTGCTAGTCTTGAATCCTGAACAGAACCAGTACAAACCATCATATTGTGGACGTACTGGCTGGGGCAATTCGATTGCCCCAGGGTCTGTTAGTCGAGGGGGCACGTCTCCGTCCCCCCTGATCGAGTTTTGGCTGGTGGCAGTGGAAACTACTTTTTATATTCGACCGCGAATATTTCCCTATGGGATTTCCCATTGTTTTAGGCTAACACATTTAATTATTTATTTACGGTAGCCTTAAACATACCGCCGGTTTATATATTTATTTTTATAACTCCGGTTGGGACTTTTTGCCAAAACTTGATTCTAAAATGGCGTTGGTGTTCGCCTCTGTAACTCTGACCCAAAGTGGAGCCCTTTGTTCCACTTTTGGCGGGCTTCTCCACAGAAGCCCTCCAAAGTGGTGCCACTCTGTCTGGGGTACTTAGGAGGGGTGGAGGGGGATTTAGGCACCCTGGACTGAGTTACCTTGGTAACTCAAGTCGCACTCCGTCCTGATTGGCCCAAGTGGTGAGCCGCCCGGCTCACCACTTAGCATGGTTGAGTGACAGCTAGGCTGGGTGAATGGGGGTTTGCTGCATAAAAGCAGGGCTTTGGGGACTGGGACTTCAGAAGTCGCCACAGGACCAAGAATCCGACGAGGGAAGAGCTGAGCCGACCTGCTTCGACGACACCACCCGGTGGAGCCCTGCTGAACCGTCTCACCACTTTTTCCCGACGACCGAGGAGAACTCTTAACGGAGTGGCTCCTTCCCTTGACTGGTGGGGACAACCAGTTTTCGCCTTCTTTCCGTTCTTTGAGGTATCTCGTGGCCGCCTTGCCTGTGCCAAGCACCCCGGCAACCGGAATACCACACTTTACCCCCATACCGCGAAAGTCGGTACCAACCCTTTAACCGGAGGACTCCGCGGCTGGTTTCTTCCCGGGCAGTGCAACGACCCTCTTCTTCTGCTCTTCAGCGAGAACTTCTTCTCCCCTGACCGACGTCGAGCCCTGCTGCCACTGCCTGGAACAACTGCCACCGCTGGAGGATCCTTTCCGCTTAAGGTACTGTGTTCTGCCTGGCTTCCCTTGCTACCGACTGTACGGGGTAGATTTAGTCCCCGGCTTTCGAACCTGGGAGTGCCTGGGACACTTTGGCTAAACTTTCTGAGCCACTCTAACCTCTTTTTGACTCTTTGCAAGACTTTGAATCTCTAACTAACAGTGTGATCTTGGGCACATTTTCGCTCCGGCTACTCTAAGAGTGGGCCCTGCCTAGTGACTTTTGCTCACCTGTGACTTTATTCTTCTTTAAGCCTATTGCAAGTGCTCTGGACCTTAGAGTGGTGTGTCTAACCCATTTCTGTTTTTTCTCTCCCTTTCTTGGAAACTACTAGAGTGTCATCTAACGTTAAGCACTCACCTCTGTTTTAATTAAGTGGTGTTTACTTAGAGTTGTCTAGATAGGAGAAAGGATTGAATCTACTTTCATTATAACTGTGTTGAAGTGCTTTTACTATATTTTTGCTAGAGTGTTTTTAACTTATGTGTATTTTAAATAAATAACTATATACTTTTGAAACCAAGCTCTGGTCAGTGTTTGCTTGTGCTATTGTGTTTTGGTACATATTGTGTATACTTTACATACTGCCTAACTCTTCTTGAGAGAAGTCTGACTGCTCAGCCACAGCTACCAGGTAAATCTGGGTGGTACAGACTGCTACCAAAGGGGTTTACTGCTCTACCTGTAGGCTTAAATCTTTTGCAGTGTTCCCCAAGGGAACTGCACAGGTTTCTGCCTAACACTGGTGTACAGCGGTGGGATTTGTATTGAGTATACATTTTATTGTGCTTTAGATACCTTAGTGCAACTAACCACAAAGCTTAGCACTGAAAAAGTAAAACCTCTAACATGTCAGTTATAGAAAGCTATAGTCAAGAGTCCCTGGCAGCCAAAACTGCTGATTGTTTAAGAGTGCTCTGTAAACATAAGGATCTCCTGACTAAGGGCAAGAAAATGGAGCTGATTGAAAGATTGTTAGCTAACCAAAGTCTGGGTGATGGTTCAGAGGAACCTACCACTCCAGCGACTGTAGATGACAGTGTTGAAGTTAACATGGAGCAAAATGTTGATGTTTCTGAGGAAGAGTCAGAAGAGGAGGGTGAGGCTGTTGTAACTGTCCCCCCTAGGCCTCTGCCTGCTCTACCTGCTGTACCTACTGGACCTTTACCAGGTCCCACATTTAGTCCTCAGTACTTTGAACTGGAGAAAATGAAGCTAGAATTGGAGTATAAGAAACTTAATGCTCAAACTGACAAAGAACTAAGGCTAAGGGAAATGGAGCTCAAGTATGACTTAGAAATGAAGAAATTATCTGTTGAGAATGTTTCTCTCTCTGGCTCCTCTAGAAGTTCCAGTCCTAAAAGACCCCGGATGCCTAAAGAATTGGTTGGTATGTATGAGCCTAAGTTGGATGTGTTGGATTGGTTGTCTCTGTTTGAATATAATCATGGGCTCCAGAACATCACAGGAAATGACTTACTCACCTGGTTGTTCTCTAGGCTTCCCCCTGTTGCAACTGATGTGGTAATGGAGATGGGGGAGGAGGATAGGAAGGACTATGAATGTGTGAAACTAGCTTTGATAGCTAGGTTTGGGAAGACCCCTTCCCAGTATCTTAAGAGGTTTAGGAGCCTCAAAAAGCATGATGGTACCCCTTGGGCTACCTGGGTGAGTGAATGTTTGAAAAACTTAGAGGGATGGATTAAGGGTTACAAGGTGAACACTTATGAAGGTATGAAGAATTTGTTTATGTTGGAGACTATTTATGATGCCTGCTCTCCTGAGCTCAGACAACACTTGGCTGATTCCAAGGAATTAGATTCCCGGAAACTAGCTAAGGCTGCTGACTTGTGGGTTGCCAACAGGGCCACTCACAAGGATTCTGGGGTAACTCAGAAAAAGGATGGGGAGAAACAGCCAAAAACAGACTCCAAAGCGAATTCTAATAATTCCTATCCCAAAGAGGGCCCCAAACCACAAAATAACCAGGGTAAGCCACATGGGAAACCTAGTCAGGCTACTGCACCTTCTGGCCACAAGCCAGAAGGAGGTCAGAACAAGCCACCCTTCCAGAGAGCATTTGGACAATGCTATGTCTGCCAGGGTACTGACCATATCAAAGGAGATCCCAAGTGCAAGGGTAAACCTGCAGGGATCAGCACAGTCTCCCTAGCCTTCACTCCTGAGGATGAAGTACAGATGGCTAGTGCCCACTTTGACCTCTTTGCTGAAGAACCCTTGGGTCTTCAAGCAACTGTAAACTTAGAGCCTATGGGTCTGGTTAGTCCCCAGAATAGGGTTGTGTATAACTCCCTACCTGTTAACTCTAAGGTGTATTATGTGGACAGTGTTCTTGTCAATGGCCAGGATACTCCTGCCAGGAGAGACACTGGGGCCAGCAGAACAGTAGTGGATGAAAGCTTCTTTCAACCTGAGGATGTGGCCAAAGCACCCAAAGGTCCCACTAAGACGTCTGGAGGCCCTGTCCAAATGGTTCCTATTCTACCAGCCCTCATTCAGTGTAACAACATGACAGTGAGGATCCCTGTCAGTGTTCAGACTGAGGTACCTGGGAAGGTCCTGTTGGGGAATGACCTAAGAACTCTAGGAGTAGTGTCACATACCCCCAGGCCTCCCAGTATGGAGAAGCAGAACTTAACCAAATTGGCTAGAAAGGCTACCTTGAAGGACCCTTCTAAGCCTGTGGGACCCTCTACTGAGAACCCCACTACAAGCCCTGGTGTTAGTAAGTTGACCTCTAACCCAGGCACATTTCAGGATAGTATGCTAGGAACATGGGCGCCCCAACCAAGCTCCATCATTGTTCCCCTAGTCTCAGAATCTCTGACTCCCCCTGCTTCTGAGGAAGAGGTGGATAGACCAACTAGGCCCCTATCTGGACCTGAGAGAACTGGTAATTCTCAGTGCTGGTGGAAAACCAGAAAAGAAAAGTCTAAGGCCAAAAACCTTCAGACTGTTGGACCTTCTACTGAAGACCCCAACTCAAATCCTAATATTAGGGGGGAAACTCCTAAAATAGGTAAGGGTAGATCTAAGAGGAAGGGGAAGCAGGTACATTGCCTAACCCCAACCCCTCCAACCAAGAGGCCTAAGACCCAACCTGCTCCCACAAGAGAGGTGGTGAGGAACCTTGGAGGCCCCTCTAGATCTAAGGGAATCCTTTATAAGGACCCCTTGAAAAAGCCTAACATAGGTTCAGAAGTTGTACCAACTTCTGAGGGACTGGTCAACCAGATCCCCTATAACAAAAAGACTGATGTTCCTCAAAGGGTCTGTAGGTCCGTTAGCTTGCAAAAGAAAACCTTTGAGTTCTCCATTGAACATAGGTCAAGGTGTCACCATCAAAATGCTGATGGACTCTCTAGGATGTATATCATCGACTAGAGGTATGAGGTTCATCCAGGAGTGGATTAAATCCTCCTGTCCCTTAGTCTGGGGGGGGCGAGTGTTAGGGAGAATTCTCTGTTTAGGCTGAATTTCCCTACCTAGTGAGTCCCCCAGCAGCTTTGCTGGATTTCTGGGGTTTAATTTTTTTCTCCTGCCAAGAGTGAGACTCTTTTACCCTCACTCTTGGACATGTTGAAGTGTGTTTTCTTGGTTAAACCTTGTGTTGAATGGGCTATGGGGTCTCTTACTCCATAGGGCCTCATGTATTTTTGTGATGTGGGTCACACAGCACCCTCTGTGCCGTGACCCAGGGGTGTCCTAGGGACTCCCCAACATAGACTCCATACCCTGGGACTGACTACTGTCTCCCAGGGCATGTAAAGTCACCAAAGACTTTGCTAGTCTTGAATCCTGAACAGAACCAGTACAAACCATCATATTGTGGACGTACTGGCTGGGGCAATTCGATTGCCCCAGGGTCTGTTAGTCGAGGGGGCACGTCTCCGTCCCCCCTGATCGAGTTTTGGCTGGTGGCAGTGGAAACTACTTTTTATATTCGACCGCGAATATTTCCCTATGGGATTTCCCATTGTTTTAGGCTAACACATTTAATTATTTATTTACGGTAGCCTTAAACATACCGCCGGTTTATATATTTATTTTTATAACTCCGGTTGGGACTTTTTGCCAAAACTTGATTCTAAAATGGCGTTGGTGTTCGCCTCTGTAACTCTGACCCAAAGTGGAGCCCTTTGTTCCACTTTTGGCGGGCTTCTCCACAGAAGCCCTCCAAAGTGGTGCCACTCTGTCTGGGGTACTTAGGAGGGGTGGAGGGGGATTTAGGCACCCTGGACTGAGTTACCTTGGTAACTCAAGTCGCACTCCGTCCTGATTGGCCCAAGTGGTGAGCCGCCCGGCTCACCACTTAGCATGGTTGAGTGACAGCTAGGCTGGGTGAATGGGGGTTTGCTGCATAAAAGCAGGGCTTTGGGGACTGGGACTTCAGAAGTCGCCACAGGACCAAGAATCCGACGAGGGAAGAGCTGAGCCGACCTGCTTCGACGACACCACCCGGTGGAGCCCTGCTGAACCGTCTCACCACTTTTTCCCGACGACCGAGGAGAACTCTTAACGGAGTGGCTCCTTCCCTTGACTGGTGGGGACAACCAGTTTTCGCCTTCTTTCCGTTCTTTGAGGTATCTCGTGGCCGCCTTGCCTGTGCCAAGCACCCCGGCAACCGGAATACCACACTTTACCCCCATACCGCGAAAGTCGGTACCAACCCTTTAACCGGAGGACTCCGCGGCTGGTTTCTTCCCGGGCAGTGCAACGACCCTCTTCTTCTGCTCTTCAGCGAGAACTTCTTCTCCCCTGACCGACGTCGAGCCCTGCTGCCACTGCCTGGAACAACTGCCACCGCTGGAGGATCCTTTCCGCTTAAGGTACTGTGTTCTGCCTGGCTTCCCTTGCTACCGACTGTACGGGGTAGATTTAGTCCCCGGCTTTCGAACCTGGGAGTGCCTGGGACACTTTGGCTAAACTTTCTGAGCCACTCTAACCTCTTTTTGACTCTTTGCAAGACTTTGAATCTCTAACTAACAGTGTGATCTTGGGCACATTTTCGCTCCGGCTACTCTAAGAGTGGGCCCTGCCTAGTGACTTTTGCTCACCTGTGACTTTATTCTTCTTTAAGCCTATTGCAAGTGCTCTGGACCTTAGAGTGGTGTGTCTAACCCATTTCTGTTTTTTCTCTCCCTTTCTTGGAAACTACTAGAGTGTCATCTAACGTTAAGCACTCACCTCTGTTTTAATTAAGTGGTGTTTACTTAGAGTTGTCTAGATAGGAGAAAGGATTGAATCTACTTTCATTATAACTGTGTTGAAGTGCTTTTACTATATTTTTGCTAGAGTGTTTTTAACTTATGTGTATTTTAAATAAATAACTATATACTTTTGAAACCAAGCTCTGGTCAGTGTTTGCTTGTGCTATTGTGTTTTGGTACATATTGTGTATACTTTACATACTGCCTAACTCTTCTTGAGAGAAGTCTGACTGCTCAGCCACAGCTACCAGGTAAATCTGGGTGGTACAGACTGCTACCAAAGGGGTTTACTGCTCTACCTGTAGGCTTAAATCTTTTGCAGTGTTCCCCAAGGGAACTGCACAGGTTTCTGCCTAACACCGAGCAGGCAAACCCTTTGGACTACGATGCAGGGATTTGCAGTGATGTTGCTATGACAATCACAGTGACTGAAGTAGCTAAAGCATTATCTGGGATATCAAATGGTAAAGCCGCGGGTCCGGACTTGATCCCGATTGAAGTATGAAAAGAGTGCTATAGCCACTGTGATATTTAATACAGTGTTACACCATAGATTCATACCAGATTCTTGGAAGGGGACAATCATACCAATTTTTAAGAAAGGCGAGAAATATGACCTGGCATGTTATTGGCCAATCTCTCTGATTGATACCTCAGCGAAGTGGTTCAGCCGAGTATTCCATAGCAAAATTATGGATTGGGCAGTGGATAACCAAATTTTGACAGTATCAGAATGGTTTCCGAGAAAGCATAGGAAAAGTTTGGTCTTAGACAAGTACGTCAGAGGATATAAAGGCACGTTATATTTGGGATTCATGGACCTTTCCATGGCTTTTGAATGTATCAGTTGTGATAAGCTGTGGAAGGTCTTCTGTGATTTTGGAATGCCAAAACCGATTTTGCAGGTTTTGGGTTGCTTTGTACTCCAAATTAAGGGCAAGACTAAGAATGGGGGCATGAGGCAAAACAACACAAGCATTGCAGGTATCTCGAGCTGTAAAACAATGGGCCTCATTACGACTTCAGCGGTAGCCATGCAGCTATTGGCAGCATGGCTGCCGCCGAAATCGGGTCCGGGTTCCCAGAATGGGAAATTACCGGGCCATTCCGAGTTCAGAGGGCCCGGTAATTCCTCTCTCCAGGAACCCGGGCCCTGACCTTACCCATTTCCATCTAAGCCCCCATAGGGCTCAATGGGAATGGGAGAGGGTGCAAACAACGGGCCGATTACGAGCGGCCCGTTGTTTGCTCCCTCTTCCACTCGCGGGACCCGGTAAGGACACCTGGCTTGACCAGGTGTTACTTACCGGGTCCCGCAAGGGGACCTTGTAATGAGGTGGAACGGGTTTAACGGGTCCGCCTCCTTTTGCGGAGCCCGTTAACCCATTCTGCCTCAGTCGTAATGAAGCCCATTGTGTCTTAACACCTTTACCTTTTAACCTGTATGTAAACTTGTTGCCGCACAAGCTGTCTAATCTGTCAAACAATGTACCCAAAATGGCTGGTCAAATGGTTTGTCTGCTGTTGTATCCAAATGATGCAATTTAGGTGGCTAGGAAAAAGCATGCTCTGCAAATATTGGTTAACAGGTTCAACAATTACATGGGACCAAAAGATTGGACAATCAACATACACAAGTCAAAGGTCATGAGCGTTGGCGGTAGCAAACCCTTAGGAAACACAATATTAATTCAAGATGAGAAACTGGACTGGGTTGGGTAGTTTTGCTACTTGGGAGTAACAATTTGTCTTGACATGAGGTGGTACTTGCATATTAAACAAGTGTCAAAGGCCTCCCAAATGAATGGTTCAATTGTGTGATATGGCAGGAAACCGGGTGGGCTGCGTTAAAGCACATTGTCCGGATTTATCAAGCCAAATCGGCTCATCTGTTGACTTACGGTGCAGCCACATCGGGTTATCATCATAATAAGGTGGCTTAAGTCAATGAAAATCAATTTTTGAAAAAGATTATGTGAGTGTCGCATGATTTTCCAGGTTATCTTCTGCATGAAAAATGTGACTTGAAGTATATTGAAGACCTCATATCCATGCAGCCATTGCTATATTGGCTGCAACTATGGGGAAATCCTCATCTGTTGTTAACGAGATGCCTAGTAGAAGATGTTATGTTGTCAAATATTCGTACCTCTTCTCCTGGATTACAATATATAAAATCCACTTTGCATATTCTCAGTTTGATACATTTCTTTTTACAAAGGATAAACTCAGGATCAGGAAGTAAAGTGAGCTTAAAAAACAATGTATGTTTTTATCATAGGAATTTTCTTGTTGTTGCTAGACCAGGTTACGTACAATGGCGCATAGGTCCAAGGAAACGGGCAATTGTACTTCGTGATGGAGCAAATTGACTATTCCGGGGAGCTAGCGCTGTACTAAGGAAGGCCAACTCAATATCGAGTGTAAGTGTAGTTGTCCTTGTTCTAACACAAATAATGTACTGCATTTCATGTTTTTTCTGCACTATGTACTTGATTTTGAGGTAGAAATCCCTTTTGCCAATATTGAGAGCTCGAATGGTAAGACATGTTTTAATGGCTTTTCAATTGTTTTTATCAATTCCAGATATGTCTATTGCACATTGCGTTTATTCTTACATTGAAAGTGCACTTTTATTAGATTATAGGGCATATACTATTTTATGAGGGATGTTCTAACAATGTATTTTCCTTTGATTTTATTTTTGATAAAGCAACATACGCATTTTATATGGTTTTATTCATTGATGGAATGTTTTTTTCCAAATAAAGTGGTTCTATCCATCTATCTATCTATGGGCCTGACCACGAGTTGGGCGGTATCCCGATTGGGATACCGCCCAACTAGATTAGCATTAGCGTCCACCTGTCTGGCAGGGATTGCTTGCTAACTGTTAATTTCCATTCCCATTGGGCCCAATGGGTTATTTTCAGCGCAATTACCACGGAGTAATAACGCTGGTGGTAATAGCACCAAAAATGGATTTTCTTTTCATCAAATTTACCGCCAGCTCAGAGCTGGGGCAAATAAGCCAGACTTGTGCTAGTGCCAGCCCTTAAATGTGGTGGTAATGCTTTTACAACCGCATTTAAGGGCTACCGGCCAACTCCTGATGAGGCCCTTTATTCTATTGAAATAGCAAACAGAAAAAATGTTGCCCTTAGTCTTGAGCAAGCATTGGTACAGTCAATTGGTCTGAATGCTTAAATATAAGGGGGTATGATTTCTTTTGTAAAATCCCCACAGGACAAAAAGGCTTACCTTCTAAATTTGCAAAGCAAGATCTGTTAGCTTTGCTATTCCTTAATATTGCAGATGTGTGCATCAAGAGAATCAATGCTTTAAATGAATGACTTCAAGACATCCAAGCTTGCTCTTTGACCTAAAATCTTATTTGTATTCTATTTTCTTTGCTCAGCACCTACAATACATGCTTTAGAGATTAGTCAGGCCACGTTTGCATACCTTTGGATCCATTCATTCGGCAAATCATGCCATAGGTTGACACAGAATGGACTCCAGTGGGTTGAGTGGTTGTACATGGATACGAGAATAAACACGTACACCCTAATGTTGATATGTCTCAGAAAACGTGCTGTATACAGTAGTTTCCTCTCCTTTACAAAAGCATGCACAGCACCGTACACTAATGAAAAATGTCACAATCTTTGTCAAATAAATGGAAACAAATACACCTGGAGCTCGCATTGCTCATAGCGTGGGACAGACTGTTTTAGGATTACTTCAGAATGTGCTTTAGAGTGGCACAATAAAAAGAAATTGAAAAAAAGCCATTTTGAGGTGTACTTTATTGCTTTATTTTTAAACTCTAACATCTGTTTTACATGTTATTACGAATGTAAAATATTGCGAGGGAAATATGTCATGCTGCATAGTAAACAAAGAGAAATGTGAGCAAATGTTGGTTGAAGAAGAGTACTGGTGTCAAATGGTCAATGGATCATGAATGTTATTATCATGACTTCAGGCTTAGAATTTACCTTCAAAAAGTAGCCATTTGCAAATTCATAGTCTGCTTTTGTCAATTTGCCGAAAGCTGAACACTTTTAAAGGTCTGGCTAGAGTGTGCTAGGGGCACCTTCAAGCTGCAGATACAGGATAAAGCAGAGCTATATTAAGTGACGGCAACTGGCCTTTGCCAAGTGTGCATGCCCCAGACTGTTGAACCTTTCCGCAAGCAAGAACAATCTCATTCCCCGGAGGATGGTATGGAAAGGTTGGAACAATTTGCAGGATTACTTATTGGAAATGGACAAATGGAAATACCCTCATGGTAAGAAGATATTCTGCAAAGTGTTGTTTGTCAAGTTTCAGAATGGGATATCGGAGCTTAGACTACTGTATTCTGTCTGCTAAAGATCACACGCCTGCACTGCAATTAATGTGTCTAATCCCAGTACCAACTAGTGAGCGGATTGCTTCCCTTCCCATGAATGGACCACACAAACTCAGAATATACTATTTAATAATACTAATCACAATTTGCATTTATATAGCACTACAAACCCTCTGGCATCTTACCCACGGTGTGGGGTGCTCATTTATCGACCTCGGAAGATTCGAACCTGCATCAGCAGACTCTGCATGGATGTCAAAGCGAGCGTTGTACTTGCAGTGCTATCTGACAAGCTGACACAGAACAGAAGGCTGTACTGGATTGGATCCCTTCACCTCCATGTACATATTCACTACCTTTCGTCGCCTTGGAAATCAGATCTTTCAATATACTTGCTTGACAAAGTGTGCATTGAGCTGTATTCTCCCTCTCATAATATGGATTACTGTTTCCTCCGAATGGACCACAAGTGGTTAGAATATTCTCCTTGCCAATGACCATAGGACTCCCAACAATGCACTGCAATGAGTGTTTCTGTCTCCCAGTACTGACTGTTTTTTCCTTTTTTTCTCATGGAACAAAAGCACTACGTGTGCATGGTGTATGCCAAAGACCACAAGGTTGCACTGTAACGACAACAAAACAAAACTCAATTTCTACGTGCCAATTGCTTTTCATTTCTCACCCTAAAAATAATAGCCCTGAATATATGATTTGCAAACCCACAAGGTGTACTCGTTAGGGTTAGGAATAACCCTTGAAATATGCCACATTCCTCTTTTATGGCCTGTTCGCTTTAATTTAAATTTTAAAAAAAGCATGATTTTGTTGTAAAAAAAAAAAAAAATCTGGAAAATTTGATGAGCACTGTTCTGTTTAAATTAAATATTACTAGGAATTATTATTTGTATTTTAGGAGATTAGATGAATCAAAATTGCATTGCATTGCAGTTTAGACGACCCCATACCATGTTTCATGTCAACCTGTAATCCTGCCATCTCATAACTATAACATTACAAGTAAATTTCAAATGATAAATAATGTGTTTTCCATGTATTGAAGCAGTTGGTGTCCCTTAAAACCATGTTGAGACACTGTTGCCTTTTTTTAATGGTACAATTGCATTGTTTACCATGAAGGAAGTATTTTGAATCTCTTGGTTTAACTAATCTTTTGTCTCATATATGAAAATAAACATGTATGATAATGTGTCAACCTATTTCAATTTCTGACTTGCTTTGATTGCTCTCTAAAGTTTAGAGATTATACAACCAGAAGTGTGTCCTGCTTAGTGGTAAAACTATTATCCGGAGGGCCATAAATTATGCCAAAAAGACCATTTGTTGTGCACCAGTGAATTTCACCATCTTGAAAACATGCAACTGTGTAAGTGGAAATGTTCTCAAATATTAATTTGCTATAATCTATTGGTGCATTACAAAACATGACTCAAAGTTCAAATTCACACAGCAATAACATTCTTTTATTGCTTCAATCCCCCGTTCCAAGGGCTGGAACAGGGGGCAACAGGCCCAGCAGGCCAAGTTATCAGGCCGAGCAAAGCGAGGGTGGATAATGCAGGCACCGGGCCGCCCATTGCAGGCCTTGGAAAGGGGGATTAAGGCAATTAGCACCCCGGGCTGCCAACGTGTGCAGCGTCCCATTGAATGAAGGAAAATACATTTTCCAAGATGGCTGCAATGAAAAGGGAAGCAGGGCTGCACACGGACCCCTCTTCACTTTCCATGGTGGCCTGCAGGAGCAGAGAGGAAGGAGTGGCTGGGAGCAACGCCACAACAGGCATAAGGTAAATGGGGGTCAGAAGGGGCAAAAAACAAGCTTGAAATTGGACAGGGTGGTAGGAAGATGGCAGCGGGGGAGCCGGCCGTCAGGCGGGACGGAATGTGGGCTGTCACTGGTGGTTCAAGCATGTGTTCTTGCCTGCCTAATTGGCTTTCTCCCCCTGCCCCCCACAAGGGTGCTAACAGAATATAATCCAGCGATTCACTCACTGTAATTTATAAATTTGACCAGGAGGATAGCTCAGAGGCAATCTGCTTCTCTTGGAAACAAGACAACGCAGAGTAGCACAGGTATGAAACCCTCTCCAATGCTTAGTTGCTGGACTCTGGCATGAAGCGCGATATAAGAACCCAAGTTACAATTGCATGCACAGCTCAAAGTTCTCACGAAGAAGACAAATGCACACTGACCAGAAACATTATCATAGGGCTGACAATCCCAAATAGCAATGAAATTATGAGGTATGTCCTTCTATTTCAAGATGGCAGCAATGGAAAGACTTCTTCTGTTAACATACAATTGTCCAATGAAAGACACGATGCAGCCGATTGTTATGGACTGGGAGACAGGCTCAGTACAATAGTCTTAAATGAAAGTATAATGCAAAATAAATACAATTAATCAAGCATAATTTAAATAAAAAATCATGTTAAAGCTGTTTTGAAAAAATCTCTCCCCCGACTTACACAGTGCTCTAGCTTCTACAAAATGTCTGACATGATAACAAAACATTGATCATGATGCACTCTTTCTGCCCCATGGAGTAGCTGATCTATACCAAGGTCCCTGCAAATAGTGCTGCAAGTGACGGGCTGAGAGTGGGAGTACTCTCTAGGGAGAACTAAAACCTATTGATTTGATAGGATTTTTCAGGAAGCAACAATGGCTTCTTTCAGAGCAATCAATTTGATCTCTCTTAGATGACATTACTCACATATTCTAAAACCGTGGTGCGTGCCCCTGGGAACAAAGTGGGGAAATAAATGATGACCATAAATGTAACAACGAGAGACTGATACAATCTCAAGAGGTTTCTTAAAATAAATGAAAGTTATATGGCATCGAGCTAGATATAAATCAATCAAGTTTGAGAGTTATTAGACCCTGCAACTTTTTGTGAGAGACACTTCATCCCAACGATATGCAGCCTGTACACTGCGGTATGGCATCAGTCACATGAACAGCATGTTTCATATCTTTCCAACCGCAGGCCGCGCCGTTAGTAATGAGAAGTAATATGCGTCACCTAAACATTCTAAAAGAACAAAGCATTTTGTCTCCGTTTCAATAGCATTCCATGGTCAGGGACTGCTGGAGGTCACAGGTCTGTTATTTTCCTCTCATATCCTGCTCTCGGCTTTCTTTTGATCAGGGCTACATTGAAAACCTATATACAGAACTTTGGCTGGATTCTCTGAATCTGCTTTCACGGGTGATGCCTCAGCTGTCGGATGTCTGGATCACTGACACTTATAATCTCAAATTAGTCACATTACTTGTATATCATTAATAAAATGAGCTGCTCATCTTTTTTCACTTGGGTATATCCAGGCCGACAGTTTATTTTCAAATTCCATCAAATTAAAGTGGAAGCAGAGGAACAGAATTCAAATGAAATCAATCGGGTTTACAAAACCTATTGTAGAAAAGGAAATGGTGCTAGGGGGCTACTGGTCAAATAGGACATTAGCTGTGGGAGGTGGTTCAGGCACCGCTAGCAATCCAAAGCAATCACTCATGGAAAAACGGATTGGTAGTTCGGATCTAAAAAAAAGAAGAAGAAAAAAAAACGTATATTCTGACCCATTATACAATACTGGGAGTAGAGAGTAGACTACAAACTTCAAGCAAGTCATTCAAAACCTATTAGAAGTACAATATTATAATCATGTGCAACGAAACGATTAGTCAAACATTATGCAACTAGTGTTGTCAGGAAGTCTGTAGCCTGGCAGAAATGGAAGATATTGTTAAGCCTTCAATATGCAACACAGAAGCTTCCACACCTTCAAAGATCAGAGTTACTGGTGGACAGGGTGTCACAAAGACACTTTAAGGTACTCTCTGCTAATCGATCGGCAGCTTAGCCAAGCTTTAAGCTTATATCTGCAAGAGGTGACCGGGGATTCAAGAAAGAGAACACACAATGCAGAACCAGTTCAAAAGCTAAAGCAAGTCATTCTCAGAAAAGGGGATTTCCAAAACAAATTGTCAAACTGTGTTTGGAATGCTACCATGCTCACAAATAAGCAAAAATACCTGAAACATATTAACACTGACTTAACCTACTAGTTGGATATTTTTGTTAAGACCATGGAATAAAGAGTTTGTATGTGCGCTTATTTCAGCCAAGCCATAAAACATACAGCTATCCATATAAAATAAAACAGCTTAAATATCTAAAAAAAATTAATTGAAATTTAAAAGCAGTGGTAAATATCAAAATGACACCTTAGTAAATATAAGAATAAAAGAACAAGTTACTTTCTTACCTGGTAACGTTCTTTCAATGGAATGTTCCTCCGACGTATTCCACATCTATGACAGATAATGTCCACAGCTGTGCTGCTTTGGAAAATTTTCAGCGTCTGCGTCCTGCGTCGATACGTCCTTCTAGGACCTCCTCCGATGGCCGACGTCACCGGATATTATATGTAGGACGCACGACGCCCGTAGCCTCAGTTGTAGTTTTTTCCCCAGAACATCTGGCATCAAACTTCGGTCAGTATGACTACAGAAAGCCTTGCAGAAAATGAAGCTGCAATCGCATAAGAAATTCTGTAGAGGGGCAGGCTGGGAGGGTGCGATGCGGAATACATCAGAGGAACATCCCATCAAAAGAACGTTACCAGGTAAGAAAGTAACTTGTTCTTCGAAGGGATTGTGTCCTCCGACGTATTCCACATCTATGACAGACTCCCAAAGCAGTACCAACGTATGGAGGTGGGAAAAGAATTTGGAATGCCCAATCAAATTGCAGAATAGAGGACCGCCTTACCAAAGTCTAAATCTTGCCTATGGATAGAATCCAGGGAGTAGTGTCTTACAAAAGTATGGACAGAGGCCCATGTGGCTGCTTCACAGATATTACAAATGCAGAGCAGCAGAGGCAGCCACACCCCTAGTAGAATGGGCCCGTAAGCCTACCGGAGGGTCCTTACTCGCCAGATGGTAGCATTCAGAGATTGACAAGATGATCCAACGGGACAAGGTCTGCTTAGAAACAGCTTGACCTAAACGCTTTCTAGCGTATCCAACAAAGATGATTGTCCACTCTGACCCGGGAAATCTGTGAGATGTAGAAACTTAAAGCTCTCCTAGGATCCAACCTATGGAGCCTCTCCTCTTCCTTACCAGGATGTGGAGGAGGATGGAATGCCAGAAGAATTACCTTCTGGCTCAGATGGGATTCCGACACAACCTTCGGAAGAAAGGAAGGCCATACCCTTAGGACAACCCTGTCCTTGTGGAACACAGTTAAGGGTGGTTTGGCGGAAAGTGCCTGCAACTCACTCACTCTGCGTGCGGAAGTAACCGCAACTAAAAATACAGTTTTAAAGGACAACAGTCTCAATGGACAAGAATGTAAGGGCTCAAACGGAGCTCCCATCAGGAACTTTAAAACCAAATTCAAATCCCATCCTGGGAACCTGGAAAGGCAACGGCGGAAACACATGAGTTAGCCCTCTCAGGAACTGAGAAATCAAAGGAATCTTAAAATAAGAACACTCCTCAGACAAGCTCTTAAATATGGACAGTGCCACCAGGTAACCCTAATGGTACCTACTTGCAGGCCCTTGTGGGCTAAAGAAAGCAAACAAGACAAAACCAAAGGAATGGAACATTGGAAAGGATCCACATTCTGTACCCTGCACCAGTCTCAGAACTTCTTCCAACGGCAACGGTGCAGGGATTTCGTTGCGGGCCTTCTGGCGGAAAGCAACACATCCATCATGTCTTCAGGGAGGTCCCAATCCTTATACCTCAGCCTTTCAGATACCAAGCATGAAGGCTGAGGGACTTGACCTCTGGATTGAGAACTGGACCCCCCTCCAGTGAGAGCAGATCGTCTCGGTAGGGAAGACGGCTTCGAGGGCAGATGGACATGTCTAGAAGGTCCGGATACCACGCTCTCCTGGCCCATGCCAGAGCAATGAGGATCATTCGGGAACCAAACCTCCATAATCTCTGCAACACTTGCGGAATGACAAGAACTGGAGGAAACACATACAGCAGTGGGAAGGACCACTCCACTACGAATGCGTCCCCTAAGGCTCCTCTTGGAGGAAATTCCCGCGAGGAGAATCTTTCGCACTTCCGGTTGACACTGGTGGCGAAAAGATCCACTTGTGGGGTCCCCCAATGGGTGAAGACCTCCAAAAGAACTTCCTGAGCCAGATCCTACTCGTGAGAGACCATGCTCTGCCTGCTCAGAGCGTCCGCTGCCTTGATTTGGTCTCCGGCCAGATGAACTGCCGATATCGACATTTCCTGCTGGATTATATCGACATTTCCTGCTGGATGGCCCAGAACCAGAGCTGCATCGCCTCTCTGCACAGTGGGAGAGACCCTGCCCCCCCCTTTTTGTTGCGGTAGTGCATGGCCACTGTATTGTCCGTCAGAATCAGGACATTCTTCCCCCACACAGATGGCAGAAAAGCCTTCAGGGCTAGCCTGACAGCCCTCAGCTCCAACAGATTGAAGCAGAGTCTGGACTCCGACGGAGACCAACGACCGCTGACTGTCCACTCATTGGCATGAGCGCCCCATCCAGTGAGGGATGCATCCGTCACAATTGTCACTTCCGGCCATGGTTGCCAAAGCGGAGCCCCTCTGAACAGATTTCCTTCGACGGCCCACCACAGAAGGTCCTGGGCGACCAAGGGCGGAATCTAAACTGGGTCCGACATCCTGCCGGAGAACTGCGACCACTGCATCTTGATTGCCCACTGCAGAGATCTCATCCGCAGCCTGGCTTCTGGCACCAGTAGAATGCAGGATGCCATGAGGCCGAGCAATCTCAAGAACTCGAACGCCGGGAGACTCTGGGCACATTGAAATTCGTCCACCATCTGCAGAATGTGGTGAGCCCTCACCTGGGAGGCGAAAACTGCCCCAGGGATGTGTCGAGCACTGTTCCAATGTACTGGAGCCGCTGGGTAGGTGTCAAGTGGGACTTCTTTAAGTTAAGGGTGAAGCCCAGCCTGTGAAGGGATTGGCAGGTGATTGACAGATGATCAAGACTACCTCGGGAGAGCGCGTCCTTATCAACCAATCATCCAGGTAGGGGTAGACGTGAATCCCCCCTTTCCTGAGATACGCTGCCACCACCACCACCACCATTAGCTTGGTGAAGACCCTCAGGGCAGAGGTCAATCCGAATGGCAGGATCCAAAACTGAAAATGTGAGTCGCCAACCGCAAACCTCAGGTACTTCCTGTGTTGAATCAGCACATAAAAGTAAGCATCCTTGAGGTCGAGAGACACCAACCAGTCTTGAAGTTGAAGGGCCTCGAGGACTTGAGAGAGAGTAACCATCTTGAACTTGTCCTTCCTGAGGAGCTTGTTCAAACCACGCAAGTCCATGATGGGCCTCTATCCCCTGTCTTTTTTCGGGATAATAAAATATGGGGAATACCATCCCATGTTCCTCTCCGCTACAGGCACCAGTTCTATGACGCCTTTCTCCAGCAGGGATTTGATTTCCTGTGCAAGGAGCGGATCTGGACTCTTCAAAGAGAGCTCCCCCGGTGGATTGTCGTGAGGCCTATGCCGGAAAGGAAGACAGTAGCCGTGGGCTATGATCTCCAAAACCCGCACATCTGAAGTAATGGCATGCCATTCCACAAGAAGCTGTGCCAGACTTCCCCCAACCGGCGAACCATGGGACATGGCCTCGTGACTGAGCAGGAGCGGCTGCAGCAGTGCCTGAAGGCAAAGAAGCAACTGCCTGAGCGGCTTTGGCACCTCGAGTACGTTGTTTTCCACCTCTGGTACTCCTACGTTGGCCCCTTTGACTGGCAGCTCCCCTCGATCTACCAAAGGAAGAGTAGTATCGAAAGGAACCTCCCCTCCATTGCTGTCCCCTAGGACGAAAAAGGCAGAGGTTGACGTACTGCAGCGCTGAACGACTTTGTTGCAGCTTTGGAGGTCTGCAACCTCTCAAGGCTCTCGTCAGCCTTGCTGCCAAAAAGATGCACACGGTGGCGCATCATAACATGGCTACCTTATACTTATACCAACAGATAGAACAAGAATTTTCCAGGAAGGAAGCCCGGAGAACCACCAGCAGTTACAATAGAATTACTGGATGAAATACACTCCATTGAAAACAGCAATACTAACGTTTTGAATCCGAACACCTCTAGGCTCCCTGCAGCCATCCCTCAAATTGGGGTAAGAGGAGATTTGGAACACAATATTTTGTTTTTCTTGATTGGTGGGAATTGAGACAACAGATTTTTTTTGCACACTTAGGAGACTGTGTTCTCACTATTTTGTGTGTGTTGTTCCCTGCGGGGTGGGAAAGATGGTTTAGCTTGTTTAGTTAGCCACTTCACCTTTCCAAACTTCAGGAGAAAACTGACTCTCCTGTAAAAATAAAGGGGTTTATGACCTAGATTTGACCATGCCCAGAAAGATGGAGGGGAATGGGGAAGAAGATTTGGGGTGTCTTGTATTCAGGTACTAAGTATCGTTAGCCATGAAAAGATGTTGAGAGCAATTTTAACTAAACAATTGTTTGTGTTTTTTTGTCTTCTTGTTGCTCTCTCTATGCCTGTCTTTCCCTCGCTGGCTGAAGTGATTTCCACAGAAACATAGATTGACCTATAGAAGTGTGAATCTCTTTTTAATGTAAAGAAGTTGCATATGGAACACCTGGATGACATGCACTACATATCAAGCAGAACTATGCTAATATGAATTGGTTTTTCTTTGTATTCAAGAAATATATGTCCTGATGAGGCGCACCAGATAGAGTTTTTTGTCTATTGTGGTGCCCGAAACTCAAGTAGACAACACCATAGCGCCCACTGTTTCTTAGTTGGGCCGTCTTGAGTTTTAAAAAAAAATATGGCTATTGACATAGTTTCATAAACAGGTTTTTTGAACACTTGCCTTGTTTAACTCTGTGAAAGTGTGAAAGAAATACTCAATGTTTAACATACCCTTGTAAATACAACAAAATATTAGCCCTAATAGATGGGTGTTCTATTCTTAGAACAGAGTTACTAGCATTGTGGTTTTTGCACAGTACGAATGGTGGATGGTATGAATGTGGATGAAAGTGGATGTGAGCAAGAATGGGTGAGATGTGATCACCGGTTTTGATATGATATGTGTTTTTTCTAGATGCGAGATGTGTATTGTCAAAATTGGCCTAGCACTTGCAAATGGCTAGCTGCATTACCACTGTTTGTTGCCTTTATTATTTATTTATTGTTATTTATCTGTTTCTCCTCTGCTTCGCACTTTCCACCTCCTCCCCCTTCCATGCACTTTTCCCCTCCCCCCTCTCCCATGCACTTGCACGTTCTCAATGTCACTGGGCCTAGTAAGATCGCTGTTTTGTTCTCCCCTGTTCCCCTCCCTTGCCTTGTCACGCTCTGAAACACTTGTGTACGAGCGCAATGGAAATAAAATATCAATCAATCAAAAAGAGTCAATATGTAAGTAAAGTAATACTAAGTACACTGTGCGGTCTAATAGTCAGGTTCACAATCAAATGTGTGGGACTTTGAAGTTTGCAAATCACCTGCAAGCAACAAGGAGAAAAGAGGAGAGCTGCAGAGAGCGTGAAGTGGGAAGCGAACCCAGAGGCAGATTCACAGAGACAAGCCATGCAGGAAGACGAAAACTGTTACAGGCAACTGCCTGAAGGCATATCATACCAGAGGAGAGGAACTCCGGTAAAATCATAGCGGGTGACCTGGGAGGGACCACTAGAAGCGAGACTGGAGGACACACTGTCTTGTGTAATGACAATGGCTCCATCAGCGAAAGGGTGAAAAGCCGAAGCGGGAACCGTAAGAGACTCTGCCTGACAGGGGAAGCCTGCAAAACAGAAAACCTTCACTGCAGCTGCCAGTTACACCGGTGAGTCAATTCAGAGGATTTGGAGGCACCGGGACGTGCCAACAAGATAATGAAAACTTGGGGAATTATTTTGAATACCGACCAAGTAGAATTGAAGGACAAGTGCAAAAGTTGTAAAAATATATATAGGAGATGTCAATTTGGGGAAACTTGTAACCTGCATTACCATAAGTCAAGAGACACTAAAGAAGAAATAAAAGGGCAAAAGTTGTACAATTCTCCTTACAGGAGATATCAATTTGGGGAAACTTGAAAGACGCATTGCCATACGCCAAAAGACCTCAAGAAAATAATTGGCAGAACTTGAACAGACCCCCATATGTGGGATATCAATGAGGGGGAAGTTGGAGCAAGTGATAACAGAAGTCAACAAGGTATAATCAGTGAAGAAGTGCAACTGTGTTATATTTTAAAGGAAAGTGAACATTGTAGGAAAGACCTGGTAAAAGATATGCATCAGGCATTGTGCCCTTTTTGGAAAGAAATAACTGGCAGGAGAGTGCACCAGGGCATCTGCGAGAAGCAGAAGTGGGCAATTCCTGGCAGGGGAGTACACCAGGATATCAAAAGATTTAGTTGAGAAAAGACTTGTTTTGCCATCCTGAGAAAAGAATTCTATGGAAGAGATTTGTTTTGGCAATCTGAGGAAATATATTGCGAAAGACATTTTCATTGACTTGAAAAGAACATTGTTGGAACAAAACTTTCTACAGTTTTCCTGAATTAGTTCAAGAGAAGGGAATCACCTGGACACAAGGATTGCTTTGTTGGAATGAATTATTTATCTAATATATATTTATTTATATATGGTTTACAATGAACCTTTACAAAAAAAGGAATGCAAACACTTAGAACATTTAAAATCAATCATCTACAATATAAAACAAAATTCATCATTATTCCTTACACACAATTCATTAATCAACAGGTTTTAAAGTTGCATATGCTACAAAACAGAGAATAAAAACAGATAAGACATAGTACGCAAAGCCATTTATAATCATCAATTTACCTAATCATCATAGAAATCACACCATTCCAAGAATCTCATTACAGCCAATTTCAGAGATATCGCATTCCCGGCTAACATATTCTGCCACAAAATATCTGATTCCACATAAAACAAATTGGTAACAAAGTTCTTAAAAAACATTCTCCCAGGGAGCAACATAGGGCAAGATATAAGCAGATGACACAAATGTTCCTTTTCGTTAAAAACTTTACAACATCTACAAAAATGTAGTTGCACCAGAAGTTACTTTCTTATGCCTAAAATGTCCCTTGTTAGCAATACAATGCATCTAAAAGGCATAGATTTATTTCTAAAACCGCGCTCACGGAATTTCTCCAAATAGCTTTCCATAGTACCCAACATTTTATGGCTAAAACTTAAATGTGCATAGATGGCAGAGTTAACCTTTTGTCTAGTAGCAATCCAATCTCTCCTTATAATTTATTTCACTTTGAGGATTGGTAATCAAGAGATCCTCGGGCACCTCAAGCTTCACCAAGAGCTTCCTATAGTGGTCTCCAAAACCCCTTAAAAGTACATTCTGATTAAAACCTATTTTCCATAATCTGCATATATAGATTTAGTGGTCTCCACCACAGTCTACTGCATAATGATTGAAGACCCAATTCATGACATATCATAATCAATAGACACACTGTGTGGAATAAAGAACAAGAGTCTTCTCCATAATATAACCTCATAGCGATGCAATTCATCTAAAATCCAAACTGGAAAGAGCTCTAATCCAAAGATAAATTTAGGAACTATTTTTCCCAAATAGAATGTCAGTGCCAGATATGAAAACAGAATTTTCAGTATTTTCCAATAATGTTTGCCATTTTTAAAAAATTTTATTCTTGATTTTACTGTTACCAGTTTTTACAAGTTCAGTTGTTCTTCTTGAATCCTTGATGCCTCTGGTTTCTTCGTTTGATCTTTGGATAATTTTTTGTGTAGTTGGTTGCTTCCGTTTGCCATTTGTATCACCAGCATCCGAGCCTAATGATACAAGTAGTTCCTAATAAATGTCTTTGATGGATGGGCTATAATTCGATATCCTAGATACCTCATGTTTTCCCTCTAACTTAACACCTCCTGCTTGACTGTCCACACAAATGTATGCCTCTTATTCTTCCTACATTGCTTCATCACCACACTTTTACTGGGATTTATTTTCAAAACATTTTCTTCTAAATACATATCAAAAGCACTAATACCTCTCTGTAGACATATCAGAGCTAAACATGATACCCTCAAATCTCCAATTTTTGGCGGTACTAATGGAGCCTTTTGCAAACATGGACCAGCATCTCCTATATATAGATTAAAATGACAAGGGGCTAATATGAACCCTTGTCTCAAACCATTTTGTGTGCAGATTTGTTTTGACATTGCTCTCTCATTATTCAATCTAACCTGAATTGATGTGTCCTTATATAAGTGGATCAATATGTTCAACAAACCATCTGGTAAACCACACCTACTAAATTTGGACCACAGACGTCCCCGATCTACAAGGTCAGAAGCCGTAGATAAATCCATTGAGCCCATGTGGATTGATGAATCTTGCGTTTCCCATGCTAGGTTCTGCATGTAGGACATCAGAAATGCCCCCCTATCAGGACCCATTTGTGTTCTAAAACCCATCTGAAAGGTACTTAATATATTAATTTCCAGTGACCATAATTCCATGTTTTCAAGTAGCAAAGCCGAGAATATTTTTCAACCTGCATCTATTAGCATCACTGGACAATAATTATTTGGAGACAGTTTATCTCCCTTTTTATAAATTGGCATCACAACTGCAGTCTTCCACGACATTGGGGTCTTCTTTGTTGTCACTATCTCTTCATATAAAATCCACAAAATAGTTGCCCCAATTCAATGGGCTTGATTAAAATGCCTATTTCATAACGGATTTGGGCATCCTGGTCTAGAGCTGCTTGCTTTATTGATCATTCTTTCAATATCTTCCATGTAGAATTCCAAAGCCTGATTCTCACTCATAGAAATCGGTGACTGAATTATTGTATGCACATTTCTTCTGCAACGGCGTTCGATTGAAACCCCACATGATTCCACGTTGATGGCATTTATCAAACACCAAATGTTCATTTCATTTCTACAACTTCTACAACTCATAGCTGCCAACATCACTTCCCCATTTCTTCGATATTACTGATGTCGGTTAGCAATAATAGTATCAAGGTTGGTTTTGCTTCCTTAATCCTTAATAACATTTAATTTACCTTCAAATTACTCTTCTTAAACCCACAAATGGTTGTCTCCTTTTTTGCATGCTGTATCTGAGGGTCATATCTATGCAAGTGCATAACCCTCTGGGGATCTCTAATACTGCCATTATATATTGAGTCAATAGCCATTTGCACTGCACATTTTATCATTCCTACAGAAAAGGCCTTCATTTTTACCACATAGGTTTTTTTCAAAATTTCTTTATGACTAACCTATTAAATTTGAGTATGCTACCATTCAATTTCTCCCCTCATTAATTACTAAGGAGGTCCAACCCATTATAGGGTAAATCCCAAGTTTTTCCTCAAAGTCAAACACCAACAAACTATGATCACTTGTTTTATTATTAATGATCTTAAAATCTTTAGAACTTTCCCTTAATTGGCTGCTCACAAAAATATAGTCAATTACTGAGGGGCCCGCGTTGCCAAGTCAGATAATCCCAGCAATTGCTGGCCAATGTTTCCTTTAACATATTTAAACTCCAATCTTTGATTACCTTTCGCCATTGGGTTCCTTCACCATTTGTCTCTTCCCCCCTCTGTCCCGACATTGCTTCCATTCTACGCTCGAATCCCCCCAATCCCTCAATACAATCTGCTTTCAAATCACATGATACTATTATTTTACCTCCAGGATATGAAAAAAGCCAATCCTCAAAAATACCAATATTTGTATCCAACATTTCCTTGCAATTTTTCTTTCAAGGCAACCCATAGATATTTACTACAAGGACACATTTTTTATTTTAAAATCTGTTTATTATATACAGTTCCATTTAGCAACAAGCATAGTGGAGCTGGAGAAGTGTCATATCAACATCATGAAACCAGGCATGTCACATTGTCAAGTGTCCCACCACCAACTGTCTATATAGGGCAAACAACAATAAAATGACATACAATTGTGAACAACTCTAATAGGAGTAAATAAGTTGTGTGCAGTAAATTTCATGCTCAAGTCAGCAGCTAGGTTATACATAGATATTAAAATAAGCGGATAACATGGGAACATTGTGGATTTGGTCCTGGAGAGAGTCACCAGACCATGAACAGGCACATCTACATATTTAGTACATTTCAACAGTCAAAGGTTAATTGTTGCCCTCACTGTGGCATATTATCTGATGGAGGAAATATCGCAAGAATAAAGGCCCTCTGAAACTCAAAATTATCAGTTGACTCACAAGCACCTCTACCCAAGGACCAAAGCCAGGCCACTGTTTCTGCTAAGGACCAGATTTCAAAGTCTTTGTGCCCCCATCTGTACGGAGGGCCTTGCTTGAGTTCCAGGACATAGCCATACATTTCTTAGCAAGAGCACATGCAAGATCCATGAATTTAGTTATATGTCGATATTTATTCGGTCTGGGTATGCACCCAACAGGCACTCTAGCAGGTTCCAATCATATCTCATGATCCCAGCTGCTATGCAAGTTTGTTTTATTTGGGACCAAAAATCTCCCCTGCTAGAGCACTTCCAGAACATTAAATTAGATCCCTCCCCTTGACACCGGGGGAAAGTCGATGTTGCTTTCGCATCAAATGTAGCCACTCTACTTGGGGTCATGTACGTGCAGTGGATCACATTAAGTTGAACTAATCGGAAACGTACGTTCCGGGTCACATTCTTAACAAAAAGCAATGCACAATCCACTGTGCATTAGCAATACCATGACCGACATCAACTTCCCCATTACTCCCTCAATCACGCGTTCCTATTGCCGGTCATACCCAGTAGACATCCATATAACATGGACACAGGAGGACAGTCGCACTCAAGGTCATATATCAGAGTAAGGAGCACTGCAGCCTCTGTTTCAGCAGGCCACCCATCCCATTTACCTCTTAAATGTCTGTGGAATTGGCCATTAGGAAGGCCCTCCCTTTGCATCAAGCTCTCAAAGTCCCTGAATGCCCCATTCTCATACACGTCTCCCCACGTGCACCAACCAAACATCTTCCCATCTCCTAACAGCCCTCAATTCGTCCATATTCACGCAAACATTGGTCGCAACTGGGACATGTGGGGAATGAAGGTGTAGTAGCTTTAGTATCCTAGTCCGGACCTGCCTGGCCAGCCCAACCAACAAGGTCTGGGTACCCATACAACCCTCTGAGATCCACAGTGACTCTTTAAGCCCTGCAGGGCACAACAGTGATTGGAGCAGTCTACCTTCCGGAGTGGGGTTGTCAGACAGCCATGAGGTCAAATGGCCTAACTGAGCAGCTAGGTAGTAGAGCTCCAATCTCGGTAGTTGCACACCCACATCCCTGTAACACAGGCACAGAGAATGACTTCTAGAGCTAGAAAAAAATGCAGCCTCTATGTAGTAGTATACATTTGTGAAAGCGTATAGTAATCTAGGGAGGATGATCATTTTAACAATGAAGACCCTTTCCCATAAGGGAGAGCGGTAGTTTAGCCCAGAATTTCATGGATTTTTTTAATTCCGTCCATGCCCCAAGTGTGTTCCCTGCGTGCATGTCTTTAGGTTTATGCGCTATCCATTTGCCCAGATATTTGAAGGAGTATGACTCAATTTGACCCCAGATCAGGCAGCTCTGCAACATTATAGTCACAAAATCCTGCTAAGGGAAAAATACACGATTTGTGTCTGCTGACGGAGATCCCAGAGAGTTTTGCAAAATCGTCAGGCACATCAAGGATGATGGATAGGTTATGCTCCGACTCACATAGGTATAAGAGCACATCATCCGCATAAAGGGACACAAAGTGTCTAACATCTCCCACCTCTATACCCGCTTCCAGATACTCCTGCCATAAATACACTGCCAGAGGCTCCAAAGCCAGAATGTACAACATTGGCGAAAGTGGGCAGCCCTGGCGAGTCCACCTTTGTATGTCCCAAAGATCAGACACCCATCTGCCAGACTTCAGTCTAGCCACTGGTTGTGTGTACAATAGCTTAATTCAGCAAATGAAGCGTGCGCCAAACCCGAACCCCTGCAATGCTGCATACATCCGCTCCCAGAAGACAGAGTCAAAGGCTTTAATAGTTTCGAGGGAAGCCACAACATGCAGAGAGCCTCTCAAATTGGTTTGGTCAATAACATGTTGCAACCTGCAAAGATTCAACGAAGTACTATGACCAGGCACAAAGCCTGTTTCATTTGTGTGGATCAGAGTATTAATAACTGTACGCATGTGTCCAGCTAGCAGTGTGGTAAGCAGTTTAATATTGCAATTCAACATGGCTAAGGGATGGTAGGATTTGCATCACTCAGGCAGCTTTCCTGCTTGGGACTGGGGATCACCAGCATTTCCCTTATGCTGGCAGGGGGTAAACCTTTTTCATAGGCCTCCTCAAAGACCTTCAGCAGTACCAGGAGAAAGCGTGGGGCAGTATTCCTTATAAAACTCAGGTGGGAGTCCATCATTACCCAGTGTCTTGCCAGAGGCGAGGGAGGCGATAGCCTCACCTGGCTCCTCTGCAGTGAAGGGCCGCTCCAGAGACCAGATCTGGTCCATGGTGAGCTTTGGGAGCCAGATCAGGGAGAACACAGACCATATCTCCTCCAAGTGGACCCGCGTATCATGTTTAGACAGTTTGGTATACAAGGAAGTAAAGGTGTTAGGGTGAATTCGCAATATGTGCTAATTTCCCTTACCTTTTGAGACCCCCAACAACTTAGCTGGATTTGTAGGATTTGATTATTTTACCTGGGAAGAGTGTGAGCCTTTTTTCCCCACTCTTCCATGTATTTTGTGTGTGTTTTACTTTTGTGTTATTTGGTTATGGAGTTTTAAAACAACTCCATAGGCATCATCTTTTTGTGTGTGTCACACAGCACCTTCAGTGCAGTGGCACAGGGGTATCTTTCAGACTCCCCAAGGTTTAAATACCTTCTCCGAGATGGACGACCGTCTCCCAGAGTATGTAAAGTTAAATTGGCTTTACTCTTCTTTTTAAATTTACTGACCCAGGACACACTATCTTCCTATAGAGTGCTGAAGGGGCTGCTTATCTTCCCCCGAGTCAAAACACTCATGTTACAGTAAAATGTAACCTTTTGCTACTTTTAATGGCTGGTGGCAGTGTTTTAGACCAACTTCCGTGATTTTTCGCGACTACTAACAACGGTAGCTAAAAGTCCGGTCAGTCATGTTTTTCAATATGGCGCCCCAGACCTATCTGTAAAAACAGAATACAGTCATTTTTTTTCGACATTCCTTTTAAGAAAAGTCCTTCTTGTGTTTGTCTCTGCGCGCCACACCAGGTTTGGTCCCTTTGTTCATTGGCCTTTGGCAGGCTTCAGTGCTGAAGCCCTCCTCTGGCGCCGGAGTGTCTGGGATGGACAGGATGTGAGGGAGGTGCCCGAATTCTCCCTGTGCTTAGTCTCCTTAGAGACCTGAATGCACTCTGGCGTGATTGGCTGGCTGGCTGGCTATCCGGCAAGGACAGCCACCCTGAGTGACAGTCAGGCTGGAACGAATGGGGGAAAACTGTTTAAAAGCAGGTCTCTGGGACCTGGAAAGTGGAGTCGACCACTGGAACGAAAATCGAAGACGAGCTGAAGGAAGAGGACTGCTGCAACTCCTGGACGACCCCGAAGCCCTGCTGCAGGTCCGAATTGCCTGAAACTCCGATTGACAGAGCAGCCCTTCAAGGTTAACTTCTTCCCTTGAGTTAGAGTGGGAACAACCAACTCGTAAGCCACCTGGACACTGTCCCCATTTGGTCGAATTTTCATCAGAGTGCTGTTGAAAACCGGATACCCAGAGGGAAAGAAACAAGCTTGTGGACTTTAAGGTACTCAAACCTTAAACCGAAGACTTGCTACAGCTTTTGGCCTCATCGCTGGACAGCGCAGGCACTTCCCGACATCCTCTTTGTCCCCATGACTGAAGCTCAGGAACAGCGAGATCTGCTCGAACTGCCAGGAAAAACTGCCTCAGCTACAGCTTTCTTAATTGACAAGTTACTGTGCAAACGCAGTCTGGAACTATTTTCGGCCAACAAGAAAGTGTGTGAAACTTTCCTCAACTTCGAAGACTCGTCCTTCCCTAAACATTCATCAAACTTTTCACCTAGCTAAATTATTCTAAACTATGTGGCAAAGACTTAACCGTTATCTACCAGAACTGTGCTATCCTATACAAAGACCCTGAACCATTGACTTTGGCCCAGGCCTATGAGAAGAATTGCTGGTTGAATTTAACTGAAACTCTTTGCACTGCCTGTGAATGTATGTGGGCTGTCTATTCTTATAATCTTGCCTTTTTATCCCTTTAATAAGTATTTGAAGTGCCATTTTGCTCCCACTTCACAGGAGCTAAACTTGTTCATTTACTTTCAGGTTGGATTTTTGTGTTTTTTTTTATTTTTATTTGTATTTAGTTCAATTACAAAGAAAAGTTACTTTGTAGAACCTTTATAAAATCAATTACAAAAAAGGATAAAATATTTACATTTCAATTATCATTTACATTCATATTTCAACATAAAACTTTACATCATATTGTTCGCAGGTTACAAAAAAAGGAGGATATTGTGTCATACACTATATATCCTCCAAATCTTAAAATTTAAGCAATTCTTTTTCGATATGCTTACACAGACTGACATTCAAATGTGATTGGTTTGTGGGTGCCTTGCATCATGCGTGTCCATAGAAATTGCAAGCAATCTTCAAAATCTGTGTTCAAATTTTGAGAACCGATTAGTCCCCATTGCACTAAAATGTGGATATTCTAGTATAATATGTTTCATTGTCTCAATCGGTTCCTTGCACGATGGAAAGTGATACTTCATTACCTTAGGTTTCCCAGTTTTAGCCCAATTTGCAATACGTTCTCTTGTATAGTATAGATTTAACCTGTACCTAATATAGGCTTCTCGGGTATGGTTGCATGGAAATAAAACCACGTGGTCATATCGGCGTATACGTCGTTTTAAGAACGCACCGTACTCCCTGTACATTTGATATGTTGATATATTATCGATTGTGTTCCTCCAATCTTGTTCAAAAAGTTTCTTTTTGCCAAAAGCAGGACGTTGATATACGTCTTCTATGGTAATACCTAAGGAGTTCAAGATATGTTGCATGTTGCTATTATATTCATTAAAGGAAGCAGAAGAGGAAGATTTCAGCATGCTATTCAAATCACTGTACAACGAGTTTTTGGGTGCAAAATGAATCTTAACGTAGCCTGATATTTGACGTCATTTCCAGCGTGTTGATAGTGCAACCAACCCGAGCTTGTGACGTATCACTGCGTTTGGTATATTTAAGGGCAGGTGCATGGCAGATTTTATCAGTGATCCTTGCGTGGTATTCACAATTGCAATAACATCTTTTAAGCACATGTCAATGGAGTATAAGATGACCGATTCAATTTTTAGTGTCAGAAAGTCAATCAATGGGGTTAGTGAAAATTTGCAATATTTTGCGTAGATCATTTTTAGTTGAGAAAGTAAAGGGAGTGACTTATTTTTGATTCATTCAGTCCAAGCTTTTAATGAGTTTTGATCTGTCAGGTTATAGACGAGATATATCGCACTACAGGTACATGAGATTTGAGTTTTCATATTTTCCCATTTGTATCCATTACTATTTTGTTTGGTACCAAATTTTAAAATAGCCATTTTTGCAGGGTTTGGAGTGAGATTATGAGCAACTGCAGTCTTGAAAAAGCAAAAGCTTAATTTGCAATCCAGCAGGTGTAGGATCAAAGACTATGATGTCGTCTGCAAACGCAATCCATTTAAGTCTTAGAGCACCAACTTTGACTGAGAATAAATTACTGCGATCCCATTCCTTATCAAGATCAGAAAGGTAAAGATTAAAGAAAGTTGCAGCTAAATTGCACCCTTGTTTCAGACCAATGGATGTGGTGATGGGATCAGTTGTTCTACCATCTGCAGAAATGTTTATTTTATACGAGGTGTTAGTATGTAATTGAATAAACCAATATATCAATACTGTAGGACTTCCCATTGATCTCAATTTATTCCCTAATAGGTTTCGTACAACGTTATCAAAAGCTGATGTCATGTCTATCATTGCCATACATACTGCTTGAGAGTTCTTGCCTTTTGTGCTCGCGACAAGATGAGACATGACGGCAGCGTTAAGGGAGGTACTCATTCCTTTCCTAAAACCTGTTTGGTATTTAGAATAAAGTTTGTTCTCTTCAATATGTTTTTCAAGGTCGTGTAGGAGAAGAATGGCAAAAAGTTTCACATCTGTGTCAATCAATGAGATAGGTCTATAGTTCTGTGGAAGAGAAGGATTTCCCTTTTTGAATAGAGGGACAATATTCGCTGTAGTCCATGAGGAAGGAATTTGACCGGTACTGATGATTCAATCAAATTTAGGTTTCAAGATTTCTATCCAAAACTCAGGATCAGCTTTATAGAGGCAGGGAGGAATCCCATCGGGGCCTGCTGATTTAGAATAAGATGTTTTCGCTATTGCCCATTTGAAATCATTGTGAGTCCATTTCAATGGGGCGCTCCTGCTATAACACAATTGCACATTAGGCACAGATTCAAATCTCACAGGGATGCGAAATTTAGCTGATATGTAGTCATACCATACCCCTTCAGATATACAAGAGAGGGTAATCAGGGGAGTTCTTTTATCATCCTTTTTGATCGTGCGCCATATAGTTCATGCGTAGATATGGCTCTTATTAGATCGCAATTCTCTCTGTTATATTTCAATATGCGAGTGTGTTTCAGGTTCCTCTTGTATTCTTTAAGAATTTGTGCCTGAATGAACCTGAAGTGGGCTGCTCCCAAGCCCAATATTTTGAGTGGTCTTATTGCTTTATTTTTTTCACGTTTTAGGATCTTACAGGTGGAGTCAAATGGATGGGGATGAGCACTCTCCGTATACTTTTCACTGAATATGGATAGGGCTTTCTTTATCACCCCAGAATAACCATTTATCCTTAACAATTCAGACGTTTTGTCAGAAAGTTGAGATGACAATTTGTTGAGATACATAGTTAACAAATTGCTGACATAGGCTTTGATTCCATTTTATGGAAATTAAGGGACGGTCAATCTCTACTAAGGAGAGTGTGGGATCGATAACCAAAGGCCTGCTTTCCCATTTCAAAATGCAATTTAAACGTGCCTGGCCACTGGTTAGGATACGGCTACAATGCGTAGACAGTGTAATAGTAGATAGAGTTCGAGTAACAAAAATGAAGTCAATTGTCGAAGATTTGGATCCACGGGACCAGGTAATCTGAGACTTGACCTCATTACTTGCAACTATGTCCATATCCCAATTTTCCAGTAGCTCCCTGAATTGTGAGCCCCTTCCCCGGGAAAGATAAGAGGGCTTATCTTGTCCACATTCACTCAGTTCTCTACAGTCGCAACTGAAGTCGCCACCAATGATAATTTCTAGTGGTTGGTATTTGCTGGATATGTACTCTAAGCATTCATCTAATTCATCAAGCATCGTTTCAATCAAGGATGTGGCAGGGTTCCAGTATAGGGAGATAATTAAGATTGAAGGAATCATTTTTGACAAAAAATTCTGTACAAGTACACCCAATAGGTTTGCAGATTCCCATACCCACTTTGACTGGAGATTGACCGAGTTATTTATAGCAATTACCAAGCCACCACTAGGCCGGCCTAACAGAGGTCTCGTTGCAACCTTGCAATACGTGGTAAACCTTGGGATGGTAAATTTGGTCAGTTTCATGGTCTCCTGTAATATGAGAATAGTTGGTTGTTTTTCAGGAGTAAGAGAAACATTCCATCCAATTTAGTATTGGAAGTTAGCATAACCACAGGTATTCCATGAAAGTATCTTATGTGAACTATGTTGTGCAAGCTATGAGGTGGTCGATGACATTTTAGATCCTAGAATAGCAGTGAGCATTGGTTCGAGCCAAGGGATAACCGTTGTTATGGCTATGTGTGCTAGGAGTGTGTGTAAGTCACCATCAATGCTACCCTTGGTTTGTTGAGCACTAATTACGCTTGTTGCTTTTGCAGTGACAGCTGGGTCATTATAGGCAAGGAAATCGTTGGCTTGCGATTCTAGTTCGTGGGTGGTTAGATTTAGCCCATGGTTTTTAATCTCTTCCCGATTAAACCATATAAATTTCAATATTGTTTCAGAGCTCAGGTAGCATACTGCTCTACAGTTATCATTCTGTGAAATCGAGACTCTAAGGATGTCCTCGGATTTAACCATTCTGAGTTGAGGTATGCGAGAGAAGAGTGACAAAATAAAAGATTGATTAATCCTCTTCCCTGCAGTTGACTCCCTATTGCTTTCGAGGCCCACAAGATGGAGTTTATTCACGACTTCAGGTGAGCTCTTGTGGTATTTCAATTCGCTTTGCACAGAAGGAGGTGATTCACTATTCAAGGTCTGGAATGCAGATGTGGATGTTGCTTTACTCGAGGTTTCATCGTACAAGTCGTTGCTATGTATGGCTTTTCTCAAGATGTCTAGGATTTCATGGGGGACTTTCACTGAACTTTTTGGTTCGATGCAAGGAGGAAGTACAACTTCTTCCTGGGACTTCGTCGACACCACTGTCTGAAGCGACTTCATAAGTGTTTCAATGATAAGTGTACCTTCCTCTATAGCTTTTTTTAAAGGTGTCAAGAGAGTCCTGACGACTATTCATAAGATCACTGGAGTGGATTTTAGGAACTTCTCTGCTCAAAGCGGGACCGTGTATGGATATGCGAGCGGGAGCAAAGATGGTTTTTTCTCCCACTTTGTGGGTGGTAATATCACTTTTTGATGGAATAAGTTGTACAATATCCGACACCTTGTCAGATACCATCAATTTGTCGTTCTTAATAATACGCTCTGTCAGTTTATCCCTTTGTTGGTTCTGAACTGTCTCTAACACTGAAACATTTCCTTTGCCATTGATCATATTTCAAAACTTATTATTAGTTGTGTTTTTCACACGGCTTGGGGGCTCAGTGCAAACGGCACTATAGGATTTTCTTAGATCTGATTGTCTAGGATAATTACTGATTGAATCATCGCTGGGAGTCTGTTGTTCAATTATAATATCCTTTCTGGTTGTACAGCTTCTTCCAGAAATTGTGAAGTAGCTGTTTAAATTGGATTTCAGATGTAAAAGTGGTGTCGCTTCAGTCATATTGAGAGCAGATCTTTTTTTTGGAATTTGTTCAATCGCTCTTTTTTTAGATGGAAGTTTGGACTTCATGGAAGGAGTTGGAATTAATGCTTCCTGGCTTTCTTTTGAGAGTTGTTGAAGATCAATACTTTCTTCATCAGAGATTGCTATCATCATTTCATGTTCGGCAGTCTGAGAAGATTCAGGTCTCAGTTGAATAGTATTATTAGCAGAGTCTATGTCAGCGTTTTTTCTCCATGAGTTCTTTTCTCCTCTTAACATTCCTTTTCATTGCTCTGAGGTGCAATTTTTTTGCACGACGAGACATAAACATGAATTTCTTTGTAGAGCTAAAGGATTCATGTTCTTTCATCTGTTGCTCGTCCAGAGCTCTCAACAAGGTAGAGGGACTGTCTGGGCAGTCAGCGATCGGGACTAATTTGGTCAGTTGGGAGGAGATAGAAGAATTCATTGCTTCAATTAAGACTTTAAGTTCTTTTAATTCAGATGTACAATTACAAGGTGGGGGAAGAGAGGGACTGTTTGAAGGTAATGGGGGGTCAGTGATTGCCCCATGCCCACTTTGAGTGGCTTTTTCAAAGTGGTCCCGAGCAGGTTGGGATTGGTTGTTGTTAATGGCACGCAAGGTATCTGCAGCGATAATAAAGCCTTCTATCTTGTCCATTTTGGAACATAGGTGCTGTAAAGTGCCTTTTATCTCTTTCAATTCAAGATGGGTGAGATCATTCCCCTTATCTAATAAATCAAGTATTTTAATGATTACAGGAAAGGTATGTGGCGAGCGCGTTTCGTTCTCACCAGCATCAGTTGGAACATCCAATGGATCAAGTTGAAAAGGTCTTATGGGGATATTTGCAATGTCAGGTGAATATGACATGCGTGGGGGTGGTAATTCAGCTTTCCTATTAGGAAGTCTCCCACTTTCAGGATAATTTAAAGGATCTAGATCACTGAGTGATTGTAAGGAGGTCCTCTGAGGCAGTTGGAGGACCATATAAGAGAGGAGTTAATGTGCCTATGGCACGAGAGACTTGATCATCAAGGGCAGCCATGTTTTTCATAAGGAGGCCATGTTGTTCATTAGTGGAACGAATAGGAAGAGACCTATCTAAGAGTTCCTGAGAGGTCAAGGATTGGGAATTCTTAATATTGCTTGTGTCGGGAGTACGAGTGGGGAAAAAAATAGGTGAAGAACTCATTTCACTAGCGTGTATCATGACTGCAAGTGGAGACAAATTTGAGCAATTTTTAACTTCCCTACTGGATCCTGAAGGCAATGCGTCTAAAGCAGCAGATTCAATATATATCGTGCGGCCAGGACAAACAAGTAAATCAATGCTAGAAGATGTGAGTGTCATGGTACCCAAGTCATTGCATTTGCTCCGTAGACCTGTAGCCATCACTAGTATGGATGGATGTCGTATAAGCTTCTACAAGTCGGAGCACAGAGCAACTTTTATGATAAGGCTAAATCACTAAGAGTCAAATAATTAGTAGCAAGCAATTGTTAATTAGTCAACTAGGGGCCACGTTTAAACTATGTTGGAGCACCAGTGTGGCAAGAGTAAGAGAAAAAGTCCTAATCGGGCGTTATGGAATACAAATGCTAAATGTAAGCTTGCTAAAATGTAATCTTACCAGGTGCCGTAACTTAGATCCGGCTCAAAGTGACTGAACATCAATCAAATTAATTTTGTCAATTTTGGCAAAATAGCGAAACAGCAAACAGCCAACAGTACTTCTTTATACTTCCGAGTGCGCTGCACACAGTGTATTTGAAAGAGGGAAGGGGCGGAGCCTGAGGCGTGGTAGAGAGGGCAGACCCAATCAGAAAGCAGACTGAAAATAAATGAAAGGAAAAACTGTTACTATCAGGTGTTTTAAGGTTAACTACGAGCGTTCGCGCTAAACGCGAACGCGCTAGTGCTGTGCTGAACGTAATGTCCCAAAAGTCCACAGTATGCAATATTTACTTCAAAATTGAAGGTCAGGCAAATGCTGTGGGCTCGACGAAGATGTCCGCTCTCCTGCAGGCTCGCTGGGCGGTAGATGGAAATCCGATAATTTCAAAGGCAGTAAAAGTCCAGAGAGGTCGCCTTCAACAGCCAACAGTACTTCTTTGTACTTCCGTGTGGTTTATTAGTGTGTGATATTGAGCTGCTTATGCTAATGTAATGTTTTCGTACTGACTGAGTAAATACATTTATTGAGCAGGTGTTTACTTGAATCACTGTATTAGTTGGTCCTTTGTGCAACTTATTCCACTGCTCACTTCAACTCTTGAGATAAGTCTGGCTGCTCAGCCAACGCTACCACTTTACTGTGTAGTACAGGCTTGTACCAAAGATGAATTTGTGCTTACACTTGTAGTCTTAATTGCCTGTAGTGTTCCCAAAGGGTACTGCAGGTGATTCTGCCTAACAAAAAGGTATAATTTATTGCCACCTGGGATCACCATAGTGCACCACACTGCACATATATCAGCATAATTGCGGTTATAGGTTGCTCACTTTTGCGTAGCCAGGCTAGCATCTTCCCCGATTTATCACCTTCAGCATGTTTTTGTGCCACCAGTGCTGTGTAATCGAATTTACATAGCCTTTCCAGTATGCAGATCCTGTCCTCCAGAAGTTCTGGCTCATTTGCATCAGTTTCTGAATGCCCCCATTCCCGGCTATTATTTCCCCCCTAATCACCACTTTGAATGTCTCCCAAATAGTTCCACAGCTGCTGATACTCCCAACATTGAGTCGGAGGAAGTGTCCCATTGTTTCTTGCAGCCTCTCCATAAAGAGATCACCTTGCAGTGCGTCCTCTGGCATGTCCCATGTTTGTATAGGAGGTGTGGTCCCATACTTTCCCATATAACCATTAACGGGGAGTGGTCGGACACAGAGAGCCACATGTATTCCGCTCCAGTAAATTCTGTTAGGTGTTCAGTATCAACAAACAAATCATCTATTCTAGTGTGCTGCCCATGAGAGGGTGAGTAAAAAGATTATCCCTCCAAATATCCACCAAAGCTAGCTCCGACAGAGCCGCATTTAGTGCCTAGTAGCAGGAGAAATCCCACTGCACGGGGGATAGATCTGTCCAAGAATGGGTCACAGCTGGAAATAAAATCACTCCCCATAAGAACAAGGTGTACCATTGTAGAGCTAGCAGACAGTGAAGTGAGCGCACACAAGAGTGGTTAGGAAAGTAGGAATTTACAATGCATGGCTCCCGATGACCTATGTAGCCATGCAGTATCACGTATCTCCCTTCCATGTCGACCTTCGCCTCCAATAACTGGAATGGAATCCCCTCTTTTATCCACACAAATACTCCCCAAGCGAACTTAAGAGTATGCAGATTAATAATCAAACCCTCCCCATCTGGCAACAACCAGGTCTTGATCTGCAGGCATCAGGTGGGTCTCCTGCAGTAGTGCAACATCTATCTTTTTCTTGTGCAACTAGGAGCACACTTGATTACTGCAAACATATCATTCTAGACCCCCAATATTCCAGGTTAGAATTCTAATAGATGCCATGAGTAATGAGCGTCAATCACCCCACTGGCACCACATGATCTCTACCCTTCTCTCACCTCCCAGCTCGCACCACGCTCCATCCCCCACACACTCCCATAAACATCTGCAGCTTACCATGCAGTCATGCATTGCACCCATTCCCAGCGCTAAGTCATGCCCAACGCTCCAAAAATAATTTGCACCAAGCCATATAAAACAAGTCTAACACCATATCAAATGGCCTGCTAACCAAGGGCCAACAAGAAGCTCAACAGATGCACGCTGTTTCCCTTCAAAGATCAGAGTTTTGAATGTAAGCCTCAACCAACCAAAAAGAAAATAGTTATTTAATAATACCAACCACTCGCCGTCAACAATAGGGCCATAACTGCGCCCAACAGCTGCAAGCTGTTCAGGCTCACCCACACCTTCAATTCCACTACGTGCCATTGGGGTATCAGGTTAAGTACCAGCACCAGGCAGGTACCAACTGTAGCAGTGGTGTCAGAGGGCCCACACAATGGCGGCTGTGTTGCCCACTCCATTGCTGTGCGACTCCATGAACCGCAGCACACAGACAACTTATGAACGTTTCCAGAATGGTCTACAAGCTCATCTTTTGGGGGTTTCGAAGGGCCACCTCTCAAGTATCCAATCCATATGCCAACTCCTTGTTTGCCAATGCCGTTGTGGTTCATCCACATATTAGCTGCCTCTGGGCTCTCAAAAAACAGGCGCTTCCCTTTGTGCAGTGCCTTCAATCTGCCGGGGTAGAGGAGTATATATTTAAGCTCCAGTTGATGGAGCCTTTCTTTTGTGGGGACCAACATGTTCCTTCTCCGTTGCACCAATGGCGTGCAGTCAGGATAGATGGCAATCTTAGAAGAGCCCCTCTGAATTACGCCACCTTCCCTGGAGATTTTTTTTTTTTTAGCAGCGCAAAATGCGAAGTGACATTCTTCAAAGTGCAAGATTGCGCATAAAATGGTAAAACATAGCAGCGCCTCGCCTCATGGTAAGGGGGCTACAACAGGTATGTAAGAAAACCTGTGTGACAATAAGTATAAATGCACATTCTGGCCAGGCCTCGCCTCATGGAATGGGGCGTTATATCAGGTGTTCAGGCAGACATAAACCACAGAGCGAAGAGACAAGGTAAAGTTATTACCGGTATATTAGGAAAGATTACATATGCAGCAGCAAGCTGAAAGTCATAATCAGGTAAGGATCAAACAAGTCATGTATGCAGCACACGAGGCTGGGAAGTCAAACAGGTGGGTAGCAGTCACATTATACGTGTAGGCTAAGGTCATCATAAGGTAGGTAGCAGGCAGTACATATGTTTTCTCTTTTAGAGGGATTGGACGTCTAAGTGGTTTACCATCTATCTTTATCTGCCTTTTCTCAGTCCCAGGCTATTTTTAGCATTAAGTACATCTTATTTCATGTCTATTATGCATATAGGTTTGTGCATTAAAATGCAGACCTGGCATTTACTGCGGCTGAATGCAGCCCAGTATAGCTATCTATTAGCCCCATATGGTCTTGAGACCTAATTTGTTATCTTAAGATCTGGAGAATTATACATTGTTCAACAGTTTTACCGCCATCTATGCTGCTAGAGATGCATCTCAATATTCTTAGTTTGCAGCACTATGCACTTTCCATCGACTCATGCTGCCAGATATGTATCTCCTTATTCTAAGCACTAAGCACCCTTTATCGACAATCTTCTAAAGATTTGCAGCAACTTGCACAAGGATTTACTGCACAATTAGTGATCATTCTTAATAGCTTGACCAGTATCGATGCTGACATAGATCTATTTTATCTACCTAAATACACAGTACTTTAGATTGTATGTATTGAAGTGTCTTTAGAAGAAGGAACTGTCCTTCGTATATTTGCAGCATTTTGCACAGGTATGCACATTGTGAATAATGAGCATTGTCAATTCTGGTAGAGACCGATTTTAATGATGAAGATATCAGACTTCTCATTGACTTTACCATATAGCATCATGTTCCTTCATTGGGTGGACCAACACGATGGTATGCATTGCACATTAAAATGTATAATGATGATTATGTACGCTGTACCACATGGGACTCGATGCTTGCTTTGTAGCCGACAGCATTGACCACTCCACTCTTGCACATTGTTATCACCACAGCGAACTGCCCATTTCCACGTACCTTTAGGAGGCGACTTGGTGTGCTGTTTATTTTCACTTTGAAAAACCACGTCATCTACCTGTAGGCATGCATAATATACATCTTAATGCAAACCCTGGGTTTGTGTACGTCTGTAGAACAATGGCACCTAATATATAATGTGGTGGAGTGGAGCATGGCTGCTGTCTCTCTAAGCTATTGCAGAGTGACCCAAATGAATTGGACAGACTAGCTCTTTTACCCATGCAATATGGCCGATACTTCTTCCACTCCATATTAGTCTCTCCTCCCTCTCTATTGTTTCCACTTGTGTATGAGAAAGTGTTTGATGAATGGGCAGACTATGTGAACAAGCAACGGTAACGTCACGAAACGCGTTATGCTGCCTGACCTTTTGGCTTTATTTTTTGGGAACATCAATGTGATGGTTTTAAATGTATTTCAACAATAAAAGATGATATTTTAACTGATGGACTCGGACTAATTGTTTTGGAACAGTCTTCGGGAGTGCAACTCAATGTCTGGTGTTTACACCAGTAAGGAGGAAATATATTTATGTGCAGAATACAGGCCAGTAAGAATAAGTAGAACAAAGAATCTTATCTCTAAGAAGTCAAACTACCAGCTGCACCTCCTCAGAGGTATTCTTTCTTTCCTTACTTTCCTCCCAAAACTCACCATCTCAAGATCTCGGGTCCTATCTAGGCTGGACTAATGCAACACCCTTTTTCTAAATCCTCTTGCCTCTACTCTCTGTCCTCTACAACTTATCCAGAACAGGACTGCAAGACTTGTCCTTGGCCTCAAGCCCAGAAATCGTATCTTCCCAGCCCTGAAATATCTTCATTTGCTCCCAGTGGCAGCAAGGATCAAGTTCAAGACCCTCTGCATTGTCCACAAGACTATCTGGGGCCTGGGACCACAAACTCCAACTCTCTCTTCCTAAATATCTCCATTCTCGAGCTCTCCACTCATCCACCTCCAACTCTCAGACGGTCAGTCGCTTTTCCAAGCAGAGAGTTGGGGGCAGATCTCTTTCTTTGGCTGGGGCCTCCCTCTGGAACAGCCTCCCTGCCTCTCAAACTTGAGCAGAACCACCTCCGGTTCTGGAAGCAACTCAAGAGCGCCTTCTTTGCTTCTGCTTTTTCTGTTCCCCTGCTGATGACCCGCCTGATCCACGCACTGGTCACTTGGCCACCCTCTGAACTTGGGCCCAGGTCCCTGCCAGTCCAGTTGCAACTTGCACTGCCTCTTGGCTCCCCCAGCACTTGTGGTCTGTATCTGTAACCCTAAAGTCATCTCTCTCTGCACTCTAGGAACGATTTAGCCAAAAAAACAGCATTGCTTCTATTAAACAATTCACTTTGACAAAATTCCATCTGCGAGAGTGTAATTTCCTGACCTTTTTGATATTTGCTTTGCAAAGTGAAGGTGGGTTCTATGCAGGAAAGTGCGCACTTCTACTAAGACACTTTTCACATATGCACAGTTGATAAAAAGCTAATGTCAGTGATTATGCCAGAGCTGGTTTAAGGCTTCAACTATGTAGCATAATCACTGCCACTCAAAGTGGATGCATGTATACTTCTGCTCTACACTTCTCTAAAGACAAAACATCAGCTGAAATGTGCGTTAGCAGCGGTTATCTGTAGTAATCCAAAACTGGTGGTTATAGAAATCCATGCTTCCCTGCTCTACCAGGTACTCACTCATCTGTGAATGCTCTCATCACTCCTTTCAAGTCCTCCACTCTCCCCTCTCCCATTCCCCCAACACTTGCCAGTAGAACTTTGCCTGCAAAATTTCAACTTACGTCTGTCATACGAGAGAAAAGTTAGTAGCAATTAAGTTTATTGATTTCCTATGTATCTCGATACTTAACTATAGTGTGGCGACTACCACACTATGATAGATATATATCTATCAGTTGCTGCCCTATAGTTAAGTTAAAATGGAGTTACATAGGAAATCCCCAAAATTAATTTCTAATAACTTTTCACTCGTATGACAGACTTAAGCTGAAATCTTGTGACGGATTTGGCTTCAACTGTGCAAAAAGAAAAGTCTGTCACACCCCGCCCCCTCCCCCTATCACCCACCCTGACTGGAAGGTGTTTCAAAAAGATTCTGTACTTTTTAACTATTTGATGGAGAATAGAGTGCCCTCATCTCCAAAATGGATAGCTTTAGCTTGGATAAATTGCCAAGAAACTGGTGTTTCTAAATTAAACATCTGCCATCTTTACATTCCCTCAATGCGAGAGATAGCCGCGTTTATATCCTCAGTTAGCCGAAAACTGAAATGCCTTTAGGGTAGAGGTGGGTGGATGGGGTAACAGGACACCAAGGTACATATGGGAGTTGGAAGAGGTGTAGGGATGGAGTGCGCACCACAAAGCTTTTCTGTAACATCGCTATCAGACAGAATAGCCTACATATCAACTGAAATTGCGTCACAAAAACAAGTGTTGTGGGTGGAACGGGAGAAGGCAGGGGAGGTGAGGAGGCCATCAGGGGAATGTGGAGAGAATGCACAGATGTGAGGGGCACTTGGTCTGGGAGGGCAGGGAAGCATTTCTTATCAGCAGTTTTTCCCCCAATAACAGCAGGCATAAGGACTACAAAATAATAACCAAAGGCATTTGTAGTTCTTAGCTGCGGCTATAGAAAAATGTGAGAAAAAATTAATATATGTATTTCTACTACTACAGTGATGTGGGGGTGAGCAGGGACACGAAAGGCATCCAGGACTCTCATCCCTTCAGTAACCCTTTGCTTTAAAGAGAGAAAGGGGCCAGCCCTGTCAGGCCATGTTGCCTAAAGAATAAGCACAAGTTATAAGACCACTTAGAGCAAGGTGGCCTGAGGGCACCAACCCCTTCCTCACTTTGAAACTAAGCAGGATCGGTCCTGGTTACTGCCTGGATCGGAGACAGTCCACTATGCCGGGTTCTGCTGTGTGTTTTCTTAGTTTTAAATATCTCATTACACACTAAGAAAACACACGGCATCTGCATTATTTTTTTTTCAAACTGTGCTACTGTCCTTTTTTGAAAGCATTGCACTCTAAAGATCAAGTTGCCATGAGGCCCACATGAAAAGAGCCACTATCTCTTGGTTAGTAGCTGCTAATACACAGATAATTGCAAACCCAGCATGCATGTGGAATGACAACTAGAATAACTGCTAACAATGCCCCAATATGATTTTAAATATCTATGTTCCCAGTGCTATATGAGAGACATTCTGCCTTTTGCTGAATTGCATTCTGGAATTTGTAGTCTCCCCGTCAAGTGGGGGAGGGGGGAATTTGACAATACTACACTTTTTGCCTAACAGATCTCTAGGGATCTATATATTTGAGTGACACCATGGTAGCCGTACTTTTCAAGTTATCTTATAAAGCAGAGCATTGTTGACAGCCAGATTTGGGTGTGAGGTGGGCAAATTATGAGAGGGCAATGAGTATTTGCCCAGGATGTGGCAAGAGAGGTTGCAATGCTTGACACTGGTGCAGTTATTTTCCTCTGATTGTGGCTGCTTTGCAGGTCACTAGTAAAGGACGCATATGGGGGGACAGCGTAACTTTTCTTACGAGGGCAGCACAGCCCCTTGTTTTATTTTGAGGTTGGCAAGCTTGCTCAAGCATTTGGCTTCTGGGATTTTAAACAGGTTGCCATGTTCCCATTGCAGACGCTTACCTATAAAACCACAAGCACTCGTCTTGTATTGGGATTTTGTTTTCCAGGGAATATTTCAATACTGATTGCTGGGTTTAAAAGGTAAGCACCTCGGAACAGTTATTGGAACATTACCTCTATCTAGCTATTTTTCTGGTGTTCATTATTATTTTTTTTAAGTCATGTGCTATTTTGTTTTGCACACTTTCTTCTAATGGGAAGGACAATTGAACCACATTTGTATATTTAACTTTGAGATACATGCCCACTTAGTGTGCATGTATGAGTACCAGCTTTTGATTTTCGCTATGGGGACAAAAGTACCTGAGAATATGTTATTCTCACAGCCAGTCATTGTTTCCCCTTTATCATGCTGCTTAAATGCAGTAATTTGGGGTTGTGCAATGTATCACAGCAGTCACCAAGAGTCTGGCCTTAAAACAAGGGCCTTGTAGCACGCTGCTTAACCAAAGTGTGTGATTCATGACAAATAATTGAATCTCACTGCGCATTGTCTGAACAAATTATGAGTTCTCAAAGCCGGATATCTTTTATACATAACAATGTCACTGTCAAAACAGGTCAAAATCTGTCTGGATTGGATTGATGAACATCTTTGAGCGATGGGTGGCAAGTGTTTTAAAATGTAGAGTGGGCACGGCAGAAGGCTGTGCCCACAGGCCATGGCTGAAGGCCATGGCTAGTGGTCTGGTATTGTTCTAAAATATACATTGGTCATGGCCGAAGACCTTGGCCAGTGATGTGGAATAAATCTATGGAATAACAAAACCCTTGAAATTCAATGAAAAAACTTTAGTTAATGACCAGTTAAGCGTGACAAATCTAGTGATGTCATCTCTCCTTACCTGCAGAGAAGCTTCTTTTACATGGCTGGGGAAAGGCAGAAGCTACCCTACTCTGACCCTGGGGGTGACTATCAGCGGGAGGACCACGTGGGGGAGAGGGGCAAACTTCAAGGCAGTAGAGTAAGAACGTTAGACCAGAATAATTTTTTGCCTGGATTCCTTGATGACAAGTATATGACTGTTCCCTATTCCTGTATGGCATATTGTGGTGAAGCTTAAGAATCCCCATGACTTAGTAGTCACCAACCTTGTGAATGTCTCCTGCTTTAACAGTACAATGAGAAAGAGGGATATAGAAGCTAATATCCCTAGCAGCAAGAAAACAACTCCATGTTCTAGTCAAGGGAGGATGTTAACAAGTACTGGATTTATGTCCATCCTACCCCCTTTCATAATACTGAGACACCAAGTGTAGGGACTTTTTCCTATTTTCCTTCCTTTGTTAACATTGAGAGAGTAAGTATTGGAACTCATATACATTCCTCTCCGTTTAACAACAGTAATACAACCAGTACGAGACGTATGTACTCCCCCTCCCCCCTTTTCACAACACTGAGACAAAGAAGAGGCATGGAGTGATGAAGATCACCAAGAACGGAAAACCAACATTGTGGTCTAGAAGTTGAAGACTAACAGGTTCTGGGATATTCAAAAGCAGAACACCTGAGCAGAATGAGAGACTTGAGCCCCCCCAACACTTGTTAGGACACAGAAGGTAGTGAAGTAGTCCGAAGCAAGGAGCCTGGAGACAATGGCGTCCAGAGAGGTGGGGCCAAGAAGTGTTTGCCACGCTACCAACTGGAACCACCAAGTGAAGGAGAAAACAAGGCGGGAACCGACAGGCAGACGAGACAAGCTGCCAGTCAGAAGACGAACCACAGAGAAACCAGGGAGACGTGGGGGATGCCAAAACTGCCAAAAACCTCCGGAAAGCCCATGGAAGGAGAACAGAATACCAGGGCTCTTCTGGTTGAATACAACATACCGTTGGAAGTGAACAGAAGATCTTACAAGGGAACTGGGACATTAATCTTAACTAGAAAAGGGTCAGTGGTGCGAAGTATAAGAAATATAATTATATGAATACAAAAACGAGCAAATGAGGAAAGTAAACCTGACATTTGCATGGGAATAATACGTGGCAGTCCTGGCATGGATGAAAAGCAGTCAGTCAGTGAGTATGAGACTCGCACTCAAGTCAAGAAGCAGAAAGCTCTGGCAGGAGAGTAATACAGGGATTGAAGAATCACAGCAGAGAACCCCCCACATGCCAGGCCTCTGGGAAGTATGGAAAACTGAGAATAGGGGAAAAGATCCCCCCACTTTGTTTTGTGGAGCACAAGGGAAGAGTCATACCCCATTTCTGTAGAGGATATTATTTCTATTTCTATATATTTATAGAGCGTCAAAGCCCACAGGCATCCAGGTGCTACATCGAAACAAATGAACAGTAAACAAGACAGAAATTACAATTTGCAGGTGGTTAGGGCACTATCTAAGCAAACAATCTGGCCTTCAGAAGTTTCCTGAAAGTGGGATGTTTCTATCCTTCCTGAATGACTGAGGAAGCTCATTCCAGGCCTGTGCCATCCGAATAGGAAAGGAGCGACCATTGCCCCAGACACTCAGTGTCAGCATCTTGAAATTAACTATCTACCAAAAGAAGCCAATGAAGTTCCCTGCCGGCCATGGTTACTGAGTCTCTATGGGCAATGTTGATTATTATATGGACTGCTTCATTTTGGACCTTCTGCAGTTTGTAGATGCATTCCTTGCTCGCTCCCCCCAGCAGGGAGTTACAATAGTCGAGCCACAGTAAGATAAAGGCTCACAACAACTTTTCACGATTTTTCCTCAGGATCATTGGACAGATCCGTCTCAAAACACTAAGATCATAATTAGAGTTCCTGACTATATTATTCACATGAGCATCTGCGTTAAGCGAGGCTTCCATGAAGGTGTTTTAACCTAACCGGCCACCGCAACAAGGCCTCCATCTATGTGAAAACTTAAAAATTCCTGTCCTAACCTCTCACAGACATGTTTAGACCCATACACCATCAGCTCTGTTTTACTGGCATTTAGGCATAGCCAGTTAGCGGACATGTTTTTGATGAACACAAAGTTTGTTTATTTTTCCTTGGTCATCTGCATAATCTCCACTAGGTTCAATGGTAGCTGAAAATCACCTGCACAATTAGGGAAATATATCCCCAATCTCTCCATTTCCTCACATAATGGCTGAATATAAATATCAAAGTGAGAATGGGATAAACATGCCCCCCTGCAGGACACCACAGACAATAGGTTCAGTAGCAGATGAAGCATCTCCCCAATGAATCCTGGACTTCCGCCCACCAAGAAATGATTAAATCCATGTCATTGCTTCTCTGGAAAACCCCCAGCATCAACTAGCCTACCCAACACATTTTTATGGTCTAGGAGGTCAAAAGCTGCTGATAAGTCAAGCAAAATCAGCAGAACCGATCCACTACTTTCTAATGCCGATAACATATGCGTTTGGAGGTCTAATATAGCACTTTCTGTCCCCTGGGCGCACCGAAAACCAGACTGTTTCTTAAGAAGGAGGCCAGAGGTTTCCATATGCAATTGAATTTGCATAGTGGCCACCTTATTAATGATCTTGAGAAGAAAAGGAGTATTAGTTATCGACCTCAAATTAGAGGGGTCCTTAGGATGTAGCCCTTGCTTCTGCAAAAGAGGTGTAACCACTACATCTTTAATAACTGTGGGTACCGTGCAATGGGTTAAGGAGGCATTAATAAACCTTTGTAGAAATGGGGCAAAAAGGTCATGGTGTTCGAGGAAAACCTTGGATGATAACAGATCTCCAAAACAACTTGTGGGATGCATGTCCCTCAGAGTATCAATGACCTATGTATCTGTGATAGCAGAAAGATTGAACTAGGAGGAGGGATCTATAATTCCTTGTTCCTTTATACCCATCTGGGATAGGGGAATCTATTGCTAGTTGATCCCTTCTTTCAATAGTATTAAAGGGATTCAAGTAATTCAAATTGTCCAGATCCTTACATATTCTAACTTGAGCTTGTGCAATTTGTATCTGCAAAAGCATTTTGGACCCTGGTGCAATCATCTTTGTCTGGTTTGATATTTTGATTCAGGGCAATGGGCTTTTCCCAAGTCCTGAGTGACTTAAAAAAGCTCTTTAGTTTCATTTCCGTTTTTTTTTAATTTGCTAATTTTAATAGTTTTGTTTATTTTCTAGTATCTCACATTTATATTCTTTCTACCTAGGTTTCGACTCCTCTATTCTTTTGAACATTATCCTTAAACCAGTTCTGTTCAGCCTCCCTTTTTCTTTGTTTAAGCCGGGTAAGTACTGGAGTGAACCACATCCGATGGTTTGGGTGTTCTCTAACACTCTTAAGCTTAATTGGGGCAATCCTATCTAGCAGTAGATAAAATGCATATTATAACTTTTTGCTAGAAGATCAGGAGGATCTAGGAGAGTAGTACGAGACATGAAATTACTCATTCACTCATATTGTTTAACGATTGTTCCAGGTCGAGGGCTCTCTCATCTCTCAAATCCCCTTTCCAAAAGTTCAAGTCAACCAGGAGAATTGTGGCACTATTTGTTTCCTGTATGGAGGTTAAAAAATAGGTAATATTTTCGTTAAACAAAGGCATCTCACCCGGTGGCCTTTAGAGTAGTATGAAATTGACACCATTATTGTGATTGGGAGTAATTTTAGTGTGCAATAACTCAGGCTTTACAGTCCCCTTGAGCCTCGTACATACCTATGTTGTCTTCACAATCAATGGCTACAACCCCCACCCAAACCCCCTTGCCCGTAACTCAATTCTTCCCACAGAAAATATAACCTGGCGGGGTCACTTGCTCTATTACAGGGCCATGTGAGTCCATGAGCCAGGTTGCTGTGAGTCACATTATGTCACCATTATGATCTATGATATAATCATACACATCAATAGTGTGTTTAACCGGAGACCTGGTGTTGAGAAGGGCTAAATTGAGAGAGCTTGCCTTGCCATTAACCTGCCCTAATCGTGGTTCAATAATTACTTGTGAATCTTTTTGTTGTCAGGGCACAATGTCCTCAATGTTTAGGTTATCCCCTCATTCTCAGGTTCTCAGGTTCACACACAGTCTATGTTAGAGGTGGTCAGGCATCAGTTAATACTCCAGTCCAGCATAATGTAGAACACAGCATTATTCCTAATCAGTTACAGTTCGCTATACTTTAACTCATCACGCGCCGTAATATTATAGTCAATGGACATACAATCCTACGTTAATAAACACCTGTTTCCTAACATTCACCACCTTCCCAACCACACCAACTCCATTGACGTAGGGCGTGCGGACTGACAGCAGGCTAAAAAACTTGTCCCATCGTGGACTAGCGTAGACTAGCTGGTCCCTCACGCACCAGAGGTGACACGCTTGATCATCAACTAAAGTATGAGCTGGAACTACAAAGAGACAGGAGGTTGTAGTTCAAAGCATGAGGTAATCGTGGAAAAGCATGAGTGCCTAATAAACCCGGAACATCTCCTTAAATATCCAGCGATTACTTGTCAGGCAATATGTTTCTTGTGCAAATACAGTTTAAAGACCCCTAAGACACTCAATATTTAAAATCACAGAATTAACAATGCAAGCTAAAACAGATAATTCAACAAGTGTGAAAGTGAAGGTAAGATAGCCTAGATACAGTTCTACAGGCTCATACAATTCAAGTCTGCTAAAATACAAAGTTAGAGATTCAAAGAAATAACTGACATTTGTGTAAACAGAAAATGCTAGGTGAGAACTATCCTCCTTGGAGTTATGGAATATAAATAAGAAACATTGTGACCATTCAGAAAGACATAGGGAGAGTGTTGTGCGAATGAAGAGAAACCCAAGGGAAAAGTCAACGTTGTTGGAATTGTGAAATATTAGAAACAGGCATTTTTGGATAACAAGAGAAATCCTAGGGGAAGGGAAAACCCCTTTTCTAATGGAACTTTATCCCCTTTTCTATTCTTCACTGTAAAAGACTTTGTTTAAAACCTTGGAAGGAAGCCGCAGGGGTTCAGCTAACAGACATTTACACTTCACATTATATTGAGTTTAGTGTGCGAGGGACAATTTAGGATTTTTGGACACAGGATGGAGAACTCTTGATTTTGACATCCTGATGCAGAAGTTCATTAGTTTTGTTGAGGCAGGGAGGCCCCTCACAGAGTTAGGGATAGATAGGATTGCCTCATCCCCTCTGTGTTTTGATAATATAAGCCTTCCTTCAACCTGAAACTTGTTACTGTGTCTGAGTCTTACTCTTGATCACTCACATAGAGTAAGAGATGTATTGCAACAAACCCCGGAAGTCCAAAGCATTGGGGAACTCAGGACCGGCTTAAGACTGTGCGTTCCCATTGCAAAGATCAAGAGGACATATCAGAAGAGAAGGGATTAACAATGCCATATAAAATGGCATTATAGGGGATATAGTAGTATAGGGGAGATCAATGGGAACACGCATGTTAATGTGGATATAGAGGAATTTTCAGGGTTTTGTTGCAATAGATTTTTTTACCTTAACTGATCATTAACTAATTATTTTTTTTCATTGAAAAATATATCTGATGCTCTTGAATCCATCAGGTTTACAGAAAACCTAGATTGAACCTTTAAATCCTTCCTACTTAATGACACACATGTAAGGTACAGAGAAATGCACATTACTGTGAGCAATTCCTCAGGTTCCGACGGAACATCTTGAAATCCAAAGAGATTCTCTGGCAAGGAAAAGATAAACTGGCAAAAGACAATCTATGCCGCTTCTGTTCCGTGGCAGTCGAATCACTGAAACACTTAGTTATTGGGGGTGAGAAAACTAGTGGCTTGCGCTCTGTACATTTGAGTCAATTTGCTCCTTTAGATAATATGTTCGCTTGGTGGCTTAAGATTTCATCTGGTGCAAATGTTAAACATGTTGGTGCAATTGTGAACTATCTTGATGCACTACTGAAATGCCCGCTTTGAGTAATGATCTCAAGCTTCTATTCTGTGTTTTGGTGGTAACGAACTGGGATAGAATTGACTTTCCGCATGTTATGTATAAACTAGCTGATGTGTTTTTAACTTTGCTTTTGCTCGCTTACTTTCTTCTTTTTTCTGATGTGAAGAGTTATTGGTTTTAAAAGAGCCTATTGAGTCATGTTCGTTTAATTGATGCACAAGTTTTAATGTATGTTAAAACTGTAGATTTTTCGATAAAAAAAAGAAAAAAGAAAAAAAGAAATGCACACTGTGTGCTCAAATATATCAAAAAGAGCCTTGCAGAAAAGCATTAATTTATCTGGTGCATTAATACAAAATAAAACAAAACCTAGTGGCACTCGCTGTAGAGACGCCTCGGGGCCAATTAAAGAAAAAGGTTATGAAGCCTCTTTGGGAAGATAGAGAGCATGCCCCATTGAATATTAATGTTTTTTATTGTAAGAACATTATTTATGCGGGTGCCCTTTCAGGGACATCATGGCAATGTAAGCTACTGAGAAAAGAGATGGGTTGCGTGGGTTGAGTGGACTTCATTGGCCTATTACTAAGTGAAATCTTGATTTTATTTTTCTTTGTGAAGTGCAATGTCTGTATTGCTTCTATCATGGCAGTGAAATGCACAAGATGATCGGCCGTACACAACAAACACTCAGTAGGGCTAATGTATTTGTGCAACAGCTTCAGACCGAAAAAACTAAAGGCAACTATACAGCTAAATGAAAAGTATTCTGCAAAATACTCAAGTTGATTGGCCGCAACCAACACAAGTCTGTCCTGCTTAAAAGAACGTGATTGAATACATCTATTCTCTCACTCCCCACAACACAAATACAGGTTTAAATGTCCGAGAGTCAATCCGCAAGTAATGGTAGAGGAACTAACATGCCGTGATTTGAGAAAGCCAAGGTTAAAACAGTACATGCTAACAGCTAACCATGAAGATTTAGCAAATCAAAAACACCAATACACCAGCTATATGAAGCGCATCATAACATTTAATTTATCAATATGCATCTTCCTTTTATTTTCTAGCTATGAGGCACCATCCCTAATGCACTGTTAAATGGATCATTCACTTAATCTGCCTGTGCATACCGTTATCGTCTCAGAAATTCAAGGGCTCTGAGCGACTGCAGTTCCCCCCCGCCCTCCCGTGTTCCCACCCTCCTTGAGCGCTTTGGAACACTTGCCTGTGTATAGGTGCTATATAAATAAACATTACCATTTCAATACCACTGACTAATCAGGTGAACATTGAGGAAAACTGTCCATGCACAAGCAAACTCAGAACTCCGGCATGAATATCAAATAGGGGCACTGAGCAACGTCATGCTTCTGTAGGTCAGAAGATCATGTTCCTGGTTTTCCCATATGTAAATAACCCCAGAACGTTGTGAGAGCCAGCAGCATTTATCTATTTTGGTTTAGAGCAATAACTTTGTACTCATGTGGTGGACCCACCAGAGACTCTAGCATAAAATCCAGTGGAGTGTCCAGTAAATTGACGCTGCTCCTTTTCGTTTTTAAATGTGATTCAAAGGAGGTGTTATATAGCGATGGCTTGAGAAACCCAGGATTTCCAAGGCTGCAGAGGTCATTACCAGATAGAACAAGTATTGAATGGATTTCTAGGATCAAGGTGGAATCCTCCAATTTGTTGATTCGTGGATGGGCTTCTGAAGAGTGATTCCCCTGTAATCTGGTTGCAAGTAGAGATTGCTCCAGAGACCTCTGCCAGAGATGAAGACCAGAGAGGAGACTCACAAAGACGAGGCACGCTTTGCCCCACCAACAGTCTTTGGGACACATTTGGGGTGAAGTTGCTGTGTGGACCAAGGCTTACCTGATGTCAGAACATGGGGACCAGAATTATGCTCACTGGAGTTTGTAGTTCCTGCAGATGTTCTAGGATACCCTTCCTGGTGTGAAAGTGCAGAAGAATGACAACCCTTTCCCTTGGTGACAATGAACAGGGGCTCCCAGCAACCCAGAGCTCTAGGAGCTGCCCTGGGATCTGGCTCCAAGCTCAAACCGCGTGCGAGCTACACTAATTCAGACAACACCTGGCTGTGCCAAACTTCTTTGTGCCACTTGCCCATGCTGCTTCGACCGCACCTTGTGTTGGACCCATTTAACCCTCTCATTAACATGACACCTGTGGGGGAAAGTCTGGAATGGAAAAAGTGATGTACTCCCCTAGCACACTGCTGCATTATAATCCTGAACAAGCACTGCAAACTGCCATGTTTCAACACTGTTTCTTGCCTCTGGAAGGTGAGGCTTTAGGCTTTACTGCACATGTTCTCTTGCTTCTGATGTGTTACCCTTTTGCAATATGCAAGCATGTTTTAGCCTCCCGCTTTCTTAGATAAATCAGCTTTAATAGACAGAAGTCCTACTTTAAACATGATCACCTGCCTCAGACCATGTGCAAGCCTCGAAGGAGTATATTTAGCACCACTCTCACTTTATGCTGTCCTTCTTGGTAACACTGCATTAACATGTGAGAACGCAGCTGGTATCAAATACTTGTATAGTGGAGCTTTGTTCCCTGCTTGCAACACTGTTTCAGTAGGATTCCTTGCCCTGTCTGGACCGCCCCTTCCATTTAAATGCATGTGTTCCTTTGGATTTAAGAGAATGGTGCAAGGAGGGAGGGCGGATTCTCACTTGATTTGAAGTCATGTATTGTCATTGGATTGTGTGGTCCTGTTGATTGCTTTTTGCTAGTAAATTGTTCACCAATTCACTGGAATAGTCTGTGGTCATTTTACCATGACACACCAAATCACCACCTCAGAAAGCTCATACAACCCTGGCCAAAAGCTGCTGAGCCCTAAGAACAAGGACATGGTTTGTAAAGTAGTCCTGTCCACCTGACCAGCCTTAAAATGACCCAGTGACTTAAGACACCACTTCGTACATTTTAAACAAAATCTTAATTGAACATAAACCTTTGCTGCTAAGAGTTACTCGTTTGCCCCTTGCCTTCAAACCTTGATTGCCCCTTTATTGTAAAGCCTGCATTTTATGCAATTCCCTATACAGTGATGAGTTACTCCTGTTTTTGTTAGTTGTGTGCATTTGTAATCCGCAATTGTTATAGAATGTTGACTGGAAGTTCCTTTTATTCTGACATTACTGTACTATTGTTTGGATTACAACTATGCCAGGTCAAAGAGCATAACCTGCACTTGGCCAACACTATCAAAAGAGGCTTTGTGCCCTTGATGAGATACTCTACAGGTACCATCAGTCCCAGCTCTCTATTAGCATAGAGCATAGGGCAGGTCCAAAAGTCACATGTGCATTCCTGATCATTCCTAAGAAACAAAGTCCCTGTAGAGAGAGGTGGCTTTTTAAGTATATGCACATGTGAAATGAAAATATAAGTCATGTCTGGGTTGGCATGGTGGCTGTAAGAATCACACAATTATAAAGTCATATTATATATATGTATATATACACATATATATATACATACATATACATATACATATACATATATATATATAGCAGTAGTTATGGTTAAATTGCTCAACTCATAGGAAGATAACGTTTTGGGCGGCGACTGAACTTGTTTGGCAAGGCTGGTGAGGCTTCATCAAGGGGGGCAAAGTTATAGGGGTTCCCACATTTTCTTTCTCCAATAGATGCAACATAAAACCTGATTTGCTCACACCTACATCCCAAACTGCTGGACGGATTTTCACCAAATTTGAGGCAGGAGCGGCGGCTTGGTCTCTGAAAGTGTGCTTTTGTAAATTTGGTGTAAATCTGTCCAGTAGTTTATTTTTTTTTTAAACGGCCCAAAAGTAGGTAAAATAAATGTGTGATATACGGTTTCAGTCCGGAGACTCACTTCACTGATCGGTCCGTGGACGGGCATCTGATTGGCCTAGATTGGATGGTGAAAAGCATGAAGTGCGTCAGATTTTTGGAAACACCAGCCATGTTGGATTCGCGAACATACGGCAGTGTCAGCGAACATCACAGTAAAAACATGTAAAAAAACACAAAATTGCACTTGTCAATCTTTGAGGAGGGGAGGGGTGATGAGGATGAGATGTGATATGGCCTTAAAAAGCCCAAAAACTGGCACTGTACTTCTCCAATGTCTGCAAACAGTTCAGGGACAGCCCATGGATGTTCGCGAACATCTCAGCTATTCGGGGGCATCTATGCTTATTTGTGCATTAAAGGGTTGGTGAAAACCAGTTTTTGGATGGCTATAACTTTGGTGCCACTCAATGAAACTGCATGGAATTCTGGAATATCATTGTAGACCCGATTCTGACCGGTTATGGAAAGTGTGGTGCTGCTTCATCACGAGGGAACAAAATTAGAAGGGGAGTCCCAAAATATTGTAAAGGCTTATAAATGATTTGCCATTTGACAAATCTGCACAAACGTTTGAAAAAAGATTTTAGATTTTATATCTAGATATAGATCTAGATATACATGTTTTTGCAAAGTCTGATGGGATTTTGTCAAGAGGGGGGTCTCAACAATTTTAGATGGCTATGTTGCTTGATGAATGTGACAAATGTTTTCAAAAAATTAGAGACCCAACCTTGAATGTTTGTGCAAAGTCTGAATAGATTTTATCAAGTGGGGGCAAAGTTATATGACTATTGTATGTACGTACATTTTGACACTTTTGAAAAAAATTAAATATGGGCGGATTTCCAGCAAACTCGAGTAAGGAGCATTGGCAGAACCTGAAAGCATGGTTTTGCAAATGTGTCCATGTTTTTTCTTTTTTACAAATGTCATAATGTAGGGACAAAAAATAGTCATATACCTTTGGCCTGTGGCCATGGGCAGTGGCCAGATTGTCTGGGTAATGGCATAAGGTAATGACCCGGACAATCTGGCTACTGGCCCTGACCACGAAGGTTGAGCAATGGTGATAAAGTGGCCATGTCCACCAGGGACGGCTATGTGGTAAAGTTTTACGAAATTGGGATAGATTAGAAAGGGAAAAAATGCGCTTGTGGTAATATGGTCATAGGGTTCTCTCTTTGCCTTCTGCAGCTGCCATGGATAGGGAAGAGGGGCTCTAAATGGAGCCCCTCTTCCCTTTCCATGGTGGTCATCTTGGAAAAGGATTTTCCTTCCTACATTGAGACGCCACGCGCATCCCGATGTAGTTAGAAAAATCTTTTCTTTAGCATTCAGGTTACTGCTTTGGCAACCTGGGGTGCTAATGGCCTTCATCACCCATTGACGGCGCTGGAAGAGGGGATAGCAGTCCGGAGCCCTCGTTATCTGCATTCGCTTCACTTGGGCTGATAACTTGGGCTGGCGGGCTGTTATCACCCGTTCCAGTCCCTGGAAAGGGGGATGAACGCCACATTATTCCCATTAGCATAACACAAAATGCTAATGGAAATGTAGGAAAATCTTATTGAGTCTATGTACTTTACTGAGAAGTAGATGGAGTGTTTAAGATTTTTTTGTTGTTTTTCTTAACTGTGAAAGGTGGTTCCTAAAGGAACATTTTTTTTGTTATGATGTCATCTTTGATGCCCTGGGTGTTAGTCTTGGCAGTGCATGGTTGTGCCCAGAGTTATGTTGTTTAGCTTACCCTAACTGGGGAATTTCTGAGGTTTCGCAGTTTTACTTTTAACCATACCGTCCCTTTAACACAGTTTTTCCATTGAACTTCATAGGTTTTTATTAGTGCAACTTAACCATAAGGTCCCTTTAACAAAGTGTTTTCAGTTAATGAATATATATGCAATGATTGTCCACACAGCTATGTGAACAATAACCACAATGCTGCCACTTTGATTTTCATAAAGGAAATGTAACATCTTTCCCAAGGTACTGGTGCACAAATGGTAGCACTGACATGAAGTAAAGCCACATTCACAATAGGTTGCTGAGAACTGGTGTTGCTTTGAAATCAACAGGCTTGGGAAGCGGCAGAGTAGCCAGAAAGGTGAGGTTGGATGAGGAAGGGACCCACAATCTTGGTTTCTATTTGCACCCTCTTCATTTTCGTGTCCCTTCCATTTCCTGCAGGCAAGGTGGGTGTGATGTCATCAGGTAAAGGGCATTTGGTACAACAGCCTGGAATGGACCCCTTACATCAGGGTTGCTTTGGACCAATCCCTGGTGACTTTCTGTATTTATAAGCAGAGCGGCAGGCCCTTCGCTCTTGAATTCCTCTTTGGACTCGTACAAGGACACAAAGGATTAACTTGACCTCTGTTGGGAGGACTGGTTACTTCAAAGTCTGCTGCTAAAGAGGTGAAAACAGGTGGCATCAACAAGCTCTGTCCCCCAGCCGGTACAACGTCCTTTCATCGCCTGCATTTCCATCCCCTGGCATTTAAACTTGCATATTACAACCAATATGCTCATCAATTTTTTTAGGGGGGTGGGAAAGGGCAGATAAGGGTTTGGGTGGGTAGGCAATAGCCAAAAATAAGTGGGAGGGAGTTTTGGGTGGCCCACCCCCAAACAAAATAAAAAAAACAATGAGCCTTTTCGTTGGAATGTACATGTTAAAATGACAGGGGATGAAATGACATGGAACCCCCCCCCCAGCCAGCCATGCCTAGGGAACAGTGGGAGTGAATACTGTGGGACCATAGCTCAATTCTGATTGCACTTGAACAAGGACCCGGTTCCCTGGAGATGAAGGATCCCCTGAAGGTGCAAGCCAGGCTCCCTGGAGTGGGAGCAAAGAACCGAAAGACCAATCTTGTTCTGGAGCTGGTGTAGTAGGACTCCCATCAACCCAGAAGACCAAGAGCAGCTGTAATCCTATTTACATCACATCAACACATCTTTGAGCCAGATCAACTGTGCTCGATGCCTTCAAGCCACTGAAAAACCCACAGTACTCTTTTTGGCAATCTGTGCAACCTTCAAACCAACTGTTGCTTTTCAAGGCATTCAGATGCTAGTCTCAAGCATCCCGACTGCAGGCTTCGAATTTATTGAGCGACTGATTTGAGCTCCGACTCAACTTGCTGAAGATATCAAACTTGCAGTCACGAATGTTAAATTCACCAAGCAGAAGCAATCATCTCATTGCTGACTCGACCACTGACTGGACTATTGGAATATATGGTCTCCAATGACGACCAACCATACGGAAGCTTGAAACATTGAACACACTTGATGCAGACTCACTGTAGTTGAGCACTGACTGCAAACATCTTGATATTGGCTCCACTGCAGCTAAAGCACCAAGAAGCCCCTTTCTGTCAAGACTCCAAATATAAGAGCAAAGTTACTGTGAAGAGGCCCTGTCCTCCTGGTTCACTTTTGGGACCTTTTGTTCCAAGAAATACCCTTAAACAGAGACATTGTTGCCAATTGATTTAACAGCCCTGCTCATTTACCCACACTGCCAATCTACAAAAGTCTGAATGCTGCTATTCATTTTCACATGTGTGGGTTTTTCTAGGTGTTTCTAGTTAGTTGTTTGCATTTTGATTGTTTAATTACAAGTCTATATTTTTTTAAAGAAACTTGATTGGACATTCTTTTTTATTAGTGGTCCAGAAAACACATAACAGTTACAACTTCATCGTGCAAATAAAAATAAACATGACAAGATAGAAAATCAGCACATATACCATTCATCTCCACAAGGTGGTAAGTTTACACAGCTTCATCATTATCGTAAATCATATCACACAGAAGAACAAGTTACTTTCTTACCTGGTAACGTTCTTTCGATGGGATGGTCCGACGACGTATTCCATATTTATGACAGGTAATGTCCACAGCTGTGCTGCTTCGGAAAATCTTTGGCGTCTGTGTCCTGCATCGATGACGTCGATGCGCCGTCCCCGAGGACCTCCTCCGACAGCCGACGTCACCCGATGTGATAAGTAGGACGCACGACGCCCATAGCCTCAGTTATAGTTTTTTCCCAGAACGTGTGCCACCAGTTATCTGCCAGTCAGACACACAAGGCCTTGCGGGATGCAAGCTGCAATCGTAAAAGAAATTCTGCAGCGGGGAAGGCAGGGAGGGAGCGATATGGAATACGTCGTCGGACCATCCCATCGAAAGAACGTTACCAGGTAATAAAGTAAGTTGTTCTTCGAGGGGATTGGGTCCTCCGACGTATTCCATATCTATGACAGACTCCCAAAGCAGTACCAAGCAAGGAGGTGGGAAAGAATTTAGAATACAAATTTAGCATGCCCAATCAAATTGCGGAATAGAGAACTGCCTTGCCAAAGGCCAGATCTTGCCCTCTGATGGAATCAAGGGAATAGTGATGTACAAAAGTATGTACTAAGGCCCAGGTGGCTGCATCACAGATGTGACGAATAGGATCTCCCCTCTGCAGGGCAGTAGACACAGCCACTCCTCTGGTAGAATGGGCCCGCAAGCCAGCCGGGGGGCCCTTACCCGCCAAGCGGTAACACTCAGAGATAGCTAAAATAATCCAACGAGACAGTCTGTTTCGCGCAGCTTGTCCCAAATGCTTCCCAGCGTAACCAATGAAAAGTTGATCGTCCACTCTGACCCGGGACATGCGCGAAATATAAAAGCTCAACCCTCTCCGAGGATCAAGCCTATGGAGCCTCTCCTCTTCCTTACCAGGATGTGGAGGAGGATAGAACACCGGAAGAACAACCTTCTGGCTCAAATGAAAATCCGAAACCACCTTCGGAAGAAAAGAAGGACGAACTCTAAGGACAACCCTGCCCTTGTGAAACACAGTGAAGGGTGGCTTAACTGAAAGTGCCTGTAACTCACTCACTCTGCGAGTAGAAGTAACCGCAACCAAAAACACAGTTTTCAAAGTCAACAGCCTCAAAGGGCAAGAATGTAAAGGCTCAAACAGAGCACCCATAAGAAACTTAAGAACATGGTTCAAATCCCAACCTGGCACCAAAAAAGGTGACGGAGGAAACACATTAGTGAGCCCTTTCAAAAACTGCGAAATTAAAGGAATCTTAAAATAGGAACACTCTTCAGACGAGCGCTTAAATATGGACAGCGCCGCCAGGTAACCTTTAATGGTCCCCACTTGCAAGCCCCTGTGGGCCAAAGAAAGCAAAAAAGACAAAACCATGGGAATGTCGCTTTCAAAAGGATCCACATTCTGAACTCTGCACCAGTCGCAGAACTTTCTCCAACAGCAACGGTACAGAGACTTTGTTGCCGGCCGCCTGGCCGAGAGCAACACCTCCATCACATGTTCAGGGAGGTCCCAATCCTTATACCTCAACCTTTCAGAAGCCAAGCGTGAAGATTGAGGGATCTGACCTCTGGATGGAGAACCTGACCTCCCTCCCGTGAGAGCAGATCGTCTCGGTAGGGAAGCCGACGTGGAGGGCAGATGGACAAGTCTAGAAGGTCCGGGTACCACGTCCTCCGGGCCTACGCCGGAGCAATGAGGATCATCCGGGAACCGAACCTCCGCAACACTTGCGGGATGATGGGGACTGGAGGAAACGCATGCAGCAGTGGGAATGACCACTCCACCACAAACACGTCTCCTAAGGCTCCTTTTGGAGGAAATTCCTGCAAGCAAAACCTTTCGCACTTCCGGTTGACACTGGAGGCAAAGAGATCGACTTGAGGGGTCCCCCAAAGGGCGAAGATCTCCAGGAGAATCTCCTGAGCTAATTCCCACTCATGAGAGATTGTGCTCTGCCTGCTCAGAGCATCCACCGTCTCGTTGTCGTCTCTGGCCAGATGAAGCGCCAAGATCGAAACTTCCTGCTGGATGGCCCAGAACTCGAGTTGCATAACCTCCCTGCACAGCGGAAGTGACCCTGCCCCCCCCCTTTTTATTGAGGTAGTGCATGGCCACCGTGTTGTCCGTCAGAATCAGCACACTCTTTCCGCGCACAGTCGGCAGAAAAGCCTTCAGGGCTAGCCTGACGGCCCGCAGCTCCAACAGATTGATATGGAGTCTGGACTCCGCAGAGACCAACGACCGCTGACTGTCAACTCGTTGGCATGAGCTCCCCATCCCGTGAGGGATGCGTCCATCACGATCGTCACCACCGGCCACGGCAGCCAAAATGGGGCCCCCTTCATCAGATTGCCCTCGATGGCCCACCACAGAAGGTCCCGGGCTACCGAGGACGGCACCTGAACAGGGTCCGACAGCCTTCCGGAGGACTGAGACCACTGGAGTTTGAGTGCCCACTGCAAAGATCTCATCCGCAGACGAGCCTCTGGCACCAGAAGAATGCAGGATGCCATGAGGCCGAGCAGTCTCAAGAACTCGGACTCTGGGAGATTCTGGGCAAACTGAAACTTGTGCACCATCTGCTGAATGTGAAGAGCCCTCACCTAAGGAGGAAAACACTGCCCCAGGGACGTGTCGAGCACTGCTCCGATGTACTGGAGCCACTGCGTTGGTGTCAAATGGGACTTCTTTAAATTGAGGGAGAAGCCCAGCCTGTGAAGGTAGTGGCAGGTGACGGACAGATGATCCAGGACTTGCTCGGGAGAGCTCCCCCTGATCAACCAATCGTCCAGGTAGGGGTAGACATGAATATCCCCTTTCCTGAGATGCGCTGCCACCACCACCTTGAGCTTGGTGAAAACCCTCAGGGCGGAGGTCAATCCGAACGGCAGGACCCGAAACTGAAAGTGTGAGTCGCCAACCGCGAACCTCAGGTACTTCTTGTGCTTGGGATGGATCGGCACATGGAAGTAAGCATCCTTGAGGTCAATAGACACCAACCAGTCCTGAAGTTGAAGGGCCTGGAGGACTTGAGAAAGAGTCACCATCTTGAACTTGTCCTTCCTGAGGAGTTTGTTCAAACCGCGCAAGTCCATGATGGGTCTCAATCCCCAGTCTTTCTTTGAAATCAAAAAATAAGGGGAATACCATCCCTTGTTCCTCTCTGCAACAGGCACCAGTTCTATGGTGCCTTTCTCCAGCAGGGCTTGAATTTCCTGTGCAAGGAGCGGATCCAGACTCTACAAAGAGAGGTTCCCTGGTGGATTGTCGTGAGGCCTCTGCCGAAAAGGAAGACAGTAGCCGTGTGTTATGATCTCCAGAACCCACACATCCGAAGTAATGGCTTGCCACTCTACAAGATGCTGCGCCAGCCTTCCCCCAACTGGCGAACCATGGGACCTGGCCTCATGACCGAGTGGTAGCGGCTGCGGCGTTGCCTGAGGGCAAAGAGGCAACTGCCCGAGTGGCCTTGGCACCTCGAGTACCTTTGTTTCCACCTCTGACACTCTTACGATGGCCTCTTTGACTGCTAGCTCCTCTCGCTTTACTGAAGGACGAGTAATAGCGAAAGGAGCCTCCCCTCCATTGCTGTCCCCTAGGACGAAAAGGCGGAGGTTGGCGAACTGCAGCGCCCAATGATTTTGCTGCAGCTTTGGAGGTCTGCAACCTCTCAAGGCTCTCGTCAGCCTTGCTGCCTAAAAGGTGTTCACCGTTAAAAGGCATGTTGAGGAGCCGGGACTGCCATCATGAGCGAACCCAGACTTCCGCAACCACGCAAACCTGCGCATTACGGTGCTCGCCGCCATGGACCGGCTGACACAATCCGCCAAGTCCAAACCTGACTGAACGGCCTCACACATAGCATCCTTGCCATCCTGAACCATAGCAAGGAAACCATCCCATTCATCCCCTTCGGGAATATGATCAGCCTCTAATGCAACACAGTTCCACAGAGTGTGTGTGAAACGAGACAAGGCACATATGGAGTTGGCTGCCTGAAGCGCCATACCCTCCGAAGAAAACACTTTCTTCACCCAGCCGTCAAAACGTTTGTCGTCCCTATCCGGATGGATGGTAGGATACAACGCCTGCTTTGCCGGAGCCGTAGCCGCCTGCACCACCAAACTCTCCAGGGTGGGGTGCCTAGACAAGTAGCAGGGGTCGCTACTGGCTGGACGGTATTGTCACGACAAAGACTTGCCCACTGCCGGAAGCCTCTCCGGAGCAGTCCAAGCTGCTGCCACCCTTCTCTGCAAAGCCATATGAAAAGGCAAGACCGGGTCAGTGGGTGGACCGAGATCAAGGATGTCCGTGAGATCAGCCTGAACGAACTCCCCTGGGGGAGCTGACCAACCCAAGTACTCGGTAACCCAAGACATAAGGCGCCGATATGATGAATCGGCATGAGTGCCAGGCTCCGGCCGACAAAACTCCACCTCCGGAGGTATCCAGTCTACTGGCATTATGCAGTGACTGCCTCAGGTCATCAAACTGGCTATGGCCCGAGATAAGGTAATCTGGAACCGTAACCGGAACCAGGCCGCCATCAGAGCCTTCATCACCCTCTGAAATGTACTCCAGGCGGGGAGAGGAAGACCTCTGCGGACCAAAGCAGTGCCGGACTTTAGCCATAGCCTTTTTAGGAGCAAACCCCATGCCACGGGGCCCCTCCGACACCATCGCCTCGAAAAGCGTCAAGGGCGGCGAACGAGTCGGCGCTGGCGTCGACAGAAAAGGCGTCGATGTCGAGCAAAATCAGCATTGACGTCAGCTGCAACGCCTCCAGCATCTGTGGCGTCGACACAGTCCTCGAAGCCGGAGCACCGAGCGTGTCTCTCGACAACCTGGGCGCCGACGGCGTCTACGACCCCCTCGAAGACGGAACCTCGAGAGAAATCGTTGACGACCTCGGCGCCACAGGCATCGACGTCTTCTTCGAAGACGGCACAGGATCACACGGTCTTGAGCGCGTCGAGGACCGGGACCTGGAATGGGCATGGCGAGAATGGCTACCCTTGTCCGAGCAGGAACTCTCCCGCGAGCCGTGCCGACCACCCGTGCCCGAAGGCGTACGGGGGGTGTCTCTCGACCGGTGCCGACCGACCCCACTCGGAGGCGCAGACGGACCGGTGCCCTGCGATTCCAGAATCGCTAGCATCTGCTTCCCGAAGGAAGCCCATTCCTCCGGTGTCGCTTGCATGGAGGGATAAGCGACCCGCCAACGGGCGGAGTCCTCGGAAGAGGACGGGGAAGGTGACCTATGCTGGCGCTTCCTGGAATGCCTAGAAGAGGCAGAGGAGTGGCGAGACCGACTCCTGGAAGGAGACCCACCGGACTTCCGACGACGACGCCGAGAGTCACCCCTCGAGTCATCGGTCGAAAGCCCCGCAGACCTCGACTTCCGGGGCTTAGACACCCGGCCTACTGACAGCTTCTTCTTGCATTCCCGCAAGGCCTTTGCAGTGAGTGACTGGCAGTCGACACAGTCGTCCGTATCGTGGGCCTCCCCGAGGCACCAGAGGGAGGCGTCGTGCGAGTCCATGACTGACATCTTGGACCCACAGTCCCCACAGTTCTTGAAGCCCGGACGCAGGGTCGGAGATGAGAAAGACATCGCCACGAACAGGTCTTCACAACCAACGGAACAGGTTCAACGAACCGAGAATAGAAAACAGCAACTCCAACGAGTCGATGCGTACCGAGATTCACGAAGCGAACACGTTCGTGGAAAAAACAGAACTGGGGCTATGGGCGTCGTGCATCCTACTTATCACATCGGCTGACGTCGGCCGTCGGAGGAGGTCCTCAGGGATTGCGCATCGACATCATCGACGCAGGAGCCAAAGATTTTCCGAAGCAGCACAGCTGTGGACATTACCTGTCATAGATATGGAATACATCGGAGGACCCAATCCCCTCAAAACATTCTAAAGGGTCCCCATATATCTTTAGGTCTGCTCACCGAAGGGCGAGTGAGGACAAACTGTTCTTCAGCCTCATTTACGTATGTCAATTCCCGAAGGAACTGCTTCACAGCGGGTGGCGCCGGATTTTTCCATTGTTGTAGAATACATTTTTTGGCCACTGCACACGTGACAGAGCATTTGCCTATATCCCCGAATAAATATTTCTGTGGGGTTAATGTCAAGGGGATTTGTGCGATTTCTTCAAGTATTTCCGCCACTTCCCTCCAGAACCCCGCAACCGCCGGACAACTCCAGTACATGTGGAACGAACCAGCGTTATCCGCTTTGCACTTGGGACATTTACCTGGATTATCTGGAATGAACTTGGCCATTTTGGCCGGGGTGTAGTGCAATCTTTTAAGAATTTTAAACTGGATTAAACGTAGTCCAGCGTTTAGGGAGACTTTCTTGGTAAAGGAACAATACCTATCCCAGGTTTTATCATCTATAGGGATTTGAAGATCAATTTCCCATTTGTCTTTGATCAAATTAGCCGTAGGTGAGTGCGCTTGTATCTCAGCATACAGACTGGATATCCTCAAACGGTCTCCAGCCGCTATCATCTGAACGCAAGGGTGTGTGGGGGGCTCATCAGGGAAAGACGCCCAGTGCTTCTGGAAGGCAGATCTCATACGATAATGTTGCAGCATACTAAGTGGGCCCCTGCCAAACGCCCCCGTTATCGGCCGAAGGGTCGCAAATTTCCCCTCAATAAACATATCTCCCAATCTCATCTCACCATTGGGATCCCAGGCCTCACGCAAGCCAACGTCACGTGTCGTTGGAATACCAGGGTAGTTCCAAAGGGAAACCTCAGGATTATAGGGGGTCATCACTCCCAGTCTTTTAAATATAGCTCTCCAGGCAGCAATCGTACAGTTTACCGGGTTAAAGTCACATGTATCCTTGTAGTGTGCATCAAAGATTACAGACTGTATGTTTGTGGGGGAAGTGGTGAGCTCCTCTACATGCGGGGGGCCTACGTCCCTAGAGTACCAGTAATTTGAGAATTGGGCTTGGGAAACGTAATAATACAGTTCAAAGTTAGGTGCTGCTAGGCCGCCCGAGGAGTATGGTTCAGTTATCTTTTCCCATCCTATTCTTGGAGTCTGCCCATGCCAGAGAAAGATCGTCGCCATTGATCTAAGTTTTTTAAAGAAGAGTCTTCCTGGCCATATTGGGACGTTCACAAATAAGTACAATAATTTGGGTAGGACTACCATTTTAAGGACTATCATCCTGCCATGTAGTGATATCGGGAGGCAGTCCCATAATAGCAATTTAGTCTTCAAGGCCTGTAGTGTGGCATCATGATTGTAAGTATATAGCTTGTTTTTCCCATGAGAAATGAGTATCCCCAAATATCGGATGGACTCATTGGACCACTTCAGACTACACAAGGAGCCGGGGCAGTTGGTTGTCGGCGTAAGAGGGAAAACCTCTGACTTGTCTCTGTTTATGGAGTACCCCGAGTGTGCGGTAAATTCTTGAATCTCCGCCATAATAGGTGCTAAGTTGTTTTCTGGTTCACGGATATATAAGAGCGTGTCGTCCTCGTAAAGGGAGATTAACTGGGTAGCCCCTTTCAGGTTGATGCCCCTGTTGGAATGCCGAAGCATGACCGCTATGGCCATTGGCTCTATTGTCAAGGCAAACAGTATGGGCGCGAATGGGCAGCCCTGCCTAGTGCCCCTCCCCAACAGGAACAGATCCGAAATTGACTGGTTGGTCAATAGCCACGCCCTGGGTTCCGTGTAGAGTAACTACACGTATCTAATGAAATTCGGGCCAATCCCAAATGCCTCCAGTACTGCAAACAAGTAGGCCCACGACACAGAATCAAAGGCCTTCTCCGCATCCAGTGATACGGCTACTGTGTTTTTGCCCGGGTCTATCTGGGCCATAATACCAAAGAGCCTACGAAGGTTGAGGGCCGTGGATCTAGCAGGGATAAACCCATTCTGAGGAGGGTGAACAAGTGTAGGGACCGCCGGCAAAAGCCAATTGGCCAGTACTTTGGCTAATATCTTGGCATCTGTGTTAATCAGCGATAGCGGTCTATAGGACATGTCCTGGGGCGGGCGGCGCGGTTTAGGGAGAACAGTTATCAGGGCCTCTCTCATGGACGGGGGCAATATTTTACACTGGAGGGATTCCTCCCAGACCCGCAATAACAATGGAACGAGCTCCGTGCTGAACTTTTTATAAAATTCTGCGCCCAGGCCGTCTAACCCTGGGGCTTCATTGGATGCCAACTCCTTAATCGCCTCTGAAAGCTCATCTGCAGTGAGAGGTTGGTCCAATGCCAGGCGGGTTTCTTCAGGGAGTTTCGGCATCGCCAGCATATCCAGGTACGCCCTGATCTCAGTGACTGACTTAGTGTCTCTGTTGCTGAACAGCCGTTGATAAAACCCAGCAAACTCAACATTCATCTCATTCTCATTCTGCAACACCTCACCACGGGACGTTTGTATGCTAGTAATTCGATTAGGGAGCCTGTTTTGTTTCAACAGATTGGACAGTGTCTTCCCTGCCTTTGTGCCCTCACCATACCTACGAGCTCTGATCGGGGCCGCCATGTACTGCACTTCCCTAGCAGCTATGCTGCCATAGTTTTGGAGATGTTGCTGTATTTCAGCTAAAATGGCCTTATTATGTGTGCGTGTATAGAGTCCTCCAGTTTCCCCAGTTCGCCTTCGGTTTGGGTCAGTTCAGCTCTGACTCCTTTCAGAAGACCAACAGACTTAGATAGTAATGTCCCTCTGACCCAGACCTTAAAGGATTCCCATACCGTGGAACATCCATCAACTGAGTCTATGTTAATTTCAATGAACTCCGCTATTTCAGTGTGTAGACCCTCTGCCACCCCACTATCTCTAAGCAATCCTTCGGGCATCCTCCACCTTCCAGGAGGTCTAGGGCAGTTGTGAAATGAGACCTCCAGTGTTATCAGGGAGTGGTCAGACAGTGTGCGGGACAGTATCTCACATGATTTCATTATAGCAATCATAGCAGGGCAAATGAACCAATAATCAATTCTGGACTCGTAGTCGTGAACCGTAGAATAGTACGTGTAGCTCTTATCATTTGGGTGCAGAACTCGCCAGGCATCCTCGAGGGAGAGCTGAGAGAGGATATTTTGTACAGCAAGAGCAGTCCTACTCGGTGCTCTAATGACCATGCTGGATCTATCAAGTCTAGGGTCCATTGAAATATTGAAGTCCCCACCCCAAACCAAAGTAGCACTATCAATAGCAACAATCAATTGGTATACATCTGTATAAAAGGCAGGGTCATCAATGTTCAGACCACACATGTTAACCAATAGTATCCGCTGTCCTGCAATCGAGCCCCACACAAGAACATACCTAGCAAGGGGGTCTAATTTATGGCCATCGAGCCGGAGTACCAGATTCGTGTGTATGAGCATAGCGACACCCCTGGACTGGGATGAGTAGTTAGTACAGAACTTGGATTTGCCCCAGCCAGGCAATATGTACTCATTACCAGTGTCAACAGTATGTGTTTCCTGTAGCATAACAATTTGGGCACCATGTCTGATAATGTCATTTCCCACCTTCTTAGCTTTCAACCGATTATTCAGTCCCCTCACATTCCATGATAAGAATTTAACCCTCATTGCGTGGGCCAAGTTTTACACACAAATGTTCGGATAATATCACCAACTTCTTGGATGTTTCCTTCAAACATTATGGATCGTGCCAGCATCTCCCAGACCACTTGTTTAAACAGTAACCTATAACCAATTCCCCAGAGAACTTCTTCAAAACAAAGGTCCAAACAGTGGGGGAACTTTCCCACCCCAAACCATGGGACAGTAGATTGCCAACACCCCATTCCAAACCCCTTAACCCGCCCACCGCCCTCACCGTCACCCCCAACTTGACGGAGTCTGTCCCTAAACTTGTGGAATACTCCCGGGGTAGCCATGTTGCCTTACATGACCGCCGTCCCTGGCTTCCAGCACCACTAACTCACAAAAAATGGTCGACTGTAGTAGCAGTTCACCAGGGCCCCTGAAGAAAGGCAGACAACCGTTGAAACAGGATTAATAAAGTATGTTCACCTTAGTCTGCCGGCCGGGATCTATTGTTCGGCGCAGGTCGTTCCCCACTTGGAGGGAGTGGTATAGAGGACTCAATATGCGATAAGGCTTCAGATGGATTCTCAAAAAAGTGTGCCCTTCCTGCATGCTGAATTCTCATTTTGGCCGGGAACATCAAGGCGTACGTGATCTGCCGTTCTCTAAGGAGTTTCTTGACCGGTTCGAAAAAGCGTCTGTTCGTCTGGACAGAGGCGGAGAAATACGGATATATGTGTATACGATTGCCCTCATATTGCAATGTGCCGGCCTCCCTGGCCAGACGAAGGATTGTATCCCTGTCTCTGTAATTCAGGAGACGTGCAATTATAGTTTGTGGCGGGGCTCCTGGTTTGGGTACAGGTGCAAGAGTACGGTATGCTCTCTCCACAAGGAAGTGTTTGGATAGTGCTTCGGGTCCGAATAAGGATTTGAAAAGTTCTTTCACATGTTTCTCCATTTGGCCCCTACCGAAGGATTCCGCCACACTGACCACAAGGACATTATTTCTTCTAGACCTGGATTCGAGGTCGTCACACTTGCTTTGTAATTTGCTCATCGTGTCTTTGATGGTGGATATTTCTCGGCTGTGATGGCCAATCGTATCTTCGTTCACGCTTATCCTGTTTTCCGTCTCAGTGACACGTGCACTTTCCTCATCTATTCTGGCTCTCAGGGAGCCGATCGTGGCAACTATTTCATCCAGTTTGGTGTTCACTGCCAGGAATCCGTTTTGAACTAGTGCGGTCAGTTTATCTTCTCTGTCCATCACATCTTGTTCACCCTGTGCACCTTCATCCGAATGCGCATCTACCGTCACAGCGTGGCCAGCCGTATTGGTCCATAGGTCCATAGGGCCCTTGTTCTTGCCACCGGGGGTCTTGGATGCCCTGCTTGTCTTGCCAGGCTCCCCCATGTTTATATTGAATCTTGTGTGTATTTTGGATTCGACTTATGAGCTCCGTAAGGTTGGGCCCTCAAATCCTAGGCAAGGGCTCAGGAAGACCACAGCCCAATGTAGTAGGCCACCACCGCAGGGCCGGGACACCTGAATGAATTGTATCCTCCCACGTATATAGTAGCAAGTGCTCCCAGCACCACGACCAGTGCAATGGCACCCCACGGTCCGCCCAAGCCGACGGGGTGCAAGAGGAGAGGCCGCGAAGCAATATAAAGCCGGCAGTGAGGAGTCCCTCCAGCCAACACGGACCTTCGCACAACAGGCAGCCTGTTGCAGTCTAGCCGACCGAACAGAGCAACTGCAGGTCCAACAAGGAAGGTAGGGATCAGGTGGTCTGCAGCCCTAGATCCGGAGGTCTCGAGGGTTGTTTTGGAGCACAGCACTAGACCGCTCTGCGCCACATGACCAACTTCAAAGGAGCCCCAAGCATTCATTGGTGCCCAGGCCAGCCGACAGTATGCCCGGCGTGGAAGTATGTAGATTGTCCAAAAAGCGGCAATGCCGCAATCGCACATCAACCGCCAAGAACTAAATGTGCAGCCTGGCACAAAATCCTGTGGGTTTTATGCATGAGGGCCAGCCGATCAGACCTGGCGGCAGGAGTTCCAGGGGAGTCGGGGCCCTTTCACGATGGCGCAGGAGGGGTATAATACCCGCCGGGGCCACCCGTCACCTCAAAGTGTTCCCTCCAATATGAATCGGCGCAGCGCCGTCAGGAGCTGCCACCGAGGCACAGCCGGAGTGCTGTGTCTCCCCTTCCCCCTCCCGGCTGCGGCTTACTTGGTCTCCCGGGTCCGTCGCACGCAGAACCCTGCACAGGTGGGAGCCGTGTCCCTCCTCGATCGAGTGGAAGAATGCAGCCAGGCAGCAATGGATCGAAGCTGGGGGCCAGGGAAGAGCTGGACCATCTAGCGCAGAGACAGGCCACCTCTGACGTCACTTCTGGAGGATAGCAGGGCCGGGCGCGAGCCGCGAGCGAGAGCTCCACCCCGCCGCAGCCCGCAGCACTCAGCAGCCACGTCTGTCGGGTGAATTCCCCTGGTGCCGCACTCCGGCCCGGCAGCACCGCTCGTGTCGGCGGGACTACCCCCGGTCCAATCTCAGCACTCCAGCGCAGCAGCGGGTCCAAATTTTCACCAGGCGTGGATGAACCCACCAGTTACCAACACAACGGATTTCAGCCCTCTTGACGGCCAGCGTGCGGATCTCCAAGCTCAGGATTTTATGGTGATGCAGGAGCTTCGGGTTTAAGCGGCCATATTGTACATGCGCAACAGCGCCCCCTCGATTGGACATTCTTATATTGTGGCATCTTTGTGCTTAAATTGTTTGGATTGCTACTGTCACCAGCTCACACCCCTCCTGAAGCTGTAGCCTTTCCTCTGCCTGAGCTACAACATAAGGAGAAAGCAGTATACCTAATGTGTCGGTATCACATTTATGATTGGGATTACTGCTGGTTTAGTAGTAATGCCAGACTCAGTAGATAATTTATTTAATTCTCGTGCTTTAGAGTGGTAGTCGTTTCGTCACATTCTCCTGTTGGGTTAGTTCCTGTTAATGGACATCTTCAACACCACCCTGATTACATCCACCTGTGACTGCTGTAACTGAAAGCATGACAAAATGCCCATATGTAAATTTGATCCAAGTACTGACCCAATGCTTAAATATATAATTTGTAAGTTTCCTGTGTTACTAAATGCACCTTTCTGTATCTCCTCATTTTTTATTTTACTCTTGTACCTGGGACATTCCAGGCAAAGGCTGGAAAGCAAATCTCACCCTCTACATGAATTCATCTCCTGGAAAGGCTGGCCATCCGGTTCTGTACTTCCCGACACACATGGATCTGGCAAGCATCAGGCACAAGGGGCTTTAACGACTTCCAGCAGCGCTCTGTGAACTCTTGATGACCCCCCTCCTTTGTCTGCCGTACATGCTACTGTAAAACTAGACACACGGAAAAAACGGTGCACTCTTTTAATCAAAGCACAGTAAATCTCTCCTAAATGCTAGCCAATTCTTTACGTATTGTAGGTACATCCACGCAGTTGAAATTTGGTTACAAGCCAACTAGAGCAGTCTGCTCACATTATTGCTTTTTTAAACAGAAGCACAATAAACGCTCTGCCCCAGAAGCAGAACAAATCAGTGTTAGCCATCAATAGGGACATAACTAAATTATGCAGCAGTATCCGAGTCTCTCATCTTCATAGGCTCCTACTCAATTCAATAGTCAGTGGCCTCTCCTTGCAGAGGACAAGACTATCGATGTATGATCTTTATATGTTTATTTATCTAGAATATATTAAGGGGAATACGCTCGCAGGTCCTCCATCTCATGACAAGGCTGTACACCTCCTTTCAGAGCCTTTCATAGTGTGTAAAAAGATTTAAATATACAGGGCCTCATTCTGAGTTTGGTGGTAATTCAGAGGTGCCACCGCCAGTTAGTGCTGTGGGTATACCACAGTACTACAAGTGGTGGTAGAGCAGTGTAATTCCCCATAGGACCATACGGGCCATAGGATCCCTTGGAGATTTTTGGCAGATGTACTGCTACCGGAATTACTGTGCGGTAAACCAACCAATCTTTTGGGGTAAATTGGAGGATTTACCTCCAACAACATGGAGGGGAATCAAACTACTTTCCCTAAAAAAAATAAAAACATTTAAAAATTGTAAAAAAAATTATTTAAAAAAAAATAAAAAATAAATAAATAATCGGCGGATTTACTGCACATAAATTCCACCAGCACTAAATCTGCCAAATATTATAACTTGCCGGTACAAGAAAACCATCAATAATTCTGTTACCACCCAAAAAGTGTTGGTAATGGAATTCCTGGCTCTTTTTTCCTGCACCGCCAAATTTGGAATAAGGCCCATAGTTCCTTACATTATAGTTCGCTATCGAGAACAATTAAAGTCAGTAGCATCTTCTTTGGAACACTCAACACAAATGCATGCTGTGTCCTTATTGACAGGAATAGTATCCCCTGTTATTGCAACGATAACAACGTCGAGCATCTTCCCACAATCGCGGGCCACCCTAAAATAACAGCATCCTTTCACATCCAGCACAGACTGCATGTCTCAGATGGGCACCCAACTAGTCCCATCTTTTGTTTGACACGTGCACCATTCCAAAGTAGCAGCAGTTAGAGCGCATCGACTTTTGTTTACTAGAGTGTGCGGATTTGGCCGGGAACTAAGGCCAAAATGAAGCCGCTGAATTGGACTCTACTAATAGAAGAGCGGTGCGCACGTTGGGGGCATTATAGCTTCTGAATAGGCGACACCAGGACTAGCCCACGTTTTAAGCACTCGGCCACTCATGGTCCTATGTCAGACTCGGCCACTCATGGTCCTATGTCAGAGTCCTTGGGGCTGGAATGCTCTGCTCTCCCTCCTTTGAAAGCCCCAGGGGCGAGGCATGGCAACAGGGGGTGCCATTCCTCCCCCCTTTGGGCTGCACATGCATATTACAGGTCTCTTTACGTGTCCCTGGCTGCGTGCTTCTTTCTGTGCATGGTGTGTCTCCCATGCCCCTCCGCGGCACTTTCACACATGCTTTGCGTTTTTCATCCTCAATGTCTTTTCTCTGCACAGATTTATCAACCAGGGCTCCTGGAAAAACCCTATTCTGCCCAGGAGGGCTTCATCATGAACAAAAATACAGGTGAACAGGTCAATGTGACAAGCATACCCCCTTACTGTTCGATTACCATTTGCACATAATTATAGAGTACCACACCTAAATGTTTTGTATACTGGTTTTCATATTTTGCAGTATCTACTTCAATATTGTTTTAGGTATAGTGCTGAACATCATGGTTTACAGGGTGAGGCAATATAGATTTGCACAATACAACAAAAAACAGGTGAAATTACTTGCACATATGTCTATACAGTCAACAAAATGCACATTTCTACTGTCGATACATACCGACAGGGGTCGGATCATGTAATCAAATGAAACAAATATACAGAATGTATTTCAGTACAATACAGTGAAAGAGCAATGCTGACACTGTGGTTGGAAATGAGATTCGTCTACACCAGGGTGTTTCAGCCGTCTATGGGGGCTAAGTGTGCCACACATTTCTTACGGCCTTCGTCAGGATGTTCAGAACGTGCTGCGGGGTTTCAATTAGGCCACAGATGTAACAATGGGAACGGCAATGTCCCATCAGTGAGGGTCGCAATGGACTCCTACATTTGGATAACGCTGAATATACAATCACTTCATGTATAACTGGACTGGATCCAGGAAAAACCGTGCCCTGTAAAGGTACTGCGTGTGTACCAGGGAGACTTGGAATGCCCAGGAATCCTGTTAGCATCTCAGGATAAGCGGATGGCACGCTCTGCACATAAATCATTGCTTCCAACTTCTGAACACTTGGTTAAAATAGCCATATGTCTTTTGTACCCCGGGCCACATTATTTCCCTATCCTATTCTTCTGTGCATCGCTCCGTCCCTCATTCTCGCATTCTTAATATTACTCCCTTCCCTTTTTTAATGCAAGCCTCGTCCCCATTAATAATATTGACACATTTCTCTTGCACGTGATTTCTCTGCGCGTTTCTGTCCCTCCGTCTCTCTCTCTCGCCTTCTTCTAGTCCCCCTCCCTGTCTCCTCATTTTACCTGGACTCCTTTGAACCCCTTGGTTCTCCTCCTTACTTCCCCAGCTGGAGGTCTCTTCCTTTCTTTCAGATGTTCTTTGCTTTTAATGTCAGCTCTTTCTCTTTCTCCATTACTTTCCCCCTGTTCACTCAGTTTCTTATTTTTTTGAAGTTTTTGTTTTGTGTTCTTGGTCGGGTTGTCCAACTTGTCCTTGTTTCTCTCTTGGCCTTGATTTCTTCTTTTTTTCGCAACCTTGTTGTCTGTAAATTCCCCATTTTGCCCCAGCCATGTTTTACTCTCCTGTGTCGCCATTCTACGTCGTCCTATCTGTCAAATTCCACAATTCCCATTGACTGTCGTTCAGAATACAAAAGTAGAAAAGCGCTTTCTAGCCAGTAGCCCCCACCTAAAGTGCTATTCTCGGCTACGCACTTTTCTATGCGCCCCTTCTGCTAGTCGAATTCAGTCGCAGGGCCTTACCCCGTCACTGCTGTGAGGTCCATACATCAAGTACCCTTCAAAATACGGTAATAATAAAGCCTGTTTTAAGAGTGTTAAAGCTTTGGCAAAAATAAAAATGACTTAAATAGTGCTTTGAAGCTGGAGAGGTCGCGCGCCACAAGCCCTATATAAGAACATAATAGTATTATGATTACTCATTAACAACCCGATGCCTCTCCGCCCTGCTCCGATACTTCAATGTATTGTGTGCGAGCAGGGGCGGCTCTACCTTCAACCTGAGAAATGGGATTAGGCGCAAAGTTGAGTGGGGCCAGAAAAATACCGGCCATTTGGGGGGGGGGGCGGCTCAGTTTGCAGAGTGATACGATAGATGATGAGGCATTTATAACGCGCCTGCACACAAAGTTTTCTACGCGCGACAAGACAAAGGACTGGAGGGAAGACAGAGGACAAAAAAAAAAGATCTTACTACTAGGCCGTGTGTAATTCACTTAAATTTCAAAACGAGTCAAACATTTTTTTAAAGATTCATTTGCTCTTGGTCCCCCCCCTCCCCACGCCCATAAGATACCCTGCACTTGGAGCGAGTGAGGACACTCGAGTTACGCTATTTTGGCAAGGATAATCATAAAAGGGAACTTTACAAAGAAAGAAATCAAGATTTTTTCATCAAGCCGGCGAAGCAGCAGCAAAAGTGTTAAGTAGCATTATATAGGGGGGGGTAAGGGGGGGTCCGGTGACTTCTGACGGACGCACAGATGTGCAGGTCCGATGAGGGAAATATAGGGGGTCCTGAGACCACCACATTACACACACACAAACAACAGTACTTACCCATCGACGAGACCAACGTAACAGACGGTAGGCCAGGGGCAGGCAGGCCCCAAAAACATCTCAAGTCTCCAAGTTAACTTAGGCATCAACTTGGCAAGCAACTTGAGCAACTAGGACGCGCACCACTGGAAGCGACAGGCTGGCTCACAGCAGGCTGTTGCTATCAGGAGGAGAGAGAGGGCGAAGTGAGAAGGTGGTGCTGTTGCACGTGCGCCCAACACCCACCCCACACTCGACATGACAATTTAATTCGCTAGCATACTATGTCCACCACTCACAGAGGCACAAGCTCTGCTCAGGGTGGTGGCCCGGGCCCACCACACCCCTGAGCCCCAGAGAACAAAGCTGCTTTCAACTTTGAAAGTTGTTGCACTTGCAAACTTGAAAATAACTTGCAAATGTGCGAGTGTGCACGGCTCACAGGTAGGATTATGACAGGAGCGGGCCGGGTCCAGCGGCCTCGGCTCCTCCAGGCCCTGACTGGCACCAGTCACGCCAACGCTGACACTGGCGGATGGCTTGGATTTGCATCAGCCCAGGCTGCTCATGCTTTCAGGCACTTCCAGGCCAGCACGGCTCTATTGTGATGCATTCATTAAAGCAAGGTAACACACAGTGTTACGTTGCTTTGATTAATGTATCCTCTGTGTCACAAACTAGCTGAACCTGAGTGGGCCGCAGCCCACAGCAGCCAGCTGGCAAGCAAAAGTAACTTACGTTACTTAAAGTAAAGTAAGCTACAAAACAAATTTAGACCTAAAAAAATGGCCCAGGGTAGCTTGTTTTTATGAAATCGGTCCCCAGGTCCTCAAGTCATTTGGCCTGTGGCCGAATGACCAATAGCCCAGTTGGACCCCGATGAGGAGTATAGCATAAACATAACAGACTCATCTGTGGACTCACTCAGTCCTTCTTCCTACTGGCGGTTGATAAATTGAGTAGCAAGTGGTTAATACTAACGACACTGATTATTACAGCTCTTCTAACAGATCTGCATGGAGCATCTTATAAATCACTGCTTCGTCTATAGCAAGCATTTCCATCAATTGCTCTATATACAAGAAGGAATGGGGGATAGACCAAATATGGAAATAAAAAGACAATATTTGTGCAGCGGTTCCATTACAGTGTGTTTTGTTGTAGATTTTGAGACGCTAAAGTTGTTCTAGATAAGGATGTCTTGAGAAACCAGCTGATTCCATGTGAAGAAACAGATGCCAAATCGTATTAATGAAACAGTCACGCAGTAACCTCTTCTCAAAATATTGTGTATTGTTTTATAAGAAAGTTGCTGACATATAGTTAGGTTTCTCCTTGTTCTATCAGGATGAATTATTCTCTCACCCGGATCTATCACCTCTTACTCCTTTTTCAATACTTTGTGTCCATTTAGTCTCTCAATGGGTTTTCAAGGCTTTCAAAATAAGTCTCAGTCCTTCTCATGTTCACTTTTCAAAGCAACTCTTCTCACACTCTATGTGAATCCCATGAGGTTCTTCAAGGTCCAGATTCCCCCGCAAAGCAGCCAGGTACTGGAAGTCGGAGCTTGAGTGCATCACCCACTCAATACAGCCGTGCAATGTTTCCTCCTCCAGGTCGGCACTAGGACAATGACTTCCAGCAATCACGGTATCCTTGTACCTCACCCCTTGAACACTGATTAGTGGGGAACTAACCTCCCTTTCCTTTTGAATTCCATATCATCTGGGTGGCTTAGCACCCCCTACCCTCCCCACTGTATGCATCATGCTCTTTCTGTCACCTGTTACATGACAGAGGACAGTAAGGTGATATAATCCAGTTCGGCCATCTTGTATTTTGACAGTTATACTTTGTTTGTGGAAGGCACCTTTTGGAGTTGTGACATTGTGAGGAAACAACTTCAATGAAATACATTTTAGGTAATTTACAGTTTACTTTTCTGGTGTTATGGGCTCATCATTAAAAAAAAAAAACTATAACTTTGACCCATGTAAACCAACTGTTTAGACTTGTGCCTCAGAGGTCTGCATTGCTGGTCTTAATTCACTAACTGGAACTCAGTCATTGAGTAGTGCTTAGACTCTGCTATTTGGTTATAAGATGTTGCCACTTTTCTTCAGATCACATGTCCAAATAGGATTAACGGCAAAGCCAGTCGCACAATCATCAGACCTTTCCACATTTCTCATCTACATCACCCTCTTCCAACCGTTCACTGTGATCAAGTTGATATTTACTGGACTGATATCCTGCTTTGTAAAAATCTAAAATACTGAGCATGTTTACAGGCCTAAAATTACTGCTTTAAATTATTTTTTATTTAATTCTTTTGCTGTACATTTTCTCTTTATATTGAGGATAGAGGGTTCTCCTTGCCCCAACTATTTTCCTTCTATGTTTTGATGCTCCACAGTCCCCCGTTCCACCTTTTCGCTCACACAGCACATGTACTTCCCTTTGAGCAATTTCCCATTCTTTCCCAGAAATGTTGTCAATTCCCTTAAAAGAACACACGTGATGGCGCCCTTCTTTTTGATTGGGGGGTGGTACATCTGCATCCGTTCTCTTGTCCCTATGATGATTCCATGCAACCCGTCTGTCAATAGCCCCAATTGCAACACTTATCTCCCTACTCCAGAAGTGTGCCGGATTTTATGACCGTTTCCTGATGATACTGAACTGCTTTTCTTTTGCTTCTTTGTTTTGTATTTCCGCAAGAGTTGCTCCTTTTGCAGACGCCCTTCAGTACATTCATTCACTTTGATTTTCTGGCACACAGCTTTTTGTTCAACGTTTACAAAGTGGCCAGAGGCTCAACATGGGATCGGTGCGCTTGTGTTGGCAAGTGATAACTTGGCGACCACGGCTTTGATAAGTCAACATTACCCCATTTCAGCCTCTCCTTGAAAGTCTTTGATTAATCTAAGGAAATGCATCTGCATTTGGGGCATGCATAATGGGAGGTTTATCTGAATGATATTTATAAAAAATCTCAGTCTCTCTCTATGGCCAGTGCTGCATCACCAGACTGTCTTGGGATTTTTGCAAGATTTTTTTTGGGACTCTCTTCCAGGCGAAGCACCAGAAGCAGTCTTGTTTTTTCCACATGAAGATGTAGGACTGATGGACAAAGAGATGGAGTGTCTTATTCTGGAAGGTTCTATTGTATGGATAAAGCTGAACCCCGAGGGAGGATGGGAGTTTCTCTTTTAGAAAGGATAAAATAAGAGCAGACATAAACTTAAGGGATTTCAACAAATTAACTTTCTAACATGGTTTCAAAACAGGATTCACTGTCTAGGAGATGTCCTTTTGCAGACGTGGTTGGTCTGTCTGGTGCAGTGGGATGCCCATGTGGCAGTTCCCATTTAGGGATCACAGTGGAAGCTCCTACAGCTTCACTAGACCAGCAATGTGTGGGAATTGGGAATTTACAAAAAAAATGTTTAGGACTATCGTCTGTGCCCAGGCACTCTTCCAATCCTACAAGGTTATCAGTGGAAGATGTCAGAATGTTGAGATGCTGATCACAATGATGTTTACACAACTTCTAAGTCTAGGTTTCCTTAGCAGCTGGGAAACGTCAGTGCTGATTAGGTCCCACCAACTGGAATTGGAAGGGGTTGGTGCTGCTTGGTCAGAATATCTGCTCAAACAAAAATGTGATCATCTCAAATGCCCATCTCTCAAGTAAGGCATTAAACAAGTATTATTGGCCTCTTGTATGCTTCAATCCCCATAATGTTCTCAAACCACCTGCATAAATCTTTAAAAAGGTTTAGATTTGCTGTCTCCAATGAGCCCTTATTTATTTATTTCATTTTTAAAGCACACATACAACCCGGAGGCATTGAGGCGCTGTTGCACATACAAGTCATGATACAGCTGCGAGGAGTACAATTAGTTGAACAGTAGGGTGTAGATGGAAAGGGCAGGGAGATAAGCTTACGGAAACATTGGTTACACAGTGAATAGCGTTACATACATATTAGTCAATTTGAGCATACCGAGGTAGGAAGACAATGGGTATTAGAGAAGGTGGTAAGGGAGGGGAGGTTATGTGAAGAGCTGGGTTTTGAGGGCTTTTCGAAAGACCCAATAGGATTTGTCAGCCCTTAAGTACATGCATGTAAATCCACTCGCAGCAAAGACCCATATGAGGAGGCACTAATGGCTCGAACACGCTTACCTTTATAGTAGCTGAGTGGTCGGAAGATCCTTTCCCAACATCTTAATCATGTTGGATGCCAGCAGGACTAGACGTGCAGCCCTTTGCAGGGTTTACGCTGGGCCGGGGGTGCAAGTAAATTACAGAAGCTGCATTTCAATTGCTTCAACATGCTAGCAGTTTTCTTCTCCATTAAATCTTCGCGGGGGCACAGAATGGATCGTTGTATTTCTGTTTAAGGTGGACAGAACGTCCACAAACTGCCATATCATATGCTGTGGAGGTGCGCGTTCCTGATTTCTACCAGGAATATCCAATGTTGTTTGCTGTTACTGAACAGACCGAACATAGGCAGTCATTTCAAATTAAATTCTGGTGGTAGCTATCGAAATTGCTACCTGGATTTCAAAATATTTCAAGATCTCAGTCGCTGAAATCTATACCCATGTCTATTTTACTCGCTGATGGAAGCTTGAGGTCCATACAACATGGATCTTTTCAAGTCTCACCTGAATGTGCAATTGCTCCAGTTTATCAGCTGGAGACTGAACTGGTGCACACCTGTGACAAACATTGAGCCATGGACAATAGGTGTTTCTTCCCTTTCCTTTGATGTCCATGACTCTCGGCTGTAAATGGATATTGGTGACCTCCTTCTGGATGTTGTCAGCTTGTTTTTTGGTTCTTATGAAGACTTCTACAGATGGCCCTACTCTCTATGGCAATGTGATCTTGCCACCATAGCAGGCGACTCTGCTGCCCAGAAAGCTGGCCAATAAGGATATTGCTAGAGACAATCTATGGCCATGCCCCGACCCAAGTAACAATCGCTGAACGTGCAGACTCTGAGCATAGTACCAAAGATATACTTTATGGTGCAGTACCAGTCCCTAGTGCCAACATGACAGTACAAGGAGAGACCAACACTTGCAGGTACTGAATTATCTGTGTCAATAATGGTTTCATCTTGACCCTAGAGAAACTCTAAATCCAGAACAAGAGAGGACGGAACACCTAGGACCAAGCTTTCTCAGAAGATACTAGTAAGAAGTGCACCCATTGGGACTTCATATTCCAAGACGGGTCGGACAGTATGGCAAATCGTCTCTAAAGTGAAAGATGAAAGAAGACATTGTGACTGCCAGTGCCCACGGGTATTCACTCTTTAACTGGGATTCCTGTACGTCAAGCCAAAAAACAGCTATAAAAAGAACAGAAAATGAGTGGCACAGAGTAGAGGCTCAGTGGCAGCGGACACAGAAGAGCCACGGGAAGCAGAGGATCAACAGAGTGCCAGAACATGAAGCCACCTTCCAGGAAGGACATCCACCCAAAGGGAAGATGGACTTGGACAAGCTAAAAGGAATGGCAAAGCAGGAATGGAGAGCAATTAACAAATGTGCAAACCCCAACAAGGGGAGGCAGACAGCAATCAATCAAAAACAGTAAGAAATAGTATGATGAAAAAGCATACATGAAGCCAGTTGTTTTTTATACTATCATTACTGGCACTGGGCACAACATTGGCTTGCAATATATGCCTGTACTCCTATGTAAGAACATACTCTCGCTGGTTTGGCCATTAAAAGTGACATGTCACAATATGAAAACCTGTCCAAACTGGTTCCAATGCAAGCCATTCTAGACCCATAAGAACACTTATCATGCTTGATCCACCATAGATGCTCAGTTAATAAAAAGTCATGCTACAGTAAAAAAAAATATACACAGGCCGCTACACCAACACATCAGACTAGTGAGATAACACTACTTATGATTGCTTTTTTAAAAATGCAGTGTAATAAATGTCATGCTAAAATAAGCAATGGCTAGACTGCCAGTCTAGCCAGGTAATGATACACATGAACTTGGCTCTGCCCGAAAATACCAGTAAAACATGCAAAGTCAACAAAGGATGTAGCAAACATTGTCCAGTGATCCCAAGTCTCTCTCTCACACACACACACACACACACACACCCGCCGCCCCCCGTCTCACATTTACTCCGACTGGATTCATCATATAGGCACACACTAAACCCCACCCAGAACATTTAAAAACACACATCACTTCACTTCGCATTCACCCGCCAGTCACTCACACCTTCTCTTACATCCACTCATTGTATTCTCTACACAGGGACACACAGACCCAGAACATTCAAAAACACATCACAACAGTTCTCATTCACCCACCATTCATATACATACATCTGACATGCACTTCACACTAGGGGTGTCACGGTATTAGTTTTATGACGGTACGATAACCTTCTTGCCAAATGACGCTATATAATGGTTATCGCGGTATAGCAGGTGGAGTTAACTGATCTTAACAAATATTTTCTAAAAGGTCATAAATTGACAGATGTATCATCACAAACAAAACCAGGCAGCCAGGGCCAGAATTGGGCTTTTCAACATACTTTCCACTGAAATGCCTTGCTTCCACCGAACACAAACACAGGTGTGGAGAGGAGGGGGTGGGGTGGAGGCCTGCTGCAACTGGCAAAGCAAACTGAATAGCTTTTCTTAAGTGGTCATTTAGGCTTTTTGCTTCCCCACTGGCTACTGGTGAAGATGAACATGTTGCCATCTTGATAACCTGCATGCCACAGATCAATGGAGGCTGATGGTAGTATACGCTTGTGCACACGTGCACGCACACATACACACACGCACTTTCTCTTTACGTTACAGACTTTAGTTTACTTGCGGGCCAAGTAATCACTGACATGTTACCCTTTGGTATGGCAGCAGGGAATACCCACAGAGATGAGTGAATTTCGCAGTGTGACTTATTATATGTAAATTCAATGATAGAACCAGGGAAATCCCCCATTGCCATATGTTTAGAGAACATTATCCATTATAAATATATAAATCCCAAAGCCGCCACCCCAAAGTAAACCCTTTTCCTTCTTGGCACTGTATCTATTCTTCCTATTGCTAACATATTGATTTTGTGTAAGGCACGTGTGGTTTATGGAATGGCATTAAAAACTGCTCCAACTGAAACTACTTGGCAGACGGCACATCCAACAGTGCAAAACCAAGACTGCGCAGCAATTGCTTACTGCAGCCTTTCCAAATCAAATTGAAAAGCACACTTAACGGTATGAACGGTATAATGGTATAAACAATGTGACGGTTATTAGTGTTCAATTAAGTGGTTCACGGTATCTTTAACGGTATACCGTTATACCGTTACATCCCTACTTCACACATGCAAAATACACATCATATTTTATTTTAAAAAGCCTTCTTACCTTTTTCTGGCAGCTTTGGTCAGACCGTCCATCCAGGCCGCCCTCTCAGCTCCTCCGTGCTGCTCACAAACAGGAACTAGGACGCTAGAACAGCTTCCTGGTTCCTGTATGTAAGCTGCAAGGAAACCGAGGGAGAAGGGGTTGGAGCTGAACGTGGCATTTGACATGTGGCACGGTCAGCTCCAACCCTACTGAGCGCCTCCCCAGTGCAGCCTTCACCCCGATGGGTGAGGACTGGGCCAGGGACCCACCAGACTTGGTGTGGTGGGGGCCCCCGCACACTGCAGGGTCCCCCGCTACACCAAGAGCTTCAGCTCCCCTACACAACACCATTTTTATTTTAAGTTGGGGTCGCATGGATACCCCAGGGTTCCAACTGTGGCCCCCAGGGGTTGCAATTGCGACCCCTGGCAGCCCCCAAATGACATCCCTGCAGCGCACCTCTGCACTAATCAATTGGGGAAAGCAGCATTGATCTTGCACGTTCTCCGGAGAGACGTCAGAACTGGCCTGCAGCATCCCCAGTGCAGGCAAAATCTGGCATAGTTTCCCTCATTGCGAGTTTTAACTCATGTCTGGGACGCCCACTGCTGGGAAAATAATAACATCAATCTACAGCAACATGGCAACCGGTTATCTGGTATAGATAATTTGGAAAATGTACAACAGGCACAGCGTTGACTGTAAACACGCTGCATGCACCCATTCTGCACGATAAGAATGGCAACTCTAATTATGGTGGTGCTTGCGTGTGAATTTTAGGACGAAAAAATAAATAAAATCAGGCCAAGATGTTAACTTGCGTTAACAGATTGTCAATATCTCCACACCTCAATGCCGGAACCAACATGCCAATGAATGAGGCTCGGTCACTGAATTCCTCAATATATGCGGTGTTTGAACAACTGTCAATTGCACCTGTCCCAACAAAAATACAGTACTGTGACAAGGAGGCGTAGGACAAGGAGTAATGGAGATTACTATTGAGTAATCACGGCATTAAATCACAACGTACTCTTCCTAAGTATGGATGCGACAAATAGAAACATACGAATAGATTTGGTTTCGGCACAGACATGCAGAAGAAAAACAGAGCCCAACATCACAATTAATTGTTTACACAAAACATGTAGGCACTCTTCAATAGAATTAGGCAACAGACATTAAGAGGGAAGGTACTCAGGATTGTTAATGGCTGAGCAGCAAGCAGGAATGCTGCATGTGAAGCATGGGCCACTAGAGGGGGCTGTGGTGCAACATTCGGGTGTTGATCGTCATTAGCACCCTGGCAAACATCTCTGGGGCTGAAGATTATTGTATTTATTTTAAAAAAAGTTACATATGATGAAAATAAAAATAACAACGTTTGGGTTTCTAAATCTAAGTGTGGGCCTAATGTTGGATGATAAGGGTATGAGACTGAGTCTAGCAAGAAGAAAACATGGTTGTGTCATCAAACCCCAAGGACACTATATATTAATAAACAAAACAAACTACCAGGGATCATGCACTCTGCTCTAAAGACTTGAGTTATTCCAATGTCAGTAATGAAAGAATTTTGTGTGAAAAATACCTGATGAGTGCCAACATGCGTTTCGCCAATTATGGCTTTTTCAAGGCAAGAGGAGCACACATGATTATTCCCTTTGTTCATGTGCTTTATACACAAATATGGGTATCTCAACATAGGTCACCATACCTATTCTATTGCTTGTGTACATTATGCATTCTCATGTATACATGTGCTACTTGGGCTTTTCCACATTAGAGTATAAGGGACTCTGATGGCATTATCTATTCTGTACAGTATCATGTGCTGTCCTCTTATCCTCCCACTTTATGCAGAGGCACTACTAAACATACTCCTGTCCATTGTTGAAGTATAATGTTCCAATGAAGTGCAACGATTGGAGAGAAAAAGGAGAAAAGAAAAAAACAATATTGCATTGTTGTTAAGTGCAATGTCTTTTCCATCTTGATCTAATGACTTGCATGCCAATTATGCCTGTGAAGATTTACTGTCATATAAACCTCTTATCTTCTCCCGACTTGTGATACGAGTATATGAAGGACTTGAACTGATTAAGTTATCCACGCCATGCTGAACACAATGGGCCTGATTCATGGAAGCGTTTTATAATGGCGCAATCCCATAGGACAACGTTCCATGAATCAGGCCCTATGTGTTTCCCACATCTGAAGACAATAAGTGTGATTTACTGTTTATAGCGCGTTTATATAATGGTGCGCTTTGTTCAAATTACATGTTGTGACAGGGCCAGCTCTGAGGCCCTGTCAGAAAAAGGGGGTGGTGGCTACACCAGTCCCACTGGTGCCTGGGCGAGCTCACCCCATTCCCACTGGTGCCTGGATGCAGGCGGGCCCCCTCCCAGCCCTCCTTACCTGCAGGGACGGCGGCAGCCTCCAGACTGCAGCAGCCGGGGAAGCAGGCACAGCAGAACACCAGCAAGGACGAGCAGGGTGCCATTCCTTTCACCGGGTGCCGCCCAACAGCACAACACTGGTCCGCAAAGGAATGCAGCTGGAGCCCGCACAGAAACGCTGCCACTAACCCAGCAGGGATATATTATTGACAGGTGCCGCGAAGGCCTAAGCCACTATGCCAAGAGGGTCAATCATTATTTTAAAGGGATTTTAGCCCTTAAGCAGCGTCTCGGGACCCCAGCAGGGTCCATGTTGGAAAGGGACCAATCTATGTCCTTTCATTGTCACGCCCCCTGGGCCAGGTAAGCTATTGGTTAAGGTAAGTGGCCAATCCTGGGAGGGGTGAGGAATTTAAGGAAGTGTGGATCAGCAGGTAAGTGTGGGTTAGTTGGGTGAGGACAGGAGGAGGTGGAGGACGTCCGAGAGACCAGTGAAGGAGAGAGTGTTTTGAAGTGTGGAGGCTATTGTTAGGAAGGGGTCAGTAGAGTGGTTGTGTGTGAGAGAGAGGAGTAGGAGTAGTGGGGTGGTAGTAGTGACAGAGGTAATAGAGGTGGTGGGAGTAGCCTAGCACAGGACATTAGGGGTAGAGTGGGAGTTAGTAGTAGAAGGGTGAGCTGGACACCTTATGCCTGGTAGTCCCTGAAGGTCGAACAGGGACCAGTAGAAGGTGAGCAGGCCACCATATCCCCAGGCATTTGCAATAGTGAGAGAGAGAGATGTGCAGGGCTCCCATCATATCCCCGAGTGATTTGGAAGGTAGTAGAGCGAGGTAGTGGAAGTAGCAGAGTGGGAACAGTAGTCGAGGTAGTAACGGGAAGAGTGACAGTGAGTGGGAAAACAGGAGTAGCTATTGGTATAGAGTTGAACAGGAGCTATGATTGGAAGAATAATAGGAGGCAATGAAGTAGAGTAAGAGGAAAGAGGGGAAAAGGAATAATGGAAGTAGAAGGATAGTTGGGAGTAGAAGTGTTACAGAATTGAAGTGAGAAAGGAAGGGAGATCGATGGTTGACAGAAAGTTAAATGCATTTGGCAGAAGATAGGAAGGGTTGTACATAGAACAGAAGCAAAGCAGGTTTGGTTTTCATTTGTTCCAATCCTTACGGATAAACAGGTTCCACTCCCAGGACAGATGGTAATGCTTGTCATCATCATTGAAGAAGGACTTCTTGCGATAGCTACCATGGGAGATCATCCCCTTTAGTGCCTCCTCCACAGGCGTTGGAATTCATACTCCTCCGGTCGTGGTTCGTAGCTGCCCACCATGAAAGTGCCTTTGTCCACTCCCACGCCGGTCCTGTAGGCATGCTGCACGTACTTCAGCCCCGACACAAATTCCTTAATGACTTTGAAGTGGATTTGACTATATATTCAATGCCCTCCTTCAATACAAAGGTATGTTTTCTTGAGCGTACAGAGGTCTCCTGTGGGTCCATGGTGATTGGACCTGGAGCCTCATCACAGACCAGCGTGAGCCATGTGACCGTCACATTAGGGGCTGTTGGATCTACTACCACAGGTCCATCGCCTAGCAATATTTTCTTATACTTGGCAAAGCTCTCGTCATCCTTGCCCAGCTCCTGGATCTCTTGCAGGGACTTCTGTGGTGGGTGTCTGTAGTTCAGTTTCTCAGGCTCTGGTTCAGTCATTGGGCCTCTTGGTGTTGGCCAGGCTCCCTTCGGTGTCCGGGTGCTAGCTAGGCACACTTTTCCTCTCACTGTTGGCAGTTGGAGGGCGGAAGGAAGTTGGTGCAGATAAAAAGCAGCGCCTTTGGTTACAACAGGTGTAGACATAAAGCGCGAATCATGCTTGCTAGATGTAGTTTAATCCTTTGTCTCAAGTGAGCGGACTGCACCAGGGAGACCAGAGGGGGTGGGGTTTACGATAGGGAAAGGAGAGGGGCATCTGTATTCCAGAGGGAAGGTTAAGGTTGCGGGGGGAAGATGGTGGGGCTAGAGGAACAGCCTTAAACCAGATCGGTTGGCTCCTACACCCCGGGTGCCAACAGTGAATAACACCTGCATTATGAGCTCCTTGATTCGTGGAGCCAGCTTCTGTGGTTGTGAACAATTCCAATAGGCCACAACACTAAAACAGAGGTGGTTGATGTCTAGTATAGAAAACCTCTTTCAGTATGGCTACAGAGATCTGCATGCAATTCAGCAACAGTATAATAGGCTATTACTTGATAATACTCATTCAACAAAATACGCTTAAGCAAGGCAAAGAGTGTGGCTGGCACTTATGGGTGATCTGTGAAGCTGAAAGCCAAACCAAAAAATTAGGTATGGTAAATAATGGATCTGAGACCCTTAACCATACTGCCATATGTGTGGAACTACTTTATGGATTCTGTATTGGTAGATATGTTATAGTGATGGCCAAACATTCCCCAGGAAGACTCATAATGGAGTTCATTTTATTTTCCCTGGATTCGCGCTGCCCAGGACACTCATCAAAATGATGTCATTAATGTACCGCCGCCAAACACTGACATTTCAAAGCTCTAGTTCTGTCCATATGGGAACGCATTTCAGTTCCTTTTCCTTTGGCAAAGTGCGTGATTGGCATCACTCACTTCCCATTTGGTGCCCCATTGGACACTCTGACAGGTCGCCAGATATGAGCTCATGTTGGATTCACCTGCTAGTATCCCAAGGCCAGCCTGGATGTGCACACAGCACATGTTCAGCTTTAGAAATCCTGCTAACATCCTACAAGCATTCTCGCAGCCCAGCCGTGCAGGATATCAAGAGTTTACAAATGACTGCGGAACACAGTCCACGTTGAGTTGACAGAATGCTGCCAATTAGCATCCTGCAAAAATCAAGCTAATAGGGATTCAACAAGTTACAAAAACGCCTGAAAAAGTTATCGCAGACCCAAAATGCTCATTGCCATAGTACTGTAATGGGGCAGATGAATATGCAGGTATCACCTACTGCCCCTACTCAGATGAATATGGAAGTATTAATTCCTGCCCCTACTCCTCACCATTAAAGGACAGGTGAGAAACAATACAGTTGAGGCAGCCCTACCACCCCATGAGTCTAGGGGTGAGACGCGAGACAAAGAAAGACAGATTAAAAAATATTTTTTTTAAAGCAATCAATGTATGTGCTTCTGTCAAAAAGAATTTGTTAGGTTGTGCAATACTAGTAGGGATCATTGCTGGATAGCAGAACGCCCAAGTAGTATTCTGTATATAGCATAGAAGTGTAGAGGAGCAGTTACATGCCTCTGCAGGAAGTCCTGCCACCCCACCACCTGTATGCTGGAAGCCTGAGAGTGTGCCATGTTTGACACCAGCAGTTGTGACCATACCATGGTGAATATTCAAGGAAAGGTATCCACTGTGAAAACCCTATAAAACGTATCCCGAAGAGACGATAATCTGAGGGAAGAACTCCCTGAAGGAATATGAAAATTAGAGAAAGAGGAGATACTGTCATCACGAGAGAAGAGCATGACGCCCTGAGAAGATAGGCTGAAGAAAACATATGGACCATATAGAAACTGATGACAATGTTAAGAATCGAGTAAACTGTCATATGTGAAAAGAAGATTGCATGTGGGAAGAGCACTGGAGAAAATGCAAACTGTTCAATAACTGTACAGATGCTATAATGCAAGTAGATACAAGAATTCTTAGAAGCTGGCTATAAGTAGTGAATAGACTGCAGGCAGAGCCACCGCTGTTTAGGAACTGGACAGCGGTGTCATGAATTTAGTAAGCCCGCACCCATGGAGAGGAAAGCCAGAGAGCTGTATCGCAACACAAATTAGCTGGGATCGTGGAAGAGTCTAGAAGGGCTGTCTGGCCTGGCGTCACAGCTGAAGCAGCCAAGGCCGGTTATCTATTCTTTAAGACGGTGGATGTGAGAAGCCGAATCATCCCTTGTTAAGGTGCAAAGAAAGAACACCAAGCGTGCCACGTTGTATTAATTCAAGACATTTCATTACTGCAAAATGGACCAAATTGGGGTCTCCCGTCACATGAGCCAAGAGAGTGGAGCTTGGAGTTCGAGAACAACGATAGTGCATGCCTGCACTCCCTTATATTCCCAGAGACAAGAATACTCTGTAAGGCAAAGTTCAAAGACAACCAACATGGCAGAAGGCATGGGTGATGAGATGTTTGGCTAATTGGGTGGGGAGGTCCACCTCCAGGCACCTGGGTTTGAGCTTACGTGCTGCTAAGTGAACCAAATGCTCCAGACATGGCACGAGCGTGCCTACCAATTGTAGAGGACAATATTACAAAGGGCCTTATAATTTGAGAGCCAATGATATACTGTGTACCTAATAGTGTTGAAGATGACTTGCAGTAGAGGTGGGCACAAGTTGTCCATCTGACAGTAGATAGCCAATCACAACCCACCACTTATAGAAAGTATACTTAGATGTTCCCCTTGATCGTATCACAAGCCCGCATAGGTTTTTCTTATTTGTCATGTAGTTTTATGAATTATGGACGATAGACGAACGAGCTAAGACAGTCACAGATCAGACTACCTCAGTAATGGCAACAGTGAGAGACCACTAATGTGCGTTGAACACTATGTGGTTGCACATAAGGCAAGGGCTAGTGTCAAGAGACAGATGTAGACACTTGCTGTAGAAAAAATATAGTGCCTTGAATGAATAACACACATGGGTTTAGCAAAACACATGAATAGCCTGTTGCTTGGTTTAAGCAAAAGGCGATGAACTAGCTTCTTCTTTCCAGCAGAATAATCCTTAACCACAAAAGGGCAGCTTCCTGTCTCAAAAGACAAATAACGAGTTCAAGAGATGGCTTTCTTTTTTTACACCAGCTACATCTGATAAGACAGGCCAACAGACACCCAATGCATTCACACAGTAAGAAGTGTGTGAAAACAAATGTCGCTCTATATCTCTTCAAAAGCTCCGTTACTATAATGGAGGTTGAAGTTGTCTAGGATCAAATGACACGCTTTACTCTTCCCCTGAGCAGAGGCCCATCCACTCTAAAGGAAACAACCAAGGGTAAAACGCAGCTCCTTTTTCTTCAGTTTGCACATAAGTACATGATGTTTTCAAAGTGAAGCATAAGCTCTGGAGTTTAACTTTACATGTGGCGGAAATGATGCTCACATTATAGGCAGACCAAGTCCCGTCTTAATATAAAAAGCAAAGACTGATGGGACAAAAGTACATACAGCGCTGCAGGAAACTCAAACCTTGGGGGGCTGGGAGGGTACATCCATCACAGGTCCTCGAGTAGAGGCGCAAGCAGGCCCAATTGACAGGAAGCTCTGGTCAATTCGTATGCAGCCCAGCAAGCCCTAAAAGCATGAGTTTAAATGCAGAACTTAAACTGTATGCATTTTGTGAGACTGCAGGCGCTTGGTATGTTACACCACTCTCAACCATTGCTTAGCGAAGACCAAACTAACTATAGGGCAATAGAGCCATTAGTATGACGTCACCCATGACAAATTGTTAGTATATAAATGTGATTTTTTATGAAATGATTCGAGAGACATGAGCGAACGTTTGTTGATGTCCGTTCTAGATAATTGTTAATAAAACAGAAAACTTTGCCATATTCCTGAGTTGCTTTGATTATTTGGTGTCAGAGTTATTTTGCTTCCCATCCATTGCATGCCCGCTATGCAAAGAGCCCTACGTTCAGAAGGTAGGATGATTCCAGAATACCAAGAGAGGGACACACTACACTGATAGGGCAGATTAAATCATATGTAGGAAGGATGAAGTATACATGGACAGGGAAACTGGTTAAATGTAATTTTAATGAATCCCAAAACAAATGAATTTTTAACGAACAAAAACTACAAAAAATTAACTTCATTGTTTATCGGTGTGTTCCCCAGGCAAGCCCAATTTAAAAAAAAAAAATCATATATCCCCATAAGTATTTTGGGTTCGTTGAAAATTGCATTTGTTGTTTTCAATTCAACAAAATCACTGCATACTGGGAAACCAACGTATGACAGATGCACAAGGTAAATGTAACAAATGTAACATGACCAGAGACGAAGATAGGTCACCAATATGGAGCCGAGAAATGCAGGAGTGCAGCCATTTTCCCAGCAGAGAGGCTGCAGCAAGACTAGGAGCACAGACAGCCATTGATTTCCAGGTGCATGAGAATCACATGCCAAATGACTCCATAGATGACAGGTGTCCCGAGAGGCCACAATGAGTACAACATACACGTTCGAGTTGGGTTCAATCTCAGTAAAAAGCAGGAAAATAATTTTCCAGCACAATCCCTTAACGTGTGATCAAGCCATGAACACTGGTTATTCATCATGAGCCATGTACAGATAAAAAACCTGTTGAACCCCCTAGCACACACAGAGAAACAAGATGATTCACATGGCCCAATACAAAGGATCAGATAGGGCACATGGCCTGGGAATGATGGGGAGTACTTTGAATTGAAATTATTTCAGACCATGAACTTCTATCTGCCCACCATATATCTCCCTTATATTTTGATGTCTTGTCAAAGTGTCCTAGGTTGGTGAATACATGGCCAACCAATGGAAATCCCTCTTGCCACAACCACCTTTAATGAACAGCACCAGCCAACACATCCAGTGTAATTATAATGATGTAATGAAAGAAATATCTGTAATGGGTTGGGCCCAGGAGGAGCCATCAAATATGTCCAACCGAGTCATAGAACTAACACCTATATACTCTATATGTAGTTTACAATGTTAACCATTTAAATGTATTCATAAGTTTTGTAATTGAGATTGTATTATGATGACATGGATGACGTGTCTTCCACTTAACACTGCTCACACTCCTTGTAATACTGAGAGTTGATTGAATGCTGTCGTGGCAGAGTTGCAGTGTTTTGAATAAAGCTGGGTTTTTTCGTGCACTTTGACTACTCCATTATTGAATATTGCTTTTATAAGTGTAATAAATTGGGCTCTCGTTTACAATACCTGTACGGGGAGCAAATTAGAATAAATGAAAAAACATGCCAGTGCATGAACGTTGGCTTTTTCCAGTAACCGCCAGGTTTGGAGCTCCCTAAAGAGAGATTGAGACTGTCGATTATAGCCATTTACCTGCATAATGCAGACTTTGACTGTATCCCTTATCTGATGCAGTAATACACAAATTCTTCACTGGTTAAAGTGAAATTGTACATTGTATTAGCTACAAGGGACTGCAATTTGCAGCTCTCCATACGTTTTGGACTACAACTCCAATAGTTGTAGCTGAAATCATCGGTCATGCTAAAAGTTGCAGATCAAATTTATGGTGAGCAGAAATCCCAGTTTTGCATGCAACCACCCTTCCCTAGAGTTTTCTTGTACAATTGAAAACCCAGTTCTGGTTTTAGGAAAGGGAGGGTGGTCACTGCTGAGAGACACAAAACATCAAATGTTTTTTTTTTTGTTTTTTTTTATTGTAACAATTCGTTTTTTACAAACTTTAATTACAAAACACGAACAATCACATCACAATACACTTCATTAGATGATTAAGGCACACATAGGTCCACACATACATATGGATTCAACCAATACTGTAACCCGTATGCTTCAAGATGTTACGGGGCATCTCCCTACTCTAGCAGTTTTTCCAAAAAATCTATCACTGCACAAGTTAACATCTCATCGTTTCCAGTCAGCACCCTCCACCACCACTCATCCATATTAATGTTAGGTGATACAAATCTGCCCAAAAAGCAAATTCATTGAGTGGTTATTGTGGGACATTCCATGATTAGATGTTTTAATGATTCTATTTCCATTGCACAGAATCGACATAGATTGTCAACGATCTTCGGATCTTTTCTTCTCCACAAAACTTCTTTGGTTTTATATAAATTCAAACGAAGCCTCAGAAACTTGTTCCGATGCCATTTGGAAGGAAATCCTGATAGATATCTTGGAACTTTGTCTAGGCAATTACAAGACATACCCAAGTTCAGGGATGAGGACATTGACAAACGCTGTTCTTAGTTTAAAATCCAGTTCCATTGCCTTAACTTTTTCTTTGCGAGTTGTGGCATTGTTATTACCATTTGCCATGAGATGTCAGCTATTTTCAAGATATTCCTGATTTTATTTGCCAAGACAAGAGAATTCCTCCATGTGGATTTTTAGTCGCTGATTCAAATATTTTGTACGCTGGAGCAATTTTTGATAGCTGCATCTTTCGTAGAGCTGCAATTGATTTCCATTGAATTGTTCCATATAATGGTTCCAGGCCCAGTTCATATCTTATTGCAACAATCGGGGTACTGCTTGAAAGTCGCAATATTTTCTTCCAAAATTTGCCTTCCAAGATGGCCCAAATTCGATGGTCAATGTTCCAGCCAGCTTCCGCCCCATACGTTATTATGGGAATTACTTTTTGTACATAGAAGGTCCGTAGTGGTTGGAGGGTAAATTTGCCATATTCAAAATGCAGCTTTTGGCCTTGTATTGTCAATATGGACATGCGATGTTTCAATTCTGCTACCCATACTGATTCACAGATCGAGCTGTTTATTTGCACGCCTAAATATAGGATTGTTGATACTGTCTCAATTGTCTCGCCTGCTACAGACCACTTAAACTGGTTGACTTTCTTTTTTGCTCCTGATGTTATTGCCATGATTTTAGACTTCTTCATATTAATTGCAAGCTCATTTTCTTGAAAGTATGCAACTAAATTGTTCAAGAGTCGTTGCAGACCAATTTGGGTCAGGTCAAACAATATCATCTGCGTAATATGCCCAGCTGATCTCTTGACCATTCACTTTGGGTGGAAATCGATGAGTATTTTCCAGATTGCCTGAAATATCTGAAGTGAATAGTTTAAACAATAGGGCAGCTAATGGGCACCCCTGCTTAACGCCCTTAGAGGTTTTTATTTCATTTGTCAGATTTCCTGAAGCATCCAAGTGAACTCTTGTAGTGGTATCATTATGTAACGCAATCAGTGGTTGAAGCAAGGCTGGCAGGCAAGACCATGATTGTAGTTTCATCCATAATTTATCACGGTTTATAGTGTCAAAAGCTTGACGCATGTCTATAAAAGCTATAAACAAGTTATTTTTATTTTTCAATGCGTCAAGCTTTAATAAGCTTAGTATCAACAAGTTCACCTCAGTTCCTGTATCTTTAGTAAAACCTGTTTGTCTAAAATCCATTCGCCCAGATACATATGCCCAAGACGTTAACTTTTGTTGCAGACATGCTGCAAATATTTTTCCTATAGTGGCCTGAAGGGCAATAGGGCGATAGTTGTTCGGATCGTCCCCATTACCCTTCTTAAAAATAGGCACAATAACAGATGTTGTCCACGATGCTTGAATGGTTTTTGATGTCGATATCAGTTGGAAAAGGTTCTCAATGAAATCAGCCCAAAGTTCCTTTTTTTCTTTCAACATCACGTTTGACAAGCCATCAGGGCCTGTCGCGCGTGAGTTTTTAAATTTTTGTATCAATGTCAAAATTGTATCTTTTGATTCAACCACATCCCAAGGTTCTGGACAGACCACATTTACTTTCTCTATTTTTCCCAGTTTGCCGTTAAAGACTAGATTGAAGTGCTCTTCCCAGGCAGATGCAGAAATACCATTCGCTAGTCTTGCCTCTTGGCATAGTGATCCTGTATTCAGGATTGACCAAAAATCTTTTACTTTATGTTGTACGATCAACTTCAACATAAGTTCTGCTCTTTCTTGATCTCTTATTAATTTAAATGATTTGAGCCAGTTTCGATATTTTACCTTGCGTTTTCTGATTTTAATCGCCATATCACAGCCTCCATTTATTTTCAAAAATCTTATGTCTTTGTCCAATTGTTTTTTTTCCGAGCTTACCAGCACACTGAATACATATTTTTTAGTTGGACAAACATTCTTTTGCTGTTGTTTTTTCATACAGAATTGTTGCAGCAAGGGAGAAAAGTTTATTCTTGTCGCTAGATCATTAGACAAGTTCTTTAAATTTTTGCTCAGCATCTGTATTTGTTGATTGTTTATTCTTAATCTGTTTTCTCCTTGATTTATCTCAAGCGGACAGTTATACGTTAGTTTTACACCAGACCTTGTCATTTGTAAGATCAACACCAGTGCATGATGATCGCTTTTAGATGACTTGTGTATATCCAAACGTTCAATTTTCGACCAATGTAAAGAACTGATCCAAAAATAATCTATTGTTTTTTACAGCTCTCTCGCTGCCATGTGAAACTAGGTGGAATATCACTTTGTACTCTGCCATTTACCATTTCGCAGTTTCTTACTTTTAGAGCTTGACTCCAATAATCACCTCTTGTCATCCCTAAGGGGGCTACAGATGAACTTACTTGCCGATCTTCATACCAAGAATAATTAAAATCTCCACAAATTATTATGGCAAGATTTGAGCATCTTATTAAACACTGATCGGTGATTGTTGTGACAGCGTTAATAAATTGTGCTGTAGATATCATTACAGGATTCCAATATATATTTATCAATAGCAGACATTTCACATCCACTTTTGTTTCTGATTCCATCACCCGCAACGTTCCTTGAACATAGATGTTTGGATTATAAATTTTGATAACTTTCCATCCATAAGCATTGTTAACAAGTGTTATTAGCCCCGAAAATGGCTGTCCTAATCTGTTTTTACCAGCTGCATTTAGCAATATAGTATAACCATCTTTTATTGGGGTTTCACGCAACCAGGTTTCCTGTAGAAATATTACAAAATTATTCTCCATGGGTAGAGACCATTCTTGGAATAGATGATTAAAACCTCTGGTGTTCCATGAGATTATATCACACGATTCCTCTCCACTGAGAAATGTAAGTTATGAGGTCTGCCTAAAGTTTGCATTTCCTCTCGAGTTTTTGTCATTTCTTTGTAGGTATCGCACTTCATTAGATGATTTTGGTGACTTCAGTTTAAAGTGCTGTTTTAAAACATCTCTTCTATATTCATTTGAGGATTGAGCGCTCGCTGATGACAAATTACTTATTTCCCTCCGGTCAGTTTGCTGCTTTTCCACCTCGATGTCAAAACCATAAGCTAAAAGCTCATCCTTTGCAGGAATAGAGTTTTTTCTACTGCGTACGATTTTATGTGCAGGAATATTCTATCAGCAACATCCTCTGAAATGTATTCCACAATGACAATATCATCCGAGGTAATTGTCCGAAGTGATGGTATTGTGTGCAATAAGTGCATCAAATTTCTTCGGTTCAAATTGATGTCCTTGTCATCAGGAAAGAGATTTTCTACTCTAATCTTCCAGGTCTTTGTTTTTTTACCATCAGGGGACCCTGACCTCATACTATTCTTGAGTTGACTTTGAATCTTCATTTGAGCTGAAGTCATCCTTGGATTAAATTTATGGCTATTTGAAGATCTGGCTTGATCAGGCCTTTCTGCAGTGTCTGCTGTCACATCTTTAACGCTTGGATTTGAGGCATCCATCAAAGCTTTCATTCCTCCATTCCTTGATACTTTTACTACTCCACGCTCCGGGACTTTAGAACTAGCTAAATCAGCAGGTTCCTGATTATTAGGTCCACCACCTGTGGTCACACTAGCCTCTTGAGCCATCTGGGCCTGATGCTGCGACCCTCTTCCACCAATAGAGCTCATAGTATTATCTGATTTGATGAAATATGTTGAAAGATCACATAAATCGATTGATTCGTCTTGTCCCTTGCTGATCTTCAAATCTGAATCAATTCTGGCTCTTTTCCTTGAATTTTGTATGTTGGTAGCATCAACATTTAATTTATGGGTATCCAGTGATAGAAGTGTACCAGAACAAGTAGTGGAACTGTGGTCTTGGCAGGGAAGAGGGTAGGCGGAAGCATAGTGAAACATGTGATAAGGCATTGCAGCCGGGGAATTGCAATAGTTGAAGCGATTAGTAACTATGGCTCCTATTACAACTTTACACTTGCACTAAGACATGAATTGACAAATCCTCCGTATAGAATGGTGAATATGGTCGTAAGAAGTTGAGGAATGGTAAACAGAAAAAAATAAAAGTAGTGGAACACTGCTCCCGATCCTTCGCGCTCACTTAGATCACTGTATTAAACAGTTTGCAGTTCCCTACCTTCTCATTATCACCTTTGTCACATACATCCCTGCCCCAACCTGCATGTTCACAGCTGCATGCATTTTCTGATAGCACCACCGAGACTGAATAATAAACATTGCAAAACCTATAACAATCAAAGTTTATATATGAGAGAAATGCTGGAAATATTAATTTGAATGTGCTATCGTACACAGAGGGCAAGTGAGGCAGAGGGCTTTAAATGGGGTGGGCGTGCTAGTCCTACTTGTAGGTTTGTGGCCTGTCCCATTTTTTTAATTTATTTTCCGAATCTGATCACCCTAATCAAACTAAAACAAAAACCTGTATGTGGGCAAAAGGTGAATTCTTTCAATGCATTTTTCCAGCACGGCAATGTTTGCTCTGGTGCTAATGCGGAATGGTAGGGCAGTTGTGCCCTCGTGTAAAAATGGATTCAATTCATATATTTTTTACACTAGAGAAGTTTTAGCACTTGTGGTAAAACAGTGCAAAACTGATCTTGCAGCAGTGCAATATGGGCCCGATGTCCAGAATGATCTGCTAACATGTTCCTTCAAGCTGGCTTGAAGTTTGCTGACATGTGTTCGCTGCAGATCAGAAGTCAGAATCCCTTTGAGGACAAATTAACCATTTATCTTTTTAAGAATTATAAAAACGAGTACCCCCCCATTTTGCAGTAGAAATACATATTTCGTGCACTACTTCAAAATCCAAAACTTGCAAAGATAAGCGCTATATAAAAAGACGCGTTTAAGCAATAAGTGCCTCAAACTCAGTAGCGTGTCCAGGTAGTGGCGCGTGCTTCCCCTGATATCCGATTGGGCACCGTAGGTGCCACCCTTTTTCCTAAACTATGATCATTATGTGTGTGTGTGCTCATACTTCATAACACACCTTGAGCTTAACTAAAGACCGTAAAGTAATAAATACATTCCTGCTGTTAGGATACAATGTCGTAACACAAAAGAACAGTATTTGGAGAAGACAAATGGAGGAAAGGTAGTACCAATATTCGTGTTAGTTAAATGAAACACACAGGCAGATTGTCCCTACATTGAAGAACACCCTGTCCCTATCCCCAATGGATCTCTCCCTAGGAATCTGCACTGCCCATCTAAAAGGGATAGCAGAAAGAAATCTCCCTATCCAACAAGTGTATATATTAATCACTAAAATATCAAATGCAGGTCAACAAAAAATTCCACTTCCAAACAGAAAACATTCAACTAGGTCTTTTTTCTGAGTGACATGAACCAATCATAATGTCTGGAATTTCTCTCTGTGTTTTAATCAACAGTTTCAAATGGTAGTCCTGACAACTCAACCCTATCTCAGATCATATAAAAATACTATGCTCTTCAGCAAGAGCAGAAAAGGCCTAGAGGCTGATATAGCTGTCTAGCAATAAAACACATTATGTATGACGTGTGCACATGTATTAAGTTGATCATCATCATCTGCATTAGAACACTCGTGCGTGGTTGGGTCGACTGGTGTCGATAACCATAGCGATTAGGGTCATCTTCTTCAGGACCATGCGTTCTTGTCATAGGGTTCACTCCCTCTCTGGATCTTCGTTGTGATCCAGGTGACACCTCCGCTTCCCAGTTTCCATGTGGTGTTTGTCGAACACGTATGGGAGGCACAGCACATCAGTTGATGAATGAATCTACATCTCTTAACATCTCGGCAATTGCAAGATTGTTGCAATGCGTGATTTTCTCGAATGGCAAATTATGTAGTTACTCAGCATGTTGCATCTGGGTATTCCTCAGTTTTTCAAAGAACCGCAATTTGCTGCTCGTACGCGTGTGCCCTGGGCAGGCATCTATGGTCTATATTAACTGCTCATACTTCATGCCACCCCTGCATAAGTCAGTGTCCCAATTGGGGCACTCCACTCAAGAGTCTGGACACACCATTGCTCAAACTCCATTCCAAACAAAGTTCTTTTATGCTGGCATTTAGGTCGGCACTGCAGTCATATCATATCATTAAACAGGACGCAACTTGCTCTCTACTTGAAAACTTACCATCAGTAAAATAGTGGTGACTCACTGATAAACTATTACCAACCAGGGTGGATTGGTTGGCGGGATCAGAGTGATTGCCGCTTGCACCCACTCCATTTTCACCATTCTTCAGCCCACTCAACCAGAATTTAATCAGTGATCACTAGTGCATGGATATCCAGCTTCGAATCCACTTCCCAATCCTTATAGTCCCATTGATAATAAACTTGGTCAATCACAAGATTAGGACATACGTGGGCTCCACTAATGCAAAGTCTATTATTAACCTGTAAAAACTGCTTCACTTTATTTACAGTAGGGTTTGGTAAAACTCAAGCCAGGCCATACAAAGCATAAGATCACTGTACATACATTGTTGCACAGGATAGCTTTACTATACAAAGGTTAATGGCAACAATCAGTGCTTAATTTGGGAGGGTGTTTGCCAGACTCACTTTAATTATGAAGTGGTGATAGTCAGTGCATACATCAACCACAATGAGCAGGTGCGAGCTGTAGTGTAACCCCAGATATGTTGACACAGTGGGGAGCAGCTATGGGTGGTGGCAGCAGTGGTGCCCACCAGCAGTGCCAGAGCAGTGCTAGAAAATGTGTGGGCCCTGGCACATTTTTTTTAATACAAGTTACACACTGGCAACAATGTACTGCTCCACTGAGCATTGATGGATGACATGTTGTGAAACAAAAAAGACCACTGCCATTGCCAAAGGAATAACAGAAGTGGAATAATCTGGTGCACATTAGGCTCCGCCCTGCCCCAATAGGGGGTGGGGGTCCAGTCAAAACTGAGATGAGAGCCCTTCTGCACGAGACCATAAGCAATACCAGGCATGTACCCGCCTCAGTGTTTATGATGGATACAACATCTTCCATGCATCCATTGATCCACAGACTGACCCTGTGCCGCAGACCTAAACAATTATACCAGCATATATGAAGAACAGATTTTAAGGAGTTAGTGGCAAGCTGTGGCACATAGGACAGCAAAGGAAGCCAATACAGATCCACAAGCTGCCACCACTATAGGCATCTTCTGAGCTGCAGGAGGTCAAGAGAAATAGTTTGTGTAGAGAAATCTACAACGTAAAGCATGACATGACGATTTAGCATGTGGGCTTGCTTCTAAGGGCCCCGGCACTATATCGGATAAAAAGCATGCAATAGGCGACGAGCTGTACAGAAGGAGATGTAAGCACGTGGGGCAGCAAGGGACATCTTATTGACAAGTTTGGGAGAGGGGTTAAGATTGAGGTCTGTGTGTGTCATGCTGCCTCTGGTTAAGTTACAACTGGCTTGATAGGGGGAACTAGAGGAGGGACTCAATGTATAGATATTAAACAGTGATGGATGAAGGACTACTTCACTGAAAGAAAGCTGGGCCACAGGTAAGGAGAGGGGCTCCATTTAGCAGGAAATTAATGTTAAGTATAAGTTTGTATGCAGGGTTTAATTTTTATGAAACTTTTGAGCTGATGGAAGCATGATTATTTTTCAATTTTTCAGCAGTATTTGGTGGAGAGCCAACCCATCCTTCATACTAAGCACATGCAACGGTTACATCTGTGTGTTTTTCCCCACCTGTGTGTGCAAGATTTGGCTCTTCTTGAATGCAACAATCGAAAATCAAAATAAAGCAAAACGAAACGAGTAGTGGCTAATCCCCAAATCACAAAGCTAAAAACAGAGACAGTGAGGAAATATACCCCCTGCACCGCTTGTGGTCCGAGGGAAGGCTATACTTTCAGAAGGGGTATGCATGTGTTCGAGAAACAACCCAAACAGCAAAGTAATACAGATACAAAATAGAAGTATGTCCAATCAGAGTTCTATAAAAATAGAAATACTACTAAACAAATCAATTGTAAAAACAACTATTGAAAAAACTGTATAAAAGCCCAGCCCTAGAAAAGAACACAGCGAAATGCAAACCAGCACTGTAGATGCAGCCCAGAAACTTTGTTCGTGTACAGAAGGCAACACATGCAACAATGGTTCAAAAGTAATATGTTGTTCAACAAAAAGATGCAACAAGGGTGGCTTACTAGGCTCTAGGGTTCCAAAAGTGGACCAGCTGGCACAGTGCCTCTTAAAAGTACCTTATTCCAATGTTCAGCAGTTTGAATGCATTGAACCAGGCTTCGAGCTGTACTGCGGTGCAGTGTCACGCGGTGAGCTGGCTTCTAGTTGGTTTTGAGAGGGAGGTTTGTGCAGCATTCAGGTTGATCAGTTCAGATAGCTCACCAGTGTTGGGTCGAGTTTCGAGCATTGTCGCGACATTAGTAACTGCTGGTTTGGGACAATAAGTGTTGTGACGCTCCAGCAGTTAGAGTCAAGGTCAGTCAGTTTGATGGGGTGACCTTAACCCTCTGATGCAGGGTTCGAAGAGTTTTGTCCACAGTGGCGATCTGGTTGAACGAGCCAGACAGATGACGTTCTTTGTTTCACACAATGCAGCTGCAAGCCAGTTTTACGGCTGCAAAATAGTGGTGGATCAGAGTTTACTGAAGTGCAAAAGTAGCATCAGAGGGTCCCTTTGTTTTGAGCTTGGTGAACATGGTTTGAATGCAGTTCGGCAGGTTCAATTTGGTAGAACAGGGATGCTGGCTTTCCTGGCTCTCCAGATGCTGTGAGGCCCACTGCAAGGGCTCTAGGACAGAGTGAGTGTTTTTGGGTTCTGCTCTCCCTGCCTAGGGAGGTTTGGTGTAAAGTGGTAGGCCCTTCCCCTCTGCAAAAGTGACCCCCTAATGCGCCCTAAGAGTGTTTAGGAAGCAAAGCTTGCCTTTGCCTTGGAACACTCCATCCAATGGATGACAGATTTGAAAATATCAACCCTCTCAAAAGAGGTTCAAATGATTTCTTTCTTATATCATGGATGGTCCAAAAGTGAATCAAAGAACGATTGTGAGACACAATATTTCATTCAAGTGCCACAGGGAATTGATGGGAAGCAAAACCTGCGTTAAGGGGTGCAATCTTCATCCTTGACACAAGTGTCCCTTGCGTTCTGAGATCAGACCCATGGTGTCTTGCTTTTGCAGCGAGTGGAGGGAACATGAAGGAAAGAAATTCACTGACATTAATATGGAAGAACCCTTCTCAAAACTGAGCTGTGTCCACTGGCTGTCCTAACTTGTGCAAACCCCTAATGTAAGGCAGCCTTTTGTTGTGTGCCTAGCTCTTTCATTCCAGGTGCTCGTTTGTCTCTGGCTGGGAGATCCTAGGCCTGGCAAAAGGGTATTACCTTCCCTCCTAGAGAGGGAACGCAGACAGGCAGGGTCTGGCCTCCACATAGCATCCCAGAGCTGTCTGAGCTCACAGGATTAACACTGCTATGCTATGAATAATTCCACAATTATTTGAACCTTCAACCTGTGGGGTATTTTCAGCCCCAGAGTACAAATGAACTGCATCACACTAAGTTAGGCCCAAAGGTGCAGAAATATGGAACAGTAACTGTTGTCTGGCAGACAGAAACCCAGCAACAGTGTCGGAAGGTACATGTTTTTTAAACAGATGACTGATTCACTGGAGTACTGTTTTGCCAAAAGAATGAACTAAAATGGAGAACTCTGTGCATTTGGCAGATTGAACAATCAACACATTAAAGTGTCACGTCTGCATCTCCAGAGTTAACCCTGAATCATTATTTTAAATTTCCTTACATAAATCTGTATTTCCAAAATCATGAACAATTCCCAGAATGCACCCACCTGGAAAATCTGGCCGACCAATCTGCAAACTCTTGAAATCTGAGATACAGGCACACTGGATTCAGTGTGACTGGAATCAAACAGACTCCTTTCAATGGACTGCTACATTCAAAATGCCACAGCAAATATAGTGTTTTTGTTTACATACAAATACTCCTGGTGTTTATCAGCACTGGATCCTTTCCCAAAGTCCATGGCAGAGATTTCAATTTACCACACCGGTGATTGCCTGTGTACTGACAAATCATGCAGTTCCACACTGGCTTTCCATCCTGCTAGCACTGCTTATAGGGTGCCTTGCCCTCAAGCTTCCTTGTTCTTGAATTGCATTCTGAACCTAGTGCAACTGTGAATCTCTCGGTCTTGCTGACTTCTGCTTTGCCTGCGTCTCTTTCCTGCTCGTCCTGAGCCTTTTTCCATGCTTAAATCATTGCCCTGTAGTTTCCTGTACAGTTTTTCAGCCAGCTTTTATTACCGTGCTCAGTTACCTTGTACCAGTTTCCTGATCTGTTACCTTGTACCAGTATTGTATTCTCTTACCTTGTACCAGTACCTTGTCCTGTTACCTTATAAGAGCTCCTTGCCTCTGTTACATCGAGCCAGTTATTTGCCTCTATTCCCTTGCACCAATATCATGCTACAGTGCTCTGCCTTCCTATTCTGTGCTCTTGTTTCACTTTCGGGGACATTAGTGGCTGGTAAGTGTGTATGATGTCTACACATGTGCCTCTGTGTATTTCTTTGTAGAGATTGGCTCCTATACCCTAGGAGGCAATCCCTGCCAGTTCCTTGGTCTTGTTTTACTTGTAGTCTATAGTTTATTTAATGTAATTGTGCATTGCATTCTGTTCTTGCAGATGGCATCCACTATATGTGCTGGCTAAACCTACACTGGCTTGTCCGTATAAGTACACTCTGCCTTAGTGTCCAGATACAGGAGCCACTTGTTCTGCCCCCTTCCATGGGCTTGCATTGTGTAGTGCCTGTAAGAGTTACTTGCACAGAGGCATCGAGCTTCCTTTATTTCTGTGGGTAGTCTCAAGTCTAACTTGTATGTAATCCCCTAGTGGGATTCCTCATCGGTTTTCCAGTGTATGGTTCCCATCCCTCCTTGTTGACCATCAAGGTCTGCTCTTTCTTTCAGTTCTGTATTTTTCATGTACCATGTCTGTTCCTCCTTCTGGTTTTCCCTCTAGCTGTATGTGCTTGCATTTGCTCTTATATCAGCAAAACCACCCCAAAACTACCAAGGTGCCCTGTGTATGCCTTGACAGACCACAGGCAAAGATGAAAACTCCATTGCCAGAGAAATTCAAAGATACCTTCTAATGGCATGGTGCAGGAGTAAAATGTAAATTATGTAATGCAAGATGTCAGTGCAGGCCTCATGTGGAAAGCAAGTGCAGTAATTTACCAAGCACAATTTCTGTTCATTGGAGGAGACTTAAAGCTGTACCTAGCCTAGTGAGACATTCCCATTAAAACACAAAGGTCAAACACTCCTTCACCTCCTCATAGCACTTGCCAGACCCATTTGGTGAAATCATTTTGACGCTTAGCAGAGCAGAAGAAGGGGATGGGGCTGGGGGCTGGGGCCTGAGCCTCAGAGGTTTATGGGGGTGCAAGGGTGCCCACTGAGTAGAAAAAAAGTGCAACCCATGGAGCTGAACTTTCTAAAATACCAAACAACAAATTCAGTGTTGTGGAAGGTCTAGGCCTGAAACCATTCTGACATGCAACAGTAAGCCACATGATCCCAGGGGGTGGAATTGAAGTCCCTCTGCCCAAAGAGATAAGGAAACACATGTTCAGGTCCTTATCCCTGGAAGAATATAAAAATATTTGATTGCAGACTGTAAATAGAAGAGAAAACCAGGCCTCGCTAAAGGGCTTGAGAATAGAAATGTGCTATTTTATGGAGCTAATAGCATGCATATAATTAAGAAGATACCATATGTTTCTATGGGAAATCATAGTTTGTTGATAAGCCTAAGAACTGTGACAGATACAGAGATGGTTCATATGTTTGCAAAATGCACAGAAAGAGGAATAGTTGATTAAACTCCCCTCATAATACAACCTTAGGAACCAAAGTACAAAGTAAAATAGCATTGCAGCTTCCTAGAATAAATTACAGATAAGCGAGCCAGGTATCCAGTAGTTTATTGAAACAAATACCTGTCTGGAAAATTCCAGGATCCTAACTTTATTTTTTTTATTTTTTAATGAAAACAATCTGTCAACCCCAGACATAGTTCATTGTGATTGGTAGGATCAGACCAATTTAGAAATGTATGGGTTGGGAACCTTATTTGTGAATTGGAGAAAAGTGCCATGTTGAAGATTTTTGAGGCGGTCAGATGGGTGGAGTAAGAACAAACAGAAATGGGGCCTGGAGACCGAGTGACCAAACATTGGGAAGAGGCAAGGCCTTGTTGTAGGGGAATAACAATAGATGTCCACTCAGAACAATTAGCCAGTGTGCCGATACACCCTAATTTGGTTATTTTGGGGGGTGCCTAGGAGGTTTTAAAACTGGATGCACAGTGGAAAAAGGGGATCATCAGATAGGATCTGACAGACAAGATCAGACAAGAGGAACTAACATCAGAGGAGAAGAAAGGTGGAACTGAAATCTGGAGCAAAAAACAGGAGAAGGGTTGAGCCTGGATTGTCACCCATGACAGACCAGGAGAGGCAGTCCAACTATGTCCATATGCTTCCCATTTGATGACTCAAGAGGACTCCTGATGCACCTGAGATTCTAAGTTCATTATTTCAAAAGGACAAACCATTGGTAGGGATGAATTTTAATGAATACCTTCCCCATTATAGACATTAATGGGGTGTGCAATCAAAAGTAGATCCCTAGCATTTTCGTATTAATTAATAGGATAATGCTATGAGACCCCTTCTGCGCATTAGGCTGCTTGTTTTTGCAGCCGGGGTGGGTTCAAAGAGCCTTACTAGGTTTTTACCCTGCTCCCGATCCACTTGCATTGTGAGACCCCTTCAGCGCTTAAAGCTGCTTGTTTTTACAGCCGGGGTGGGTTCAAATAGCCTTACTAGGTTTTTACCCTGCTCCCGATCCACTTGCGTTGTGAGACCCCCTCAGCGCTTAAGGCTGCTTGTTTTTACAGCTGGAGTGGGTTAAAAAAAAAAAAGGGGGCCTTACTAGAATTTCCCCTGCTCCCGATCCACTTGTGTTGTGAAACCCCTTCAGTGCTTATGTTGTACTATTTCGCTGCTGGGGTGGGTTCTAAGGGCTTAGCTGGGAACTTCCCCTGCCCACGATCCACTTGCGTACCCCAGTGCGTTTATCTTGGATAAAAAAATGCGAGGGGGTGGGTTCCGGAGCCTTACTAGGAACTTACCCTGCTCCTGATCCACTTGTGGTGAGACCCCCCCTTCTGCATGCATGGAGGTGGATACTTGAGGCTTACTAGTACATGTTTCTGCTCAAGTTCCTCTCTCCTTTTCAGTTTTGTGATACCCCTAGAGCTCCCACCTGTATTGATGTTATCTGGTGGATTCTGAGTGCCTGGGTCTTCTATAACTGTATTTTCCTAGAAGATTAACTAATAGACAAAAGACCCCCCGGTATTTTTAAAAGCCCTTCTTGGAGTTGAATTTTTATGTTTATTTTTAAAGTGAGGCGTTTTAGCCTCCTCTAATATTATGATTGTGCTCCATCTTCTACCTGGCCCTCGCTATAGCTTTCCTTACAGTTATTTGCAGGGTGGGAGGGATGGTTTTTTAGAACTGCAGCCGTCCTGCTGCTGCTTGTGGCTGACTGGGAGGAAGCATGAGAAGGGCCACCTTGCCCCCGCCAGATAAAGGCAAAATTCGGCCTAGGGGCAAGGCGGCCCTTTCTTTGAACTTCAAAAGGCCCCCGCTCTGCATCCGACAGGATGTGAAGAGGGGCCTTTGAAGTATGGAGGGCAAGGTGACAGGGGGCAGCGACTACCGGTTGTCACCTGCCCCTCTCACCTCACCCTCCTGTGCGGTAGACGCGCTGTCTGGGTTCCTATTGTTAAGGGACCCAGCAGCCCGTCCCCCACCATGTGCATGCTAAGTGGGGCAGCGCCAAAAGGCACTGCCCCACCGGATTTAGCACACACCCCCCACCTCCCAGCTTACGGCCCCGGGCCTCCCATCCGGGTGGGCCCGGGTGTATAAGCCTGGAAGTGTTTTTTGTGCTGGGGAGTGGCATGCGGGTGATGGGTGTCATGGATGACAAGATGATAATTTTGGTGAATAAGGACGTTGTCTATTAATTAAAGGGACATAAACATATTCTTTCTGACCACCATCCTAGTTCTTGGCTTATCTATCCCAGAATGGGTAAGGGATTACAGTGATGTTATATGCATCAAAGGCAAAGGAGGGGGGGGGACTCCCCACATCCATTGTCGCCCCAGAACTATATTCTACAAACCACCATACCATAGCTCAAGTATGGCTCATGTTTATAGATTAAACTGCTACCAGGATGAGGGTTCATCATAATGATGATGTTTTAGAACAGAGACGCATATCTTAAATGGTTCCCCTGAGCTGCAGTGACTTTACTGTAACAGCTGTCAGACTGGGCACTCTGATTATGACATCAGGCATACAGGAGATTATTGGTGTCGACCCAGATTGGTTCTTTAAGGTAGGCATAGCCTACACCAATCACTGGGACCCATTTGGCTTTAAAAGAGGACTGAGCCCCTCGTTAGGCAGATCTGAAGACTTTGCAAGGAGTAACAAGAAGAACTCAGCAATAGACCCTGGGTTGAAGGTACAGTCTGCCTTACATCTTTCGTCAGTGAAGGAAGGCCAGGACCTCTGAGGGAAGCAAGAGCCCTCCTCTAAACATCTCCCAGGGAACAGAGTGTGATACTGAATACAGAGGACCTTCCAGCAGCTCCAAAACCGGCACCCAGCCAGCACACAGCGTGCCCTGCTAGACTCTGCAGCAAGCTTCCTAGATGGGAGGTACCAGAGGATAACTGAACCAAACTAAGGACAAGGCAGTTGCCTTCAATACTCTGCTCCGCTTTGGGCCATCCACCCTAAATGAAAATGTCCTTTAAGGTAGACGCTCGTTAATCGTCGATGCACTCCTCCTAATTTAACTGGGCTTGTGTTGTCCTTTAGGGTGGATGGCCCAAAGCGGAGCAGAGTATTGAAGGTACCTGCTTTGTTCTTAGTTTGCTTCAGTTATCCTCTGGTACCTCCCATCTAGGAAGCTTTTCTGCAGGATCAGCGAGATAGCCTCCTAAAACACAGGATCAGAGGAAGGGCTGGATATAGGCGACATCCACCTGGGGAAGGACTCCATGGCTGTGAAACTGTGTAGGTCCAAAACTGACCAATTATGAAAAGGGAGGATCATCAACCTGTACTGCATTGAGGAAACAGAATATGGCCCCATCGGCACCACCAGGGCCTTCATGAACAAACGCCCCCAGCCAGGGGGGGGGGGGGGCAATTATTCACACACAAAAATGGGTCTGCCCTCAGTAGATTCCAGGTGAGGTCTGTCCTCAAGAAGACCATAATAGCTATAGGATGGAATCCTACTGAGTTTAGATCCCACTCCTTCTGGATAGGAGCAGCCACTTCAACCTGGATGGGGGGGGGGGTTGCAAGAGAAAGCCATAAAGGGGATTGGGGGTTGGAAATCGGGGGCTTACAAAAGATACTAGGTAAAAACCTAGTAAGGCTCTTTGAACCCACCCCGGCTGTAAAAACAAGCACCTTTAAGCGCTGAGGGGGTCTCACAATGCAAGTGGATCGGGAGCAGGGTAAAAACCTAGTAAGGCTCTTTGAACCCACCCTGGCTTTAAAAACAAGCAGCCTAATGCGCGGAAGGGGTCTCATAGCACAAGTGGATCAGGAGTTGGGAAGACCCTAGTAAGGCTCCTAGAACCCACCCCCGAGGAAATAACTAGCCCACAAACGGAGTGTGGGGGCTTCAAAAACTCAAGTGGATCATGTGTGTATAAAGTGCCAAATTCATCTCCAAAGAGTAGAAGGGACACCTTGCCCCTGCCAGATAAAGGCAAAATTCGGCCTGGGGGCAAGGCGGCCCTATCTTTGAACCTCAAAAGGCCCCCGCTCAGCATCCGACAGGATGGGAAGGGGGGCCTTTGAAGTACAGAGGGCAAGGTGACAGAGGGCAGGGACTACCGGTTGTCACCTGCCCCTCTCGCCTCACCCTCCTGTGCGGGAGATGCGCTGTCTGGGTTCCTATTGTTAAGGGACCCAGCAGCCCGTCCCCCGCCATGTGCATGCTAAGTGGGGCAGCGCCAAAAGGCACTGCCCCACCGGACTTAGCACAAACCCCCCACCTCCCAGCTTACGGCCCCGGGCCTCCCATACGGGTGGGCCCGGGTGTATAAACCTGGAAGTGTTTTTGTGCTGGGGAGTGGCATGCGGGTGACGGGTGTCATGGATGACAAGTGTGACATGACAGGCAATACAGTAATGACAGTTGCAGGAATGAGGAGACTGAAAACCAGGATGTGAGGTAGAAAACTTTTGGCCACAAGCTTTATTTTAGTACCAGCCATGGTGCAAAAGAAAAACCAGCCATAACATCACATAAGGATAACAATACTATATTTTGGGGACAGAGGGAACAGGTGAGCGGGGGGCACTAATCCCAATTAGGGGCCGCTCGAGGCTGATCCCCGCTGCCACCCTGAGGGGATGCTGACCGGTGTCTCCCAGGTCCCCCCAAAATAGGAGATTATGAATTAAGTACAGCCTCGGCTGCCAGGGTCCAGAAAATCTTCCTGGTGAAGATGTCCATGCCTTCGATGGACAGGTGAACCCCGTCACTGCAGAACATGGCCTGGTTGTGTACTGAGATCCCATGATTAATAAATTTGAGGCTTAAGAAAAGGCAGAAATTGGCCACAGCTTTGTTCAGTTTGCGCCTAGAAATGTCCATGGCATTGTTGCACTCTGCCCCATGCCAATGTTGGCGCGGGATGATTTCTGACATCATCACTTCTGTTCGAAGTCTTAGCATGTGGGCCAGGGATCTGAGGGAGGGGCAGATTTCAGCCAGAAGAAGCTTCCTGCCCAGCTGAGGCAAGTCATTGCCCCCGAGATGGATGGATGATGAGATAATCAGGGTGGGAGGGATGGGGGGGGGGGGGAGGAGGAGGATACTATTAGAGCAAGTTTTTCCTGATGTATCTTTTGTAAGCCCCCGATTTCCAACCCCCAATCCCCTTTATGGCTTTCTCTTGCAACCCCCCCCCCATCCAGGTTGAAGTGGCTGCTCCTATCCTGAAGGAGTGGGATCCAAACTCAGTAGGATTCCATCCTATAGCTATTATGGTCTTCTTGAGGACAGACCTCACCTGGAATCTACTGAGGGCAGACCTAGCAATAATTGCTTTGCTGGCACCACTGTAGAGAGTGTTGCAGTAATCTAATCTGGAGAGAATTAATGCTCTAGCCAGGATAATAAAACTTTCACTTGAGAGAACAGGCTTACCAGCTCTGACGAAGTTACATGTGTAGGAGGTTGTAGACGCTAGAGATTTAACTTGTTTCACAAAGGACATGGTGGAAACAAGGTAAAAGCCCAGGGTTTTTACCTCTGTGCATAGGTTAACGAAGTGCACTTCTATGTCAAATGCCAGCAGTTATGCATTGGTCCCTAATGTGGATGTTTGACCAGTAGAGTAGGTTACCAGGCTACCTTATGCAAGACTGTGGTAATTACCTTAAACACGACATGTATGCACTCACTTCACACACTCAACCTTGATGAGGCAGGGAAATGCTATAAAAAATGTGTGCATTAAATTGGCTCTGACACTAGGAAATACTGTCAGTTCAACAATCAATATATTTTGGACAACACACAATCACATCACACTTAACCAGGTGTATTCTCTCATCCATCATGGTAAGGAAGACTTAAGTCAAAGATGATTAGTGTTCCAAAGTGTGGCAACGCAGCTTCACTGCCAGTGTTGTGTGTCCATGGTGGGCCAAGGTTTTTGTAAATCATTGTGCCAAAAATACTTTACATGTTAGCAATGTAGCCCATATTACTCTAAAGACCCTTATTTACTGAAATTAACATTTTTCTGGGATTGTAATGGGTAACTTAAAAACTACATATTAAAATAGCCCTCTATGAGGGGTCAGTAATGTGAGGTGGACAACTATTTGAGTATTTTTCAACATATGCGATTTTATTCTTAAAGTAAATATTTTCAAAAATACCTCACTGTCCCTACTCTGCGGAGGCTGTCCCTGCCTAACGAATGCCAAGGGTAAACAATTCTTTTAATTTATTTTTGGTTCCAAAATGGCAACCCTTTACACTAACTCAGCACACACAAATTGTTAAAAAGCATTTCATATACACACAAATACATTTTCCATTCCCCATAAAACTGCAAAATGTACCAAAATTAAAACTCAAAACTAGTATGCATGTTAAAATTCCAATATAAATTGAATGCATCTAAAGTGACAATGATTGTGCTCCAAAGTTGGTCTTAATCCTGGAGAGCAAATTTGCTATGCGATTTGACGCTTTGACGGATTCTGTGGTGAGTGCAGCGCATTGTGTTAATGTGTGTCTGGGCATTTCTACCTGTTCAGTACAGAGCCTGCAGAGACTTTCATCCCTGGGGAGTCCAGGGTAAACACTAACTAGCTCTCACGCTAAACAACAAATAGACACAAAAATATAAGCCAATACAACATCATATGAACAACATTCAAATGTACCTTCCCCAGGATTCAAGTCCAGGTCTGTTGGTATTCAAACAAAGAAGGAAATCGTCAATGTAAAAGGTTGTTAACCAAAGTTCCAATAACACATTTCTCCTGGTTGTAATATCCACTTTCCACTGCCTCTAAATAGCACCAATGGTAATCCTGGTCGCAATGCTGTGTCCCTTCCACAAGACGACTTGCCACAGTTTGAAAGAAATGCAATATCCACAAATACTAGTTAAACAGCTTTTGGTTAACAATTAATATTCACTGGATTATAGATTTAGGCTTCACAATGGTATATGTGTCAGCATGACTTCTTAGTGCTGCTGCTTGAACTTTAAAAACTTCACTTCTACTCCATTTACCATGAGAACAGTCACCTTTGTCTAACAGTACTCCTCTTGGTTTGGTCTACTACAATATTGTGACCTCTAACAACAGCTATACCACCACAGCTTCACTACATTGAACTACTACCCCAGTGTCAGTGATTTGTACTTCTAGACAGGCTTTGACAAGATTCACACTTTAAAGTACTTCAACAATTTCAAGCAGGCAAGACAGTCTTCCTCTGAACACCCCTCTCCAAAAGGGGCAGCCTCTTTGCCTCTCCGGTCTGCCACAATAACAACTTGGGTTTGCCTTTGAGACTCACTTATCTCGGTCGTCCACAGTATCTGGCACTACAGGTTGTGTCAACTTCAAAATATTCTTTACAAGCAGCCAGTTCCCCTTCCCCACCTTTACCTGCAACTTACTGCCAGTTTTCAGTCCAATTAATTACCTTGGTGCCACTCTTCGCTTCAGGTAACACTCGTATCTTAGGCCAAAGAACAGTTATTAACTTCACAGTACAGTTAGGTGAATTGTTAACACTGAGAAGAACAAGTTACTTTCTTACCTGGTAACGTTCTTTCGATGGGATGGTCCGACGACGTATTCCATATCTATGACATGTAATCACCACAGCTGTGCTGCTTCGGAAACTTTTTTCGGCGTCTGCGTCCTGCGTCGATGACGTCGATGCGCCGTCGTCGAGGACCTCCTCCGACGTCATCCGATGTGATAAGTAGGACGCACGACGCCCGTAGCCTCAGTTGTAGTTTTTTCCCCCAGAACGTGTGACATTAGTCAACTGCCAGTCAGACACAAAGCCTTGCGGAACATAAGCTGCAATCGCAAAAGAAATTCTGCAGCGGGGAAGGCAGGGCGGGAGCGATATGGAATACGTCGTCGGACCATCCCATCGAAAGAACGTTACCAGGTAAGAAAGTAACTTGTTCTTCGAGGGGATTGGGTCCTCCGACGTATTCCATATCTATGACAGACTCCCAAAGCAGTACCAGAGCAAGGAGGAGGGAAAGAATTTAGAATCAAAATTTAGAATAGCCAATCAAATAGCAGAGCAAAGGACCGCCTTGCCAAAGGCCAGATCCTGTGCTTGGATGGAATCAAGGGAATAGTGCCGTACAAATGTATGTACTGAAGCCAAGGTGGCTGCATCACAGATGTTGCGAATAGGAACACCCCTCTGCAGGGCAGTAGATGTAGCCATACCCCTGGTAGAATGGGCCCGCAAGCCAGCCGGTGGGTCCTTACCCGCCAAGCGGTAGCACTCCGAGATGGCCAAAATAATCCAGCGAGACAAAGTCTGTTTCGTCACAGCTTGCCCTAAACGCTTTCCAGCGTAACCAATAAAGAGTTGATCGTCCACTCTGACCCGGGACATGCGTGAAACATAAAACTTAAAGCTCTCCTAGGATCAACCCTATGGAGCCTCTCCTCTTCCTTACCAGGATGCGGAGGAGGCTAGAATGCCGGAAGAACAACCTTCTGGGCCAAATGAAATTCCGTCACTACCTTCGGAAGAAAAGAAGGACGAACTCTAAGGACGACCCTGTCCTTGTGAAATACAGTGAAGGGTGGCTTAACTGAAAGTGCCTGTAACTCACTCACTCTGAGAGCGGAAGTAACCGCAACTAAAAACACAGTTTTCAGAGTTAACAGCCTCAAAGGGCAAGGATGTAAAGGCTCAAACGGAGCACGCATAAGAAACTTAAGAACAAGGTTTAAATCCCAACCGGGCACCAGGAAAGGTGACGGAGGGAACACATTAGTGAGCCCTTTCAGAAACTGTGAAATTGAAGGGATTTTAAAGTAAGAACACTCTTTAGACGAGCGCTTAAAGATGGACAGCGCCGCTAGGTAACCTTTAATGGTACCCACTTGCAAGCCCCTGTGGGCCAAAGAAAGTAAAAAGGACAGAACCATGGGGATGTCACATGCAAAAGGATCCACATTCTGAACTCGGCACCAGTCGCAGAACTTACGCCAACGGCAACGGTACAGAGACTTTGTTGCTGGCCTTCGGGCCGAAAGCAACAACTCCATCACGTCTTCAGGGAGGTCCCAATCCAGATACCTCAACCTTTCAGAAGCCAAGCGTGAAGGTTGAGGGATCTGACCTCTGGATGGACAACCTGACCCCCCCTCCCGTGAGAGCAGATCGTCTCGGTAGGGAAGATGACGCGGAGGGCAGATGGACAAGTCGAGAAGGTCCGGGTACCACGTCCTCCGAGCCCACGCCGGAGCAATGAGGATCATCCGGGAACCGAACTTCCGTAACCTCCGCAGCACTTGCGGGATGACGGGGACTGGAGGAAACGCGTACAGCAGCGGGAACGACCACTCCACCACGAACGCATCTCCCAAGGCTCCTTTTGGAGGAAATTCCCGCGAGCAAAACCTTTCGCACTTCCGGTTGACACTGGAGGCGAAGAGATCCACTTGAGGGGTCCCCTAAAGGGCGAAGATCTCCAGGAGAATCTCCTGAGCCAACTCCCACTCGTGAGAGATCGTGCTCTGCCTGCTCAGAGCGTCCGCCGTCACGTTTTCGTCTCCGGCCAGATGAACTGCCGAGATCGAAACTTCCTGCTGGATGGCCCAGAACTCGAGCTGCATCGCCTCCCTGCACAGAGGAAGTGACCCTGCCCCCCCCCTTTTTGTTGAGGTAGTGCATGGCCACTGTGTTGTCCGTCAGGATCAGGACACTCTTTCCTCGCACAGTCGGCAGAAAAGCCTTCAGGGCTAGCCTGACGGCCCTCAGCTCCAACAGATTGATATGGAGTCTGGACTCCGATGGAGACCAACGACCGCTGACTGTCAGCCCGTTGGCATGAGCTCCCCAACCCGTGCGGGATGCATCCGTCACGATCGTCACCTCCGGCCAGGGAAGCCAAAAAGGAGCCCCCTTCATCAAGTTGCCTTCGACGGCCCACCACAGAAGGTCCCGGGCGACCGAGGGCGGCACCTGAACCGGGTCCGACATCCTGCCGGAGGACTGCGACCATTGCATCTTGAGCGCCCACTGCAAAGATCTCATCCGCAGGCGAGCCTCTGGCACCAGAAGAATGCAGGATGCCATGAGGCCGAGCAGCCTCAAGAACTCGAACGCTGGGAGCGTCTGGGCATGCTGAAACTTGTGCACCATCTGCTGAATGTGAAGAGCCCTCACCTGGGGAGGAAAACACTGCCCCAGGGAAGTGTCGAGCACTGCTCCGATGTACTGGAGCCGCTGTGTTGGCGTCAAATGGGACTTCTTTAAATTGAGGGAGAAGCCCAGCCTGTGAAGGGAGTGGCAGGTGACGGACAGATGATCCAGGACTAGCTCGGGAGAGCTCCCCCTGATCAACCAATCGTCCAGGTAGGGGTAGATGTGAATCCCCCCCCTTGCCTGAGATGCGCTGCCACCACCACCATGAGCTTGGTGAAAACCCTCGGGGCGGAGGTCAATCCGAATGGCAGGACCCGAAACTGAAAGTGCGAGTCGCCAACCGCGAACCTCAGGTACTTCTTGTGCTTGGGATGGATCGGCACATGGAAGTAAGCATCCTTGAGGTCGAGTGACACCAACCAGTCCTGAAGCTGAAAGGCCTGGAGGACTTGAGAGAGAGTAACCATCTTGAACTTGTCCTTCCTGAGGAGTTTGTTCAAACCGCGCAAGTCCATGATGGGTCTCAATCCCCCGTCTTTCTTCGAAATCAAAAAATAAGGGGAATACCATCCCATGTTCCTCTTCGCTACAGGCACCAGTTCTATGGCGCCTTTCTCCAGCAGGGCTTGAATTTCCTGCGCAAGGAGCGGATCCGGACTCTGCAAAGAGAGGTTCCCCGGTGGATTGTCGCGAGGCCTGTGCCGAAAGGGAAGACAGTAGCCTTGGGTTATGATCTCCAGAACCCACACATCTGAAGTAATGGCTTGCCACTCTACAAGATGCTGCGCCAGCCTTCCCCCAACCCGCGAACCATGGGACATGGCCTCATGACTGAGTGGGAGCGGCCGCGGCGTTACCTGAGGGCAAAGAGGCAACTGCCCGAGCGGCCTTGGCATCACGGGTACCCTGTCGTCCACCTCTGGTACCCCTGCGTTGGCCTCTTTGACTGCCAGCTCCTCTCGCTTTACTGAAGGACGAGTAATAGCGAAAGGAACCACCCCTCCACGGCTGTCCCCTAGGACGAAAAGGCGGAGGCTGGCGAACTGCAGCGCCCAACGACTTCGCTGCAGCTTTCGAGGTCTGCAACCTCTCAAGGCTCTCGTCAGTCTTGCTGCCAAAAAGGTGTTCACCGTCAAAGGGCATGTTGAGGAGCCGAGACTGCACATCAGGAGCAAACCTCGACTTCCGCAACCACCCAAACCTGCGCATCACGGTGCTCGCCGCCATGGACCTACTGACGCATTCAGCTAAGTCCAAACCCGACTGAACAGACTCACACATGGCATCCTTACCATCCTGGACCATAGCAAGAAAACCATCCCGTTCGTCCCCTTCGGGAATATGTTCAGCCGCTAACGCATCACAGTTCCACAGAGTGTGTGTGAAACGAGACAAGGCACAAATGGAGTTGGCCGCCTGAAGCGCCATACCACCAGAAGAAAACACTTTCTTCGCCCAGCCATCAAAACGTTTGTCGTCCCTATCAGGAGGGATGGTAGGGTACGACTCCTGCTTTGCCGGGGCCGTGGCCGCCTGCACCACCAAACTCTCCGGAGTAGGGTGCCTGGTCAAGTAGCAGGGGTCGCTACTGGCTGGACGGTATTTTCGCGACAAGGATCTGCCCACCGCTGGGAGACTCTCCGGAGCAGTCCAAGCCGCCGCCACCCTTCTCTGTAAAGCCATATGGAACGGCAGTACCGGATCAGTTGGGGGACCAACATCAAGGATGTCCATCAGATCATCCTGCACAAACTCCCCTGGGGGAGCAGACCATCCCAAGTACTCAGAAACCCTAGCCATAAGGCGCCGGTACAAGGAATCGGCATGAGAGCCAGGCTCAGGCCTACAAAACTCCACCTCCGGAGAGGTGTCCAGTCCACTGGCATCATGCAGTGACTGTCTCAAATCGTCAAACTGACTATGGCCCGAGACAATTTCATCTGGCACCTGACTAGGAACCTGGCCATCAGAATCCTCATCCGCCTCTGAAATATAGTCCAGGTGGTGAAAAGAAGGCACCCGAGAGTGCTTGCTCTTAACCAGAGCCTTCCTAGGGGGTTCTCCCGTGCCACGCGGTACCTCCGACACGAAAGGCGTCGATGGCGTCGAGCGAATCGGCGCTGGCGTCGAGAGAATCGGCATCGGTGCCGAGAGGATCGGCGTTGAGGAAATCGGTGTCGACGTCAGATGCAGCGCCTCCAGCAACGGCGTCGTCGACACAGCCCTCGAAGCCGGAGCCCTGAGCGTGTCCCTCGATGACCTGAGCGTCGACGGCTTCGACGACTTCCTCGGAGCCGGAGCCTCGAGAAAGCCTGTCGACGCCCTTGACGCCTCAGACGACGATGTCTTCCTCGAAGACCTCACAGGTGCACGCGGTCTCGAACGCGTCGAGGACTGGGACCAGGAACGGGTACGTCGAGAACGAGTCTCCTTGTCCGAACGGGACCTCTCCCGTGACTCGTGCCGACCACTCTTGCGAGCGGTGTCTCTCGACCTCTCACGACCGACCCCACTCGGGGGCGCAGACGGCATAGTACCCTGCGACTCAAGAACCGCCAGCATTTTCTTCCCGAAGGAAGCCCATTCCTCCGGCGTCACACGGCTGGTGGGGTAAGCGACGTGCCGGGCAGAGTCCTCCGAAGAGGACCTGGAAGACGACCGGTGTCGGCGCTTCCGAGAATGCCTCGAAGAGGTGAGGAGTGGCGAGACCGACTCCTAGAAGGAGACCCACGAGACTTCCGACGATGACGCGGAGAGTCACCCCTCGAATCATCCGTCGAAAGCCCCGCAGACTTCGACTTCCTGGGCTTGGACACCCGACCTACCGACAACAACTTCTTACGTTCGCGTAAAGCTTTGGCCGTGAGCGACTGGCAGTCGATACAGTCATCCGTGTCGTGGGCCTCCCCGAGGCACCAGAGGCAGGCGTCGTGCGAGTCCGTCACTGACATCTTGGACCCACACTCCCCGCACTTCTTGAAACCCGGACGCGGGGTCGAAGACGAAGTAGAAGACATCTTCACACGAAGGATTTTCACAAAACGAACAGGTTCGAAGAACCGAGAAGAACAGAACACGAAGCAACACGTTCGCAGAAAAAACGGAACTGAGGCTACGGGCGTCGTGCGTCCTACTTATCACATCGGATGACGTCGGATGTCGGAGGAGGTCCTCGACGACGGCGCATCGACGTCATCGACGCAGGACGCAGACGCCGAAAAAAGTTTCCGAAGCAGCACAGCTGTGGTGATTACATGTCATAGATCTGGAATACGTCGGAGGACCCAATCCCCTCGAAAGGCCAGTTTCAGTGTTAAAAAGGGCAGACTCTTGGATTGGGCAAGGCTTGTTCTTTTCTTCAATAGTTTACAAGTTTAACTTCTTCAAATGAAAGGTATGCCATGTTAGAATAAAAAATTGAATTCAGTCTTTCTTTAGAAATCACAATTAGGTAAATGCAGCCAATGTTCCCTCTAATTATTTTTCTCTATGTTCAGAACTGGTTGCCTTTCGTGTGCACTTTATTTCCCATGTGCGCAATTGACTCACGAGGTGAGCTACTTGGTGAGCATGCGTAGTTAGTGAGTTACCATCGCTTAAGGGAATTTGGAAATTAATTGCCCCTTCCACACCACTGCGGTTCTTTACTAATCTGCATAAAAGGTGCATTTTACAACACTTTGTCCATACAAATAGGTACAAAAGGAAATATTGTATATGTGATTATAACGAGAACTCATCAACCAGTTGAAGACCTCAAGATGTGCCACAGTAGTCAGCAAAGATACACATGTGCAGAGAGAAATGTGTGCTTTGTGTCACTGGAAAAACACTCATGTGTATTACAAAAAAACAAATATTGCTTTTCATAAGTGATGTGGCTATCAAAAATCAGACCGGATACAATATTTGCAGATGGAATAAAGGCAATTAAAAGGAATGTGTCAGAAAACATGCCAATAGGAGTTCATGCGTCACTTTACTGAAGTAATTCAAGGTCCACATGAGAACATGCCTCTCATAATTTGTGTAAGGATGATAATTACATAAGAATAACTGCACCACGAAATATGATGATCAGAATTCCCTAGCTTCTACTTACTATCCACATTATGTTGTCCTGGGAGTTACTCAAAACCAGCCTTACAGCTTAGAAACATATACACCATCCATTTTTAATCCCTAAAAACAGAAAAATGTGCCCAATAAAAAGCGGAACAATGAACACATAGGAACCAACCCCCAGATTCTGCCCACAAAGCTCCACTGATATTTTTTTTCGAATCAGTGATCAGCAGAGTAGTGGCATAGGAAGGAACTCTAATAATATTTATGACCGATCTCAAGACGAACTTTAAGGGCAAAGAACACCCTTATATATGCATAAAGTATTCCTGTTGGCAAAGCAAATTACTGTTTTACTACCTGAAAAATTATTCCACTCCAAGTAGGAAGCAAATTCTTATCAGAGCATTGCTTGTAACCCTGACATAGGAAGTAAAATGACTGGGCACATAGAGCCTACAGTTTTGCCCACCTTTCCTCACCACAGTCTAGACAAAATTCAACAAGAGACTTACTGAGGTTTCTTATAGAGCCCCGTTGAAGTAAATCACATATGTATGCCTTTTAGGTTAATGGCATCAATGCTCAGAGGTACAATAGCTTGAGAGCCTTCTTCTGTAATTAGGGGTCCCTCTGTATTACATTGCTATCAGTTAAACAAGATGCAGGAGGATGCTACACAACACATGTTTAAATTGAAATTCCCTCAGCAGCTGAGCATAGGAAGAAACAAAGTGCAGTTCTCTAGACAGTTAGTAGAGTTTCCTTTCTTTCAGCAAGCAAACACATTTTCTACACTGTATTGTACTACCAAGACAACTGACTTGGTTTTTGAAAGTGACTGATTTGTTCATCACCCACAAGGAATGTTCTTCTGTGCCCCTTCATCCGTACCCTTCCCCAGCTCTTGTGCTTGCCTCCAATACTAGTCAACATGGCACTGTAAAACATGAGATTGTAGCAGTGAAACTCTCACTGGATATTTCCATACCCATAATACTTTGCAAGCAAAACATATTTAGTGCCTCACCATGACATTATATGCATTTTAAGAAAATGTCATGAATCTGCAGGTACACAATTATTTTGCCGAGCATACAGGATAGTTTGCATCCTTATTCCACCCTTATATTGTTGGGCAGGTCTGTACAACTGATAAGTGTATTCGTTTTTGTATAGCATTGAGTTACAATATAATTTGTTATGGTTTGTGCCCAATGCAACTCTGAACACTTACAAAGGATGCAGATTGTGTGATATTCATTCTACTGTCTGAATATGTGTTGCCCAATACTATGAGTAATGCCTGGCATAGCCCAAACCATTTCCCTTCCAGACCAAGTAAGTTATATTGCAATGTTGCTCTCCACTTATAGGATAATGTTAGCAATGCTAAAGTAGGAGATGCTGAACATGGCATTGGTCTAGTCAAAATTCTTGGAGAGCAAACTAATATTTGAGTTTTATAATGCATTAACATGCAAGGGACCACTTCAAAGTGCTTGCATTACATATACACTAAGAATAGGAAGCATGGGATGAGGTTACACATCCAAGTAGCCTGTTTACCTACAGTCATATCCGATATTTGAGATGACAATAAGATTACATAGTGTGGGTGATGCTTTTATTATTAATATTATTAGTGTATTTATTGAGCGCGAACCGGGCTTTGGGAATCACCAGAGTGCTTTACAATCGTATGGGGAAGAACACATTGAGGGAAACCGAGACAAGGGTGTGGGAGCTAACAGCGGAGGGCAATGGCGGCCTATTTGCAGCAAGAGATCTACAAGCAACCAGGGGAGGAGACAGTGGGGGGGGGCAGATCAGAGTCTCGGGTACGATGGGGAGTGGAGTGTGTGTGAACCTATGTGTTATGAGGAGCCATTCCTTGAAGAGGAAGGTCTGGAGTTCTTTCCTGAACTGTAGCAGCAATGGGGTAAGACTGATGTTGATGGTAGGAGGTTCCAGAGTCTGGGGGCACAGTCAGAGAAGGCTGTTCTTGTTTTTTCCTTCCTGCACCCTCGTAATTCAAGCCTACATATTTCTTTACTTCTGGTGGATCGCAGGCCTCTGGAGATGCTGAGTTTCTCAGTGATGTAGCTGGGGGACTTCAGGGTGACAGCCTTGTAGATGATGCAACAGGATTTGAAGATGATACAAGCTTGCAGTGGGAGTCAGTGCAGTTCAAGGAGGTTCAGGGTTGAATTTCCAAAGTCCTTTCATGAGTCGTGCTGCAGCATGCAGGACACATCTCAGGGGTGCCAGGGTAGTTGCAGTAAGGCCTTCCAAAAAGCAACTTTTTTAAAGGCACAATGAATAACAGAAGTCCTGGTGCTTGAACGCTATTCAAATTACAACAAACATAAAATAAGTGGATGTAGGTGCATGTCTGGTAATCTTTCGCAGAGCCAAGAGAGGAAGAGTCAAGGTTATCTGGTAATATCTAAATACATTTTGGGGTAGAGGTTAGAGTAAGAGCGTAGTGGACTGAAGCATAGGATGTATGTGGTTTATAGTTAATATTCCGAAATTCATAATTTCAAATGCAAAAATGTTGAAAAAATTATACAAAAAAAAAAGAATTTGAATGTCTATTTTTTGTTATTTTTTGTTTGAAAGTTTGAAATGGGGGGGTTCCCCCTTGTTTTTTAATTATTAAACCTTTTTTTACTCGCAAAACCCCAAAAAACGTAATTTAAAAAAATGAAAAAATGCAGTATTTTTTTTTCAACATTTTTGTCATTCAACATTTTAATTTCGACATATTAACTGGATACCGATGAATGGGTAGGGAGGGAACAGTAGTTGGTTAATGTGTGCAAGCATATCTTAGATTTTTCTGTTCATTGAGCCACTTTTTCATATTAGTTTTGACCTCTTGTGGCTGCATCCTGTTTTTTGGTTTTTAAGGTCATGCTTGCATAAGAGTGTAATGTAAATGAGCCACACCAGAATATCATGACTAGTTAGTTATTTTAGGAGAAAACAAATGTCAGGTAATTGCTTTGGCTTGTGCCTTATTAAATCTTTTTGCATAGGTTAAAATTGCCCGATTGCACTTCTAAAAATCTTCTGAGAGGCACACAGAAGGATGCTGGGCAAGCGCACATGCACACAGCTAGAGGGAAGATTGCATACAACCACTTCTTGATATAGTTTACGTTTTAAAGATTGATTTATAAATGTATTAGAATGTGAAAGTAAAGGAAAGAGTTTGGTCATCATTTGGGAATCAGAATTGGGTACTCTTTGATGTATTGTCAAAGTTAGGTAATCGGTAATGGTCTTTGCAGCATTCGCGCTCCTTAATTATGGACACGCGACCACTCCTTCAAGCAGTAAATGACTTTTTAACAATTGAACAATGGTGTGACGGATCAGATCTTGTCCCGGAAATAAGGAGAAGCAGCATAACCCCCACACCTAAGCCCGGAAAATTAATAAAACCTCTCACCACACCTTACAAGTTAAATCCTGATATACCATACAAATATGTATTACTGTAAGGTGAAACCACTGTCTCAGTTTACTAGGACGAGGATGCTACATCCAGAGGGAAAAAGAGCGGAAGCTAAAACACAAAACTATAGTCCTCTTTATTTCCATTGGGAAGCCCGACAACAAAAGTGAAGGACAGAGTATAGGGGTTGAAGGTAGTAGCAGCAGTAGTGGTAGCATTGGAGGCAGCGGACGCCGAGTGGAGCAGAAGAGTTGTAGAAGTCAGGAGAATGGCAAAGCATGCAGAAGAGTGAAAAGGGGAAGAAGCAAGGTAGCACTCCATATCTCTCATCACAAAGTGGAGCAGAGAACCTCTGGTGGCACACAGAGAAAAAAAAAAACAAGGGAGTCCTCTGGAGTGGCGGTGGCGGCAACCCGCGACAAGGTAACAAAGTCTAACACAGAACCACAGAACAAAAAGTGCAAGTCCACCGCTGGTAAGGCGTTTCTCCCGATGCAACCAGCAAAGTCCAGGACTGTGGCACGGTGACAGGAGGCAATGGAAAACTTTGCATGGGAATTAGAGCCCTCTCTTGCAACACCCCAGCGAGTGGAAGCGCTGGACGCAGCTTCGGGAGAGGAGCCCGCTGTGCAACAGATTCAACAGCTGGTGAAAGGGGTAGAGATCAGGGAGAGTGAGGCTATGTCCCTGAGGGCCTGCAAGGACCTGCACAGGCAGCTTCGATGTAAGTGGTGCTGCAAGGACTTTGGAATAAAGGTAACGCTTGGGGAGAGGGCAGCAGAATATTTAAAAAGGAGGTAACTTGCAAGGTTAACCAGCAATATGTTTCATCAAAACTAATAGTGTCAGCCCCTAGACATTTACATTTATAGAAATTGCTGTACCACCAAACCTCCCCAACCCCCCCCCCCCAAATAAATAAATAGAAACAGCAAACACCAACCTAACACCACCACAGGACAGGAGAAAGACCAAACTGTTGATGGAGAAAGAAACCAGCATAATTAAAGGAGCACTTGATGGGCTAGAAGCCCCAGTGTAATTAGCTATTGGGAAGGAAACAATCCTTCGTAAGAGATAACAGGGCTGTGGGCTATTGAGACAGCCAGTAGGCAAACAAGTCTGACAGAGGAGCCTGTGTAACTAACATGTTCACAAAAACACTGGGCAGAAGAGAGCCCAGTCAGACATCCCAAGTGAAAAGACACACAAGAAGAGCCCCAATTTTCCTCGTGTCAATCAAGAGTAAAAAACTGCTACCCTTGGCAAGTGTGAATACCCAAAGCCACCGAACATTAGTAGAAGGTGGGAAAAGGGTGCAAAAAAGAGAGAACAAGCCTATAGGCCCTTGCAGAGAAGACCAGGGAAGTGGATTGTCCCCTTGGCATGGTAAGGGCAGGCAGTAAGACCAAGGACGAGGATTTGTCCGCTGGCATAAAACAAGTTGTCTCAAACCATTTAGACAATGGTGCCTTCACAGTGAGGATTACCTGCAGGAAAGCAGCCTACCATAAATTATTTTCCATTGTTGCAGTTTGAATACTTGAGTGTGAAGGTCAGAATAGGTTTTGGACAGATGACAGTGGACATTTTGTGTTGACATCCTGACGACTGTTTGATTAGTTAGTTTTATTGAGGCAGGGGAACCCTGCAGAGTTAGCGATACTGAGGTTTTTTTCCAACCCTCATTTCATTTAAATAAAGAGATGGTGAAGTGATCATGACTGTGTCCATCTCCTTATTACGGCTCCCCACAATGGGTTTGAGCAACCTTAACTTTCATACAAGTAAATAGCTTTTCACGTTACACGCGAGTACTACATTTCCATTGTTTTGATGCAACGTAAAACTCCGACTCGCTTAAAGTGTAACGCGAGTTAACCCGGGAGCTGGATACTGTTGATGGCAAGATATTAGAATACCAAGCTTCTTATACACTTGTTCTGCGGGTTGCACTGCTTTCCAGACATCTGCCACAATGTCCACTGCTTCTGGTTTGCTGGGGACCCACATCCTTCTCCAATAAAGGCATCTCCTATCTTGTCACACATTCTGGGAGCCCCTCTCACTCCCGAGACTCTCGGCTCGGCAACTACTTCTTACCTCGGTCTCCTGCACATTGACAGTTTGGCAACCACAGCAATCAGGCTCACAAGGAAAAAAAAGACAGCTCTCCTGCAGGTCTCCTACTGTGCAGCCAAGGTTTGGGGCAACAGGACCATCTTCTTGTTCTCCCACTTCTGCTTGGTTTGCCAGCCTTGTGCCTTCTTCCTTCCGCTACAACTGCTACAGCTCGCCTTCCTGTCACAGTTCCAATTGCCTGCACCTGCTGGGGCCTTTTATGGCTCCCAGGTTCCTTCAGGTGTAGGCTGTTGGGCTTAATTGCCTGATCACTGCTACAGTTTGCCTCTTCAGCCCTTTTCCTCGTCCTAGTACTTCTGGGATTATGGGACTTGTAGTCCTCTTCAGTAAAGTTAGCTCTTTCAACTTCTGAGCTATTTTTAAAAAAGGTACATTTATTTCCCTTCAACTCATTAAAAGATGGACTGTTCGGATTGGTTATTACAGAGCAAGACATCTGATTTAAGGCATTTTCTCTAGATCCTTTTATGTTATACATTAGCGAGTACGGAGGGTATTTATTCTTAAAAGATATTTTTATTGACAATGTTTGCACAGATTTTACAGAGCTTATACCCCGCGTAAAATATCTTACATGTGAGTAAGGGACACTACAATAGCAAACCAGAAAGGCCCATCCTTTCAGAGGACAAATTCTGCGTCTCATCTCACAGGATCTCCTCAACACCCGGGGACCTGTTTCCTCCCAGGTGATCGTCCCACAGTACACCACGGCCAAGGTCAGGTTCAGGAAGCGTGTCCCTTTCCCTGGCCACCTGAGAGGGGACGTTAGGCAGGGTTTCAGTGAGCGTTCCAGAGGATTCTTCACACCTCTCTTCAAAAATACAAAGAAGAAGGCAGCATCTTATTCCCAGTATTTCAGCGGTATTACAATGTTTCAGTCCTTTGCAAGGCCTCCAAATGGGTTGATCTCCAAGAGACCAGGTAGGTTAATATGTTCCTAGTTGTGGGAGGTAAGCCTGTTAATATCTATTTGGAATAATTATTCATTGTAGATCACATTGTTTTCAAGCTGTAGGAGATAAGATGCCACATGGGCAAAGAAGGTTTGATAGTGTATGTCATATGTGATGGACCGCAATACTCCCATCTTGTCCGTCCTCTGCCCATATCCCCTAGCATACCCTTGTATATGCTTAATACACTAGATTAAACCTGTTTGTTTATTCTGCCAACTCATTAATGAACATATGAAGATTTTGTTGTGCTTCCTATATGAACAAATTAGTTTTATGGTTTAAGCCAAGGCTGTCCAACTTCTGGCCCAGAGGGCCAAAAAACATGTTGGATTTTCAGGATACTGCTCATACATATTCATGAGACACATTTGCATACAATACTAAATGCAGGCACATTTATTTTTTCCATTAATAGGAATATCCTGAAAACAACTTCAGGATTCTGGTCCTTAAGGTCTGTAGTTGGATAACCCTGGACTAGGCCATAGCGTACCCAGTTATACCAACTGATAGCTCAGCAGGTAGTTCGTCACTGTGATATTGCAGTTTACAGCATGGAACATTTTGATTTATACAGAGCAGGTGCTCCCCCTGTAATTTGAAAAATATTTTATTTTAGATAAGAAATAATGATGCAATCCAAAGTGAGGAAACATCTAGTTATTACTCTAGTTTAGGAATTGTATGGAAGGTGCTCCCTTAATACATTAAAAAGTTAAGCTGCCTTTACAATTCCTTGGGCAGGAATGGGGAGACTTTGGTGGTCTTCAAACTGTGGGGTGGCCCCCCTCAGGGGTCAGGGATGTCATTTGGGGGTGGCCAGGGGTCGCAGTTGCGACCCCTGAGGTCTCCCTTGCTACCCCTAGAAAAAAAACATGTTTAAAATGTTCATTTTTTTTAACTTTTATTTTATTTTTTATTTAATTTCCTGGGCTGTGGCCAGTGTCATGTGGCTCTTTATTTTTGGAGTATGACTTATAGTAGTGTACTTAGGAACAATATGTGATGTCCCTTCCTGTTTTGTCAAGGGGTGAAAGGTTGGGTTCCATCACTTCCCGTGATGTCACTTTGAAGTGGGGGGCGGGGGGGTCAAATGAAATCACTTCCTGTGATGTCAAAGGTCATGTGATGTCACTTCCGCTACCCCTGGCACTTTGGTGAAATGACGCCCGTCAGGGGTCCCCAAATATGTCCAGGGACGGCATGAAGCTCTTTATACAGGATTATAGTGAATACTTTTAATATAAAATATAAGAAGTTATAGCTTGTGTGGGGGCCTAGAAACACTATGTATGCGCAAGGTGGGGCTCAGTATAAGAACGCTTGATTACCACTGTAGTCTTATACCTGTTCACTATAACATTTCCATTTCTAGTTTATTAGTGCTTTAGGGGAGCCATATTCTACATTTGTCTTTGGAAATGGATTTCCTAAAGATAATGTTCATTCTGCACTTTTAACTGGAAATGCCATATAGAAAATAGTAATATATTTGCTTCTCCATCCGACTTCCTCAATTCAACCCGATTAACAGGAACATCCTGCAGTTTCAATAATTGTTATTTGTTTCCCATAAGAAATCTTTTTAACTCGCTTTCTTAGAAGGCAGCATGTTACAGAAAGTGTATTTAAGGCTGTTTGAGTTCAGGCTACCCAACAGACTGACAGTGCGATTTTGCTCAGTATTCCAACGAATGCAAAGTTTGTCCCATGGCAAAAAAAAGTTTTATTTCAATGCATTCTTGCAACAAGTTAAACGTTGCCCTATTGCTAATAGGAAACGACGACGGCACTAGGGTAAACATTAGCAATAGTGCAACATTTAACCTCGTGCAAAAATCCATGATAAGAAATGGTGGGAGTACCAAGCACGTATCAACAAACGAGAGTTTAGGGGGATGGAAACCCCACCCCAAGAACATTTAGTTAAACAATGGATTAAATGGTACATTTTACTGCACACATGCTGTAAAAAAAAAGTTTAAAATCTGCGCACTTTAGAGTAGGGTTTGTAGGCTCATTAAAAAATGTAATAGATGCCAAGACACCGACAGTGGCGGGAACATTTTCATTATCTCTTTGCCCACAATACATGCCACTATTCTACGAACAGAAAACAAAAAGCATGCTGGTTCTGCCCACTCATGCCCATTTTGACTGCACCAATATATACCAGTATCCCTACATGATCAAAGTCCTACCCATAATGCAAGTAAAAAATGCCATGACACAATAGGAATAACATGTCACTACTGGCTGCAGCAATATAGGAGAGTATGCCCGCAGAAGAATACTCATGTTTTCTTTGCTCATAATGCCGGTAAACAAATGCCATGTCACTGTTACAAACCATGTCCATGCTTGCAGCTGCAGCACCAATGTAACCACATATCAAAGCCTCACTCCCTGGCCCAGCAATCGGCACACACATTCTTCCATGCATCTATATGTCAGAGACACACACACTGCTCTCTCATTGGCTCATACACATAACACACACAGCTACCTCATTCACCTGCTCACCTTTACAACTAAGACACACTGCATCTATAAGTGTGCATGTGAATGGGAGTGCAAACCCTTGTATACATGCTTTCGTTACACATACAAACATTTTTTTTTTGCTTGCCTGCAGTCTGTGTCTTCAGAAGCAGTTTCACACACTACCACAATGGCCCTCTGGCTGCCACAAAACACACAACGATGAAGCAGGAAGCAGAGAGAGCTTTCTGGTATGGATGATGGAGCCATAGCACAACTGCATTGCTACCCAAGGTCCTCCAACTATGTGGGCAGATGCATACGTACTCCCTACACACATTTGGCCATGCTGTACCCCCCACCTGCATCCCAAATGGGTCATGCAAGGCTGGGGAAGAGAAATGCATGAGATTGATGTTGCTGAGAAAGTGTGCAACGATTTCACTGATAGTCACTGTCTAAGTGAATGAGCATGAGGGCACTCTTAGTGGGAAGGCCAGAAGGACTCATGAAAGGGCTCATTGTTCCTTTTGTAGCCTAAGGATACACACGATTATATTATCGCACATCCTATTGTCCAGATTCAGTCTATAGAAGGTGTACTGTGTACTTTACCAGAACCCGGTACACCCCTGTTGCAGTCCTATACGTCCTCTAGGCACGCTTGTCCACCTGAACAAAGACTACAACTGCCAGAATGCACATGGATGCTAAATGAAATTACTGGCATGGGGAAAAAGAACACTGCCACTATATCGCTACCATCAGATCATGCCATGAACACTTCTAAGGTTGGAAGCTTGAGGGGAGACTGAGCACGCTCAGAGGGCGATTTCTTTCAAGAAGCAATGTGCGTTTCCCGTCAAAGTTATCGATTCTGTGCCATGAACCCAAGTTCGCATCCATCACCTACTTCAGACTAACCTGTGCGTTCGCCAGGTCAGAAACTGCTGATGGCATGCACATTGAACCACTCTGAATAGGGCAGAAGCATTTCTTTGTAGGGCTAACATGAATGGAATCGGGTACCAGGGTCGGACTGGGCGGGCACCAATGAAAAAGTGGCCCACAGTTGCAAATGACAATTCATTCCTTTTGTGACAGACTGTTAAGTAGTACCCAAGTGCAGGATTTTGATCAAATGTGGTGCAAATTGTGCATGTTAATATTTATTCAGTAACACTGGTCAATACTACTAGACTCATAGCGAAGTAACTCATCAAACTGGCCCACATTGGCCAAAAAAGTGGCCCACTTGGAACAAAAAAAAACTGGCCCACTCCATAGTTTTGTGTTTTCGATTCGGCCATGGGCCTATTGCCCTATAGGCCAGTCTGACCCTGTCGGATACCTACGTCAGTAAACGAAAATAATGAAAATAAATTGTGAAAGAAGGGTTTACAAACGATATATCTTGTCTAAAAAGCTGCTATGCAATCTTTCTCAGCAGCATTCTCTCTCCAACTGCGGTGCCTGCGTTATTTCCACAGGGAGTGCTCAGTGGAAGAGCTCTCGACAGACCGCGGTGATGAGCTGCAACCGCACACACCCCTTTCCAGGCTGAAACAGATTAATGGAATGTCGAGTAAAGCTAAGGGAAATAATGCGCGGCACTGCAGGCAGTCATTCAATCCTCTATTGACACCTCAGTGCTGCCACTCGCATGGACAATAGGTCTCGCATTGCATTGACAAGTAACATCATGTGCCTCTTTATCATGCAAGTATTCTCTGTGAGAAAGAACACACATTGGGCCTCATTACGAGTCCGGAGGTAACCCTGCCGGGGCGTAAATATTTACCGGCGCCTGACTGCTCTGTTCCAACGGGAGATTACAACTCCGGCAGCCCGGAAAGTCAGGCGCTGCTAAAATGTAAGTCCCCATTCCCATAGAGTCATATATGACTATGGGAGTGGGGACACAGAAGCACCGGCACTGTTGTAAACGGTGCTTCTGTGATGGCTTTGCCTACCATGACCACTGTGCCTGGCAGGGACAGCCCTGTCGGGCACAGCGGGTCCAGCAGGCAAACCCGTACTTTGCCGGTCCGGAAACAAGGGTGCCGGTGACCTTACTGGCACCCTTATTTCCGGACCAGCAAACTTGTAATGAAGCCCATTGTGTTGGTTTCAGAAGTTGTGTGTCAGGAGTCATTTTTATGAAATGAACTTACACTAGTTAATCATAGTAGCGTAGAGGGCATTAATGTCTTAAAGCGTGAGGTGGTTTGGGTTAGACTGCTCCCATTGGTGGCAGGATCAAAACTGATTTGCATACGGTTGGTCCCCTTCGGGTGTCTAACAGGCAAAACAAAAAGTGTCTGAAGAATATCGTGCTATGTATCATTCCATTCATCTCATTTTGGTGTCGCTAAGTGAGTTGCCAACTTTACGTAAGTTTATGGGGTATAGCCAGGGATCTTATTGACAGTAAAAAAAAAAACATTGTATACAGAACAATCTTGTTTTCTCCCACCATACAACACTTTACCAAGATATTCTACGCCTGAAGATTGTTTATATAATTGTACCAATTGTAGAATATTTTGGGAATGCTGTTTTACTAATAACACCACATAGAAGCCTTTCGGGGGCCATGATCCAATCAAGACATTCTCTAAACACATAAGGAATTGCAAACAGTATGAATGTAATTGACCGGGCATATTCGTCCTCTCCATAAGTGGGTGCCAGGGCCTCGTGAAACTCCTACCTGGCCAGAATGATCTTGCAGTCAAGATGCCATGGTTTATTGTCCCATCCCTTTCAATTGCTACACTAACTGCAATAATAAATAGATGCACCAGACGATTTAAGGCTAAAATGCAAAAGAAAACATGTTGAGATTTCATCACCTCGATGGGCAATGCCAACAAACCCAGTCTTGTTTTTTTATGGAGGGGACGAGGGGGGGGGGCAGATATAGATGCAGAAAAGTTCAATGATCATACAAGGTTGGTGTATCATTGAGCAGTGTGATGGGAACATGTAGGTTTCGCAGGCAGTGATAGGGTGGGTAAAAACACTTCACATAGGGCCCACATGCATCTTTAATCAAACAATAAAACTACATCACCTTCCAAAAGGAAACGCAAACCTGTCATACATTATTGCTGAGCCTATTGCAGAGAGTGTGCCAAACATGCAAGCTTTTGCATCCAAGGGCTAATGTAAATGGTTGGTAGCTGATATCAGCCTATTGTCCAGAGGATGTATCGCTCTATATAACAAAACCAGCAAAGCCAGATGTAGCCAGTATATATTGGTTCACAACGTATTGGATAGGACTGAAATATTGCTGGTGCTCCGAGTATCAGAAAAATGAAGTGAAGACGAATCCTTAAACTCATCTAAACATTGACCAAGCAGTAACAGTATATTATAGAAGTGAAATATACGTGTACACACGAGTTGAGGCTCAAACAGATTAACTAATAACTAAAGGGACTGAAAGATGTACAGACTTCCCTCGATTGCTCATATTAATGTAATCAAAATGTCTAGTCTACTTAATTCTTATTATATTTTCAGCCCATTATCCCAGAGGTTCGAAATAAATCCTTTCAAAAATAATATGACACCATTTCGTAAAATGTGGGGAAAAGCTGAAAAATTATTTCAGCTATAAAGCCACTAGGGCCTAATGTAAGTAATGGTTGTGACCGTCTCAATGTCTCGGTCCAATATATTTCATCTGGCATCACTAAAATAGCGGCATTTGTAGCTAGAAGCAATCTCACCAATTCTCTACATGCCACAATAAACAGCGGGAATCCCTAGCTAGTTTCTGGGGTTAGCAATGTTCAATATTTTGTTCAATAAATGAAGGACTGAGTTTAGAATGTGGATGTTCGGTAATAAAAGTGGTGGCAAGGGAATCAATTGAACTTATGCATTTGGAAACTTCCTCCACACAGAACCATACCTTCATGCAGTAGTTACCATATGAGGCAATCACAATGGAATGCAATGGGACTCCAAAATGGGGAATAACTGAAGGGTCCCCATGACTAAATCATTCAGACCTTTCCGGTTGATGCATGCAGTAATGGTGTGTGTGTTTGTCTGTACATCAGGAGAAAGACGGCCTAACTCGTAATGAGACCCTTAGACAAAGTGTTAACTAGCCAAAGTGTGCTAGGCTACAGCTACAATAATGGCATTTTCACTACTAGGGCTGCACGAAATTGCCAAATTCTGTTCCTCCAGCTGTGGAAGCGAAATCTGTAATATTTCAATCCATGTTTGCCCCTATTTGGGGTTCCGCCACCCTTGCGTATGGAAAAGAGCGGCACACATTCTCATGCCATCAAGCAAACCCAGTGCAAATCAAATCAAGCTTTGCAAAGTTCCTTGTGCCGCTCTGCAAACCTACCACGGATCAAACAAAAAGCTGTGCAAAGTTTCTCATGCTGCTGTGCAAACCTAGCGCGGTTAAAAAAAAAACATGCAAAGATTCTCGTGCAGCAACGCAACACTAGTATGGATAAAAAATAAGCCTGCGGCAAGTTTCTTGTGCCACAGCATGAAACTATCACAGATCGAAAAAAGACTCACGCAAAGTTTCTTGTGTCGCTGTGCAAAACTAGCACAAATCGGAAAAAGACCTGCATGAAGTTTCCCGTGTGAAGTTTCCCGTGTCACAGCATGAACATATCACAAATCGAAAAACTGCAGACATTTTTCATGCCGCTCCATGAAACTAGCACAGATAAAAAAATAAATAAAAAAATAAGTAAAACCTGTGTGAAGTATCATGTCTTGCTACACGAAACCAACATGGGAGCAAAGCACCATGCTCTGCGCAAAACCAGGCGAAATATCAGTGGCGGCGGATTTCAGGAAACGGCCATAAGCAGATTCCTGTCCGTATTCTGCACATTTCGCTTCTCAGGCGGAAATTCCGCTCTCCCCTTTAACACATTAAGCACTTATTTTCTGGAAGGAAATACATGGGCACTAGTCTTGTCAATCAGGCCTGGCTGATTGGGCCTCATGCAAACGAACGAGGAGCTTGAAACCTTTTGTTACTGGTTCAAAACCTGGCCAGGCCAAATAATGAACAGCAATGCCATAGAAGTCAGCAAATGCACCATGAGGCATGGAAATCTGATCCAAGAAGTGTGTGGTTGCCTGCCTCGAACTACTCTATTGTGCAGTTGTGCAATGTCTGAGGTGTGCGTCCAACATGCAAGTGTGCGTTCGTTTTTTTTTTGCCCAACGTGGGTCAGTATGGAGAGTTACTTCACTGTACAGCTGGTAGTTTTGACAATTGTTTCTGAACAAATATTCGTTGAAATCCAAATTTTGCAACTTATTTTAAAACCCCTTCCTGCTCTCCACTACCCCTATTGGTTAGCACTCAGTCTGTCACAAAAGCAGTTCATTTTCATTAGTGCCCCAATCAGATGCTGTTGGTAGCAGAGACACAGTAAAGGCCATCCAGTGGTGAGGCTGCAGAAGGAGACCCTGGACACACCATTGAACTATATTCCTAGACACAATGCATAACCGCTCCGATTGAATGCTAGCATGAGAATAATAGAATAGTTGTTGTGCCAAAGAAGACAATATTCATTGTACTGTGGACTGTTTGCCCACTCTCTTTTCCTTTACTATGACACGTCAACGCCAGGCAATGCAACCGGTATATTTTATTCCTTCTTTAAAAGTGTTTGTGGTTGAGTTTGTAGGGAAAGGCAGTTGTCACTTGCATATTTTATTAAATGCTTTCTTCATTTTTTCTGTTTTTTGTGCGTAACAGCATCTTAATAAAGAGATTCCTTTTATAAAATCCAATTACAAAAATAGAAATAGGGAAGAATAGTCACAATGCTATTTAGAATTTTTATGCTACTGGAAAGGAAATTATTCTTACTAGTGAATTTAAGAAATAAGGTAGCATGAAATAAACTGAATTAGAACCGACAACCGTGCCCTGAATGATAGCAAATTGTACATTGACTGTACGCGGAATGTAACTCAATTTGCAGGGATCCAAATCGCAAAAAATATTTTGTTAGATAGCTGTGAGATCTGAATGGGAAAATAAATAGACGGCACAAACAGCAAGTTCAAGTTAATGATGAGACATTTTGTGAAAGGAGGAAAAGGGACAACAAAAGCAGATATTGTTTAATTAAGCAGTAAAACACCAGGAGCTGCAGTGCAAACTCAAAATATTTCCATTATTTCAACAAGGAAAGAAAATGGTTAAAGAAATGTTCCGCTATTCCCCAATTTCATCAGTTTGATGTGGCCTAAGGCACTGCAATTAATAAACCTGGTTTCCAAAAATGATGTGCCCAATTGCTGGCTCTTAGAATCATGAACAATAATGTTACTCAGGGAAGAATCGAAGCCTGACGAAGCTAACCCGTTGTATTAGAACATCTGCAGCCGGGAACTTGAAAAGTATCAGTGAAGGGCATCTGAATGAATGATGCTTAATGAACCACAATAGGAAGAGTTTCCACCATTGATATTGGATTCGATGTTGTACAACACTTCATTTCTTCTTCTTGACGAACATGTTCCCTGGCACCATCCATTCACTTTCATTTTGACTTCCTGGAGATACACATTTGGCAAGTGTATAGTGTGGATGGACAATTGTGTTTGCCCCTCTTGGAATCTGGTGATTGTCTTTTCAAGATAGGCCTCCTTCAGTGTGGACATATTTGGATCTCCATCTTTCACTCATCAGCAAAGTCTCACGTCCAAACTGTGGATCTTCTCACAACTTAATCAATGAAAAAAACAAATTCCAACATTTACAATATGAATTACAAAGAAATAAACACAAATGCTGTGTCAAAAAAGGTATGCCCAATTGTATACATACATGACCAACACTTAAAACATATGGTCATTCAATGCAGAACCAAGGTCATGTCCAGGTTTTCAGTTTTTCGTTGATGGGCGAATTGCAAGGCACGAGGACAACATTTGCCTTGCCAAACTATTGAAATATTGTTATGAAACGTTTGTTTCAGAGATGCCTTAAACTGGTTCCCATTTCCCTCCAGATCTCATTCAATTGCTGCACACGTCTCACTATCAGGAAAGCAATACCAGAAGATCGATTCACAGTTGTGGGAAATGGTGATCACCTTAACCTTTACAGCACCTGCATGTAAGAGTCCCAATTGTTGGAGGTGTTGTTTTCTGTGATGAGCATGAAACAAGGGACCGAGGTCGCCTCAGAAAGCACTGTAACGAGGAGAAGTACACGGGGAACCGCTTACCTTCTCTTCCTCCATCTATTAATTTTCAAATCAGTTCAATGCAAGTTTGCAAGCATGTGATCAACATATTTTAAGGCAATACATAGTCTGCAAATGTCCAAAATGGGACTGGGTTGTAATTTTCTCAGAAAATAACAGTTTTTTATTTTTAAATCAAACTTATCCTGGGAACAATCGCCATGGCATAATACGTATTATGAGAGAGGCATGGGATCAAGAGAGAGACAGACTGAAACAAATACGTTTTAAAACCTTTATTTACTAAGGTTCTGGGGTTGGTGGAATGCCCGACTGGCCCTAACTCTAAAGGGAGGTTTCCCTTAACTGATGTTTCTAATCGCCTTCATTGTCTAATAGTCCAAAATAAAAGTCTGTCGGTGTCTAAACCTATGCGTGCCCTCACGCTGTAGAAAAACATGATGGGGAGTCTTTTGTTAAAAGGAAAAATGGTGGTTCAACAAAAATGGCAAAAGCAGAGTTGGTTTCATGTGGTCTCCTCACCAGGTTCAATTTGGTCAATGTCACAAATGGTTCACTCAACAGGGCTGTCCGTAAGACCTTCTCTACAGGGCTATTACAGTGGTTTTCAATACCTTTAATGTCCTTGAGTTCCTTGGGATTCCCCTTCCTCAAGTATCAACTTGTTCACTTTACTTTTCTCAATATGCCTCTCAGGGTTCCCTTCCCCAAGCTCGGGCCTCCTCCAGTTTTCAACATAAAACACAAAGTCACAGTTCCTTTGTGGTTTCACAGGGTGCCTTTCTTCAAGCCTAGGCACCTCTAGTTCCAAACACCAATTCAACTAGTCAGGATCTGCCTTTACTTTACATATAGTCTTTCTTACACATCATCCTCTCATGGGGTAGAAACAGAGGCTTTCGAAAATGCCAGGCTCTTTGCCCCTGTCTTGGTTTCCACTCTTTGCACTTTTAAACTTCAGGTGCTTCCTGTACCACTTTCATGCATTTCTTTCACTTTCCTCTGCACACTTGCACTGTCCTTTGTTCCTCATCTTTGCTGTGCCTCTGGCACGCTTCGCCACAGGCTTCTGGCCCATTTTACACTTTTTCTTCCGTGCCACTTGCACCTTTTCCAGGGGCCCACTTTTATAGTTTCACTTCAATGTCTGACTTTATTCCGCTTATTGCTTCACACACGCATGTCTCCCCTTTGTCGCGCTTACGCTGTTACTTTCACTTTGCTGAAGTCTTCCCTTTAACTTCACTCGAATACTCACACAGTCCTCTTTCTTAAACGTGTCAAATGCCCCTTTGTATCGCGCTCTTCACAACTCAGCTCTGCAATGCATTCAGACTCACCGGGCTGACTTCTACGCTTCGGCTTCAAAACGGTTCTTTGTTCCAAGGTCATGGTCTCACCGCCTGCCCCTCGGACACTCCTGGACTTTCTCACCAGCACAGTGGAATGAGCACTTGCATCCGCAGTCTCCGCAGGAGACCAGCGTGCGCCTCGGCTCCCAAACATGGACTCTACTGGGTACCCTGGAGACACAGCTCCCTCACCACACTGCTGCTCTTATGAATTGCAGCTTCTCAATGTCATGGTGCTCTGGTCTCTGGCATCTGGTCCTGGGCAGATCTGGCGTCTCGGCTCACCTCCACACTTGCACTTCTGCTTGCTCATCCATTTGTGTAAGACCAACCTTTTATAGTGAAAAGACCAGTCAAGTGGAGTCAGGTGTGAATAGTTACTGGAGAATGCCTAACTCTATTAGTGGGACATCTTGGGTTCTTTCTAGGGTAGGTTTCCCTTACTTTCCCTAGGTCATTCCTCTGGGTAATCTTTACTGATCTTAGTTGCCTCTTCCTCATCTCAGTATTTGATGGAAAGGGGAAGCTGGGGTGAGATTGGAAATACCCCATAATGGCTGAGGGAGAGTAGGTTGGGGTCGTTTTTGGGGTTGGGGAAATACCATGTCTCGCCCTTGGGCCACCTCCTACCAAACCCTTGTGACCCTCCAATCAGGTTATCCACACTCACTTGTCCACCCCCAGGTTCAGAATCCAAAAGTGATGGCCCTTCCCTGGTAATCTTAATGGAAGATCCCAAGGGAGTGGGTTTGAGAATACCATCTAGTTTCTCACAGTATGTACTTACTAACAGTTCATGGATATGGTATCAAAGAAGATCCTTTACTTCAAATAAAAACCATGAAGTAAGAATTGGTTATGTTGGTCCTTGTAGAGAGTAGATCCAACCTTATAATAAGTGGAGCAACACACTATCAAAGTGGTAATAAGTTGGTGACATGACCTCCTAGACCTATGTTAAATCAATAGCTTCTGTGCAATTCACAACTTGCTCAGAAAGGGGATGCATGAAAACTAAGACTGGAAACTAAATTTTCACCTTAAAATTGTAGAATTCCTAAGAAATGTAGATCCGTCTCTAACATACATTTCCCCATCACAGTAAACATAATCCAAGTCAGGTCTCTCTACCTGTTTTAAGCAACAATTAGGCACTGATCAGTCCTGAGCTGAGCAGTGTATGATGACCGATCCCAGTGAATCAGAAGGATGCACTTAGTTTAAGAGAAAATATACTACAAAGCATTTTTATAGGTTCTTTTGCTATACATGTGTGTACCGTTACCTTTAAAATCTCCTTCAATTTGGAATATATTGTAGATTAGTGATCTAAAAACAATCTTTGGAAAAAAAGGTTTGGATAGAACAAATCGTAACCTGGTCCTCTCTATGGCTTTGAGGATTCTACTTCCTGGGAACAGTTTGCCCTTAGTGATGTGTCACCATACACGAGGTCAATATTGAGATACAATAATGAGCAAGAATAGTAGTAGGTGAAAGCAGTAAGGAAAAACAATTCATGCGGATGACTTGTCAGTTACTGATATTCCCAAACTGGTATAACCTAAAGTTGGTTTCCAAAACAAATTGCTTAAGAGGCAATATGCCACGGATGGCTGTCCTTTCATTAAATAGGGATTGCACAAAAGGGACATTGCTTTGGATAGTTACAGATGTTGCCTGATCCCTCATAAAGGTGCTTTAATGTATATAACCAAATATAAATCTGGAACCTTTGAGTAATTTCTGAATTAATGTGCCTAGCAAATTGCAAACGTGAGCTAGGGCTATGCAGATTTACTGCATCCCTGAATTTCATTAGCATAGACGCAAAGGTACTATTCTTTATTAGATCATGGCTGGAGCTCACTGAATCTCTTGACTAAGGCCTATAGTGGAAATATATCAGGGCAATCTTATCTAAATATGATCATCTATATTCCAGATGGATACGGAAATGATTTTGCTTTACAATAACAAATAATAGGATAACATGATGCTTTAGGACATTGCAAATAGTTTCTTATACAGCCAGTATTTATGATTTTCTGTAATGCATCTTTTAGCAACGTGGGTATAAGGAGAGACCATCTTCAATAGTTAAAAGATCACGGTTACCAAACATTCTAAACCCCATATTAAAATGGGCTCTTTTATTAAACTGGCATTGCTATCTAGATGATTGCATATCATTAATTCTTTAACCTAGATTCTTTCATTTTTTTGTTTATAAAATTTATTTTATCCAAATTACAAAATCAGTATTCAACAATATGACAAACAATCCATACATAATTTGACATTTGAATGTGATTCATCATAAAGCAATTAAACAGGATTTAAAGAATCAAATCATACTGCATAAGGATCAGTATAAATACCTTACAAACAAGATAATAAAAGTTAATATAATGAAAGAAAAGGAGGAAAGAGGGAAGACAAAAAGAAAAAAAAAAGAATTGGTGCCTGAATATAATAACACATCCTTAAATATACAACTAACTTCATCCAAAAAAGAGTAATACTATCAATGTCATCGACATGAAACTTGACTAGATTAAATATGAACATCATTCAAATAGTTTACAAAGAGATGCCATTTGTTCTCATGTTTGATAGAAAGAGATGGTGTGTTGGTAATACATTTCTCCATTCTGTGAATATCACAAATGTTATTCCCATATCCTTTAACAGTCTATCCAATTGGATGTTATTAAGCGAATTGCAAGACGTATAAACAGATCAAAAATAAGAGGTGTTTTAATTTTATAGCATTAAAGACTAGACTTCCCAAAAGGATATTGGTTAGATTTAAAGGAATAGACATATAAAAAATGTGTTAAAGGAAATACCATACCTAGTTTCAAAAAGCATTCACTGCAGAGCATTAAAAAAACATATGTCTAAAAGAACCAATAGCTCAGTGACAAGACCAACATAAGTCATCTTCAGAAATCTTTGATTTAAATAGTTTTTCAGAAGTAACAAAGGCCCGACCTGTGAAGTAATACAGGGTTTGAGTTAAGTTCGCAGAAATAGATACCATCTTAATCTAAGTCCAAATCACAGACCGCATTTGGTCTTCAAAATGTATCCCACAATCTAAGAAAACTCAGACAGCTTGGTTTCAGCTCTCCCTCCTGTGAAAAGTCCAGCCCTTGCTCCCTTAAAACAGCTTTAGATCCACCGTTCAGGCACTGGTCCTATCCTACCTGGATGGGGGCAATGCACTCCTCAAAGGGGTTCTCCAGCCCAGGCCTCTTTGGGTGAGGTTCCCATTTGGGGTTTCTTTCAGTCTCTCCTCCTCTCTGGGGTCTTTCTCCTTTCTCCTACCCAAATGGGTGTTTTTACCACCTTTCCTCACTCTGGGACTGCTCTTCTGTTTACTTGTAATGGTGTGGAAGTGAGAAATCGACACAGTGGTGATATGTTGGTGGTTATGGACTTTTATTAATCAAATGAGGTTGTGGAAATGCCTTCCTGTCCTTAAAACGAAGTGGGGTTAAACTGCCATAAAGAAATAATTTAATGGGTCTGTCAAAATCCTATTTCACACAAAGCAAACGAACAAGCAAGGGAGTCTTCTTCACGTATGGAGTTCAAACGATCTTCTCCAGTTCATAAAGTAAAATTCCAAAATGGTGTAAAACAACTTCCAAAATGACTGACAACATTGTCCCAGCAGGTTGTCGGATTCCCATAACGCCAAGAGGGGTTTCCTTCTCTCTACAAGGTTGACAAAGTTCTAGGGGTTATGTTTCCCTTCCGCTAATGCCTTTCCAGTCTCATCCCCAATCAGCCTGGTTTACTCTTCTATCAGTTGCGTCAACTAGGATAATTATTGATAGAACAAGGTCCTCACAGGGTACTGGTTTCCTTGCACTTTCTTTTTCCTTATTCTCACAGCTAAACTGGTATAATAACCTGTCTGGTACTGGGACCATCTCTTTGGAGGCCTTGATTCTTTCTGTGGGTACGGGTCCTAGACACGCACTTGTTTCTCATATAATACGGTTCACCTGGTATACTAGCCTGCCAGATACTGTGACTATGAAGATCTTCTTGGAGGCCTGGATTATATTGTGGGTCCCAAACTCACACCTATTCCTTTGCAAAGTCTGTCCACCTGGTACTGCCAGGTACTGCGACTATGAAGATCTTCTTGGAAGACTTGATTAGTTTTGTGGGTGTGGGTCCTAGTCTACCTGATCCTCTAGGCTGCCACATACTGTGACTTTGAACATCTCTTCAGAGGCATACATCTTCGGGTGGGTCCTCGACCCGTCTTTTGTATTTCTCCCTTCTTTTAGCCATCCCGCCAACTGTCCCAGCCCCCCTTCTTTTAGCCATCCCGCCAACCGTCCCAGTCCCCCTGATCTCTCTGGAGAGCTTACCAGTGGTATTCGGTTGTCTGCGGGTGCTTTGAGCCTTCTCAGATTCCTTCTGCTGCTTCCAGGGACTGCAACGGCTGCACCGCGTTTCCCTGCTTCTGGCCAGCGCATCTCGGCTTCTACACACAATGCAGCCTTCGTGTCTGGCTGGATGCCCCAGCCACTGCTTCTCTCGGGTTGCCATCCACCACTCTGGTATTGGGAATGCCTCTGCTGACGGATAAGCGTCCCACTCCTGGTGCTCTCGGTGTCCCGGTTCTTCCACTGCTACTGAGATTCGAATCTCCCACTTCCTCATGTGAGGGTCTCTCTGGTCCACAGCCCTTCTCTCCTAGCACAGCTTCTCTGTATGTGTTGCTTCTTGAGGAAGGGCCTGACAACACTTCCTGGATTGCCTCTTCTATTTCAACCAATAATGGACCAATGGGAAGCTGGTAACCAATGTGGTCCCTAGAGGTGGTCCTTATGTTACCACTCTTCCTCCTTGTCCCAGTACTGATCTTGCTATTCCCTTGTGAGTCAATGGAGTTCTTCTTCGTCACAGTACTGGGAAGGGAGTCTCCACTTAAAGAACTCCTATTCTTACTCATCCCAGTGTTCTCCAAGATGGTAGGGTGACTATAAGATATGACCTCGTTAGGGTATTGGTTGAAGGGAGGGTTGCTAAAGGTGGGTGAAAGGCGGGAGTACTGTGTCTCTCCTGTGGTGTTGGTCCTCATCCCATAAGGGTCTTCCTTCCCCATGTGATCCTCCCACGGTGGACCAACCCCATGGGGACTCTTGGACTGTGGTCGCACCGCCCTGACCCCATGGAAAGGGTCCTCCCGTATTAGAAAAGGGATGACATCAATGGATTCATATTATACTCTCCACTTGGGAGTTCTTTTAGTCTCCCCCCCTACTCAGGGGTTTTCCATTTACACACTTTGCATTCCGGGGTCCTTTCTGCCCCTCCACCCTTTGGGGCTCTTCCACTCTACCTTGCTTTCTCACCTCCCCCTCTCCCTTGGAGCCACCGTGCACCTATATGATGAGAGTGGGGCTCCACGGGAGAGGTGTTGAGTCATGTTGGGTTTCCTGATGCCACGAAGCTACTTACATGACTTCAACTGGGTTCCAAGGTGGTCTATGGAGAGTCCTTCCTCCTGCTCACCAGGTGCAGTGTCTTGAGGGAGGCTTCATGTCAGCCTTTCGGTTCAGACATCAGAGATGCTTAGTCCTCATTCTCGCCAACTCTCTGGGCTCCTCCGGTCACTCATTCACCTTGCCTTGCTGCACTCTTCCAGTGTATGTTACGACACTGCAGGCCGAGACTGGTATTGTTCTCTCGCCTAACACACTTTCTGTGATCTCCTTGACGTAGTTAAACTCTGTGGGATGTGCAGAGATACTCTTCCGATTGGTTCTTCTCTGACTACTCCACCAAGTTGCTGGTCTGTTCGTCCCTTTGCCATTGTTCATGGCGATTGGGAATAGTTAGGGCTAGATGCCGAGTCAGCCATGATAACATGATGGCTGTGTTTTTCATACCACCTAGCGCCTATAGGAAGGTCAACATCGATCAAAAAAGAAAGTGGAATGACTGTTAGATTGTTTTGCGGGCAGGAAACGTGTTGCACTAGATTGAGTTTGATGGCAGGAAATGGTCGCACCAAGGTGTATTTTGGGGGCAGGTAAGGTGTCGCACTTAGATGGATTTTGGGGGAAGAAAATATTGGGTAGGTTAACATGTGCTGTACCCAGAATAAATTGTGAAAATTAGCAGATACATTGCACGTGGAGAACTGTGAATGCTAGCACATGTAATGCCCTAGAAGAAATTGGGAAGGTAGCACATATACTGTACTCAGATCTGTGAAGGTTAGACGGATTTGAGGGTGGGCAGTGTGCTACATTTATATGGACTTGGGAGTGGGCACTTGTGGGTGTAAACAATGCATTTCAGAAGGCTACATAAGGCACACCCCCTACACCAAACACTGTTCCCCACACCAAGCTGCCATTATTTGCTGCAAGCTGCAACAGGCAGATGCTCATGCTGCGCCTGGATCTTGAGATGCAGCACAACCAGGCCAGGGCACAGGGAGTATGGTGGGGGTTGGGGGGGGTAGGAGGAGGAGGAGGAGGAAGAAAAGGAGACCTGTCCAAGCAAGGTGAGCACCCATCCCCAGGGTTAGGCCATCAACCTGGGCCCTCACTGATACCCAGTTCATCACTCTGTACTGTCTGAACAGGGAGACCATTACCGAGCTGGTGGCCACAACCCAGGAAGACATAGGAAGCAGGAACATGTGCACAGTGGTACCCCTACTGATCAAGCTTGTGGCAGTCCTGCAGTTCCTGGGAACAGGCACCTTCCAGCACTCTGGCCATGATGCACAGCATGGCACATCCCACATTCTGCACAGATTTGAGCCAGGTGCTTCAAGCCCTCCTGCAGTAAGTGCAACGCCACATCGCACTGCCCACAACTCCAGCCCAGGTCAATGCCATGAAGGCACAGTACCATGCCATTGCCCAAATGCCAAATGTGATTGCCGCCCTGTTGCGCTGGTGGTCCCCCAGGCCCATGAAGCAGTGTACCAAAACTGCAAGCACTACCACTCACTGAATGTTCAGACGACCTGCGACCCCAACCTCACAATCGCCCACTCCTGTCCCTGCTACCATGGTTCTACCCATAATGCCATGGTCCTATGTAACAGCACACTACCAGTATCCATGAGAGGCACAGAGGACAATGGACAGGATAGTGGGTGAGTACAAAAGACAGTACACATGCATTACGAAGCACATGCCCAAATTGGTGTGGGGGGACTACACAATGAATGGCATAACAGGTGAATGTAAAATATGCACATCAACTCCCCCCACACCAACATCACATTACAGGCCATGGAGCATGTACATGCCGGACTTACCTGTATGGAGAAGCAGTGACACACATCCAGTACTAACCACCTACCCAAACATGACTACAGCTACCAATGCAGCATTGACATACTGACTCAAAGCTGTTAATGGCCTTATTGTCTCACACATCAGCCACCCTGCCAGTCCCACAGCCATTTAGCCCTGTGCGTCTAGCCCACAAGGCCCACCCGTCACCACCAGATGCACAGGGAGGGCCCATGGTGTGTCCAGAATGCCACAGGCATGAGTAAACACACCAACACATGCCAGCCACCATGACTGCAGCACAAGACAGCCACATACACCCAACGTAATATATGCCAAAGGAAGACAGTGTGCATGGGAAGCACCAACAATGCATTACTCAAGTCAAACTGCATGCACCGATATGGAACAGATCCATGCCCTGCAATGTAGGCTCATGTGCATGCACAAGTAGTGCTTAGAACAGATATTAAGTACATCCCCCACCACGCCTTACACCCATGTCTAATGCCTGTACCTCCCCCCATGAAGGAGACTCCGGATACCAACAGCTACCCTGGCTGATGACCCCTGTGCGTGATCCTCAAAGAGCGCAGGAGATTGCCTACAACACCCACATCAGGACCTGTGTGTGCATCAAGCATATCTTTGTACTCCTGAAGGCACAGTTCTGCTGCATTAACCATACTGATGGAGCGCCGATGTATGCACCAGAGAAAGTGGGCAAAATCGTGCTTGTGCGTGTGCCATGCTGCACAATATCTGCCTGAGGAGGAATGTCCCCCACCCCCTGATGTGGACATGCCACTCCCATAGGATGAGGAAGCATGGCCAGTGGCTGAGGCAAATGCATGCATTGCCGGTGATGACATGAGGGATGGGAGACTGATTGAAAACATATTTTGACATTTTAACATGGCACAAGCCATGCACGACTGCTATTCCACCCAAGCAATAAAACGACAATGACACAATCGGGAGTCTCCTCACAGTGGATGAGTTCAACAGTGTTTATGTAATGTTTTCCCCACAACAGACCCCCCCACCCCCAACACCAACTCCCCACCACACAATTCCCCTCTCCCCCTCCCACCACCAACTCCCCACCACGTGTATTGGTATGCATCACATGAATGCTATGGTACAGATTGTGACCTCAGACATGTGGGCAAATGGGCATGTTTGGCCGGCCATGGGAGATTACATGTGGGCCCACCGCCATGGGATGTTTGTAGTGATGGGTGTGTGGTCCATGGCCTGTTGGCCATTGCCCTGTGTATGGGTTGGGCAGGAGGTCCATGCAGGGGTGGATTTTGTCTGACATGCATTACTATGGCCCCAAATCCCATCCCTGGGTGGCAGTGACATGGTGGGGTTGAGGGGGGGGGGCTGTTCCATGGCACTGTCATGGCTCTATGGGCCACTGCTGCACAGCTGGCAGGGCTGTTCTGTGGTGCACAGTGATTGGCATACTGTGTAAATGTCTGTGTGTGGGACGTGCACTTCCCTGTGGCTTTTCTGCCAGGACCTCATGGGGAAGGCCTACTGGGTCCGCTACATTCTGGGGTGACTGATGTACAGTGTCATGGTTGTTCTCGCACCGCTATCCCACTGGCGCAGGGTGCACCAGTTGAGGTTAAGGTGCGCATGGCAATATTTTGGTTTCACCTGCCTGCCCTTCCCACTACTGTGACACTCAGGGATGCCACTGGTGCCCTGACCCATTGCTACTCTGGGGGTGGCTGGTGTGACAGCCACTCTCTGTCCTGTCAGCACGCTCAGCTTTGGGGTCTGCTGACTTGTGTCCCTGTCCACTGGGGCTTCCTATTCTGGCTTGTCATTTGTGCATGCATTGGGGGGGGTTGTGCACTCACCTCCTGCCTTCTGGCTGCTGGATCCTGCATCTGCACTGCCGACTCCCTCCATGCCCTCGAGGTCGAGCACTGTGCTGCATTTTTCCTCCCATGATATGAGGACCAGTGGCTGGACAGTGCCTGCTCCAATAACAAGGGACTCCCGGCGGTGTTGGGCAAGCAGTCCCCGCACCCGTACCCTCAGGTCGTTCAACCATTTTCGGCGGCCTTAACCATCACGGGATATGCTGGCCACTGACGAGACCTTCTGGGCAATGCTGGCTCATATGGCTGTGTGCCGCTGCCTACTGGTCTTCCTCTGCCTCGGTCCATAGAGCTCATTGCTGTGCCTCACTAACTCGTCAGCCAGTACCACGATTTCAACCTTGCTGAACTTGGGCTTTCTGAGCCGATGTTCAGCCCCCTTGCCTCTCAGCCTCGCATGTCATTTTGTGTCGTTTGCCGTACTGGATAGCTGCAGGAAGTGGAGATTTTAAATGGATTGTGTTTTCCATTATGGCCGTCGAGATGCTTACCGGTTCGGTGGTGACGGAATTTGCACCGGCGCTAATAGCGGCACACTCTGTGGTGGTATCACCATTAGCACAATTTTTCCAGCAGTAGCCCTTATTTGGGCACAATTACAGCTGGGCCCAAATAGCGTTTCCGTCGGAAGTCGGGGGCACATACAAAACAGGTTGTGATGTGGCACAAATACCCTTGCATAACCTGGGAGTAACACAATTTGCAACCAGTGACAATTGCACCGATTTACCATCCAAATTGTGATGAGGCCCAGTGCGATTGAATGATTCGCCCAGGATCACACACTTTGGTTAAATGGTGAAGTCAGAATTTGAGGCTGGTTTGAAAATTGTATACTTGACCATGCATCTTCCAAGCTCAAGTTGGTACAAATACATGTTGAATGTTGGTTTTGAATACCCCAAATAATACTCAACTGTATACAACTACTTTCAAAAGTCACATTATAAACCAACCTGACAATGTATACATCATACATCACTGTAAAAGCGTGTTGATGAAAGAGTAAAGGAATCAATTCATTTTGAATCAAAAATTCCACATTGGGGACCACTCGCGTTTGCAGTTTTTTTGCAAAAGGGGGCCAGCATGCATTTTGAATAGTTTTCACCAAGTACTGGTAAAGTAAAGCATAAAACACTTTTAATATTGCCTTTAATCTTCACTTTTTCACTAGGTGTCTGGAAAAGTGTAAATCCCTCCCACAATTAACAATTGTGGGAACCATCCATAATGGTTTCTTTTTGAATCTGCCTGCTTTTACCAGGGTGTAAAAGTCAGGAAGATTCCATAGGAACCCGTTGGTGTTTTACGAACATAAAAATACATGCTGGTGGAAAACCAATCGGATTCGGCAGTGAGGCATGTAAGAACAGGCAAACATGCAAAGTCAGATCTGCTCTCCAACTCGCCAAATCATAGAAAATCCAGCAGCACATTAAAAAAAATAAAACGATTAATGCTTTTAGCAACACATATTCCACTCAGCATAACTAGGATAATAATAGCTTTATTTTCCTCATTCTGAATGGAAGCCTAGAACCTCCAGCATAGAAAGGAAGGAGAACTTACAAAAAATCTCATAAGAAACAAAGTGAAATGAAATGCATGACCAGGTCATTATTTCACACAGCTTGTTCTGCATCCCCTTATTTTCCAATAACTGAACATTCCCACCTTAAATCATTTTAAGAAATAAATGTCACAACAATGGTCACTGCTGGTTAACCTTTTTGCATCTCTAATCACTTCCTGTTGTATTAAAAAGATAAGCCCTCACTAGGAGGGCCTGTGTAGCCCTGGCTGTTTGGGTTTGGGGGAATGAGGCAGAGCAGGGAGAAGGCCATGGGCATTTGTCCCTTGTCCAAATGTTAAATCCACCTCAGATTGCATTCTTTAGGAAATATTTAACTACTGTTTTTTTAGTTTTAATAGATGTATCTTTTATACTTTGCCCGCAACATTAAACAAAACGATCTTGTCTTGTGTTATTTTCCAGGTAATCATCTGAGAAGCAAATGTTTATGGTGGGGGGGGGTACAATCCTCCCAACCCACTCCCCTCTATCACTGGTGGGGTACCACAGCAAATAATTTCCATTTCCGGCACTGCCTAAACACCAGCGCCCAGGATTTACATCATGCTTTCCAAACAAGACCAACAGTACACATGATGTATTCTGTTTGCATGCAAACTCTTTAAGTTACTCAAACAGTATGAGGTTATCAATTCAGTACTTATCAGTTTGAATATTAAACGTTCTAACAGTTCAGGTTAGGTTTCCAAAGATACAGTCTATTTAGTTTGTAACCCCACTGACAAGTAATCATGAGAGGAAGATCTGACACTAGGTAACGCTTGGCATCCTAGCCTTGTCATTTTCAGGTAGGGCCTTGTTGAACCAACTAGGTGAGGTGCAGCTTAATTCCCTAGGCATATCAAACAAAGCACCCACTTCTGGGCATATACAATTTCATTTAGGGAGACAAACTGAAACCAACATGCATTGGCAAAGCCAACAGCTTCCTCTTTTGATTAGGCATGGATAGGAATTTGCCAGACACTGCCACAAGGGTATGGCCTGTCCATCAAATGAGAACAACAGGGGAACTGTGCAAGTCCTGGGCATAAGATGTTATTGCCTGGCAAATGTATGTCTAATACCTATACACAAGCCAAGTCCGCTGGCTTTGCGATTGCTTGTTTTAGACAGGACTCTCGTGCAAGGATCAGAGGCCTCGACATAGATATTGATTATAAAATCGACTGGCTGAAGACACACATTAAGAGATATTTATCACACCAAGTGCTCATTTGCAGAAGCAATTAAGCAATTAAACACTGAAGCAAATACTTATATACAACACTGCCAGGTCCTATGCAGCGCAAACATTTTTGTTACTTTGGGAACTATTTGAGCAAGCACTATCACAAAGGGTACGTTTTGGCGGTGAGGGGAACTTAGTTGGTAGTAATGACGTAGGCATTCACATAGGCATGGCTAGTCATTGGCTGGATAAACGACCAAACACGCCTGTAGGATGTGTGTTTCTCCTCATATCTTGTCCTATCTCCGTTCCACTGCAAAGGTTCTGGCTTACACCTAGTAGGCAAAACTAAACATGGATGGATGTAGGTCTCTGATTCAATCATAACCGCCGGCATTGCTCCGTTTAGCCTTCCATACCACCGTCTGAAAATCAGTCTTGGCCCTGCCACTAACGTGAGCAGCCCTGGCCAAACTGCTAGACCACAAGGCGTAAAAATGCTTATGGTTGCTTGTGTTCCAGTGCAAAGGGTACATGGACTAGCAAGATAGACTAAACTGCACCCAAGAGTCATTTGCTAATGGCTTGTCCCTTCTGTAATGGCACAGACATACTAATGAATTATGGCATGGAATGTTGTGCAGAGCAATGACAGTGGTCATGTTAAATTGAAATCTCCTCCAGAATTACTTTTTTGTTACTACCAACCTTATTTGTTCGCTTATCCTTAAGTTGTTATTGCAGCAGAATATATATTTTCAATCTAATTTGTAAGAGCCCTGTGATGAATCTTTCAATAAAGTAAATTCTCCATATGGGGGAGCCTTTCCCCGTAAGGCTAAGGTGGTGCCGCTGCTAACCAATATTCCCACTAGGGGTGGTAACATGCGGGAGGACCTTCCAGGGGAGTGCTCCCCTCTTGGGGATGAGGACGTATATTCTGGGCCACAACCACCTTATTCCCTACATAACCCAATCATCCAGCGTACCAGTACACCTTACTGTACTCAGATACTATATTGTAACTTGTTAAGGTCTAATAGTACTAGGAGGAGGAAGCCCTGAGGAGTCAGATCGCCTCAGTAAAACAGAAAAAAAGTCTCTTGTAATTCTCCAAAAATAAAAGCTCCTATAAAAATGAAAGAAGGACTTGCCTTGTTGTCAACCCCAGCCGGGAGAGGCAACGTGTGCAGAAACTAGCAGGAGTTTCAAACGCTGCGAGTAGACCGGAGTCGGAGGAGAGCGGAGGATGCAGGCGAAGCGTGGAAGGAGTTCTCTGTTGGTCCAGCTGACACAGACCCAAAAGCCAAGCAGGAGAAAAGAGCAGAGCAGCATAACGGAGCGTGGAGCTGCTGCGGCACTGTGGAAACTGGAGAGAGAAGCCCGGTGCATTGGAGAGAAGAAACCAAGTCCCAAGAATTCCTAGTGGCATGCCAAAATCCCTCAAAAGGCAACAGGAGATGCGAGCGATCCAGAGGGGTGTTGGGGTGGAAGATAGATGGATCGGGGACCCTAACACTTGCATACCCAGCATCCGAGGAAGCCTTGCTTGTCGCAGTGGCAACAATAAGCCCACTGACCACCAGTGACGAGTTGAAGACTGCAACCTGTACAAAACCAAGCATCCAAGGAGAGCTTCCTTGTTGCAGTGGTGACAATAAGCCCACTAACCATCAGAGACAGGTCGGAGACCCCAACTATTGGAAACCAAGCATCCAAGGATGGCTTCCTTGTTGCAGTGGCTGTAATAAGCCCACTGATCCCCAGAGAAGGGTTTGGTACCCCAGCAAAAGGGAACCTCAGCAAGCAAGGAGAAATTCCTCATCGCAGTGGTAACACTAAGCCCAGTGATCAACAAAGAAGTATTTGGGACTTTGCTTACACCAAAACAGAGTAGCAAAGTGTACATCAAGCTGAAGACTGTGAGAAAGAACGTTTTAGATACCAGGAGAAGGGGGTCATTCCCCCCGACCTTGTTGTGAACTGTGCCAAGAAAAACAGGTGAAGGGAGTAATTCTCCTGATCCCGGACTGGGAGTTGTGTTAGCAATGCCAGGGGAAGGGAGTCATTCCCCCTAGCTTTATTACAGTAGTGTGAGGGATAGAAGTAGGTTAAGACACAGGACAGTGCTGTTTGATTTGATGGACATTCTGATGGACCATTTAGTGATAGTTTTGAGGCAGGAAAACGCCTCTTAGAAGATGGGGCTAGTGAGGGCCTTTTATCCACAAATAAAAGTCTATAACCACCACCATGCCACCTTTGTGTTGGCTTCCTTCTTCGGCAACCTTACAGGCCCCACTCGATTGATGCACCTTCTGCAGATATCTGTGTGCAAGCAACATCATGTGTCATTTATTATTCGATATAGTTAAGCATTTTTATTAAGCATGATGTGAAGAAATGCTAGATTGCCACAAAAAATGAACATACTCTAAATTACAGAAACCAACTTTGTGATTTAAGGTTTGAGAAAATAGCTGTAGTCAGCCTGCTTGATGAAGTGGGCTATCTCATTTAGAAGTGTGAATGGCACTTCATCTCGCTGGCCATTTGTGTTTTCATGACTGTGGTGCATAGATCATTTTCCAGGGCAAGCAAACAAATCCTGGCCGTGCCTCCTGCAGTGCAGCCTCTCCGAATGCTAATCTCTCTGAGGTTCCTGCTGCACATTTAGAGCGAAATGCCCGCACCCACACAACAACGCACCCACTCCCTTTGGTCCCACACTTAAGGCCTCCTTTCTAGGTGTGGGCAAGGGGTGGCTGGCCCCCCTGCTGGAGCCAGGCCTATCTGGTTATCACTTAGGTTCTTGTGTAGTTGCTGCCGCTTCGACATATGGGCTCATACTTGTTTTCCATTCAATTTGTAATTGCAATTGAAACGTGCTTGCTTCTTGTGATGACACTGACGTATTCGCTGGCCTCGTGTAAGATCACCAAGCATTTTGGTCAATGTACTTGTAATACAACTACGAGTCATTTACTGCAATTACTGAATATGCATCTCCCTTGTATATTACATTGTTGCAGTCCATTTACAATTACAACATGCCTTTCTCTTCACTATGCTGGGCAATCTCATCTACATGATGGTGACAGGCAAGCTGTGATCATGCGGCCCAAATGCGGAGAAGACAACAGTTAACGCTCTGTTGCACATTCCTTGTTTCTCTCGTTCTGTCTCTTAAAACTAAATCTTTCTACTGTTCTCCATTTGTAATGCTTAATGTCTGCTTACTCAGCCGAATATTACTACTGTTTAAGCCATTTCTTAACAACTGCTCGGTCTTCCATCGTGCATGTATATGCGGATTCCCAAAGATGAAAAGCACTTTAGACCTTATTGCTGAACCATGGTATCAACCCTAATCCTCCCTTTCCCCCCATTTTCTTTAGAACTCCAACCTTATAAGGCTCACTATTAACTTATTTGCACAATTTGTCTAGCATCATTACTTCATTTCCAGATGGACTATCTTTTGTCAAGCAAAGCTTATTTATTTAGCGAAAAGCTAAAATATTGCTTCTAACTAATGCACCTCATCAATGAATGCTTTTTACAGTTTACTCAATCCTTCCTCCCTTGTATATCTTTTCAACTCGATTGAAACTAATACTTTATAGAACACAGGCCACACATCTCAAGGTTGCTCGATACCAGTTAAGAATGATGTTAAATCCTAACTCATAGCCATTCTAAATTCTCATTTAACCCTTGTGTATTACTTTTGGTGAGGAAAATTAGTTCTTCTTCTTTTCTGACTAATTTGTCCTCATCTCCTCTTTTTCCTCTCTTCTAGGTTTCAGTTCATACACATCTTTCCAGGCTATCTCTTCGGGTTTATGCTTCACTAATGGTGAATTTTGCACTCTGTTACAGATACAACTTTCGTGTCTGGTTATTCTAGTTCAATGTTTTCTTTGTTTTTCCGATACACAGCAATTTGCATGGGCACCAAATTGCGTAAATTACCCTCATACTATTGCAATTTTAAAGTTCTTGTAGTTCTTTTAGTTCTTGTGCAACACCTGCATTTCCCACATGGTGTATTGCCTCTTGTTTCTCTATTCCCCATGTTTCCGGGAGTCTTTACTCTTTTGTGGGATTAACTGTATGTCATTTCTGGTTAATTTATCTTTAAGATTTGTACTTCTTTTAAATGTGAAATTTAGTCGACTAAGGCTAGTGTTCCCTTTCGCAAACAGTCTCCAATGTTTCAACATTGATTTTTTAATTCTATCTGATAAATTGGTAAAGGTGCTGAAGAATACCCGGTTGTCTGGTTTATATTCCGGCAATGCCTCATGGTTATTACTTGTGGCTCTTCGATAGGCTTGTCTAACCAATTTCTTCGGATAACCATGAAGAATATTTTTTTCACTTTAGTTGCTGGATTCCTGTACAAACAATTTGGTACTTGAGCTGGTCCTTCTTAATCTAAGAAATTGACCAAATGGTAGATTATTTAAAGTAGGTTTGGGATGGAAGCTCTCGTATCTCAACAGGGCATTCTTATCTGTAGATTTATGAAAAGGTTTGATGCAGAGTTTGTGCGTGGTCTTGTAGAGATGTTAGTAGCATGCCTTTTTAAAATACATAAGTGAGGCGGGCATGAACAGATTATATCAATACTTTCTGAAAGATTACTACATGTTTTCCAACTTCTAGGAAAACTGCATTGAAAAGCCCTTGGGACTTCAGTGCGCCCTGTAAAACTAATCCAGAGAGCTGTGTGCTCACAATAAGACTATTTTGTTTATATTTAATTCAATTATGTTAAACATCAAACAATGGTTATAATATAAATGGTCAGAAGGTTCTTAAATCCATCTTTTTTGTATCAGAACAGACAACGCTCATCTGATTTTTGCAAATGCATTTCAGACACAAGTCCATCGTCGGGGCAAAATACCGAATATCATACATCTAGTCATACACTCATATGAATGTAGGTCATCATAACAGTAGCAAACCAGTATCATAGCATGTTTACCATAAATAGAAGGGGAATGATCATTGGTTCATAGATACTCTAGAGTTAGTTGCATGGCATTTTGGCTGTCCAGTAAGTCGGTCAGGTGCTTAGGGGTACTGGTTTCTATTGCATTAGGTGCAGAGATCCAACTCTTGGTTGGAGGTTAGGCTTTGGTTCACAAGGTATGATGGAAATAATGACACTACCACAGTCGTTTAAGAATTCTAAAATATACTTTGCCAAGAAGGCACATCTCATAATGGAATAAATATTGTATCCAGATGCCAAAGGGCCCATCAAGGCCATCAGTTCATCTCAAACTGAAACCTTCAACATGCTTTATAGAATTCAGTCCCATCAAGATTCCTCTACTGATATATTGGAGGTGCACACTATTCAGAAATAATAAAATGCGGTGTAATCCAAAACAGCGATATCAGGCTCATGGGACCAGTTCCTAGAAAATGAATTGATGATACTTAACATGAAAGTGGCTGTATTTTTCCTTCATCTTTACTTTGGAAACTGGTATGGGAAGCAGGAAAGGTAATTGCCATCCAGTTGAATTGAAATCTAGAGCTGCATATGATGAAATAGTTATATGACTTGACTTAAAAATAAGATTTTTTTTTTTTAACCTTAGATGAAACCCCTTTTTCTGCATTGAAGGAGGACATCCGTGTCAGCAGTTTCAACTACTGACAAGATAAAGCGAGAACTGCTTTATTGGAAATATTTGTATTAAGCATATCTTTACCATTAACCGTTTAGGGTAGTCTGGTTTACGATACCATCAGTTTTTTAGGCATAATGTCACTCTAGGAGCCAATGAGCTAACAGGATTTGCCCTTATGTATGCCAGTTGTGCCACAAACACACACCACCAACATTTGATGCAATAATAATTCACATTGCTAAACCGAGTGCTGATCTTTGCTCCTAGGTAAAGTCTGCTGATTCCTTGACTGTCACCAGGAATACTGTGCCCGCCTCTGAAATGATAGTTGGACATTTGCAACTAACCTGTCTCCTGGAACCCCATATTCAAGTTCATACTCAAATAACCATCTCTAGAGTAGAGGTTTGTAAGGATGTGCCATACCAACTCAATATATGTCTCTGTGGCAGGTGTGCGGCATTGCTCCCTAGAAGTATTGAACTGTTCGCCTCTTATCTTATGCCAGAAAGACAGGAGCAAGTCATATTGACAAACAAGATTTTCATTGCAGAACTGTCATATTGCAGCATTGCATGGACTTCTAAATGTCAGTGGAGACTGGCTACCCAACCATCCTGGGAAAGGCCTGCTGTACCGAACCATAAGAATCTATCAAATCAAGATTTTTAAATCTGCGTGAAGACTACCAGAGCACCAATTAACCACCACAGGGGGCTATTTCTCCAGCACATGCTGAAAAGACTTCTAGGCCCCATTTGAGAATGCATTGATGGAACTATGCTTTACGTGAAAAGCAGAGTATGAATAGAACACCCATATCCAATACACCCCCTCCAAGTCCAAATCAGGCCAGAGCTGTGACCTTATAGTGAAAAGGTCACTCCTGCTATTTACTTGAATGAACGGGAGATTAGACCAAAGATGTCAATCACTCATGGACAGGTGGAACTATGCTGATCCCTTGAGTGGTACTTTATATCTTCTTTTGTACTCCTTGCAAGGCTGTTCTTGTTGCAATAAACAGCTACCTGGGTGATCAAGATTGGGCACTGCCTAATTTTATCAAGTTCGTTAATTGTAGAATTGCGAGTATCGGAACACACCTTGAAGCCTAGGCACAAGGTTACAGGTACTGTAAGAAGAAAGAATCAGAAACTAAATCGGATTCGTTTCCGATTCTTCTTACAATAAACAGCTACCTACCACTGCTGTCTCAACTCTTCATTAATTAGAGCCAGAGCTTTCACCAGACGAGTTGGTGCAAGTTCGACCTCCACCCAACGTCTATGGCTGCTCCTTATGAATGAAGCAATTGAAACCCCTCCTTGAAGCAATTGAAACCCCTCCTTGATATATAGTTCTGCTAGGGGATCTGGTGGTTGACTATAGCAATGCTAAACACATTGGCAGCTCATTTGGTATGCCAGGCAAAGGGAATCTCAGAGGATTATTATTATTGGCAGGGGAGAGGCAGCACCTGCAAACTGTGATCACACAAGGCAACATTCTTGAAAAGATTGGTCCTTTGGCTCATATTTCATACTAGTACTTATTTTCTTTAAAAAAATGGATTCCAGTCTCTGTAATAGGCTGCAATCCAGTGCCACAAAGCAGCACACCCCTGGAGTATGTGAGCCCTGGATCACAGACTGAAAACTGCTCACCAGTAGGAAAAGAAACGTAGAGTCAACACTCCCATTTAGCACAAGGACAACAAGCACTCGTGAAAATATTCACTTGTGTGGTAGAGGACCACAGAGTCAGATCAGCATACAGCCTTGATGGCACTACCTGACCCAAACATGATGGACAACAATGTTCTAACTTCTGTCCATTGGGAGAGACGGGGTAAGGTTTGTTTTATATAATTAACAATGCACAACACTTGAGCATCAAGATATAGAGTGGCTACCTAAATGGTGAGGCGGTGGAACACTTTGGGCAGAGGCAATCGTGAGCGATGTAGTCAATTGGGAAACAAACCCATGAATGACATTACTTGCTGACGCAATCACTTATTAAGCACCAGAAAAAAAAAAGTTTCGAGAGTTGGTGGGTGTTAGGGCATAACTGCAGCAAGAGTGCAATGGTGTATTATTCAGTACAGTGAGAGAGGAAGATGTGACGGAGCAGAACCAGCATTGACCAAGTAAACAATGCTAATCAGTAATCCATAAATGTAGAACATAAAGAGGATACACCAAAAAAGGAAACCCACGTTTCAGTAGCCACGTTGGCCAAGCAGATGTAAGAGGGAAGAGAGAGAGATAGGTGGTGGCTGCACCAGTTAGGCCGTAGCTTGAGGAAAGCCAGGTTAAGTAGTCGGGCTCACTTTGTGGGCCTACTGAACACTTGTACCCAAAGTCTGGCAAGGGACCAACCCTTTCTAGAAGCACTTGGAGTACAGCCAGTTTAGGTAAATACCCCAGCCTCTTTTGGGAGTTGCAAAGCCTATCAACCCAAATAAACAGATCTTGCATGCATTTGATGGCAATAGCCAAGACAAATGAAATGCAAATATGCATGTCAAACCCAAGTCACCAACCAAGAAAGACATAACTTAAGAAGTAGGATGGGACATTTTAAACTACTGAGACTGAGCGACATGCAGAACTCGCCTGGTTCAGACTTGAGAGTTTTAAACTTAGAATCGGGATGGATGGACTTTGTACACAAGTTTGTTTAAGTTAGGCTGTGACTCTGCATATACTGTTTCCATTCTTCCTTGATTTCACTGTTCATATTTCATCGTCCGAGTTGCACTACATCCTGGAGCCATTCTTCCAAACCAAAACACAGGAGAAAATAACCAGAATATAAGAGGCTAAAGGGATTACTCACCAAATGTTTTGTTACTTCCGGCTAGGAATTTGTCAAAAGGTCTTTAGTTCTTTCTTCGTGTATTCATGTCTTCAATGGCATATGTACATCACAGCATCTGGGGACTAATGTTAGGTTGTTTTTTTAATCCAACATGAACAAGTGCCTTCCTCCAAAGGAAAAAAGCCAAATGAATTCACGTGCCTCCTGAAATGTGTGGTTAGATTTGTATCCGAATTCACACTACCAGAGCAAATAGTATACATGCTCAAATTGTGATTAGTGAGTCAGTGTATTTATTTTCCATTCCGCGATCATTTTTGATGGCATAGGTAGGACTGCTTTCAAATTTGAAAATCGGAGTTCCTGTTCGCAGGTGCAAAATGAAGTTGAAAGTTACCTAAATGCACACATTGAATCTATGAGGCAGCACATGTGAAAGGATCAGACAGAGGTCTTGTTTAGGGCACAGTTAACAAAATGGCTAAACGTTAAGTCTTACTTAATCTGCTCAAATGCCATAGACACTTAGTTCATTGAACCATTAGTAAAACATTAGAGAATCCTTGGATGGCTACGGTTATTTCAGCATTTTTTAGGTGGTGTTAGAGGACATTTAACTGGGATTTATACAGTATAAACATTTTCAAATACAATTAGTAATAGTATGTCATTCATCTCTGCAAATGGTTGAATTATAAAAGTGCAAGTCCTAACATCAATAACAGATTCAACAGATAGAACTTCCGATATTTTCTCTTGTTGCTGAGGTCTTTAATAAAGGAAGTTTTGCCAAATAATAGCAATTTATTTGTAATAATAAATGGGCTACACATCATTGATATAAACCTTGAAACTCAAAAGGCGACTACCAACACACTAGAGAACAATGGCTCAACTCAAACAAGCCCACAACAGGAACAGCAATTTACAAATGGCGTCAGGATTATCAGTTTGGTGAAATAATGCGACAACCAGACTGCCATTTTCACTGCAAGGAAAACCTATTAGCGCTAAATCAGTACTGTCCCAAACAAATCATCAAGGACCCCCCTACACATTCAAACACAAGCTGGCCCTTCCAGCCAATGAAGCTGCCTTCCCGGTTCTCGAGAACCGCACTACATACTTCACTCTTACTGGTCTTACCAGCGAATGATGCTTTCTCCAACAGGGCCACAAGGATCCACTACACATTTTACAACAGTTGGCCACATCAGCAAAGGATGCTGTATCCCTAGATCCATTGCAACTACTTGATCAAGTTCTTTTAGTTGAAGATTAAGAAACTCTGAGCACCCACAACATCCCTTTGCCCATCATCCAACCATCTCAGCTATTTAGCAAGAGGACTGTTCTAAGACTTTGCACAGGTATAGGCCTTACACAATCATGTAGCAGAAACCTTTAACATTCTTCTCACCCAGCTTGGTACTTGAAATACCAGGATCATTAAACGTTGGCTCCATGTGAAGGCTCCACGGATTACTGTCCTTATATGGTCCATTGGAAACCAGGTTTCCTTTTGACAATTCAATACAGCCCAGGAGCGCTCCTCGCATGAAACATGTAGCCGGAGGGAGTGGTCCTGTGCTGGCATGGCTCCTCCATAATGAGCCAGAGTTCTAGTTGATTGGCGCCCCCACGTCCATTATTTCCAACCCACACCAGGCCACAACCCATCTATGCCACTAATAGTCATTTTAAATCACATGCATGAAGGCCAAAGCACTTCATAGATCTGATTCAAAGTGGAAAGTACTGGCACAGATGGGACCATTACTGGCAGTGAAGGCACAACCTATCTATGGTACTAATGGTCATTTTAAAATCACACGCATCAAGGCCGAAGCGCTTCATGCATGTGACTTACGGAGGCCATTACTGGCACAGATAGGTTGTCGCAACCTACTTAAGCCATTAATGGTTGCAGAAAATCACCCACATGAATCTATTGCCACAGCCTATCTATGCCAACAGTCTCTACAAGGGATTTACAGTGAACAACCACAAACATTGTAGGGATGGTCACTGCACATCCCCTGCAGAGATCACTCAAACACATGGGCACACACACACACTATGATCCACATAGACATGCATACATATATATACATACATACACAGATAGACTCACTCGGTCATCCACGGCATGCACACACGCACACACTGCATTACATTCAACACACACACACACACACACACACACACACACACACACACACACACACACCACATTTTTATTTTGTGTTTTGAAAATGTTTCAAACACCCAAAGTTACCATCATTATATGCAAATTACAAAAAAACAGTTAATAAAACATACTATAAAAACACCTATATGAACACCCTCTTATACTTAAATTAAATGTCATGTCATTCTGTTAAAACTTCCTCTACAAATTGAATCTCCGCTATACATAAAGAAACTTGATTGCCACTTATTATTGATTTCCAAATAGCTAGAATCTCCATGTATTTAAAAGGTATCTATAAAACTCGTAAAGTGCTTAGTGCCTTGCTGATGAGGACAGAGGCAGGCCATAAATAGACGCTCCAATATTTAAACTACTGAGCCCTGCCAAAGATATCTACAGAAATGTGGCACCGCTGCTGTTTTTGATCTGACGGAGCCTATTCCACGTGCAGACAGAAGGTCCAATCCTCATGTTAGGAAATTATATCTGCAACATTTATTGGGGGATTTCTTGAGATGCGCAGTGGGCATGCTTATATTTTTGTCAATTACATGAGGCAAGCAAAACCACTTCCATTTCATAGAGGACTCCCTTGCTCTGATCCAATCCATTAGGCAGTGCTGCTTTTTTACAAGGCGCGACAAGTGCCTTAGTTCATCTTTTCCATCGCCCCATTGTATGTAGAGTTGCGTGCATCTCAACCCTCCACAGCTTTAATGGTCTGTGGGTACCCCTAATCATGATCTCATGGAAATGGGTCATATAGGCGACAGTATCCTGGAGTACACAAGGAGCGATTTCCATAGCCCGTAGGATTGTAGGGATTTAAGACCTAGTTCTAATCAAATGGCCTGGATCGGTACACTTTAAGGGAAATCTAGGACGCCATGCATACATATGTGTACACATACATACATACATACATACACACATACATACACTTACCATTTCTTCAGGACCGGGGCACAGCACACTGCCAGGCAGCACATACGACAAATGCAGGTGGTGTGGTGCACCTAGGCACTCAAGTGCCATGCGCAGCAACGACAAATTTGGTTGCCACAGGAACCCTGAGAGTGGCGTGCTGCAATCGTTGCCGTGCCACTCACAGGGTATTTCTTTCATCCCCAGTCTGAGCGATAGACCTGTGGGCAGCATGGGGATGCACCGGGCACCAGGGCAGCCACCACCCACTGCCTCCACAACTGCTCGTTGCCACTGGCATAGTCTTCCTCACAACATACTTTTACCCCAGCCTCACATGTAGAAGCAGCCTTCTGGCAACGAAAAACTCATTATAAAAAATTGAATAACATTACAGAGGAGCTGGAGGTGTTTCCAGCCTACAGATACAGAAATAAAAGTAACAAGCATCCACTAGAAATTCAGAATGCAATACATTAACAGCAGTCCATTGTGTATATCTTCCTAAGGTGAAAAACATTCAAACTAGGTGTTTTGTTTGCAAACATCATTTTATGTGTATAGCTGAAAAGCGGTCGTTGAAATCCGGTCCATACAACATCCTTAGAGGTGCACTTAAACTTGCGAACCAACAGGTCTTGAGCAGAAGAAAACAATGCCTTTTTTGATACTGCACTAAAGAATCTCTTAGAGACATACATATTTACAACAATAAGGAAAGGCAATGATGGAAAACTATGAATAGTCACAGAAATGTATTTATTGTATTTATGTTTATAATGAGCCGAAAGCCTGCAGGCATCAGGACGCAGAACAGAGGAGAAGAGCTTCAAGAAAGATGTTAATCAAAAATAACTGTCTTCCATCTTTTCCTTAAAGCAAGATGTCTTTTTTCAGCAGCTAGGTCTTTTGGGAGACTATTCCACAGATGTGCCGCCTGTACCTAAAAAGATTTCCCCAGACCTTTCACTCGTCTACTCTTCGGGAGGTCCAAGCAAACAAAGTCGCTGGATCTGGTTACTCTCTTAGGGCAGAGGACCATAATTGTGTCCTGAAGGTAGCTAGGCGCCTGACCATAGAGGCACTTATGCACAATAGTGGAAACTTTGAAACAGACCCTTGCTGCCACTGAGAGCCAGTGCAGACCTTTGCGATGCTCTGTGATGCGTTCTCTTCTAGACACCCATTTTATAACGCGCACACCACTATTAGAAATGGAACTTGGTCATTTAAAGGGCTATGTTTCTTGTTTGGCCAATTTCCAACCATTCATGTTTTCTACCGTACAGGAATCCCATCGAACTTGATTAACACGTGGGTTGTGCAAGGTACCACTAAGCCAGGCGTCAGAGAAAAATGCAGTCTTAAAAATTGTGCCAGCGTTGTAAATGCAATCTCCTAAATTGTTGTCTTCAAGAGGGCATTCTGAACTTCTGAACGGCCAGTCCCTGTGCTATTTTCAGATTGGAGTGGGTCCACCCCACTCGCAAGCGTTGGCCTTGGTACTGGGCTGAACCTCCACCACAATGTAATACAATTGCAGTGGGCTTACATAACAAGGTACAGAACCCACATTAATTTAGACAAAATGTCTCTATTGTGTCCTTGCTGAGATTTATTGTTTTGCATTTTGGTCAATGCTCGTCTCTCCACTGTATTGGACCATGCTGCAACTTCCTTCTCGCGTGGCCGAGGGGAGGGTTGCTGCAACTTCCTTCTCGCGTGGCCGAGGGGGGGTTGCTGCAACTTCCTTCTCGCATTGGCAGAGGGGGGGGGTTGGTGAACCTTCCTTCTCCCCTGCACGAGGGGGGTTGCTGCACCATCCTTCTCCCTTAGCTGAGGGGGGTTGCTGCAATTTCCTTCTCCCTTAGCTGAGGGGGGTTGCTGCAATTTCCTTCTCCCCTGCCCGAGGGGGTTTGCTGCAATTTCCTTCTCCCCTGCCCGAGGGGGGTGCTGAACCTTCCTTCCCGCATGGCCGAGGGGGTTTGCTGCACCTTCCTTCTTGCATGGCCGAGGGGGGGTTGCTGCACATTCCTTCTCCCCTACCCGAGGAGGGTTGCTGCACATTCCTTCTACCCTGCCCGAGAAGGGTTGCTGCATGTCCTCCTCCCATGGGTGTGGAGGGTTCCTGCACCATCCTTCTTGCCTGCCTGAGGGGGGTTGCTGCACCTTCCTTCTCCCCTGGCCGATGGGGGTTGCTGCACCTTCCTTCTCCCCTGTGCGAGGAGGGTTGCTGCACCTTCCTTCTCGCCTGGCCAAGGAGGGTTGCTGCACCTTCCTTCTCGCCTGCCAGAGGAGGGTTGCTGCACCTTCCTTCTCCCCTGCCAGAGGAGGGTTGCTGCACCTTCCTTCTCCCCTGCGCGGGGGGGGGGTTGCTGCACCTTCCTTCTCCCCTGGCCGAGGGGGGGTTGCTGCACCTTCCTTCTCCCCTGGCCGAGGGGGGTTGCTGCACCTTCCTTCTCCCCTGGCCAAGGAGGGTTGCTGCACCTTCCTTCTCCCCTGCACGAGGAGGGTTGCAGCACCTTCCTTCTCCCCTGCACGAGGAGGGTTGCAGCACCTTCCTTCTCCCCCGTGCAAGGAGGGTTGCTGCACCTTCCTTCTCCCCATGCGAGGAGGGTTGCTGCACCTTCCTTTTCCCCCATGCGAGGAGGGTTGCTGCACCTTCCTTCTCCCCCATGCGAGGAGGGTTGCTGCACCTTCCTTCTCCCCCATGCGAGGAGGGTTGCTGCACTTTCCTTCTCCCCTGTGCGAGGAGGGTTGCTGCACCTTTCTTCTCCCCACCCTGCGCGAGGAGGGTTGCTGCACCTTCCTTCTCCCCGCCCTGCGCGAGGAGGGTTGCTGCACCTTCCTTCTCCCCTGCGCGAGAAGGTTGCTGCACACCAGACAGACGTTTTATGGGAGGGCAAAAGGGGCACTAGCCCAGGGCCCCCACCGTGGAGGGGGGCCCCCACAAGGCTGCCTTATCTGAAATAGTAAGATTCCATTGTTCACCAGTGTTAAATGGCACACTTCAGGATAATTTATGGGGTGCTGCTGAGGCTCTAAAACCATTGCCTTTCTGTTTTGAGAAGTACATTCTGCCTTGATCAATTCATCACGTATTGCTTTCTGTGTTCACTGTGGTATACATAAAGAGCGTGTTCCTTACGGCACAACTCTGAATTATGTTGATCATGTGCAATAGGCAACGGTGAAATGCATATTGATCAATTGAGTACCACAATGGTTCAGAAGTTAGCTCAGTGTGTGAAGCACCCATTGCAGAATTGTTCACATGCAAAATTAGAATATCACATTCCAGCAAGGCTGGCTGAGCCTTTCCTATGTCTGAAGTTTATAAACCTGCCTGCAAATGGACTTGGTTTTGCAGAACAACATCTGCTATTATCAGCAATGTACCTGCACCAGATAGGGGTTGCTATAAAAAGTAACATATCATCCGTATGGTGAAGGTCTAGAAATTGGTTTGTTCAGATGGGGTGTCGTAAAACCAAGGCAATCGCCTCCAACGATGGCATAAACTGTTAGCCCAAGAGGTGAATAAGTATCCAAATTCAAGACTATGGAACAAAAGCGTTCATGCTTGTATGCTGGATTTGCCAGCAGTCGATACAGTGATCCTGGTCAAATTATCCAATATATCTTACATTACTGTGCTGTCTTCTGTGAGGTTTGCCTTATTGCATGATCCTGGTATTGTTAAGCCCATTATTTGATCTTTCTTCATATGTAGGCCATTTGGGTGTAAAGGTTGGTGGACAGAAGAGAGCGGACCAGATGTTGCAAGCCTCAGGCAAGCATATTTTAAGGTCTGCTCGTTTGACACAAAAAACGGTTTGCTTTTTAGTAAAAGACAAAGGTTTTTATGGACGTTTATAAATGAAAATGTCACAAGCCATTGTTTTGGAAGTATTTAAAGCTTTAAAATACAAAAGACAAACCCAGATTAAAATTTGTTAAATCACATCGATTGGTATGCTGGTACTTATATACTTCCCTTGATGATGGAGAGAATGACGCTAGAACCATTCCCATTTTGCATAACACCCTTCTATAATATTTTGTTTGAAAATGGTCATGTTTGGTTATGTGATTTGTGTGCTTTCCAAGTCTGTTTTATTAAAATGAGATTGTTTTATTTCATGGTAAGAACTGAAAAAGAAAGTGTTCAAATGCAGGAATTGTTTTATTTCATGGTAAGAACTGAAAAAGAAAGTGTTCAAATGCAGGAATTGCAGAGTTGGCACAAAACCCAGCTTCACCCCTTCACCAAGTGTGATCCTGGACATCTCATTTAATCTTGCATTGCCAAATGTCTCAATATTGCCAGTCCCTAAACCTTTCAAAATTGTCAGCCCTTCAGAGTGATTTCCTTCTCATAGTATGATCTTCATAAAATACTTATTTATGGTTTCACTGGCTATAGGGTCGCTTCCACTTTAATAGTGAGCATATTTATATCTCACACCACAGCCATTTGTTCCTTTGATATCTAATGGCAACACTATTTGAAAACCATATCCCACTTCTAATCTCTGTCTGGATAAAGAAACCTTCCCCGGTAGCTTCTAATCTGCTTCCACTATCCATGCTATGTTTATCTCTCTCCTTCCTTCCAATTGGTCTCCTCTGTCCACGCATGAGCACTTTGTATTGTGTGAGGCAGCTATTGTGAGTTCTCTGTCTATTATGGGTTTCATGTACATTTTGCGTAGGTCCTGCATTAATTCTACAGGCTGTATACCTTCCTGGATGTTGTTGATAAAAATGATCCTGTATGAACTAGAACAGTAACCTCTTCGTAGGCTGCTAATGTTGGTCTTCAAATGCTATTTGTTTATCATTCTGATTAGAACAAGAATGAAGAGGGTAAGGGACTTAAAGGGAGTAAACATGCTTATTATGCTGCGAGACAGCATTTCAACCTATAGGTTGTGAGTGCGCGATGGGTCGGGGGACGCGACCAGTATTCTTGATCCCTTAATTCCTTTGGTTTGGTGGGGGGGGCCCATAGATGTCCGTGCCTGGGGCCCCGAAAGTGCTTAAGATGGCCGTGACACCAGATACCCAGATTGAGGAAGCCAGCACTGCTGGAGAGGACACACGTCAAGAGTAGCCAAAAGGTCAGACTCCAGATATGTTGGCCTACACGCAGCTCCATGAAACACAGACCTGCATTCTGAGTGGCGAGAAGAATTGTAGGAAAATAAAAGCGGATTACCGGTGGGCGACCTCTCTTAAACGCTGTTCGGGGGTATCAAATCAACACCTCAAATTCACGCAGGCGTTGCATGGTAACTCAATATGCACTGTGAGCTATGCGAAGCAAACACTCAAAAAGATCGAATACAACCATGCCCAATTTCTGGAGCAAAACCACTTCCTACAAAATTCCACTCCATCTTAAACATCTGCCTTCTGCAGACCTGCCATTATACTCCACGCCCTCTGAGCATATTGCTGGGTTCTCTGATCGATACCACAATGGACTTTAAAAACTTGCCAGGTCAATCCAGGGACTAGGACAGGAGCGGCGTATGCAGTGCCTTTGCAAGCGTGCTGCCATTTTCACATAGTCACACATTACCCTGCAATAGCCCACCCATGAAAGCTCTTGCCTGAACCTGGTGACACAACTTGAGGAGATGTTTTTTCTCTTTGGGAATGCCTTGAACATTTGCTACTGACGTTCCCCTTCAGCAGAAAATAGGAAGGGGTAAAATCTGCATGCTCATCAGTTTTGACCTATTAAAACAAGGAGACAGCCACCGGCTTGGAATGTCAGAGTTACACATTGCAGACAAGCAGGGATAAACACTGGCAAAGTTTCCATTTTCTAAAACCTCACACCAGAGAGAGAGCACGCGCCCTGCGGAGCACAGACTTGCTGGGCACTTCACTAAAGTAGCTCACACATTGTGCATTTAACACAATGACACATTCTCTGCATTCAGGATAATTCCAGAAGTTCATGTTTGCATAAAGACAAGCAAACTATTTTTTTTTTCAAAATATGAACTAAGCAGAAGGACCTGCCCTTGCATGGTTCATTATTTGGGCTTCTTCTACTTCAACCATTGTAGTAGGATGTGGAGTAGTCAGAAAGTCTCTACGGTGTAGGCCTGAATCGCACGCACCTGGGCCTGGCTCCGGCTCCCGGGGCAGTGCATATTGGTAAGCTCCCATGACCACCCAAAGCTGGAGCTTTTACAGTCGCTCTTCCATACATTCTAAATAACAAAGGTTGCCATTCCCCAAATAAAATGGTACTCAATTTTTTAAAAAGCTGTACTTTGCAGTAATCAAATGTGGAAACGTTTTGAAATGATCCTTTGTTGAAATGTCCAACTCCCAAGGGACCCCACTACTAAGAACCTCAACATGTTCAAACTCAAACGGCCCATCACTGGCTCCACCCAGAAGAACAGTAACACCCCAAATCTATCTTCACTGCACTGTCACCAACAACGAAGAAAGACTGAACAGACCGTTTTGCCACCGCAATTTACATTCAACACACCCTGAAGCAAAACACATTCCTTTAAAGGACACCCCAATACACAGGAAAGATCTCCTTTCACTTGGATCCCTCTCACCCCTCATCAACACTTTCTGGGGCGCACATGCAACAACAACACTATGCTCCACAAAAACTAAACACTCCCTACTTATGGCTTTTCCGCTGCTTGTTTTTCGTGGGGAAAGGAGTTTCAAATGAGCAAAAGCATCCGCTCGCATGTAAACCCGACCACATATTCATGTCTCATGATGAAACAGGCAGGAAAGCATTTTTGCAAACTCCACAGGGAGCAATGCAAAAAACTGATCCAGGTATGTTAGATACCTGACCAATGATGGGGAGGAAGGAGAGCGCAGGGGCAACTTTGTCTTGGAAGCAAGACAATGCAGCAACACGGGTTCGAATCCCGACCCTGGGCTTAGAAAGCACTCCTGGTATTAACTATTAAGTGCGTTATAAATGAACATTATTATTATTGTTATCACCCATAAAAGAAATGCGGGTATGTTACAAACAAAAACGCAACGGGATCAGAAATGCATACATTGCCATCAAAATGTTCACAGTCCCTCCTTCAAACATGCGAACGCGTTGATGATTAGACGCAGTTATGCTGTAGCATAAAACTATGCCCGTAATTAAAAAAAAAAATAATATTAGTCAACAAAGCAGCCTGAGATGTGGATAATAATGCCCTTTCTAGGTGTTAATCATTTCTGAAACGTGTATTTTTCCAGCTTATAATAAAAGGGAATACGTTATTTATGTGGGCACTTGGTGGAGGAAACCTCAGTTTAGAGCTGTTGCCGCAAACCCTTTCATATGGAACCCAGATAGACAGAGAGCAGTGCCCTTTGAAATTGCCACACAGCAGCCCGGCAGACATTGCCTCGGAAGACGAGGCGGGGATCGCGTCCGGTTGAAACCCATTGGTATTCCTAAAATGTCTCTCCCGTGTGCTGACAGATCTGCAGCGGCGCCATCACAAGGTAATCATTTTGAGCTAGTGTTGGTAATTTAGTTGTAAGACAGACAAGTCCTCCTTGGAGACGCACCCGGGGATCTGCAAGTGTAAATCAAGACGCTCGCCGAGGCTTTTAGAGCCGTGTGAAACCAAAAGGCCAAGAAACACACAGAGCACTCCGTCATTTCAGCAAAACGGCGCCCTCCTTGCAAGCCAAACCTACGTGGCCAGCTTCTCTGGGGCAGCACCACACGAGACGCGCCAATGATCCTACCCCATCATTATCAAACGTATTACCTTATTTAACATATGTGACTTTACCATAGCATGCTATTTGAGGAGCCACCCATTATAAACCATGCATTGAAATAACATGTGTGTGTGATTTTAGTAGTGTGGAGAACTTGAAACCTGTTTCCTCCCACATTACTTTTTATGTTTGACTGAATACAGCGTTGCCTCTCAGCCAGACCGAGTGACTCTAGTAAATATAAAGCAATAACATAGCATCAGAGAAGGGCTCTGAAGTTCTAAAACCTTTTTAAAACTTTTTAGGACTGTCCGTTTTCCATGCGGTCATCTACGCTTGTGTGGAAGGGGTTTTGGCCCGATGTAGTCTTGCAATTGCATTGTGTTGCTTGACCTTCAATATTTACTCTATGAAGCAGCCTTAGTTTGGTTTTGGCATTTGTTTGGCCTACTCCGTCTCCAGTGGCGTAACACAAGACCTGGGTGCCCCCCTGCGAGCCATGCTGAGGGCCCACCAACTCAGCAACAAATCACGGGTCACGCCACACTGTGTGGCGGCCTAGATTACCACACTTACGCAATATGCACGAACGTGCTGCTGAAGGGGTATGCCGCACACTGCACTAAGAGAAAGATACAACTGTGTGTTTTAATGCAATATACAGCACACTTTCTGAGGAAAAATTGGCTAAAAAGCCACAGTGTGGGCTATTGTTTTGTAGGGTAACACTAATCCAATACATGCAAGTCACCAACAGTGCACATGAACATTAATGCTTTGCTACTAAAAATACCATGCCAAAATGAAAACGTGTCCAACTGGCTGCACAATGTAGACCAGTGTAGACACGTAATAACATTACAGTAAAGCCTGCCAGGCCACATTTAGACGCACCTAGACTGATTGTACCAAAATGCCAGTCGAAGCAATAAGACTTGTCAAGAAGAGAGCACACATTCAAGCCTGCGTCTCTGCGGCCTCTAACAACACGGCCAAGCTTTAATATCTGCAAGGAACCGGCCAATCCTGTTGCAGTCTCTACCTCTCCTGTTCCCTCCACAAGCCTTCTGTACAGCTTTAGCCTCTCGCTTCTCCGCTAAAACAAACGATATCCTGTCCACTATCTCCTCTTCCTCTCCCTCTCCCTCTCTCACCCCCCCCCTTTGGCCATATCCCATCTCCTCCTCCTTTCGCCTCTTTCTTTCTATCCATCAAGGAAAATATTGACACCCTAGCTCCAGCCTTGGCCGATTTCTGTAATCATTCTATTGCCACTGGAACTTTCCCCTCTCCCAAACTCTTGGAAAAGCTGTCCATCTCCCACCTTATTCTCCACACTGAATCTGTTGGTTGTCTCCATGACCATCAGTCTGGCTTATGAGCTGCCAGAGGCACGGAAACTGCTCTCCTGAACACCTTGGAAAATCTGATCTCTAACCTTGATTCCAGCATTCCTTCTGTACTCATCCTCCTTGAACTTTCCCCTGCTTTCGACACAGTCAACCACGCCATCCTGATCAATTGACTCCATGAGAACCTGGGCATCATGGATCAGGTCCTGGAGTGGCTGACCTCCTTCCTCTTGGACCGCCCCTCCCAGGTCCAACTTGGTCCCTTTCACTCCGCCACCTCTCTCTACCTGTGGCGTTCCGCAGGACTCTATCCTCCCACCCTGGTTTTTCAACCTCTACTTGACCCCTTTGGCCCATCTGATCTCTACCTTCTCTTCTAACTTTCAGTGTTATGCGGATGACACTCTGCTTTCCGTCAGGCTCCCCTCAGCCTACTCTCCTCTCTCGCTCATTCCTGGTGTCATCTTAAACTCCACTCTCTCTTTCTCTCCTCACATCTCGGACTTTGCCAAGAAGCCCCACTACCAGCTGCACCTCCTCAAAGGGACTGTTCCCTTTCTCACTTTCCCTCAGAATCTCACTGTCTGCAGAGCCCGGGTTCTCTCTAGGCTGCTACTGCAACAGCCATTTCCTCAATCTGCCATCCTCTAGTCTCCGCCCTCTGCATCTAATCCAGAACAGGACTGCGAGACTTATCCTTGGCCTCAAGCCCAGGGGCCGTATCTCTCCAGCCATGAAATCTCTCCACTGTCTCACGATGGCTGCAAGGATCAAGGTCAAGACCCTTTGCATTGTCCACAAGGCTTTCTGGGGCTGGGATCCGCTCTACATCCAACACTCATTTCAAAAATATCTTCCTTCTCAAGCCCTAAGGGTTAGATGCTTCCCAAGGCAGAGAGTGGGCAGATGCTGCCTCCCTCTGGAATGGCCTCCCTGACCCTCCCAAACTTGAGCCGGACCACCTGAAATTCCGGAAGCAGCTCAAAATGTTCCTCTTCTCTGCTTTCTCTCTCTACCTTCCCTGCTGACCTACCTGTCTGATGTACCAACTGGTTAGTTGGCTACCCTCAGTCTCACTGAGTCCAGGCTCTGTCTTGATCAGTCACCCTTGCACAACCTGCGGGCCTACCACGCAGTTAGGGGCTGTAACTGTAACCCTACAGTCCCTTGTTCTCCTTGCACTACCCAGACCCGCGCTGCCCTGGCTGCACTTACTCAGAGCATTGCTGCCCTGTTTTCCCTTCCCCTCTCCCTTGCACTTCACCCCTGCACTTCTCGTTCTCGCACAATCTGAATGACAAAAGGTTTAGTAAGATCATTTGTCTTGTCCTCCCTCTGTTTTCCTAACCTTGTCTTGCCGTGCCTAAAAACACTTGTGTACAGGTGCATTATACATGACTTATTATATCATATTTTATCACAGATGCCCAAAAAACTATACAGTGCCGCAGTAAGAAATGGCTAGACTGGCAGAACCCAAATGCCAGTCTAGCCAGGTAACTTCACTTAGCAGAACTGCTGTATCAGAAATGCCCAGTTAAAAAAGTCATACCAAACTGAGGAATGACTAGACTGGCTGCACCTAAATGCCTCTCTAGTCACTAATACCACATAGCGTGCCTGCTTAGCATGGACATGGACGACCATTATGATTTATTGCACAATCCCACCCACCACACATCCCCTCTCCCTCCCATTCTGTTAAGTATTTCAGTCAGGCGATACACCCTGGTCTCAGCCTAGTATGCAGCACACAACTGAAATGCTCATTTTGTTATATATAGGTTCAATATTTGAGAGATACACCACTCATATCACACCCCCTTTTCAAATACCCCGGGGCACAATAGACCAGGAACCAGGCTGGTAGGTAAAAGGTAATATTTATTTATTTAGAAATTCAAGAAAATCACACACTTTTTAATATATGGGGCAGCAATCACCAATGGGGTGATAAGAACAATATGAATGTAAGCAATGCACTTAGTTTAACCTTCTATTAACACAACTACAAAACACCAGGAAATATAGAGATACTTTTGAATTTTTGAAAAGATAGTACTGGACTTATAATTTCCCCCTGCGAAGTTCCTTCAACCCACAAATAATCACTTAAGTGGATTAACGGAATCAGCAGGTAATCAGGGATTGACAAATAAGAAACAGAATAGAAATCCGACATTCCCTCCCCAAACAAGAGAGAAAAACGGATTTAAACCCTGGAAATGCTAAAATGACACTCAGAAATGGATGGATAAACAATGAATGTGTTTAAAACTCTTGAAACAAAAACAATTCTTTACTGGAGCAACACTGGAAAGATACTAGCAATTAAGGCAATGGATTGAGCAAACGCATACAATTTGAAATTGAATGGAAGATTGAAAACCGTTTATAACCAAAATGACACGTTGTAAAATTACACACTTTTGCAAATCCCACCTGAATTTACCAAAACAGTTTTAAATAAATGGATGCGGTTTTTGGGTTGCGGGGTAGCTATCGATCCTACGTACAATATGAAAGTGAAATTAGATCTAGCTGTTAAATTGAGTGACTTATGCCAAATAGAATGAGGTGCATTTTTGGAAAATTAAAAGGCGTGAAAAAGGAACAGAAATCAATTTTGACAAGGACAGTTTTACTTTACACTAGGGCATTCAGGCTACGCAACCAGATTAAGACACAGTAAGCTCCGGAGTTGATCCGCGGAAAACCCTAGCACCTCGGCGCCCGCCTTGGCGAACCCAGTCCGATCACCCGAGGGAGGATTAAGGGTTTAGGATTTCACAAGACAATTATTAAATAAGTTAGCGCTAGCGCAAGGAATCAAAAGCAGAGTTTCAAGAATGATTGTGACAATATTACAGTTATCAGGATAAGGATTGGATGACAGAGAGTCCACTTTTAGTTTGAATTTTGGACAGTCAACGCTTTGGACCACCACACAGATCTGGTCTAACAGGACAGCTGGACAAAATCAGTGGGCGTAGACTGGATACCAAAGGATAGTTATGTCATGAACCACCGTTTGTGTCCCTTCTGGACTTCGTGGTCCCTGACCCATAGGGGACTGAATTCAGTAGTCCTGCCAACATGGCCGCTGAACGTGGAACGCTGTTTGCCATTCTCTGCATTACACGCTCTACGTTCTACAAAGCAGACACGCCCCCGCAGCTCTGCTCGTCTCAACGCTACCGCTTTCAGTAGTCGGACGTGTGTTGCCAGAGCTCGTTCAGCACTTGCCTTTGATTCCGGTTTCCCCGAATTCCTGTTCTTCCTTCCTTCCTCTTATCCTCACCTTTGCATATCCTGGATTTCTATCGCATTCAGATCTCTGAGTGCGAACCTCGTTGTTTCCTGGTCTCCGACATCTGAACGTATCCAGGAGTTGGGTTACGAACCACACACTGGAATCTGAGGATCCACGCACAGGGTTAAATAAATCCCGAACTGTGCGAAAGAAGACATCTCCGAAGATCACGAGTAAACAATACATACAGGTGAGAAGGGGAGAGACTTGTGACAGATTGAGACGCCAACAAATTGATACAGTTACTGAAATGGAGGCCGCAGTTCAAGACCTCATGCGAGGCATGCAGGAGTTAACAACAGAAGTCCAAAATCTTAAGGCTGAGAATTCTGCGTTGAAACAGCTGGTCTTGTCACGTGACACTGCAACCAAAGAAAGCGTGTTATTGGGAGGAGTAGTGGATAAATATGATGGTTCTTCGAAGACCCTTCGTCCCTTCCTCGATTCATGTTTAGTGCACTTCACCTTTAAGCCCTACTACTACACTCCTAGAGCAAAGGTGGGGTCTATGATCTCACACCTAACTGGCAATGCCTTGACCTGGGCAACTCCCTTAGTTAATTCGGGCAACGCCCTCCTGGATGATTAGGATGGCTTCGTGCAGGCGCTAAAGGCCATGTTTGATCGCCCAGAGCAGGTTTACAGTGCTCAAGAACGTTTACTAGAATTTCAACAAGGATCCCAGGATATGCTTACCTCTGTGACCCACTTTAAACAGCTCGCCAAGGAAGCAGACTAGTCTCCAGAGGCCAGCTTCACCCTCTTTCTAGCAAGTCCCTTCCAGGCTCTCATGGATATTTCCTTGCAAATCGACTTTTGTATTCAGGAAAGAAAAGGCGGAGAAGAAGAAATTTAAGTCACCCTTCCAAAAGGCCACTACTGACCATCCTTCTAGACCTGAACCTTCAGCTTCTCCAACCACGGACCCAGAACCCATGCAACTTGGGGCCTTCTGTGGACCCATAACCCCGCAAGAGAGGATGCGATGGATTCACACTGGTCTGTGCATGTATTGTGCCTCTGATAAACATCTTGTGAGAGAGTGTCCTATTGCTCCTCCACGGCGTTCAGGAAATGCCAGCTCCCAATCCTAGATGAAGCACAGTTTCGGGAGAGAGATGTTTGCTCCACATCTATTCCATCCTTGAACTCTCCTGGACAATACAACCTTGTGATTCTGCAGGCCTTAATCGCCATCCAAGAAAGAATCTTACCCCATTTTGGCATTAGTGGATTGCGGGGCCATGTGGCTATTCATAGATCATGATTGGGTCACTACTCATAATATTCCATATGAAACTCGAGAGATCATGCAACCTGTAGAGGCTATTGATGGGAGACCCCTCTCTTCAGGACCCATAACCCTTCAAACTAAAGAGATCCTGCTTTCTATAAACCACCATCAAGAGAACCAAATTCAACATCATAAGATCTGCCCATTACCCAATGGTTCTAGGCATGCCCTGGTTACAGAAGCATAACTCCTACATCAACTGGGTATCAGGATCCTTGTTTCTTGGTTCAGAACATTGTATGTCCCACTGTTTATCCCTAGACACCTTGTCAAGATCCTCTGAAGACTTGCAAGCAAACCAGCAAGGTCCACTCACTGTCTCTAATATCATCCAGATTCCCAGGGCCTATCAGGCTTATACAGATGTATTTTCGACCACCATAGTTCAAGCTCTTCCCCCTCACAGACCAGAGGACTGCACCATTGATACTGAACCCTCAGCGGTGATTACTTTTGGGAGGATGTTCATTCTATCAGAACCTGAGAAAAGAGCCCTCCGAGAATACCTGGATACTAACTTGGAAAACGGCACCATACGACCATCCAAGTCCCCGGCGGGAGCTTTGTTGTTTTTCGTTCCCAAGAAAGATACCAAGGAGTTTAGACCCGGTCTAGATTACCGTGGCCTTAATCAATGCACCCTCATGGACCGCTACCTGCTGCCCCTCATCTCGGATATCTTGGAAGGAGTAAAAATTGGATCTTAGAGGTGCCTACCATCTTATCCGAATAAAGGAAGGGGACGAATGGAAAACAGCCTTTAGAACACCCTTTGGTCATTTTGAATACTTGGTTATGCCCTTCGGACTTGCCAATGCCCCAGCGGTCTTCCAACGTTTTATGGACCGGGTGTTCTCCGATATGCTGTTCCTCTTCGTCATTGTACATCTGGACGACATACTGATATACTCTAAGGACCATCTGAAGCATGAAGAGCATGTAAAGGCAGTCTTACGTCTACGTGAACATAAGCTCCTGGCTAAACCCGAGAAATGCCTTTTCCATGTATCTACTGTTCACTATCTTGGATTCATCCTTAGCCCAAAAGGAATTGGAATGGACCCCTCGAAAGTAGATTCCATTCTATCCTGGCCTGTTCTAACTACTGTAAAACAAATTCAATCCTTCCTGGGGCTTGCTAACTTCTACCGGAAATGTATACCCTCCTTTTCGGAGATTGTACTTCCGATCATTACTTTGTTGAAAAAGGATACTCCCTTTCACTGTACAGCAGCCCAAGTTAAAGTCGGAGTTCACACAAGCCCCCATTTTAGCCCAACCTGACATTGATCGACCCTTTCTCATGGAAACTAATGCCTCCAACTACGCCATCGGGGCAGTCCTGAAACAGGAGTTGGATGACAAGTTAGAGCACCCCATCGCCTATCTTTCTCGCACCTTGCCTCCCAGCGAAACCCATTATTCCGTTCTAGAAAAAGAATTGCTAGCCATCGGCCAAGCCTCCACTGACTGGTGTCATCTACTCCTGGGAGCAAAACGCCCTGTTCAGGTCCACACGGACCATCGGAATCTTCAAGTCTTGCAATCCCTAGAATGTAGAAACAGTCAAGCCCGTTCGGCCTTCTTTTTTGCACAATACCAATTTGTAATCCATCATGTACCTGGAACACACAGCCTAATAGCCGATGCCTTATCCCGACGTCCTGACTACAAAATCCTGGAAGATCGATCCTTCCCAAAGATGTTTCCCCATACAATATTTGTTGCCCAAGCAATCAACCTCCTGAAGGATATTCGGATTCAAACTCAGTCCTCTGAGACCTGGAGTGAGTTTAATGGTAATAATCGATGGAATCTCAAAATCAAGGACGGATATTTGTTCAAGGACAATCGCTTGGTCATTCCCACTCTGTGACTGCAACAAAAGATCACAAGCCTATGTCATGATACCCTTCATTCAGGACACCGTGGCATCACCAACACCCTCCGTCTAATACAAAGACAATTTTGGTGGCCGAAGGTGAAGGTTGATGTCCAGATTTACACCCAAACATGTTTAGTCTGCAATCAAAACAAACATGATAACAAGAAACCGGCAGGTCTCCTACTCCAACCAGCGATACCAACAAGACCTTGGGAATTCATCGCCACAGACTATCGTGGAACTGCTGACCTCCAGGGGCTACACAACTATCATGGTTACCATTGATTTGTTCACTCACATGGCTCATTTTACACCCTTATATAAACTGCCATCTTCTTCTGAACTTGCCGGAATCTTCCTGGAACACATATTCCGACTCCACAGACTACCCTCCAAGATCATTTCTGACAGGGGACCCCAGTACATATCCCAGTTCTAGAAACAATTCTGCCGTATACTGGGAATCCAACGTGCCTTATCCTCAGGTTATCACCCACAGACCAATGGAGCTACTGAACGTGTAAACCAAACTCTGGAACAATATCTTCGCTGTTTCGCCACCAAGGTCCAGGACAATTGGTCACTCTTAATACCTCTGGCTGAATTCGCCTACAACAATTCGGATCACTCGACTATCAAAACCAGCCCTTTCTTCTGTAGTCAAGGATTCCACCCTTCGTTCTACCATGCACTCTCCCACATTCCTACCCCAGTTCCTATGGTCGATTCCTGGATTGAAACCCTTATCAACGTACACAAAGAAGCAAAGGAACACCTGGAAAAGGCCCGAAATGACGTTAAACATCATGCTGACTCCAAAAGAAGACCAGGGCCTTCCTACTCGAAAGGTGATAAGGTCTGGCTGTCCTCGAAATTTCTTCCCCGACACCTACGACCAAATAAATTGGCTCCCAGGTATTACGGCCCTTTTTCCATAAAGGAAGTCATTAACCCAGTGGCCTTTCGACTCGGACTACCACAATCATGGAAAAGGATCCACCCAGTCTTTCACACTTCTCTGTTGAAACCGTACATCCAGTCCTCTCGAACTGCTCCAAGATCTACCCCCGTGATTGTCAATGATCAGCTAGAATATGAAGTGTCCGGAATACGTGACTCTAGGTACAGACGTGGTCAGCTACAGTATCTGGTCGAGTGGAAAGGGTACCCTCCCAGTGAACGTACCTGGGAACCCGTCTCAAACATGAATGCCCCCAGGCTGCTTCGAAGATACCACCTTATACATCTGGGCAAACCCGGAGGAGCTGGGTTTCAGAGGAGGCATGCTGTCATGAACCGCCATTTGCGTCACTTCTGGACTTCATGTTCCCTTTTCCATAGGGGACTGAATTCAGTAGTCCACCCAACATGGCCGCTGAACGCGGAACGCTGTTTGCCAGTCTCTGCGTTACATGCTGTACGTTCTACAAAGCAGACATGCCCCCGCGGCTCTGCGCGTCTCAACGCTACCGCTTGCAGTAGTCGGACGTGTGTTGCCAGAGTTCGTTCAGCGCTTGCCTTTGATTCCTGGTTCCTGGTTCCCTGAATTCCTGTTCTTCCTTCCTTCCCCTTATCCTTACCTTTGCATATCCTGGATTTCTCTCTCATTTGGGTCTCCGAGTGCGAACATCGTTATTTCCTGGTCTCCGACATCTGAACGTATCCAGGAGTTGGCTTACGAACCACACACTGGAATCCGAGGACCCACGCACAGGGTTATATAAATCCCGAACTGTGCGAAAGAAGACATCTCCGAAGATCACGAGTAAACAATACATACAGGTGAGAAGGGGAGAGACTTGTGACAAGTTCTTATGGACTGGCATTTCTGGTTACGGGATACCATAGAGCATCAGGATAGGAGAATAGTAGTGAGTGGCAGCAAGCCAGGTAAATTCAGGATGCTTCCCCAAAACACCACAGCGCTTCCCTTGGTTATGGGGATTATTTTAGAATTGAGGCCTAACTGAAGCAGGATAGGCAATGGCTTGGCCTTGTGGTTGGGATCTGGAGTTTAGATGGATAGGTGGAAGATGAAGACAGGAGCAGACAGGAACAGGACGCCGGCGTAGGAATCGGTGTGTGTCAGTGCTAGTCAGGGGCCCTTATTAATAATGCCAGATGACATTACAGTATATGACAGGGGCAGTATTCACTACCCACACCCCTAACAATAGGAGTGGGCAAGGGCATAGTCTCCACCTTTCTCACAATTGGTTGGATATCAGAAAAGTCATGTTTATGAGGTGATGTTTACTGTATTTAGAACCTCCCACATTTCCTTTACTGAAAATCTGATTTTGCCAAAAACATATATATATTTTTTTTATTTGTATTTAATCAATAGATTTTTACAAAAATAGAATTTTTGTCGTGCATTTGGCATAGTGAAGCGAAGGAAAAAGAAAAAGAAGAAGAGAAAGAGTCTGACTAACTAAAGGTGTGCCTGCGGTGGCCAGTTTACAGCTTCCAGTATTTTGTATGTGGCTATTTGCCATTTCGTTTTGTCGCCTCCAATCAGACGAAACCAACATATTTCTTCATCGGAAGTAATGAAGTCCGAAAGGTTGGCCTTAAGTATCGGTTCCTTATATGTTGGTTTGCGGCACACTTTAGGAGTAAATGACGGATTGTTTCCTTTTCTTGTGATTTGCAGAAACATCAAGAGTCAGTTTCCGACTTGCTTCGAATGGCCAAAATCTCATTTGTTGGCAATAAGTAAACAGGCCCTTAGCAGCATGTCTCTCCCCTTCCTGGAAGGATTTTTTTTTATGTATTCTTGTAGCTCATTTATTTTCTTCGTGTTGGGTGGCAGATGTGTAGTTAGCTTGTTCTTTCCGGCTATCTCCAAGGTTGATATCCAGTCGGATTCTCTGAGTTTTATAAGAAGTTTCTTTGGGTTCTTCATTAGTAAATCTTGGTCGGCCTGTATCTGTTCCAAGACTCTGATATTTTCTTCTTTCCAAATGGTGAGGCGATTGCTTGTCTTTCTATTTCCTGGTTGATGAGGTTGTATATTGACAGGGGTTCCGCCATCCGACATTTTCTGTACAACATTAATGATGATTGTATCACTGTACTTTTGAGGGATGGTAACTGAGCTCTTGGCGGATCGATGCGATCAGGGTGGAGTTTGGCAGCGTTAGAACTTTCTTCCAAAATTTTGCCTCCAATTTTGACCAGATGGTTGATGGTAGGTTTATCATTGCGTCTCCCCCATATGTTAGCGTTGGCATCACCTTTTTCTTGTAAAATTCAAGTACTTGGATCAATGAATATCTGCCGAACTTTTTATCTATAGCTCTTGCTTGGGCTGACAGTTTGTTGACTTTGGTCGTTAGAGCTCGTTGCATAGCTTTGTCCCGTTTTGAAGAATCCAAAATGACTCCCAGGTATTTGAAATCAAATACTCTTTCGATTGGACTTCCTTCTAAGTTTAGTCTTGGTTTTTCTTTTTTCCTGTCGATGGTTCTGATCTCAGATGCACCAAACAGATATGTATGCAATTGCCACTTCTTAGTAAATCAGATACACAAGTTGCATATTTGGTGCAGCACAGATTAGTCCAAACCTCCAGTCTGCGTGACCTTGTTTCGCCTTTCTGACACATTTTGGTAATTTTACACATTAAAGATTTGGCCCACAATTCCCCAATTTTATACACAGATGTGAATTGTCCCCAGGGATGTATGTACAAAATTTGACATTTGTAATATGGATGCTTTTCTGGTAATACAACATATATCACCGTTTCTGTCCAGAGTGTGCCACGACATTCTACCAAGTTTTTAAACACAGCCCACAATTCCACTTTTACACTGTGAAAATTCCACATTTTTACCAATTTTGAGAGCTGAGATATGTCTTTTTAAAGTTCTTCATAAAATAGTCTTAAGACAAATGGGAGTCATTGTCTGTCATTTTTTTCTTCCCAGCTAACACCAACTGGCAGTTTCTTACAAGCAGGATGGGGGACATCTCTCTTAATTGAAGGTTGTATTGCCCTTCATACTGGACAGTTGAGTGTCCCAGGACTGCTATTGTCCCAGCCTGGAGCAAAGAAGAATGTCTGATGAGCATATGAACTGTCATTGTCCAATCACATTCAAAGTTTTTCAAGCTGGTACTTCGCACCAAGGTGTCCTGGATTCAGGTTATCTCCCTTCCTAGGAGGAGCTTCATAGCTGGCAAATGGAATTACAGGTTTCCGAGAGCTTGCAACTCCAGCCTATGTGTTTTAAACTGTTTAATGTCTTACTTTGTCTTGAATTAACCCAACCTATGACAGAAGATATCCTATCTGTGTATTGTCACCACTAACAAAACTCATTTACATTGCCAAGTAAGCAGGCTTTCATTAACAATTGAGTTTAAACAGGTAATTTCCTTTTTCTCTTCAGTCAGCACAGCCCATTTTTCCACGTGTCACAAACTGCTATCATTTATTTCTTTCATTCGGTTTGCAGCTCCTCAGATTGCCACTGTCTTGGCAGCTGTAGTCATTTTCCTTGCAGCAGGACTCTTATCTTAAAGTATAGATACAATTCTCCTTGACCTGGCTCAGAGGGTAAAATGTCTCTGAACTGCTGCGCCTGGATACATTTTGTCAAGAAATAAATGTGTGTTTCCTGTGCGAGTGAAAATGGAGTTGCTTTTGATTTCTCTGAGAGTTGGTTCTAACTGGGCCTTTTTACTCACAATGGTTTCCGAATGACAGATGAAATTGGCATCAAAGCAGCATTTTGAAAGGGTGAAAACGGTTTCCTTTTGAAGGGGATTTTGGCTTTTGCAGAAATGGCAGGCTTTCCTTTTCACTTGATTCCATATATGTTTCAGAACACACTGGCATATTTTTCAGTGTGTCCCCTTGTTCCATTTTGCCCGAAGTGTGTGAGGCAAAATGGTGCAGCTATTTTTCTGTTGCTGCTAAAAGCAGTTTTGAGGTCCTGGTGCGCACAGGAGCCAGCGCAGCCAGGTTACTGTTTCTTGCACACAGGCAGCTCAGTGAGGTAAGGCAATGCCGTTGAGTGGTTCAATATATCCCACAATCCCCTACCCTAACCTCCAAAAGCAGTTAATTGGCCCAGAATTACTGCCACATCCCTCTTCCTTGTCCCAGTGCTTACGTATGAGGCACCTTGCCTCATAGGGCGGTACTGGGATGAGGAAGAATGGGACTGGGTGTAATGAATATTACAAGTAGCTAAGTCAGGCATTACCTTCATGTACCTCTACCTCATCTCAGTACTTGTGTATGAGGCATAATGAGGAAGAATAGGGCTAGGAGTAATGAAGATTACCAATAAGTAATCAAGGCATTAAACACAAGTAGTGGTGCAACACCATTGAGCTGACTGTGCTTCAGCACTCCCCCACCCCCCTGAAATTGGGAGAAATGTTGACTTGACCTGGCTGACGTACAGAGCAGTTGCCAGACAGAAAAGGACACAGATGTTAAACAGCACCTGGGCTTCATTGTTAACAAGGGCCCGGCCCAGCAATTACTAATGTACAGCAATTCACTGTTAGTACCTGCATTCAAATGCCAAATTGTTTAAGCAATAGAAATTGTGATGTGGGTTTAATACTTGCATGCCAGGAGAGTGATTGGAAGGGTAGAGAGGCAACAGGAGACCAGTTATTCTCACAGCAGTCCATAAGTGGGTGCTTTTAGACTTAAAGGAGAGAGTTAACTATGTGTAACATTGAAGCTGCACTAGAATAGTCTCATTAAAATGCGTAAATAAGTTAGATGCCCCAAACAAATAAGTTTGCTCCCCCCACCACATGTGAAGTTAGCGCCTCTCCCAACATTTGAAGAGTTAGCCCCCCTGAAATGTAGGTTTTGTAGCGCCCCTGAACACAAGCACACACACCATTCACCATATTTACACATGCACAGCCAGCCATCCATACATTTAAGCCTGCACTCGTTCACCATACAGGCACACCCAGGCAGCCACCTGTACTTTTAAGTGTGCATCCTTTCACCGTACACGCACACACAGCCACCCATACATTTCTGTTTACCCTTTCAACATACACTCACACAGTCACCTATACATTTAAGTGTGCACCCTTTCACGATACAGGCACATCCAGGCAGCCACCCATACATTTAAGTGGGCATCCTTTCACTGTATAAGCACACATGCATACCCAGCCACCCAAAGATTTGTGTGCACTCTCACCATAAACTCACACACACACACACGTCATGGGGTTGAGGGGAGCCATAATACTTCAAAAATAAATTGTTTCGTTTTGAAGTCACTCTGACTTCATGAAGAAATTATTTCCGTTAAGGACTGAACCAACAACATATGCGTACGTTGTTCCAAATGCAAGTCATGAAGCAAGAAGCAATAAAAATCAACATCTGTTCAAAGCACAAAAAGCGTCCAACATTATTGAAGGAGGAACTATTGTACTGCCATATGACAACAGGTTGTTACCCAATCCAGCCCCAACGTATAAAAGGGTTCCAATCCCAGCAATAAACAAGCCATAACAGGCTCACAAGGTTTTCTTACAAATGTGGGGTGCATGGACGTTTTAAATATCCTAACATCTGCTTTGATATACGGCAGATCTACTTTCCTGTGCTTTTTTTTAAAACTCCTTAACTGAAAAGGACGACTATGTTCATCCTGAATTACGTAGGGAAACACGTGAAGCCCCAAAATCAGCATGCCCAGAGATCACCTGATGTGTACGGACCACTAGCAATTGCTCGGCCCCTGTGCAAGACTGCCACTATCGGTCCTCTACGCCAACATACCCTTGCTTGTTTCTACCCGTTTTATGCTCCAGATAGTTGACACAAAAGGAGTACTGCTCTGCAGGAGTACAGGGATGAGTAGTGGCTAAACCACCTATTCAGCCTCACACAGACAAAAAACTAACAGTGATCCCAATGAAAGGTGAACCAGGCAGAAGATATATCTCCTTCACCTTTTGTGGTAATATGAGCCATGTGCAGGCTATATCTTTAAGGAGGGGCTGAATTGGCTAACAATAGCAACCCAAACAGCAATAGGACAAACACCAACATAAAAGAATGTCCAATCAAGGTTCTATACAACAACATATGCAATTAACAATCTTGAAAACCATTAACAAAATCCCACCCCTGTGGATAGAACACAGAAAATGCAGAACATATGTGACAGTAAAAAAATGAAGGAGGGCGAGGAGCGCACTCCAGGTCCTGGTCAATTAAACCTGTTGCAAAAAATATATATCTGGGTTAAATCCCAAAATGGACAAGTATTCACCAGGGTTAAATCCCATCTGCTGCAAATCCCAAAGATGAACAAGTATTAACGGGGTTAGATCCCTTCTGCTGCAATTCAGTTGCTCAGTATTAACAGGGTTAGATCCCATCAGCTGAAGTTCTGTTTTCTGTAGTTGTTCTCCTCCAAGCGCTTTCTTATCTCAAATAATCATCAGGGAGGCTGTCTTTCTTTAACAGGTGTTACTGATTAGACTCAAAGGATTCTGGTATCTGTTGTGAAAACGTTTTTTCAGTTCAGGTGAGCAGGGACCGACACCCCTCCAAAAGTACAAGTCCTTCCCAAGTTTGGGGGAGGGGAGGGAACCATCTTTATGATTCTCTAAAGTGGGGCACAATAACCCCGGTGCCGCTGCCTCTGGAGCCCAGGAGGGCGAGGTGCGCACTCCAGGTCCTGGTCAGTTAAACCTGTTACAAAAAATATGTATCTGGGTTAAATCCCAAAATGGACAAGCATTCACAAGGGTTAGATCCCTTCTGCTGCAATTCAGTTGCTCAGTATTAACAGGGTTAGATCCCATCAGCTGCAGTTCTGTTTTCTGTAGTTGTTCTCCTCCAAGCGCTTTCTATGTGACAGTACTCTCAGTACTAGAGCATGGGTGAATAGGCAAGATATTGCAGGAAGGTCACTTGAAAAAAGATAGGTCTTTTGAAAATGGTGCAAAAAGGTGGCTTTTCATTAACTATGGTCTCAAAAGTGGCCCAGAGTGTTTGGAACTCTCAGTAGTACTTAAGTGGTCCAACATTGTGCAAACTGGGCTTCTCAGTGCTTTTGTTGTAGGTTGAACTGGGTTGGAGTGTGGAAAGTTGCTTTGAACAAGGGGTTAGTGGGGTATGAAGCAGAGCACTGCGTGGTTTGATGCAGCATCTGTGTGGTGCAATTCAAAGACACCAAAAGGGTCAGTTCAATAGTCAAGCTGGTTCGAGATGGATACTTCGGGGTCGATTCTGTGATTGACATGATGCTTCCAGTGGTTCAAGTCACGGCTCAATGCGAAGGATCCGATTGTTCAATGCATTGCTTTAAGATGCAGCAGTTCAAAGGCTTCCACAGCAGTGAGCAGTTTTTCGTGCCAAAGCAGTGATGGGAACTGCTGGTGTGATGTGGCAGCAAACTGTTTGAGGATGCAAGCACTGTGGGGTCATGTGTGGTACAAATATTCTAAACATTTTGATTCAAGGGCACTTCAAAGAAGCAGAAACAGTCGCACAACTGCTATGGGCTACTCATGGTGCTGCTAACCCCACCTCAGGGGCTCAAAGGCAAGGTGAGTGCTTCTTACACTTCACTTGTCCAGGGTGTTTGGCTGCATCTGCTGGATTCCCTTACCCTGTTGAGGAGCTTGGTGCCAGTGCAGCTGGCACAGCGGCAGTCCTTGGTCCAAACTACAGTCGCTCCTAACAAATTGTTCTCATCTTGTCAGAAGTTGAAAATGAATCAAAGGCGGGGAAGACTCCTACCTATAAAAGGTAAAAGGGCACAGCGGATTACATAACAGCAAGCATGCTGTAAGGGGCCAATCCCTCTCACTGTGACAAGTAACCTTTGCCTTCTTGTTTTCACACCCAGAGTAGCTTGTTCCACAGAAGTGGAGGGGACAGGGAAGAGAGAGAAAACCCCTCAGAAAAGCAAGATGGCAACACCCTACTCGGTCCTCTCTGGCTACTTGGAGCCCACCTCTTCCCAAGCCTGCAGCTTGAAAGACCTTTTGGTATCACTCACCTAAGTGGGAGGCATGCCTTTGTGTGTGTGCCTTTTCGTAGTACAGTTCCCAGGAGATGAGCTTCTGGGCTAAAGAGGGTGGGTATATCCCATCCTTGGAAAAATCAAAGGAGAACAGAATCCTACCCTTTGTCTTACTTGCTGAATTAGACCCAGGCGGGCTAGAGATATATTATAAGCGATATTCAATCAACACTACAGCTAAGTCAATGCCTAGTCTGGGATGCTGAGGAAAACCCTTATTGATGTATTTTTATATCCAGTTCAGTACTCTGGATGACAACCCTTGTATAACACCCCCCTCTTAGAATCCCCCTGACCCCACTGAGCCAAGAAGTAGGTTTGTTTTGCAAATTAAAAGGTTTATTTGGACAATTCAACAATATATATCTATCACACTTTATAAATAAATTGATACCTGATATCACACTTCAGAATATGGCCGTGATCAACAATGGATAATGTTACAGGGGTACACTGATTTGGTTACTTAGGAGTAGTGTAGAGGATGAGGTAGCTGAAAATGCGTGATGGTTTCAAGGAAATGCAAGGTGGAATAAAATGCAGTACAGAAATAACTTATGATTTTAGCAAAAGGTAATATGATCACTTTTTCTTTTGACAATTCACTCCCCCCTTATGTAATACAAGAAATGGAAGGAGAGCACACAGTCTTCAAGAATCCCAACAAATCACACTTTATAATGCAATACACAGTTCCAGTTCTCCCAGCAAGCTTAGGGAAAACAGGGGTGAGTTTTAAACACAGGCGAATTACTTTAATGTGGTTTGCAAGGAATTGAAAAGGTGCTAAAATTGCTTTTAATTCCCTCTAGAGGTTCACGGTAGGTGATGGCTACTTTATATTAGTTCAGGCTCACTTTAACAATACTCTATGAACGATTAGCAGATTGCAAACAAATTTTAGCAAAGAGAGGCAAAAAGCTGCTGATTTCTACAGATGAAGAAATTGGGCCAAATCGCAGTAAATTTCGCGAATGCGTGTCTCGCGATTACGGGAAAAGTATAGGGAGTAGGAAGTCGGTGGAAGGCCTAGATTCTAAGCTTTCAAAGGAAAGTTAAATCTCGTTCCTAGCCCAAAACGGTTCCAGAGATATGGACGATTTAATAAAGGTAGTTTTTCGGATTTAAAGTAAACTCAAAATGACAGGCGACAGCTTGCAGCTGCAGAATTGACAGGTGACAGTTGTGCAGCTTTAAAAATGACTGATGACACGATTTCTAGGAGGCTGTTCTACTTAGGTTAAAATAGTTTGGATTAGATTATTTTAACTAAGAGATTGGGTTCTGCCCAGTTCTGGCAGTACTCACAATATATTTTGGGCAGGAATGGGCCTTGTCACGGATCTGGTCAGGTTTTGGACTGGACTCCGGTTCTGGTCTCGGCACTTCACAGTGATCTGGGTCAGCTCTCTGGATACAGCGGGTCAATCAGGCACCGGTTCTGCTCACAACAGTCTGGTTTGTGGTTCTCTCGGGTTCCGGATACAGCACTGCTTTCTGGATACTGCTACAGGTTCTTGCAAAAATTCTTGGCAAAATTTCAAACAGCTCGCCCGGCTGTTGAATAGTTTGGTTGGTTTTGAGGTCTGCTGAAGAGGATTCAGCTGGTGGATTCAGGCCTCTCTGCTACAAATTCTGGAGTTAATTTCTGCTACAGGTTCTGGAGATTGATGGATTTGAAGTCTGGATCTCTGGATGTGAAGTCGTCGGTCAGCATGCTCCGCAGCAAGTGGAATTGAATGTCTCTACCTGTCCCAGCAGTCTCTTTTTATGTGTTTTGAAAATGGGTGTGTGCCTGGGCCTAGCTAAACGTGCCCCTCTCTACTTGTCATTGGCCCAATTCTCCCCTCTCCCATGATTGGGGGGAAGGAAATGGATTGTCATCATGATGAGGTCTGTTTATGGGTCAGAGGATCCTCCCCTGGTCAATTTGCACACACATCTATTTCTGACCCAAATACATATTTATGTACCATTTTTCTAATATTATAGGTCCAGTTAACATATTTTCTGTAGCACAAAACCATCCGAACCCTGTCTTTGTACGAGGTCGAGTCCACTGATGACAGAATTCTCCCCTTTTCATCCAGATAACGACCTCTAAACCTTTCCAGATTTTACACAAATGTGCACCAGGGATATGGGTTACAGATGATAAAGTGTCAGATTTTTAACATGCAGACATTTGGAATAAGACCCTATTTTCCCCTAGAAACCCCCCAGAATACACCACAGGATCCTAACACCTCTTAAAACGTGCACAGAAAAATCACAAAAATAATGATATTACTTATGTAATTCTGACAAGTCCGCACTATGAGTTATCTATCTTTTTAAAATTATGCTCTGGTCAAAAAGGGGTGTGGCGTCCCACATCACATGGTGGAATAACTGGTTTATCCACTTCCCCCAAGCCAGCTTGTTCACAGAGGCACAGCTGCCCCCCAGTTTCTCCCAAGAGGAAGCTATTTTACGACGCCCCCAATATAACATTTGCCTGAGTCAAGGAAGTTGCATTGTTCTGTCCCTTCCAGTTCCCAGGTCCCCTCCCTTAATTCAATCAGAGAGGTGTCAACTCCTTTTGGCAAGGGGCAGCAGGATGCAGCTAGGCCTGGGAAGAGTGGCTGAGCAGGTTTCAACTCCTGTCGGGGGTAGTTGTCAGGCAGAATCCAGTTTCATTAAGCCAGGTTTCAGCTAAATGTCACTTTTTGTTCCCAGTTTAAATCAAACTTACATGCAGCTATTTTTTATATATACATTACATAATTACTTCCTTCAAGTCATTTCAGTATATAGTTTTACATTGTATCCACCTCTTAGCAAGTCTTTCCTTGGTCTGGTTTCGGTTCCTCTGTTCAGTTTTACACAGAAGTCTGCTGGTTTTAAAACACTGGCTTTCTGATAGTGGCGAGTACCGGTATTGCAACCATTTTTGGGATTAAGAAAATGAATTCCCCACAGTTCTGAGTTGCTTTTTTGGCAATCGGCATTGTCATTCCCAATGGTGTCAGGCTACTGTGTGTGTAGCCCAATGGTGGTTTTAGGCAGTGCCCTCCTGTACTCACAACATAGGCAAAAATGGGTGGCAGCCTATTCTTCATGTTTTCCCTGTGTACTCTCTGGGGAGTTCTGGCCATCATGATGTTTTCCATGCCAGTACTGCACAGTTTTATGGTAGGGCTTGGATGCATGGGTAAAAACATCCCACAATATCCACATAGCCTTTCCATAGCTTACCTGAACTCACAGCGTTGACATCTGTAGGATACAAATGTAGCTTTAATAATTGTGTGAAATATACGTGAACATACCAGAAACAGGAATGTCTTAATCTTAGATTCATCCAGCCACCATACTGGCAAGACCACAATTATGATATTGTGGACCAGAGGTGCAGAAGTTAAACACAACCTCTGTCTGTAAAGACATTGTGTCCCAGATGCAGCCAAGAAGGCCCAAGCGACCTTGAACCTGCCCTGTGCCACTGAAGAGCAGGTAGTGCAGATGTCAGGAGACAGATTGATGCAGCAGGGCACATGTGTAGACTATTCTTTAGGCTTTGAGCTTTAGGAAAGGGTGGTCCGATAAGCAGAATCCCCCTTTCAGAGAACAAATTACCAGCTTCATTTTTTTCTCATTTAATACAAATCAGAAAACCTTGGGATGCCTCTCCCTCGCCAGATAGCAATCCTTCACAACGGTCCTTCCTTTTCTTCGTACCATCTGGTCACTGCTTATTTCTGTGCTAGCCTGTCATGGTCCATTTGTCTGCAGCTGGGCATGCTGTTCGCCAAGCTGTGTTTCTGCCCATTCCCCATGAAAATTCCTTCCTGTGTTTCCAGCGATGCCTTTCTTTTGCCTTTAGACAAGCCCTGTGCGTTCCCTAGGATCCAGTGTTTTAGCTGATGAGGTTGCAGAGTGCGCACTGAGCATCTTTCTTAAGAAGGCTGGTCTGTTCTCGTGCTAGATGTTGGCTGCGGTTCACACGCCCCGATTGCAACCTTTAGCCAACATCCTTACGACGCTGCCTACTCTGAATTCTTTTTTTGTTTTTCAGTAGTTAAAATCATAGCTCTAGTCCTGTAAACATTTCTAACTTAGTGCATCTAGTCCTGTAAACATTTCTAACTTAGTGCATGTGGTCAATCGTCATTGCCAAGTTATCTTAGATCAAGTGCGACACCTTCAGCAAGTCCTCACTTATTCGCCAGACGCACATAGCATGCTGAAACTCAAAGTTCCAGAATGCAATGAGTTGAGGGTTGAAAAGCAGAAGATTGCTGGCAGTGTGACACAAGGCATGGTGCCACTCATCTGTGATGACAACTATTCAGGGTTCCCCTTAGTGAATGCTAGACCTCATTTTTGTAAGCCTGTAAAACCTCAAACTTTGCAGGCTGATTTTCCGGAAAAGTTCAAGAGGCTCACAGGACTGAACTCACCCAAAAATCAGGTGGTTCGAGATTTCCCATAATTCGTTCACCCACCTCTACCATATATCAGCATATTGTTGGGTTCCAGCAAAGCATCAGATCGTTTTAGCAAGTGGCTACATCTCTCTGATTGACGTATTTAACCATTCATAATTATTGTTCTCAAATGTTTGCTTTGCTGAAGGCAAATTCAAATTAATATGCGTTTGCTTTTTGAGGTCTCCAATGTGAACAATTCTCTCCTTTTGGAGAAAAAAAATGATTGGATATTTTTAAGGTAACAAATGGTGTTTCAAGGCGCCACAAGACAAAGGTGGGGGGGAGGGGGTTACAATAACTGTCCTACTAGGCCTTGTGACATGCGGATCATGCAAGTGCAGTAACAAGAAATACAGGGGTTTGGGGGAGTGCCAGTCTGTGCAAAATTAGAAGTGCTAAGGTGGGAAGGGTTAGGTGGAGAGAGTTCAAGTGAAAGGGGAGGTGGAGGAGAAGGGGGGGGGGGGGAGGGCCATCGGAGCTAGGCGGTGCTAAGGGGAGGACAGGAGGGAAAGTGCCTGGGATTACATGGGGTGCAGGGGGTGAGGGTCCACATGGTAGGTGAGAGGAGGGGGTGAACTGGGCAGGGGGGTTTGGTGCCCTATGAAACTAAGAGGGAACCAGGCAGCCAGTCACTGCAGCAGACAGGGGTGTTTGCAGGGGAGGAGGAGAGGGAAGGAAGAAGAGAAAAGGAGGGTCTTGAGGAGCTTCTGAAACTTAGGGAGATGAGTCTGAAGCATAAGAGAGGCAGGGATACCATTCCAGAGGGAGGCTCCTGTGGAGGAGAGAGATCTACCCCCCACTATCAGCTCAGAAAAGTGTTCGATCTGCCGAGAGTTTGAGCTAGAAGACCGAAGGACTCAAGCAGTGAGGTATTTAAGGAGAGCGAGTTTGATGTTGCAGGAGCACAAGTCCCAGAAAGCCTCGTGGATGATGTAAAGTGTCTTGAACTTGATCCTAGCAGCAACTGGAAGCAAAGGGAGAGATTTTAGGGCTTGAGAGATGTGGTCCCTGGGCTTGAGGCCAAGGATAAGTCTTGCAGTCCTATTCTGGATAAGTTGAAGGAGGCGAAGGGAGGATAAAGTAAGATTGAGGAAGAGACTGTTGCAGTAGTCCAGCCTAAAGAGGACGAGAGCTCTCAATACATTCATTTTCACTTCTTGGCAAGGTCTGTGATGTGAGGAGAAAAGGAGAGAGAGGAGTTAAAGATGACACTAAGGTTTTTTGCCTAAGAATAGGGGGAGGGGAGTAGACCCATAGACAGCGGCCAGAGGATAGGTGGGAAGGGGGGAGCTGGGGTCCCAACAAGAAGGATCTCAGTCTTACTGGCATTAAGGCAGGGATCATTGTTAGGACACCAGGCCTGAATAGCAGTCAGACAGTCAGGCATGAGAGAAGAGGAGGCAGTAGATGGAAGCTTGAAGGAGAGCTGTGTGTTGTCAGCATAACACTGGAAGTGAGGAGAAGGAGGAGATCAGGTGTACAATTTCAACATATTTTAAAGTAGTTTATGTATGCACAATCATCCCTCTGTGCAGATTTCTTCATGGTCAATTTTCAAATTCCTAATCCCGATTGCCCGCTTAAAGCATTGGCACGATTAACATGGGCATTGGACATAACTGTTAAAAAATGATTGTACCATTTTGTCAAAAGGCCCTTAAAGACACTGGGCCTTGTTAAGAGTACATTGATGCAGGAAAAAACTGAATTTACCTGGCGGTAATTCCGTTGTTGCTGCATTAATGCACCTCCGTACTAAGAGTTTGGTGGTAAGCTGGAGGATAAACCTCCAAAAACTGTCATGATTCCTGCCCCTCATGTCCCCAGCCCTCCAAGATGTCAGGCTGGAGTCAGGCCACGATCACCAACATGGCCTTCAAGGGCCTCTCCATCCCTCCAAAGACCCCCTTGGAGTCAGACTTGGCGCTTGTGGCACCAGACTCACTCACTCCCGTAGGATAACATTGGGGATTGGACTTGTAGTGCATTGATTAGGACAAGATGGATGCCCCCACATATTTTGGTTCCCAGAACTGCATGTGCAGTCTAGACTTTTGGGTGTGGTTCAGCCCAGACACACCTGGGATACCCAAAGACTATTTAAGCCACACCCAGGCTGAGAAAAATGCTTTGTGTTTTCTGCACCTGCAGCGTGACACTCACTGTGTTCTGATCGGTCTCCAGTAGGCCAGCATCTTTCTTCTGCGCTCAGCTCCTTCAAGAACACCGTTAGGAGCAGCCTTACCTTGAGGCGCTTCTGCCCATCATTCATCACTTCTTCTGTTATGCGGGCATCTTCGGCAGTGTAATTCCTATCCCGGCACGCCGCTTACTAAGGAAAAGGGAAAAAGGCATTAGTAAGCATTCAGCAAATCTTCTCTTATTTTTTAAAGACTGTACGAGCTTCAAACGCTTACCTGAATCCCAGCCGCTCTGAGGGAACTCTGTCTCCGGAACTTCTCATCCATCTGCAAGAGGGAAAAGACACTCCAGGTTAGCGTGGAAACATCTAGAGGCGCTGCATACCACGCTTACTCACCGCATTTCTTCTTCATAACCGGCATCCACGCTGAAAACATTGCGGCACCTAAAAGACACAGAAAAAGAACTCAGTTCAATACAAATACGAAAGGGTCGCATCGCGCTTTCACTCACCTTCAGCGCTACTCATCTCAGCAGCACGGTGCCATCCCCGGACGTCAGCCATTATCTAAGGAAGGAAAGGAATGAAGTTAGAGAACTGTTCAAAGACTCATACTTACCTGTCGGACTCTTGCCAGTGAAGTAAGTAGGCAGCAAGGAGCCCGCATCAATCAACGCGCCCCTGCACTGAAAGCAGGATGGAGAGCACACTTTCCAAGAAAACAAGGTGAGCTGTGGATCAAAGGGAAGGGTTGGACCCCGGGGAATAAGGGGTTCAAGCACACAGAGACAATAGGGAGTTAAACTCTAGCAATCCTGTGTTTCAGACCCAATCTCCAGTCGAGTAGACTCCAGGGAAGGGTTTGAGGTCGTAAGAGGTGAGAACAGGCTGAGTGACATCCCCGTGGATACCAGGTGAGCGTTACAACAAACTGGAGATGAATCCTCTAACTTACCACCAAAAACCATCACAATGGGCAGCATTGACACTTGCGGCAATCGGCCAAAATCCCCATGGAGTCCTATGGACTGCAAAAATTGGACTTACTCTTCCCTTTCACCAGTTGTACTCCAGCTGTAAATCCTTGGGACCAACGCGTGGTAAAGGTAATCCAGATTCTACTGCCAAAATAAAGGCAAATTCGTAATGAGGCCTACTGTGCCCGATAGACTCAAGACTAATATCATTTCAATCTTCTCAAGTGATTGACAAAATAGAGTCTACACATTGTAGTGCTGGCACAGAGATAAATCTGAAGAGCATTACAGAAGCATCTACCGGTGCAAGTGCAATTCACACTATGTCACAATTGCCCGTGTGCAACCAGCACGTTTTTAATGCATTTTGCACCAGGCCAAAAGACTGCAGCAAATACTGCAGAGTCCGAAATTGAGGGGAGCCATTTAGCTCCTGCTTATAGCCCAGAAGAGCCTGGATAGCTTAACACCAACAGCTGCCGGGAGCTACGTTGGGCTCCCCAGGAAAACTCATAGGTAATGTGTGTTTGAGACAATCTATAGATAAATAATGGACAATGTTTAGTTTGCATCTTATGTGTAAGTTGGATTTGAACAACATTATGTACTTGCTCTTTGTTCTTCAGTGGTAGCTCCTGCTTACTCGTTAACCAAACATACCCAGTAGCTGCTTTTAGCTCCTGATGATCCAATCTTAATTTCATTCCTTTTGCTCGACTGGTGCAAAACGATATTGCAATGATATGTGATTATTTGTTTTGCCTGCTGCTATTTGCACTTGTACAAGTCCACATTTTCTATAATACCACTCTATTTGTGCTGTCAAATCACAAACAGTACTGGGGCATTTGCAGCAAGAGCAGGATTTTAAAAAGTACATGTTGCTGAATGCACAATCTCTGGTAAACCCACAGCAACACTGCCGCGTATCTCAGAAGGGGAATGCAGGATCCTACCACCATGAGCAGAAATATGGAGTCCCAAGAGATAGAAGTGGAATATATATAAAACTCCCATAACTAACCCATGCAATCAGCAGAGTGTTAAAGTCAGCTCCATATCCTAGGAATCCATATTTTTCAGAGCCCGAAGGACCAGAGTTCTATTGGAAGCTAGCATTTTGGGTTTATTTTTTTTAATTTCTCTAGTGACCTACCTCTCCTACAACAAACCCAAAAGCAGATCTCATGCCAGACAAAGACTATGGCAAAATGACCTCCATGATGGGGGTTGCCCAAAAAAGCTGATCAGCAAGTTTCAAATGCAAAACTGCGTGCAAGACTGATAAAACACATAAGGCCAGTCTTAAAAAAGAAAAAGAAACTCCCTTATATTCCAAGGGATCCGAGGAACAAGTTACATGTACTATACAAGGGAATCTTGACACACACACACACACACACAAAGCAAAAACCTCAAAGAAAACACCTGCTTATCTTTCAGGGACCGAACAATGTAACTAAATTGCAAAGGAAGATCACAAGGCGAATAGGCTATTGGTTTACAGAACACTCCAGCCAACAGGTGAGAGCTCAGCAGAACCATCTGGCTCCTCAAGAAACTCTTAAATGCCTTTTTTAAAATGTGCCAGTTCAAAATATGAACGAAAGAGGATCCTTTTTCTAAGATGCCTCTTGTCGTCCCTACCATACAATTCGGCTACTCGCCCAGACACACATGATCCTCGCTACATCCAGGTATATCTTTTTTTACTGTATCCTAACAAAGCCCTTTCTTGGTAATTTGATTAGTGGAAAAGTGTTACAGATAGAGCTATTCCACAAACTACTTCCGGTTTGTTCATGAGTGAAAATGCACTCCAAAAGGATCCAAAAATAATGCATCGCTACAACGTTACTTACAGTAGCACGTGCCTGCCAAATGCGCTCCAACAGCCCCCTGATTTATGTGTGTGGATATCTAAATCAGGCTTAATAATCCCTGCAACACCCTCTAGGAGTTGATTCCATACATTGGCGTAGGAATAGGTAGTGGGACGCAGCGGACACCACCTAAAAGGAATGCTGGTTGACATGCAGAGTAATACACAGAGACTCACTCTGCAAGCAGCATCTATTGACTGTGCAATCACACCCACAGCCAATGCAGTGACAATAGGAGGCAGACAGATGGAACAGTGGGCAGCTGGGGTTAGATCTACATATGCCCTCAGATCGTTTGAGTGAAAAGATTATGTCATTATATAATTGTTCTTTTATAACGCACGTAATACCAGAGAGTGGTTGCCAAGTGCAGGATCGGGATCTGAACCTGTGTTACACTGTGTTGTCTTGCTTCCATGACAATGCGTTGCCCCGGAGCTATCCTTCCTCCCTGCCATAGTTGCAGGGAGCAGCAGACCTCAGTGTGCACTCTCCTTACTGATATCTCTTTATATTGGCCCCTTTGGAATCTCCCCCCAAACCACCTCGTCTTATCCAGACGAGGTGGAAAGCAGCACTGTTGGGATTGGGGTATGCTTACCTGAATAAAGAGGAATCGGGCCTGGTGCCCCAAGGTTTTAAGTCCTTTTTGCACTCTTCCCATTACTTATGAGGCCAGATTTGATGGTTTTAGGCAAAGCGCAATACATGTGATGCCACCATACTGGTGACGCCTGTAAGGCAGACATCCAGACAACCACACACAGAAAAAACTATTCTCTAAGGAAAAAGGATTGGTGCACCCCTTTGCAACGAAAACAAATTTCTTTTGTATACAAAAGTAAAAAAGGTGACAAAAGGTGCGGTAGAACCCAACCGCCATGGAGCTAACTGGGTTAGTTCAAAGAATGCATGTCGTTATGAAGCAAATCATTTTCACTCGTAATGCACACAGTATAGAGTGTTCATCCCCCACCCTTATTAGCTACCATCTATATACATACTACCAGTCCCCTATAGTCCCTTGACCGATTGGCCACACCCTCCAACACAAAATCGTCTACTCCGTCATCTTGGTTCCAAGATTGGCGAGTTGTGCGATATGTTACCCTCCCCATGGGCCTTGTCACACGGTGTGCACCTGGTAGTTAACGTGAGCCTAAATGATACTTTTGATGTTAAATTGGCCCTTCAGAATAAGGAGGGCTTACAACAAATGCAAAAGCTTAACTTAAGTGCCTTCATGTTTTATAAATTCCTATCTGCCGAAACCTCTCTGGATCCTGTGTGGGAGGGGTCACAAATTGCATGGTAGCATGAACGTACCCTAAATAATGAAGAGAATGGTTGTCCTCCACTGTGGAACAAAATATCTCAGGTTACTACATCAGCCAACTTACTCCAAACTATATTTTCTTAGTACCAGGGCGGGTGGGGGGTGCATGGCAGCATCTCAGCCAATGAGGAGGCTCAGAATGGGGGCATTACCAGCAGTAATCCCCCCCACTCCGAGCTGCTTCACAGCTCGAGGCCACCATCTTACCCTGCCAGGGAATAAGGTAAATGTGGTCTTCCCCCTCCCCACTCTCACCTCCCCCATTCACAGAATTCCCTCCCCCCACCGCACTTACCTCCTTTTCAGTCCATTTCGGGAGCGGGCGAGCTGGGCGTCCGCTCCCAATCTTCTACAGACTGTCATGGAAAGGAAGAAGGGACTACACATAGTGCCTTTTCTCCCTTCCATGGCGTCCATTTTTATTGTTTGCCCGTAGGACCAGGGTACTAATAGCAAAGCCCCGAGCAGGGGTGGGTCTTTACCACTTCAGGTAATGCCCCGGGGAATTACCGGATGTGGTAATGCTCCCCTGGCTCAGGATTTATTGCTTAATTCCGGACTCTTACAAAGCTTTTCAAATGCAACACAGCACATAATGACACTTTTTGAGCTGCCTATATGTAGAAGGATCATCTAAACATTATGTATATGGATTGTGAATGTGTGCACCTATCTTGGAAAAATGTGTCCATTGTTTTACTCTGGTCTGTGCTGTCTTAGGCAGCTCTATTCCTGCAAAGCCTCTAGATGGTTATTCGCACAAATGCTCGACACCCATTACTCAGCACTTCAATTCATATGTCCACTACACGCACACAAGCGCATTGTGAATGCAACAAAATACATGACGTAATGATGATGATAGTGCCATAGCCAACGATCACAGCAGATATAATAACCATAACAAAATGTACTTCTAATGCAGGAACCAACATCACTGGTCATTAAGCAGGCGGCTGACCAATACTGCTTGCCCGAATGGCAGCTCCCGAAAATACAAACAAACGCATTCCCATTGAACTTCTCCTTTCCACCACCTCCGCTGAGCCAGAAGGGAATAGTTTCTTACCAGTAACTCCATTTCTCCAGCATTGGTATCTTTCATGGATTCACATGCTTAGAATATTCCCCGTCGTCAGGCTGAGAATCCTCGGTAAATTATATAGACATTTTCCATAGGAAAACTTCCGACACTTTTGTGTCCTATCTACGTCATTTTGGGCCACGTACGGCAGCGCCACTAGGACGTAGACGTATAAATAGCCCCGCCCCCGCGGCTCCCTCAGATTTCGGCCCCCGAAGTAGTATGGGGGGGGGGGGTCTCTGGTTTGCATGCTTAGGGGAGGCTGGCGGGCGCATGTGAATCCATGAAAGATACCAATGCTGGAGAAATGGGAGTTACAGGTAAGAAACTATTCCCTTCTCCAGCATTGGATCTTTCATGGATTCACATGCTTAGAATAGATTTTATAGCAGTATCCCCCAATGTTGGAGGTGTGTATGCAAACCAATATCACAATAACCATAATGCATATTTATCATGGCAAAACATCACATTGTAGTATGTTAACAGTGAAAACACCAGACTTAAAAGTACATTAGCCGAAGGATGTGACCCCTTAATTGGGGCTTACCTTATTGAAACAGGTGCCGTAGGACTGCACGACCCATCTGTGTATCCTCAGCATGTTGCTGTTCGAGGCAATAATGCCGGGTAAACGTGTGCAGTACTGACCAGGAAGCCGCCTGACAGATATCTCCCAGCGGAATTCCAGACCACAATGCCGTCGAAGAAGTGGATCTCGTCGAATGGGCCCTTGGATGCTTCTCCAGAGGTTTTCTGGCTTTTGAGTGACAAAAGGAAATAGCAGACGACACCCATCGAGCTTGTCCTTGTTTCGAGATCGGTTTACCTTTAGCCGAAGGGCCATAAGCCACTAATAGTTGTCTCGTGTCTCTGAAGCTTTGAGTGCGATGGAGGTAAAATTTTAAAGCTCTTTTCACGTCCAATGTATGGAGAGTCTTCTCCGCAACCGACGAAGGTGTTGGAAAAAACGTCGGCAGCACTATAGAAGAGTGCTTATGGAACATGGTAGGCACTTTAGGAATGAAATGAGGATTAGTAGCCAACACAACTTTATTATTGAAAAACCTCAAGTACGGTGGATCGATCACTAAAGCTTGTATTTCTGACAGTCGTCGAGCAGAAGTAATAGCCACCAGAAAAGCCAATTTCCATGACAAAAATTTCAATGATGACGATGACATCGGCTCAAAAGGGGCCTTCATCAGCGCTGCCAGAACCAGGTTAAGACTCCAGATTGGAGGAAACTTTTTCGTGAGAGGAAAGGTTCGGAACAATCCTTTAAAGAAATGTTTAATCTGCCGGTCACTAAATAACGGAGTTGAATGTCTCTTCCGAGTAAATCTCGAAATGGCAGCCAGATGCACTTTTATGGATGAAACAGACAAGCCTTTTTGAGCTAGGAGAAGAAAGTATGGTAGAAGCTGTTCCGGTGTGATATTAAGCGGGACCAAACTTGGTTGACCTGCGCACCATATGCAGAATCTCTTCCATTTGTATGAATATGAAGCGTTCGTGGACGGCGCCCTCGCCGCTTGCAAAATGCGACAGTCCGCTGGAATCTCTAACGTACCAAACTCGGAGAAATCAGGAGCCGGATCCAGGCTGTCAAACTGAGGCTGTCCGGGTCGTGATGCCAAACAACCCCTTCCTCTTGAGACAGAAGGTTTGGGATTTTCTGGAACCTCATTGGTTCTGCCGCTGAAAGATGGAGTAGATCAGAAAACCACACTTGTCTGGCCCAGTACGGGGCCACCAGGATCACCCGACATGGATATCTGTGGATCCATTGCAGCGTCCGACGTATGAGCGGAAACGGGGGAAAGGCGCACAGAAACTTGTCCGTCCACAGGAAAGAGAATGCTTCCCCTAGTGAGCCTTGCTGTGGCCACCTGCTCGCGTATTGTGGGTATTTCCTGTTGTCTCTCGTCGCAAAGAGATCGAGGGCCGGACGACCCCATTTCTCGAAGACACAGTGTAGTTGTTGGTCGTTCAGTTCCCATTCGTGTAGTCGATTCATCTCCCTGCTGAGAGAGTCTGCTTACACGTTTTTGACTCCTGGCAAGTGGAACGCCAATAGATATATCTTCTGCTGAAGGGCCCAATGCCAGATCTCCTGGGCTTAGGTCGACAGAGTTCTGGAGCGAGTTCCTCCCTGTTTCCTTAGATAAAACATTGTTGTTGTGTTGTCTGTCATAATCCGTACAAATGATCCCTTTATCCGTGGAAGAAAGGATTTCAGGGCCCAACGCACCGCCCTTAACTCCAGCACATTGATATGAAGGCCGGACTCCTCCGATGACCAACGACCCTGAACCTGTAGGGAATCCAGATGAGCTCCCCATCCAGTTAGAGAAGCATCCGTCACCACTGTCATCTGGAACACCGGTTCCAGCAAGGGAATTCCATTTGTCCTCTCCACCATTGAAGCGCCTGCACGAGTTTGCTGTTGATGGTCAATTTGTCCGATCAACGCCCTTGACTCTGTGCCCATCGATCCGCCAAGAATTCCTGAATCGGCCTCATGAAGAGACGACAATTGTTGATTAAGGGTATGCAGGACGACATGGTCCACAGTAGGGACATGTACCTTTGCACTGACACTCTGGTGTCGACTTTCCAATCCGATGCTTTTTGCTGTAGTTTCAGAACCTTTTCGACGGATGGCTTTACCAGTCCTGACTGCGTCTGGAACTCCGCCCCCAGAAAGACCAAGGTCCTTGATGGCGATAAGGAGGACTTTTCAAAGTTTATTGCGAAGGCCAAACGTTGTAGGAGGCACATGGTGGCATTCAAACTTTCCTGTGCCCTTTCCAGAGACAATCCCCTCACTAGCCAATCGTCCAGATAAGGGTACACAGGATGACCTTCTTTCCTTAACCAGGCTGCTACTGGAGCCAGACATTTCGTGAACGTCCTGGAAGACGATTTCAGTCCGAACGGGAGGACCTTGAACTGATAGTGGGTTCGTCCGACGACTAACCGTAGAAATCTTTTGTGTCGTCGACGCATCAGGATATGGAAGTATGCGTCCTGAAGGTCTAGCGACGACAAATAATCTCCCGGTTGTATCGAACGGATCACCTCTTGGAGCGTAAGCATCTTGAATTTTAGATTCTTGAGCAGTTTGTTGAGAGCCTTTAGATCTAGAATGGGATGCCATTTTCCATTGGGTTTCTTGACGACAAAGTAACGGGAGTACACTCCCTGTCCTCTTTCTGCCACCGGGACCAGTTCTATAGCCCCTTTCTGCAGCATAAGCCCCACTTCTTGCATTAGTATTTGAAGGTGGGGCTGCGTCGAGAACACCGGTGGAATGTGTGGTGGCTTGCCCTCGAACTGTAGAGAATGGCCCAGATGTATCGTGTCCAAAACCCATTGGTCTCTTATGCGCGCCCACTCGTCGACGTTACGAGACACTCTGCCCCCCAGGACGTCCTGTAAGTTGTCATTGCTGGCTTTTGGCCTGTTTATCCTTTGTCGACGAGGAGTAGGCGCCTTGTCGTCTGGAGGTTTGGTAATCTCTGCCTTTACGAGTAGCTTGGGCTGCACATCTGTAGCCTTGGAAAGAGTAGGAGGGTCTGCTGAAACCTTGGTCTCTAGATGATCCAAACCGGGAGTTACCTGATGCTCCTCTGAAAGGACGAAAGGAACGAAAATTCTTACCACTCTGGAGGGCTCCAAGGGAACGAGCCGTGTCAGAATCTTCTTTCATGCCCTTCAAGGCCTCAACCACTTTCTCCCCAAACAGGTGTTCTCCTTCGCACGGCATATCCATTACCTTATATTGTACCTCTGGTCTGAACGTCGTGCACCTAAGCCAGGCTTGCCTTCGTAACACTACGCCATTGTTGATTTGCTTAAAGCCTGATTCCGCCAGGTCGACAGCAATGTTAATGGAATGATTGGAAGCCTCTTCTCCCTCACGTACGAGCAGCATGGCAGATTTCCTGTGTTCTTCCGGCAGATGGTCCAAGATAGGAGCCAGCCGATGCCACATCTCCCTATCATACCTGGCCATAATAGCCAGGGAGTTGGCTGCTTTAACTGTAGTCTCTCCAACCGATAGCACTTTCTTCCCAAAAGGATCTAGTCTCCTGGCTTCGTTGTCTGGCGGGGTCGTGCATTTGTGTTGCAACCTTGCCTTTCTGGCCGCCGCGGTGGATACCACAGATTCCGGCAAAGGTTGAGACGTCAAGCACTTGGGAGTCGATTCCGGAGCCTTGAATTTCTTTTCCAATCGACCTTTTACTGCTGGTTCCGAAAAAGGATGACGCATGGTTTTTAGTCACTCCTGCCAGACATGGTCTAAAATGGGGATAGCAAATATCTTTCTTCTCTTGCCCATATGATCGAAAAGAAAACAAACAATCTTTTTTCTCTTCTTCTGGGACTAGGCCAAACTCCGCACATGCCTTACCCATCATGGCATGGAAAGCACCGACGTCATCAGGTGGTGATGGCTGCGCCGGACTCTTCGGAGTTTCCATCTCTGCTTCAGAGTCCCATGTAGGGTCCCTTGAGGGGGATAACGAGATGTCCGAACCCGACCCTTCACGTTCCGACTCGGACAGTTCTTCTTCCTGTGGACGAGAATGATCTTCCTCAACCGGGTAAGTGGTAGGAATTATGGATGGAGGGCGAGGAGCCGGGCCTGGTCGTCTATGACTGGCGAAGCCTGTAACACTGTCGGGACACTAAGCTGAGGTAACCATGTGTCCAACCGCTCCAACAGCTTCTGTAATGTGTTCAACACCTCCAGGGACAGAACTGTCTGGGGATTCAGTAAGGAAGAGGTAACTGGAATGGCATTTCCACTCAAGAGCGACACAGAACCAGTTGGTTGTAGTCCCAGATGAGTTGGATGTGCGACCGGACCACGGTCATCCTCCGCCGACGAGATGGAGAAAGCCGCTTCTGGTTGCAGCAAGGCCTCAGGCGGGATCGGATCAAGAACCTCTGGTTGCCATCCCACCGATGGGGCCACCGTCGACGATGACATCTTTTCCATAGGTGCCGTTTGACCTGACGAAATAGCCGTAGCCGAAGACAAAGCAGGCGTCGACGATCGGACCGTCGTCGAAGTCTGTGGGGCAGGGCCTTGAGGCGTTCCCGCCGTTTTTGAACTCGACTTGTGGGACGAGGACTCTCGACTTGAGGTAGACTTATGACGGTCTCCTGAGGAGGATTTCGATGAGTCTTTTCTCTCCTTTTTAGATGAGGAGGAAGAAGACGACGAAGCCTTATGTGAAGAGGAGGACCTCGCAGGATGTTTCTCCGAGGGGCGTTTTTCAGATGAATGTGATTTCTTCGCCGGAGGCTCCGCCGACACCGAGCGACGAGGGGGCACAGGAGACTTAGATCTCGAGGCTGTAGAGCCTACCTCCGATGCCGGATACGCACCCGCTCCGTCATTGAGCCAAGTAACCAGGCGTCTGTTGCGGTCTTTTAGGGTCTTTTGTGAGAAGCCCTGACAGATCTCACACATGTCCGCCGTATGATGAGGGTGAAGAAAGTACAGTCCATATGCCCGTCTCCTTCATACACTTTAAGACCGCATGTAGCACACGGACGAAATAACGCCTTTCCAGACATTCTTTGAAAAGAAACAGTCGAAGAAGAAGAACGCACAACCTAATAAAATAGTAGATACTTGAGGTAATCCCACTACTTTGGAAGACGGTTGAAATCTGAGGGAGCCACGGGGGCGGGGTTATTTATACCTCTACGTCCTAGTGGCGCTGCCGTACGCGGCCCAAAACGACGTAGATAGGACACAAAAGTGTCGGAAGTATTCCTATGGAAAATGTCTATATAACTTACTGATGATTCCCAGCCTGACGACGGGGAATATTCTAAGTATGTGAATCCATGAAAGATCCAATGCTGGAGAATAATGCTCGCACTAAAACTTTCCATTCCGACTCGGATGGAAAGTTTTTGTTTCTTTTTCCATCTCCTCCCATGGAAATTAACTGACAGCTCTTACAACTGACACCTGTGCAGAAAGCATCACTGCACTCTTTCCTCCAAGTGCACAAAGGGGGACTTTCCTTTACAGCATCGTTTTCTTTCAATGCTCAATGAGGCCAAAGTCCCCTCTGAAAGCTCTGGGCACTGGCTGCGCTGGCCGACAGCTTGTGCCCGCGTCTTCTGGGGATGGTTGCACTTCTCCCCTCTGAGGGAGCGGGTGACACTCACTGAACTGCTCAAAGATGGTCTTCCTCCCTGCCTTCACTCACCACCGCTGGCTGACACACAGAAAAGCCAAAACAGGGACTCAGAGTGCTAGACCCTGCTTCTCCCAGCACCCTTCCTCAGCTTTTCCCATATCCACAGAGTCCAACAGCAAACCATGCTCAGCCCTGGGGGGTGGTCTCGGTGGGGGGCGGTTACAAAGCCTCTATACCTCCGCCCCACTTCCGCCACTCCCCCACAGCAGCCTCAGCACACGGGTCCATTCCCCAACTCGTCACAAAATGTTGAGATGTGAAGATGGACACAGAGATACAGCTGATAGTAGGCAAGTCTTCTTTATTGAGGTAAGTACAGCACTCCGTGTAGGTAGTTGGTATCAAGTGAATCGCATAGTAGGTAACCGGCACCACCACCTGGGAACATCCTCACTCAACACTTCACTGTGCAGATCGAACTGTCACTCACAGAATGCTTACTCTCATCTTGCCACAACATATCCATGACATCACCCCATACAGCAATAGGAAACCAGAAAATACTCCCCGCTACAGTACCCGACAAGTACGGAAGAGATGAAGGGATCTTCTTCATTGGCAAAGCCGACTGCTCAAGGCACACAACCAAGATATGCAAGATCGGACATCAAGTTTAAAATCCAATATTAATATAAACAAAATGTGTTGTGCCTAACCCATCACAGATGTTGGAAGCAGCCCCTCCCCCCCCCATCCCGCAACATATTGTGTTCTCACATTTGGGCAGGGTGTGATTTCCATTGCTATCACTATTGTTTCTATGTACCCTTATTGTGAGATGTCTACAGAAGTCAGAGCTGTGACAAAGAAGAGCGATTCAGCACCTGAGTTGACTGTGCTTTTGGTTGGCAAGCTCATGCCTTCCTTGGACTATTACTCGGTGTGAAAACACTTTGCCGCCCACAATACCTACATCAAAGCCTATACATACGGTCCTTTTTAGTGACTAGTCGTAGCATCACTACTGACCTGTAATAAGAAAATGACAACAGTAGAGCACTCTTACCAGGTATTATGTTTCAGTTTTGATGACAATGCCTGCTGTTTTATCCAGCACAGACCAGACCAGAATGCCAGCCTTCACTGCAGCACATAAAGCCATGCAAGCTTTTAAAATGACTTTTTTTTATCCTGTAACACAGCCATTAACCGATAAGGTACTGTATATGGTAGCATGCTTATTTAAACAATAACAAAACACTGCAGGTTATTGTATATTTTGAAGAACAAAAATACTTTTTGGATTCATTTTTATTAAACTGCTTACATTCTTTTTCTGTAACACATTAAAAGCAGCATGTTCACTTTTTAAAAATAATTTCAAACACATTCTGCATTGATTATTTGCATCAGCAACTGGAAGATCTCTGGCGTCACATTAAGCAAGAGGTCAGATATTGAAGGGGATGACAATGTATGGACATGTACTAAAAGGAATAAAATATCCCTTACCATACATAAAAAGGATATTGCAAGTCACCTCAGAATCCTTCAACGTTGTAAGAAACTCGGCCTTCGGTCTCGGTCCTCCATTTAGTCACAGAACTCCTTGGTGACTTGCAATAAACCTACTGCAAGGGGTCCACGTTAGCCCATATGTCACAGAAGGAGGTGGGCAAAACAAGCATACTCTGTGTTATTAATGTTTTTAAATATATGGAAATAATTGTATAAACAATTATTAAGCAATAAACCAGACACCGGGGGCCTTTCCAGATCTAGTTAGATGCCCACTGGCCGGGATTTATTATTAGCAAACCAGCATTCAAACATTTGTTTTCTTTCAAGTTGAGAAACTGTGTGCTGATCCAAAAATGTACAATTAGGTCATCACACAATATCTAAACGTGTTAGCATTACAATAAGCCCACTTCAAAAAGGTGCTATTTGTGGGATGAAGAAATGACATTCATATGGGCAATTTTAGACATGAACAGATCACAACAATGGCTGTCTTTTTTAAATAATAGATGCACATACGGAAGCCAAAGGAACTTGAGACGTTTTGTCAGTATCATGTGGACATACATAAAATAACCAAAAACATATATATGTAAAATGACACGTGTCACGGTCTCACGTTTGTGGTGCCAACGAGTGGCCAAGCCAATCAGAGCTCCCCCCTCCCACACTTTGGATGTTGGGACTTTTATTTATTTTCTTTCCATTTGATTCGAAAGATAGGAATTCCAAGTAACAACAGGACTGGGTGGTCTCCTCACGCATGGCCAAGGGAACATTGAGAGGTCGGCACATGCCACGTGGACGACCAACAACAAAGGGATGCTGTATGATCAACATCGCTCAGATATGAAGTACTCAAAAGAAGGTTCATTGTCCGTATTGTAACGGTTGGAAACCTAACCGTGGACCATTCTTCGTCATCGAGGGCTAGAACATTTACTGAACACTTTGAGTCAATGACACTGGCCCGAGCTGGAGAAACACCACTGCTCTTTCACGGACACCGAGATGCCCCTGTTGCTTTTCAGGGACAGTTGCGTGATGTGTTAAATCATAATAAAAGGCTTCAAGTCGCCTGCCTTGAAAGAAGATGTTCAACCTAGTGAACACAGCCTGGCACTGAGGGGCGAGGCCACGGCCTTGCCCCTCAGCCAAACAAACGCTGGTTGAACATAAAGGCAATGTAAATAATCGGGATACGGATCCAGGTGGCAGGAAATGCGGTACATTTTTACCCGACATTCCCTTGGAATAGAATAGTGTCCCGCCACAGATTTCTAAAACTCGACAGCGCGTGTAGCATGTCCAAGACACGGGTACTGTAGATACACACATGAATTACTACAACACACTATAGATCAGAATAGAGGGTAAGCTCTTGTCAGCACTCGGCGAAGCAGCGTATGCACGGAATCTATAATGCATGTTCCCCTGAGAACCCTTGCATAACACACTTATTTCAGCTAGAATTGCTGCAATTAATAAACCATCCACAGATACTGTATTCAAAGCATACATTTGTTTTCCAAAAAAATACATCACAAAGCAATATGCTGCACCATTATACAATTATATCAACGACTTATAGTTTAGGCTCGTCGGTGCTGGAAGACATGATCTCACTGCATACATTTTTGTAATCAATTAGCTAATCTTAATAAATATAAAAAGAAGGGTTGGCAACATTCGAACGATGCAAATCCTGCAAAATAACGCACTGACAGCAGCCCTAAACATCCCCAAAGCTGAACACATCACTGCAGCTCGTATAAAAGCACACTGGCTCCCTATTCATGAATGGATCCTCTTAAAATCAATGTCTATCACGCACATATGCCTGCCTAGGGATGCCCCTCCCTACCTAGCGCAAAAATCTTAAGAGCTTCCTCGTCAAGACCTACCAGAGCCACCTACGTCCACTGTATTGTCCAGCCCAAATTTAAACAGGCTAAAGCTGGGGGCTCCAGCTTCCCGACCTTCGCTGCCAAACATTGCAACCTTCTCCCCCCCTACCTTGCGTGCTGTGCCCCCTTACCGGACTTTCCGAAAAGCACTAAAAACATTGGACATCAGGGACAGTAGCTCGCATGTGTTCTGAAAAAAAGTATGTACTCTTGACTGAATAACTGGCTCACATGGACGTCTCTGTAAAATGTGTATATTGCGGATTCGAGTAACAGGTCATGTAATCCAGCGCTTTGGTGCCTCCGCGCTTAGTGTGCTATACAAATGAAAAATTAAAATAATAAATATATAAAATTAAAGCGAGCTGGAAGAGTTTCCATAAGGAGGTGCTTGGGGCGGGGAGGGGCAGGAACTTCATCTGCGGCTCAATCTCGAGCACGGACACCACAGCACCTACCCCACTGCCCTTTTCCTTCCTGCACTCGCACGTTCTGAATACTCACAAGGCACAGTCGGTTTGGCCCCTCTGTATTTAATTGTACTGCAAGCCCATGTTCCCTCCTTGCTGCCCCATGGGAACTTGGAAACAGAATGCATTTCCTGCATAAGCCCCTGACGAGCAAACAAATAAACTGGGTGCAAATGGCCATTGGGATTAGCATGGCCATGCGCAGTCAATGGGTGGGCAAATAACCAAACAACACCTCCAATCTTTGTGTCCCTCCTCATGTGGCATTTCTCCCGTACTTTAAAGCAATCGTTTGGCTTATAGGTGTGCCACCTTATAGCCCAAACTAACGAGAGGCAGATAGGTTGGCGGAGGAATATGGCTGCTCTTTCCATCTGCTCTGAGCCCCAGGGAGTGCATGGGGAGTTAACACAGCTCACGACCGGCTGAGGGGAGCTCATAACGGCAGGTGTACCTGGGGTGCAGCGCAGGAATGTAGAGCACAGTTTTGCGATAATCCTGGAGTGCAGTATAGGAGCGTGACAGTGGAAGATGAGGGGTTGGCAATGGGAAGGAGGAGCATCCTGGCGGAAGGCAGGTGAATGGCCTAGTAAAGGGGCAAATGGGCCAATGTTGGGAGCCACAGGACGTGCACAAAAATCCTCTAACAAATAGTATGAGATTGGTGAGCGGGCTCAAGTGGACGAAAGGTGAATGCCACCCTCCCACCAGGGATGTCATATCACCAAAATGTCAGGTGTTGCAGAAGTGACATCACCTAATCACGTACCTGAGGACATCAATGGAAGTGACATAGCATGAGCTTGGACTCTGAAAACATCACAGAAAGCGATGCCAGATCACCGTCCGTTGGCCCTGTTGAAATAAGTAGCAATGACATCCCAAAATCAATAAAAAAAGCCAACAATAAATGTACCATTGATAAAACAAACAGTTCTAAAGCAGACAAAAGACTGTTTTAGTTCTCCACCATATAGCAAATTGCGATGCTGTCCCAATGTGCAATGGGTGCAGTCATGATATGCCGGCCGAGAACAATTATAGCCCCAAAGCATTGCTTTCCTATGTCTATGTCAGTACTGCCTCACATGACCAGCCACATGCCAGTTATAGCCAGTGTATGCTTTACACTGTCTCTCTTGCCTGATACTATAATAAAATGATCAATGTAACCTCAGATGCCCTACCGTTCCATCTTATACCAGGAGAAGTCTGACACACAATACTTGATTCGGCTTTTTTTTAGTGCAAACTTAATTGAATCACTGACGGCGATTGCGATTTCAGGAGTTAGTCAAATTGGGCCCTGTGAGCTAAAGTGATTTTCCCAGAATCAAACATGTTGAAAAGTTGGAGAAACCACGATTTGTTCCTATTTCGTTGTCGCCAATGTACACAATTAGACCAGATCTCACAACATCCCATCTTCAATTTTTCCACCAACATAATAAAATGCTTGCATTTTGCTCTTTCATGAGCAGGCAATTGTAGATGTTTTAATAAAGTGAATATGTGATGCACCAAAACACATTCTAAATGTATCTGAACAAATAAAATACATCTTTATTGAACCCTGCTTTATATAGGAAGTATTTTTTGTTACGGGGTGCAGGAGGAACACAATAGCTAGTAGTACTCAATTGATTCATGAAGCTACGCACATCCATTACTGCAGAAAACAGTTGATTTCCCAGTTGTACAAAATCACACAAAAAGAACCGCTTTGCACAGTTTACAATGATGGGTGACATAAAGCAACACACTTTAGCAATCTATAACACGCAGGTGAGATGCACCTGCGCACGCCCGCGCACACACACACACACACACACACACACACACACACCATATGCATAGAACGTCAGCTGCGCACACAATAACAATTCAGAAGATGCCATGACAAGCGTGGAACATTTTTGACTCCATGTGACATCTCTGCTTTTTGAAGGCAGCCTACCAAAAAGACTGATTTACTTGGGCTGATTTTTGGCAGCCCGCAAAAAAGCGGAAACACCGCATTGCTGTGGGGGCCTTCACCTCCCCTAAACTTCCTGGCAAGTGGTGTCCATCCCCGCCCCCTGCCCCCCCCCCCACCCACACTGGCAGGATTTCACACCGCCTAACATCTGTTCCTCAGCCGCAGCCTCCCTCCGCACCCAAGCATTGCCCCCCCATTCCACTACCACAAACACATGCAAACAAGCAGTTACATGTATCCCCTTTACTAAACATTACTCTTCCCCATCACCGAGACCTATGGGCACACAAACACACATAACCACTCACCTGGGACTCCGGTAACTGCTCTTCTGGTCTCCCAACGCGCCTCTCGCCGCCACTGCGCACTCGCGTGACAGTTTGATTTAGAAAGACCAGTCTGAGCGGTCTTTCTAAATCGTTTCTTTCATTGCAGCCTTTTTAAAATAGATGTGTTCACTCTGTACGAAATGTTTAGCCTTCTTTTGATAACGGACAAGGCGTACTCTCCTTCAGGAATTACTTGTGGCAGGGTTCGCACTTCACAGGCATTCATAATACTGAAAAGGCAAATGGCACTAAACACAGAGTGCTGAAACCAAAGTGATTTATTTGATGCCATCGTTCTTTCTTCATTGGGCAATAACACACACTTTGCCATCTAGGTGTGATGGCCAGTAGGCCAAGGTTCTCAGAGGCAGTAGCAAGAGAACCGAGGAGATCGCCATAGGAGATCGCTGGTACCTCCAAATGTTGTCCATACCTCCTGCGCAGCCTGCAAATCTGAGGTACAGAAAGTGACAATGGACTTTAGCAGGGCCATTGTGAGTGAGTTTTCCCTTGAGCTGTGGGACCAACCACCCACTCCAATCCCTGTTTTAGGATGAACATAACGGGTACGGGGAGTGAGTAACAGCTGTGTCAGCAAAATATAGAAGTAGAAAAAAAGACTCCCCCCCCCCCCCCCAACCGATAACACAATTGGGGCAATACACTTTTTTGCAGACCTTGATGTAAAGGAAGCCAATGCATAAGGTGGATCGGTAGACATTAACTGCAAAGTAGAGCAATCGAGCCATAAAATGCTGTCACATGTACAAGGACTGCATACATTGCTCGATTGGTCTGGTTACAGAAGACGCCTTTTTGATATTGATGTAATAAAGAACTTCATGGTCATTAGACCTAACCAATACTACACTGGTGCATACAATGTCCCCATAGAGAAGGAATGCAGACCGGAAATAGAATGAGAGCCACGTGCATCTTATGTAATTACACCTACATAATATAGGGCTGAAGATGAAATGAATTGTAAAAATACACAAACCCTATTCAAAATTACATCCGTGCACTTCATATTTCTTCAGCTTACATAGTAGGCCCCTACGGCTCTTCATCTTTAAGACTTACGCAAAATGAAGCCAGTTCATAATTCTATGTGTACTTGCAATGCTGGCCAGATCATAAAAGATCATAAAATACCTTCATATTTCCAAAAAATCATATCAAGATAACATGGTGATTACAGCTTCGTAAAATGGGGCAGAGTATGTACATGGGTAACGTAGGTTAACCTTACGCGAAACCGCAGACAGCGGCTTCTTTGTTATTAAAAGAAGAGGCTCATGTGCTTGATGGGTATTATGCCTACATAGCACAGAGCGAGCAACCAGGCGAAAGAGAAGCGCATCTGAACCACATGAGATGATCCACTGAGCCACACTAAGACCATCAACCACAATATAGAAAAGCTTAGCATTTTGGCTGTCTGAAGTGCGCAGATAAGCACCTAAATGATACGCTTCTGGATTCAAGAAAACGGTACTATGTAATTGTACACAGATGCAGAAGTCGTGGGTTAGAAAGGAAATCCTTCACCGGTAAAACTATTCTTGAATTTTGAACCTTTTAGCCACCTGAAAAGATATAGATACAGCAAAACACCCCTTTTGACCTTTTCAGGATCAGTTCTAAGGCAGCCAGAGGCATTTCAATATAGTAAATGTATTCTTTGGTTGCTGATAATCGCCAATCATTTCAACAGATCTACAACTAAACTATCCATAATACAAGAGATTAGATGAACAGTGGAGCTGCATCCTGGTAGACACCTCCTCTACAAATAGTTCTAAGATAAGGAGCCCCCAAGACACGTTTGCAGTTTACCAAGGGCACAGTGGTATTGGAGCAGAGTAACCTACCTGGAAAGTAATTTATTGAAAAGAATGGGTTTTTTTTATGATGAAAAAAACATCCTGCGGTAGATGTCTTTCAATAGCTGATCGCTAAGATTCACAGTATCACGCCGGTGTCTACACTCTGAATAAAAACATTGGCAGTTGGAACAGTGAAAAAAAAAATACTTGCATTTTGTAATTTTTCCATGCTTAGTAGTAATTTAATTCCTACAATTTTGACATTAATAAGACATATTCAAAATAGAGGTGACTTGTGCTGAAAAGTGCAGTACAATTAAAAATAAAATAAAACTTACGATAAAGAATAGTTTGAAATAATAACAATTGGTATTAACAGGCCTAAATAATACATGTAGCCTGTCACTTTGACACCAGTTCTTTCTTCTTGAATGTGGCCCATTATTTTTAAACATTGCTTTGAGTATATGGTAGATGGATATTTTACTTTAAACATTGATGAGGAGTAGCGGTGTATGCCACGTGTTTTGGTTGTTTCCACTTTGACGGATATACTGCAGTAAATCACAGCTTTGATCATTCTTGGTAGCATTTCCACATATATACATTTATAAACCATATGCCACGATGTTATACTGAGCAACCTACAATGCTATACATGAACTTGTTAATTCTACCGTTATGAATAGTGTTTTATGGCATCATTTTGTAATACACATCTGGGTTATAGGTCAAAGGCTCGAAAAAAAAGGGTCGAATGACAAAAGGGTCCAGTCAATTCGACCGAAAAAAAGGATCTAATTTTTTTGGGGTTTTTTTTTGGGGGGTCCCCCCCCCCAAACCCACGTTTTTGGGGTAAAAAAAATAACCTTTTAAAGCTACATTTGTTGCATTTTTTTTCGATCCTTTGGTTTTTGGTCGAATGCACGCAACCCTTTTGCATTCGACCCTTTTGCTTTCGAGCCTCTAACTGGACACCATACATCTATATTTTATAATAGTTTTATGCGCAAGGTTGATAAATAGAAGTTACAACTGAAATGCGTGATATCCATTGATCCCTATGGAAAATCACACTTGATAAAAACGTACTGGCCATTCTGGGTAGCTCTCGAGGGGTCCCCAGTGCTAGTTTTTAGGTATCGATGTCTCCAGTGCCTTTCAGAAACAAAATGCCTCCACAACTTTCTCTATCAGGGTTGGTGTAGATTCGTGAGAACTCCCGCGCCATCTATGATCACTTGGCTATGAATTAGAAGTCCTGTGCTTCAAGACTTGCCTCACTAATTATTTTCCATTTTCCCCATCCACATTCTCCTCCATCATAAAATCTGCTTCAGATTAACATGGCCTCATAAGTGGTGTTATGACAAATATCTTGTACAGTTTCTTGGTTTAATATCGTGCCTGACCGCACCAACCAAGGTCTACCTCACCACCCCCTTTCTTCAGACCACCTAACAATGTATATAGGCCTCTTGACCTCCTGGTTGGCCTCATTTGTTTTAGTTACTCTTTATTCAGCTTAGACCTCCTGCTGTGTCTTCATTCGCAATATATGGCGTAACCCCATTTAAGGTTACAGATGACATGTACCCAAATCCTCTACCCACTCTGTTACCCCACCCCCCCACACCTGGCTGAATTGCCAATTGTGGTCCCTCCATTGTGTCCAGCCTGGGTCAACCAAGGATATGTGAAATCTAGTCCTCTTGTGGGGTTTAAAGTCAGCCCCTGGATCAGATTAACCGCCTCCAGTCACGTTAGGCCTAAGAGTGCAGACATTAGTTTTTGCATTTGGAAAACACACTGGAGGCTGACAGACATACATTGAATCATACCATTTGTATATTCTTTGTGGCACTTTTGATTGGGGAGGGAAACAAAACTCACTGCGTTAATGGTTGTTCATAAATATATCACTATACTCCATCCTCTACAGATCGTAAACAACCAAAGTGCTTCATGGCCACGCTCCTCTACTTTAAAATCATTACCTGACCCTGGTCTGTCCATCAGGAGCCTAAAAATGACAGAAGTCAAAATGGCGCAGATGAAGCTAACATTTTCTCCATCCGAAAGGCCATAAGACTAAGACCAGAACAGGGTTGCACTCAAAGCCCCCCGACACCACGTTAGAGTTGTAGAGAATTAGTTCAAAATGTGAAAGGGAAAGAGATCAAGTGAAGCCAAGCTCAAAGCAATGATTATCAATCAAGGATCTGCAGCAATGCTTTCCCTCGTTTGGGCTGCTCTTCATGTTTCCATGAAGATCTTGGATGTACACAAACAATGCATTAAAAATGAGACGTGTAATTAAACGGATGTCCGAATGCTGGCAAGGATCCACTAGCTGTAAAATCAATACTTGCTTCTCACTTCCGCGTCTCCAGCTAAAATATGTACTGCACAAGTGTATTCGCTTTGTCCGTGATCTCCAGACATATTGTGCTGGAGCGCAGTGTACAGACAGAAGGTTTGCTCTCCTACAGACAAAAAGAGATGGCCTTAGATCAATTATCTAGTGCATCAGATAAGGTCTTAGCCAGAATGATAATATCCAAACGTAATATCATCACAGCAGAGAAGGTTTTAGCCAGAATGATAATATCCAAACGTAATATCATCACAGCAGAGAAGGTTTTAGCCAGAATGATAATATCCAAAAGTAATATCATCACAGGCAGAGTTCTGCAGATACTATGGACGAGCAGCCAGGGTTGTTAGGAACATATTTCCAATGCCTCACCCTTTTGAGAACAGAAGCGACTGCCGATTCCCATCCTACCCCAGGATCACCCACCGCCCCCCCACCCACCCACGAGTGCTGCAGTCCAAGACATGTTTGTCTTGAGGTCCCCGAGCTTTTCAAGAACGGAGATAAAATGATTCCCCTTCCTCAAGTCTGATGTGTATATACACTAAAGAGCAAATATACATGTATATCTTCTGGCATCACTGGAAGATCACCTTGCAGGGTGGTCATATTTTATACATCACTTAATTAACCCAAGGCAAGCAGTTATCAAGGCCTACAGACAACTACATACCTGTTTCTCCTTTATTAGGGATCATCAGTGCAGTATAGTCTGACACCCTTGTGCTTGGAGCAATGGTGCATGTTTAGCAACAAACCAGCAAAGTACGGGGGTTTAAAAAGAAAAACTTGAAAAATACACTTTCACCCGAAATATGAAAGTAGTAGAAGTCATGCGAGTTTGTGGTTGATTAAGCTAGGTATAAAATTGCACTGTAATAGTAATACAAACGTTTTAACCAAGCACGCCTTCACCTACTTGAGTTATAAATAGTGTGTGCGTCATCGCACTGAAGTCTTGCTAAGCACAAACTTTGGCAAAGTTAGTGTTAGATAGGCATGTGCTATGCACTGCTATTAAATGCCCAATTACTAACACCATTTTGTAGATGCTACCATTAATGGGCAGTCACTACTATTATGATAGTACTTAGCAAATCCATACCCCACATCTTCACAAAAGCCAAAACATTTGGGTTTGCCTTGCTCGTTAATTTAGAAATGGTTAAAACTAAATGAGGGATGGAACAGGAATAACTGTGGGTGGGATACAATTCAATTAACAAACTGCAGATTGTACGGGTAACTCCTGATTGCAATTAATAGAATTATTTTTAAAAAAAAGATCATTTTCAGAATGAAACAATTGAAATAAAGGTCATTAAGAAGACACACATTTGAACATGGCAAATTATTGTGGTGTAACACGTCTTTGCGAAAAATGAGATTTCAACATAAAACTCCCATATAACGTTAAAAAATGGCAAGGAAAGGGGAAATTGCATATCTTGGGGCTGTAATATCGCAATATGTAATGGGCAAAAGAAGGTCCAAATCTGCCACACAAACTAATGTTCCTGCCAGTCGATTTTATGAAATCAAGGCCATCCAGTTCCCCCATCATATCGCAAGACTTCCACCAAAAGCAATGTGAAATGATCAGGGTTAAGAAGCCCCAGGACCACTGGCTCATGTACCAACAAAGTTGACAAACCCCCTTCGCCTCCAAGATGGGCCTTTGCTGGTTCCCCAATTCGGTGTGTGATGTTTTCATCCTTCCAACCTCAACACCCTGGTTCCAACTTCAATTTACACACATCGCCAAAATTGTGTGATCCTGGGTAAGCTTTACTTTATGACCTGAACCGACTAAAGGATAGGATTAAAATGCACAGTTGTGAGGCCAATTGGGCTTGAATTTCAGACCACAGGCCTTTCAAAACACTTTAGGGAAACCCCCTCCGACCATACCATCACAACGACAACACTGAAGAACTCAAGGGATTATCGATACAACCATTTAAGTTGTTACAATTGTGCTTAGACGGCACTAAATGTAATGTATAAAATGGGGGAAAATGAGCCACATACATGTTTATTTTTTAAAATAAAAATACTAACTGCTACTAAATTGGCAAAGACATGATGCGTAACAAAAATATGACAACGCTTGTTCTACGTTTAACTAAATCATACCCGTTATAGACACATTCACTTAGCAAGATTCCTCGCACATTTAGCCAAATGAGAGTTTATAGCATGTGCGTTGACATTTGTCGTCGTTAGATGCAAGTCTTCAAGTTTCAGGATTGAAAGCGTACACCTTAAACTGCCTGCACTCTCGTAAACACAGCGTTGAAAGGCGCCTGCTGGAGGTTATGGCCTTGTAAAGCTCTCCAGTAACATTCTGGATGCATCTGTGCACGTTCATTTGTACGCACATCCAGTAGCAGCGCTTCAGCTCACTTGGCACTTGTGTAGGGGTTGACAAGGTAAGAAAGCCGGCAGGAATCAAGAGCATCAGTAATGGCGTTCCGGATGGTTTGGGTTCCTCTCTCTTGCATGAGTGAAGCTCCATCTAAACCACTCCTGTGGAAAATACTTTGATGGAAACAAATGTATATTTGTGAGTGACTATATAAAAACCTGACGAGGCGGTCTGTTGGCTTTGCTGTCAATTAAAAAAGGAGTTAAAAAACATGGGTCAGTACAAACAGTTGAGCAAAAAAAACAATTGCATGCTGTTTTCAGATTAGCAACAGAGCTCGCTACTCTCCTTTGGTCGAATGCACTTTTTTCTTTACCGAATTATTTTATCGATTTTCTTTTTTTAAACCACAAAATAGGTAGATGGTGCTTTGGTGTAAGGGATATATAAAGGAGTTGGTGGCAGCGGGGAGGGTAGGTGGGAAACCTACCCTGGCATTTTGCAGTAGAAAAATATGTGGTCAAAAAAAGTAGACATTTGTATTTCACCCAAAAAAATGCTTTCTAACAGATCCAGAGAGCGCAGAGTTTCAGTCATGTGCCACAAATGCCACCTTTAAAGGAATGGTTCGGTCAAAATTTTGTATTGCCCCTACGGGTCACCCATGTGTTTTTAAGCCTAAGTCGCTCGATTTTAGAAAAATTTCCTATGGACCTTACCCGAGTTTTCGTTCATTAAACGCACGCGAAAACAGGCATCAGGAAGCTGACTTTGTGATAATCCTATCATTTCCCCCATCGCCCTGGCTGACCTGCTTTTGCGGCACTAAATCATATCCCCGGCCCTGAGCCTGTCATCAGCAGTCGCATACCGCCCATTTCACAACGCCAAAGCACGTCTCGTGTCAACATTTGCTGCGCTTCAGCTAATGACGTGTTGCCACGGAAATGGCAGGACGTCTCTTTCCTCAATAAGTTTAAACAGACCGTTTCACAACACACAGCAGCAGATTTTCGATTCCATTCCTCTCTCTGTGTTACTTTGAGTATTCTGGGAGTCGTTTCTGTGCTCTGGTCAGCTACCTTTGTTGCTTGTAGCCCGTGTGAACAGATACCAGTACCACCGCTATAAATTATTTTAGTTTGTTTAACACACAATGGCTACAATAAAGCCCTACATGTACGAGCCCGAGTATAACGGGGAGGAACTACTGGAAAGGGAAACACGCGAAAACGATGGGTCTTTGGACGGCAGTTGGGAGGACGATTCAACAGCTGAAGAGCCTGGACCTAGTCGCATGGACAGTGTTTCCACCTGGTGGACATGCAATCAGTTCGAGCTAATGCCAACCGAGGACAAGAACTGCTGCTGCTGTGAAAACTCGGGATGCGTGGCCTACATTTTGGAAGGCGAGCCACGACCGCAATGCATCACCGAGCTGCCAGACTTCAGGGCAGCCTGCCTCACACGGTCCGTGTTGAGGATAATGATGGTGCTTATGCACGAACTTCGCGCAACTGTTCGTCCTCGTAATCCGAGTAACAAGTAAGTATACTCTGCTTGTCATGCCACTCCTATTTCATGGTCTTCTACTATATCCAAAATTACATATACATATCATTGTAACGCATGAAAGTCGTTCAATAGAGTGCAGTGTCTAGATAGCATTTGTCCGAGCATAATACATTAGTTACAAGAATTGTCATTGACAACAAACGTTTATTAAACTTATCTTGGTCATTTAAAAACAGTTTGTTTAATTCCTTTTCACAGGCGGTACAGGCTGGTGGCCTATCGTTCTTTTACATGGTGGCTTCACGGGAGACTTGGACACCGTGTTCGAAGAGTGATACCCGCCTGTGCCGTTCGTGCCATAAGAGAAACGTTCCCGAGTGACAGCGGTCAGTACAGGGGATTTTCTCGCTGTGCTGCAACCTGACCTGTACAATGTTTAAAGTCTTGTATTTTTGTGTCATCAAAATTAGATACAAAATAAAACACCACATATATTTTAACAACGGTTATTTCGATTTTTAAATGAATCAAGTGTGTCTCCATTCAAGGATGGACGTCAGACATCTGTGCTCCGAATGGGTGAAGGTCAGGTCGCTGTGAAGCAGGGTGGTCACTATCTAAGCTAACATAATATATTTTCAATAATGCATGCACTAAATAACACTTGTTCAAAGTCTTTCAGTCGGTTATGTCTCTATAAAAGTCCCACATATCTATACTATAAATTAACATTGGATTATACAGGCCTTAGGTTAAGGGTCTTGACCACTATAATACACTGTTTGAAGTGTGTGTCTGTGCTCACAAGAATCTCCGGTATGTGGTATATGTTATTGATAGGCAACAATATACTGCAGTAGGGGTCTAATGTTAGTTGGGGATCTGCTAGGTGGGCATCATGGCGTGGTCAGTGGTCTGGCACATGAAGAGAATACCTTGCAGGGACACAGAGTCAAAATGGCAGTAAGTTTCCACTGGCGAGGGTGCGTGGGCAAGGACACGTTTGTGGAGATGAACGAGCTATGTGCTTAGTTCAGGCTGGTTTACATGCAGGACAGTGATCTCAGAGAAAGAGTAATGTGTTACATTTATTAGCTGTTGCAAATACCTCTGGCGTTTTCCAGTCAGAGTGGGAACGAGGGTGGGGGCCATGTGCTCTGCGCAGTGAGGCCTGGTCACCAAGATGGAGTGGAAAGGGGGTACAAAAAATGGATGCCCCGTGTCCTGCTCAGTGGTCCCATCTATGCGAATGTCATCCAAAGTTAACATCACATATGGGCAAGGGGCGAACCCACTACTGGAGGCACTTGGTCCGAGTTTCTGCTGAGAAGTAAATGATGAGAGAGGTCTGATGGCCCCTCGCTCCCACACACTTGCCTGCACGCCCCAGGCCCATCCATCCCACCCCCTCTATCAAAGGCGGTTCGCACCCGGGGATGAGCGCTGGCATGGGGGACTATCACGGGCGCAAACGGCCAATGTGCCAAACAGCATGTACACTTCAAAAGGTATCCCACGCCCAGGGGCCATCGCTCACATGGCCTCCTGAGACCCCGTGTCTCCAGGCAGGCCTCCCCTGAGGCAGGCCGCCCCTCTGCAAACCACATAATACCACGACATACACACGTCATTCATTCACAAACACACCCCTGTTTCTAATACTTTATAAACCACTTGACATGTCTCATGAGAACATCTTTGTGCTTTGCAAGTCAACTCCTGAACCTTCTACCTGAGAAGCACCGAGATCTATGCTAATCTGCTCGTCGTCGTGCTATCTGTGACCGCTTCGAGCAAACTCATCAGTGTGCTACCTGTGGCCATCTACCTGTTCTCCTGCAACATACTGCTCGGCCTGCTGAATCCAATTGTTTGTTGGTCAAGGTAAGGCCATGTATCCTAGTCATATTTTGGTCATTTTTACATTTCTATCTATTTGCGATTACAGTACCCAATAGAGCTATGGTCATTGGTCTCATTGCTATTGACTTGATAGCTATCAATAGATCTATTTATTTTCATCTGTGTCAATTGTCATTGAATTACATCCTTCGGGGGTCCAGTCTATAATGTAAGCATGTTTCCTTTTTGTGCAAGACAGAACATCCAAGGGACGAGTCACATGTTCAGAGTTTAGTCACATAATTTAAAAAATGTCTGCAACTTATGCAAATACTAAGCCGCACATGATGAACTGGTATAGTTCCAGCGACCAAAACAAACCTTGCATTGAGCATGGTATGGTTCATTTACTTTTTTATGACATTTTAATTCATCAAGGTTTTATAATAATCTTGATATTTACTTTTCAGAATTTTCAACAATGCCTGCATGTTCGATTAGCGGTTGCCCTTCGAAGACCCATGCTAAATCTGAAGGCACTACAATGCATGTATTTCCGAAAACTGTTGATCGAATAAGAGAATGGGTCAGACATTGCGGATATCCACTGGATGAGCTGGAAAGTAGAGTCCAACAAGTCTTTGAGGACAAGAGGGGTGATCGATATCGCATCTGCAGCCGGCACTTTCCCTCGAACATGTACACCACATCTTGGGTAACAAAGAAGAATAAACGGCGATCGACATGAAAATTGCGCGCAAACGCTATTCCCACTCTATTCGTCCACATTCCGCCACTGGTGAGTCAAGTGTCCGTTTTTAGCTTTAGGCCTTGCGGTAGTGTGTAGGTAGCCGAATGGATTCATTGATATTTTAGGTGTTGTTTCCAATTTGTAATACTTTCGACATTGATATGAGTATAGCTTTTTGAATAATGACATTTATCAATATATTATTTTTAGATTTCATAACCCACAAACAAAATCTATATATGGACACAGGGAACTGTGCTATATTGCGCATTACTCAAGTATTCTGTCTCCTTACATGGCAATTTTAAATATTGGCATTTCATTATCAAACAATAATTTACCTTTACAACTTCTTGACTATCCCTTGAATCTGAAGCAAGAACATTCTACTTCCATGACGTGCTCGCAGTTATCAACCACTTCTAGCGCGTATCAGGTAATCATACTTGGCTATTCCGCTACAGACTTGTTTTATGCATGTCAAGTAATAGTTTTTATGTATCGTGTGATTATTTTACCAATTGTTTGGCTATTGCTTTCCAATTGATATACACCTTAGTTGTCGTCCCCTGGTGTTTGTTTTCAGTTATAATTAGTGTTATCCGTACTAATGCAAGTACTGTCTTTCAGGGAGATGCTGAAGCGTCCACCACATTGACAACAACCCTAGATGTTCTTCAGCAGCACGAGGTATGGATACTGACAGCTCCATCGACCGTGATCATCAGGACTGGAACACTTGTCGTTTGATTGTTCTACACCATGTTTCATTTGTGGTTAGCCATTGATATGTACCTGTGCGGTCGACCCCAAGTGTGTGTTGTGTTTTCAATATTGTAATCCTTACTAATGCAAATACTATGTTTCAGGCAGTTGTTGAAGCGTCAACCCACGCACTTAATGCGGATCCTGACATTCAAGTAATTCCAGGGGAAGCGGGACCATGCGGATACGAATCGGCGCAACAGCTTTCGGAAGTGCGCGCCACATTTACAACATCCTTAGATATTCTTCAGCAGCACGAGGTATGGATACTGACAGCTCCATCGAGCGCGATCATATAACGTGATTTCATTTGCTATACTATCTTCCCTATTAACGCAAGTACTGTGTTTCAGGGAAACGATGGAGCTTCCACTATAATCACAAGATCCCATTCAGATGATGCAGATGTAAAGAAATCGGAGAAATAAGTCGATTAAATCTGATCATATTTAAATATTCCTTGATTCTTTTAGACAATGCAACATTTGTGGTTATCTCTTTATATGTACCTGTGCCGTCGACCCCAAGTGCGTTTTATGTTTACAATATTGAAAACCATACTAACGCAAGTACTGTGTTTCAGGGAGTTGCTGATGCCTCCTCTTCAATACAATCATCCGTGGCAGTCCATGCAGAGCCAGAGGTATGGATACTGACAGCTCCATCGAACTAGGTCATCAGAGCTCAAATACTTGTCGTTTGATTGTTCCACACAACGTTTAAATCGTGTTTGGCTATTGAGATGTACATGTGTGTTCGTCCTCACATGTGTTTTATGCTAACAATATTTTGATACACAGTAATGAAAATACTATGTTTCAGGTAGTCGATGGAGCCTCATTCCGTGCTGTCTATGCGGATACAGAAAATATAGTCGTTGCAGTGCAAGAGGAAGGGGAGCCATGCGGATACGAATCAGAGCAACAGCGTGCAGATGTTGAAGGTCGAGTCAAAAAAGTTGCAAAGAAAAGAAACAAAAATAAGGTTAGTTAAAAACAGTTCATAACTTTAGAAATTTTTTTGTGCTGGGGACTATTTTATGTTTTTTTCCAGTCAATTGTACTATACTTTATCTTGTGTTTAAACTGAACATCCCTTTTCCAATCTGTTCTCTAGTTACCCGTGGGCCTACGAACTATACATACACAGACAGTGAAGCGAATGAGAGATGTTGCTTGCCAGACCATTTACACTATGGAGGCTATGGAGGAACTATTAATTCAGACGCGGCGTGTTGAGACTCGGGATGCTCATGTCCAATGGCCAGAAAATGAAATGAATGTGTCCGGAGAATCCAGCAAAGTTGTATTGGACCATTGCTACAGTACGACCGCACCACCGCAACAACATGATACTGGATGTATTGAAGATAGCTCTGAAGTAGTCGCAGATCAATTCACACAATCTACACCCGCCAAAAAATTGCCACCAAAAAAGCTGTCGACATTGTTGTGTTCTCCCATCAATGTTGAAGTGGCAGATGTTGAAATGACAGAGAATGAACCAGCAGCAGCATTCACCGACGCATCAGAACTTGATAGCAGCGATATTTCTTTCAAATGTGGTGATATGTCCTCAACGTCACAGGCCGAAACAACTTTGACGCAGGATGACAGTCTAATGAAAGAGGGCAAATACATAGCATTCAACAATTGTTTGATGGATGTTATAAGTATGCTGAAATGTGGGCATTCCGTCAGAGGGAAAGTATGTGGGAAGTCATGGATTCATGTGACTCGTCAAAAACAAGGCAGTAACGTCACAATACATGCTGCCTGTAGATTAAATCATACGTTCTCATGGTCTGCACAACCGATGCTGGGGAAACTGCCAGCAGGCAATCTACTGTGTGCAGCTGCATTACTTTTTAGTGGCTCCAGTTTTAGAAAGTTAAAGTCTTTCTTTCAGTTTATGGGACTCCATTTAATTTCAAAAACGCAGTACTACAAATACCAACATGATTATCTGTTTCCGGCCATTAGTGATGCTTGGAAAATTGAACAATTGTCTCTAGCAAGTACATTTGAAGGCAAACGATTCAGGCTAGCCGGCGATGGACAGTGTGACAGCCCTGGATTTTCTGCCAAGTACTGCACCTACCCCTTTCAGGACATGGATAGAAAGAAAATTTACAGGCCGATTCATGGAATTAATGTGCGCTGAAAATATCGGCGCAAGCATGCGAAAACGTGCGATTCGCAGTGAAAGTGCAAAAATCACAGTGCAAGTGCGAATATCACAGGGAAACCAGCGCACATCTATTCATGGAAGTCCGTGCGTGAGTAAAATCTGGGATGTGCGCTGAAAAAGTGCGCAGTGCACGCCGGCGCACAGGTCATCTAACGGCGTGCGCTAAGGCCACAACGAAAGCGCACATAGCGCCGCGCACATAACAAAAGTAGGCGGAACACAGGGCGTGACATGCGGAATGGGGAACAACTCGTGAAAATGTGGGCGTCACGGGGAAGCACAGGAGGCAAGTGCGCGGAACGCCCACACACTCGCCTACAACACGTATTCATGGAATCGAATAGGGCAAAACAGCACACGGGCAAAGACGCGCACAGGCCTAAACACGTCCGCCACACGAAGGCAGGCGGTCGTGTCCCTGCACATGAAAAAAATGTGCGCCCACAAAAAGCAGGTATATACAGCTATGTAGAATGTCCCATACTGTGGGCCTCTAGGACAAATGACGTGCAAAGGGGTACGCGACAAACTCGGACACCCTTTGTGTGAAAAATAGCATGTGCGTGTATTTCGGGAGTGCGCGGGAAGTTCTACACGCTATTTGCCCTGGGGGAGCGGGGCACGTGTATTACAGGGGTTCGCGTGAAGTTTCACACCCGATAGGCCTTGGTCGAGCGTGGTACGTGTAAATCTGGGGTTCGCGGGAAGTTTCACATGCGATTGGGCCTGGGCGAGCGGGGTACCACTCACCGTCTGCCTTGCGTGTAGAAGAACGTGTAACCAACACCCACCCGCTGTGAAGTAATAGCGTGTGAACCCCAACTGGAAAACACACGCACCGCACCCCACGAAAAGCATGTACAGGCCCGTGCGCGATACATCATAGACGCGCTTACGCACTGAGGGCCTTTGGTCCAATGAAATCGCATATGTGTGCTGACGCTTACGCGCTAAAGGCCGTTCCTCGAATTACACGCTGACTTGCAAGAATTTCACGTGCCAAATCACTCCGTATCAAGCTGGCCAGGCAAAAACACACGGAAGACCACGCTCCTGCCCAAAAGGCCGAATTACTGGCTCCCAGAGCCCCGAGCAGCCTCCCACGAGCCATCTGCTGCTGCCTGCTGCCATCGTGCCCTGCCATTTTGTGCCTGCACATCGGCCATCTGCAGGGGTCCAGTTGTTGTGTCCACCCCTGCTGGAACAGAAGACTCCCGACTGGTATACCATCGCTCCTCAGCCCAGCCCCAGGACCCAGTTGCCCACCCACGCCTGCCTCGGGGGTCGCCATGTCGGGGCAAACACCATCTGAGACCACTGGTGACCCCCAGCCAGAGGGGCAGAGGTCCACCATCTTCAGTCAGAAGGAAGTTGGTGTCCTGGTGGAGCTTGTCCTGGGGCATTATGATGCCCTCTTCGGATCATCACGCGCCAACAAGGAAGGACGGGACAGGATCTTGGACGACTTTGTGGTTGCCATCAACGCGGAGGGGGTGGCAACCCGCAACATCAAGCAAGTCAAGAAGCGCTGGGAGGACTTGAGGTCCAGGACCCTCTTAAAGGCCCGGCGCCTCATGGAGGGGGGCCGGGGCCGCATGAGTACCATCCAGCTGAGGGTCCTGGAACGTGTACGCCCAGCGCTCCACGCCCAGATCCTTGAGAGGCAGACCCGTCTGGAGTTGAGCGGTAAGTGGCCAAGCATTGCTGTGTGAGACAGGGCATGTTGCAATGTGCTGGTTGTCTGATACTTGCCTGTATGTGTGACATAGGCCATGTACGTATGTGTGTGAGCAGGGACATCATGGTCATGTATGTGAGACCAGTAATGTGTGAACCACATGGTTGGTGCATGTGTTTAAATGCAACATGGGGAGCTCTATGCGGAATGGACACATGAGAGCATGCCAGTCTCTGTTCCTGGACATGGGTGGGGGTGAGGGATGGGTGCTGATGCCATGTACATGTATGGTGTTCATGTCTGTGTGTCTGACCTGCGTGTCTGACTTCTGAATACCATGGATGCATGACACATGTCTGTGACAATGTTCAGATTCACTGATGCAGCCTAGTCATCCTTGTATCCACTGTGTCTGGGGTGTACGAGGCCAGATGGATGAAACTATGGTGAAGTGTGTGAATGTGATAGGCATGACCCATGATGCATGTGAGTCTCAAACCAACATTGTATGTTTCAAGAGTCCCTTGGACCTGTATGCCAATGTCCATAGCATGTGCCATGCCTGTTACTGCATGTGTTTTGCCTGCACTGACCCATGTGTTGTGGAGGGACATGATGGAAGTGATGTTTGACAGTGCCACTCATCTGCTATTTCTTCTTGTCTAGGAGACGGCGCTGTGGAGCAAAGCGGCGGGGATGCCCCCACAGCTGCAGCAGAAGGGGTGGGTGACCCCCACAGGGGCTTGCAATGGCGGGAGATGGTGTGGAGCCATCCGGGTTGGTGGTTTCCACAGAGGAGGAGGCGGCCGCTACTGAGCTGCACATGGGACCTGGTGCGGGTGGTACCAGTGGTGCAAGTGGTGCAGTCCAGAGGCAGGGGCAGGAGGCAGCAAAGGTCGCCGTGGAGGGGCCTGTGCATGTCACTGTCCCTGACACTGTGACTGCACCACCATGCACCAGCAGGGATGCCCCCTCCCAGGCCCATCCGCAGATAGGGGGGATGTCCATGTCATCGGACACTCCTCTACCTGCGGACGAGGGGACCCCTGGCTGTATGGAGAAGGTCCTGATTGGTGTCGCGTTGCGCACGGGTGTCATTCGTGATGACGTGCGTGCTTTCCGGGGGGAGCATGCACGTCATCACGAAGAGCAGCGTGCCAACGTGGCCCAGTTGGGAGCGACCATGGTCGGGGGTTTCGTGCATGTGTCGGCCACTCTGGCGACCCTCTCCTCCTCTGTGGAGGCTATGCGCCAGTTGTTCTGCATGCCGTCTTCCGGTCCATATGCCACCAGGGCCCCCTGTGGACCTGCTCTGACCAATGCAGCCAGCACGGTGGGGCTCCCATCCCTGCCACAGTTGGGAGTCGGAGGTCCAGCAGGGGTGGACACACCAGCAACTGGACCCCAGCAGATGGAGGATGTGCGGGCATCATCGGGCAGGGCACGTGCACAACGGCGTCGGTGGATTCCATCAGCCTGGATGCCGTCGTGCTGGCAGAGGCAGTTGGGTCGGAGGCAGCGGCAGGCTCGACGTGGGAGGCATCATGGCTCGGGGCCATCTACATCAGAGGGGCAGGCATCGGCCGGAGGGCAGGAGAACCCTGGAATGGGAGTGTCTTCCGTGTGGCAGCGGTTGGGCCAGCCTATAGGTGCGGAGCGGCGGCGGGCGGAGGAGGAACGGCTCACAATGGTCAGCGCAGAGAACTCCATGCGCAGGGCGCTGAGGCGGGCTCAGTGCCTCGAGGGTATTCACAGGGAGTTGGAGCTGGACACCGCATTATCCCTGCGAGACCTCGGGGCCAGAGAACATGCCCGCCTCCAAGCCATTGAACAGGAGTTCGATGATGCCCTGGCCCATGACATCAACCAGTGAGCCGGTGGACTTGCCCGCCGCCATTGTATATAGTTCATTAGTGTTAAGTTTCCTTTCTTTTTTTCCTTTGGGGCGCATGGACTATGCCCCACATTTTTGTATATAGATGTTTATTCTGTAGGCTTTTTTGTAGGTTTCCTTTGGACATTGGGGTTCATGGACCCAGGATTTCACCCTTGTAAATAGTTGGAGTGTGCATTTGTCGGATTTTTGTTTTTTGATTTTTCCATGGAGCAATGGATTTTACTTTTTCATTTCTGTTTGGATTTGCTTTGTTGGAAGGAGACTTGAGACATTTTTTATTTCATATATTTTGGATTCTGATTTCCTTTTTTTTATCATTATGTGACATTCTGCATGGTTTTCCTTATGTCCATTGTTTGCCATTTGATTTTCTTTCACCACATTTTTTGTTCAATACATTTGTTCCCATACTTCAATGTGTGGTATTCTCTCATTGGTTTCATGCATGTCACGATGTGGGTGTTCACATTCACTGGCACCCATTGTGTGTGTGTGACGGACATGTGCTGATGTACATACATGGCATTTGGGTTGTTTCATGTAATGGCCATTTCAATGTGGGGTGTATGTTATGCTTGGTTGGTTATTTGGGCAGGGGTGGCCTGCCGTGGGCTTTTGGTGGACATGAGGGACATGATTGTGGGTCATGTTGACATGTTGGGGGGGACATGAGTGGGGGCCTGCTGGCAGGTGTCCCTCACTGCTGGGGGGTGGGGGAGTAGGGGACAAGTGTGGGGGCCTGCTGGAAGGTGCCCTGCACTGCTGGGGGGTGGGGGTGCTGGGGGACATGAGTGGGACATGAGTGGGGGCCTGCTGGAAGGTGCCCCGCACTGCTGCGGGGGGGTTGCAGGGCACATGTGTGGGGGGCCTGCTGGCAGGTGCCCTGCACTGCTCTGGGGTGGGGGTGCAAGGGGACATGAGTGGGGGCCTGCTGGCAGGTGCCCTGCACTGCTGGGGGGTGGGAGTGCAAGGGGGTAATGCGTTGGTGTTCACTAGTGCAAGGTGACATGTGGCTTGGCTGGGGAGGCATGCCCATGGTGGATGGGCTGCCTGCGGGACATGACCAGGGGTGCAGGTTAGTCCCCTGTGGTGTGGTCTGCCTTCAGGGGCCGTGGAGGGTGTAGAGGGAACACCTGGGAGGACCCACACTGCCAATTCACGTGTAGAACTCCCCTGCACCCCCGAAATACACGTACCCCACTCGCACAGGGCCTATCGTGTATGAAACTTCCCGCGCACCCCTGAAATACACGTACACAGCCCATTCGCGTGTGAAACTTCCCGCGCACCCCTGAAATACACGTACCCAGCCCATTCGCGTGTGAAACTTCCCGCGCACCCCTGAAATACATGTACCCAGCCCATTCGCGTGTGAAACTTCCCGCGCACCTCTGAAATACACGTACCCAGCCCATTTGCGTGTGAAACTTCCCGCGCACCCCTGAAATGCACGTACCCAGACCATTCGCGTGTGAAACTTCCCGCGCACCCCTGAAATACATGTACCCAGCCCATTCGCGTGTGGAACTTCCTGCGCACCCCTGAAATACACGTACCCAGCCCATTCGCGAGTGGAACTTCCTGCGCACCCCTGAAATACACGTACCCAGCCCATTCGCGTGTGAAACTTCCCGCGCACCCCTGAAATACACGTACCCAGCCCATTCGCGTGTGAAACTTCCCGCGCACCCCTGAAATACACGTACCCAGCCCATTCGCGTGTGAAACTTCCCGCGCACCCCTGAAATACACGTACCCAGCCCATTCGCGTGTGAAATTTCCCGCGCACCCCTGAAATACACGTACCCAGCCCATTCGCGTGTGAAACTTCCCGCGCACCCCTGAAATACATGTACCCAGCCCATTCGCGTGTGAAACTTCCCGCGCAACCCTGAAATACACGTACCCAGCCCATTCGCGTGTGGAACTTCCCGCGCACCCCTGAAATACACGTACCCAGCCCATTCGCGTGTGGAACTTCCCGCACACCCCTGAAATACACGTACCCAGCCAATTCGCGTGTGGAACTTCCCGCGCACCCCTGAAATACACGTACCGCCCATTCACGTGTGAAACTACCCGCGAAAAACAGTTATACACGTACCCCACTCGCACAGGCCCTTTCGCGTGTGGAAGTTACTGCGAAACCCGTAATACACATTCCCCGCTTGGCGTTTGCTGTTTGGCAGTCCGGTAAACTGGTCCAGGGTTGGCGCAGCCCTTTGCGCTGGATTGGGGATTTTGATGGCTTTTCCTTGCGCGAGGGCGTTCTTGGGGGCGTAACTGGCATTGCTGCAGGGTCGCTGCGCCACGGCTGCTTTTGGAGGCTAAAATCCATGAATACACTGTGCGCGGAAATCGATTTTAGCGCACGCAGCTGGCGCAGACATTCGCACTGGGACACTGTGCGCCACTTTTGTGCGAATTTCTATGAATTACCCTGTGTGAGTTCGATGGTCGTGCAGGTAACACAATGTACATCCTCAGTGGCCATGGAGAAACTAGGATTTATAAAATCAGTGGAATATCTTCAATCGAGGGGAATGCACATCGACCTCATAGCCACGGACAGACACGTTTCAATTGCCAAGACAATGAGAGAGCAGTTCCCACATATTAAACATCAATTTGACATACGGCATCTTGCTAAATCAATCAATAAGAAAATCTCGGCTGCAGGGAAAAAAAAGGTTTGGAAAGTATTTCAGAGTGGTCCCAGTCTATCAGCAACCATCTTTGGTGGAGCTCCAAAACTTGTGAAGTGTCAGTGGAACTAATACTTGAAAAATGGCGGTCACTGATGCACCACTGTACCAACGTGCACCGCTGGTCAGAAAACCTACATTTCCACCTATGTGAACATGGCCCTTTGTCCCCAGTGGAGGCACGGAAGAAGAAGTGGTTGAATCCATCTTCACTGACACACAAAGCCATTGAGAAGATTGTTTTCGATAAAACTCTATCAAGAGATTTGAGGGGACTGACAGAATTCTGTCACACAGGAGGTTTGGAGGTGTTCCACAATATGTGCCTAAAGTACAGGCCAAAGCGCTTGCATTTCAGCATACAGGGCATGAGCCATAGGACTCTACTTGCGGTCTTGGCCCATAACGAGAATCTCGGCGTGAACAATCTAGGACTACAGGTAATGTAAGGATGCCTGGCTACACTAAGGCCTTTTCAAAAAGAAGTAAGCAATGGGCGATCAAACCAGTCTATGAGGAAATGGAGTTCGACTTTGTCAAACGTCTTGTTGTTGCTGTATTAGAGAAGCACAGATATGGAATTTTGAAAGTTTCTGTGCAGAGCACTGATCCATTGCCACCCAACATTGCCACTGTGCCATGTCCACCCAAAGGAGAGCTGGTTGTGAAGTACAAATATCGGTTTAAATAATTGTAATACGATTGTCTTTTTGTGAATACATGTTGTTGTACAGTGTGCATACAAAGTACGCTAACCCTAACCCCTACCTTCACCATCCTGGGTGCCGAACAACCTGGGTGTGATCTTTGAATTCTCTCTGTATTCACCTCATATTGCTGACCTTGTCTATATGTGTATGCATATATTTTTGTTGATGCAACTCATTTTCGCAATCTCTTGTAAATGCTGCACACTGTTAACCGAGGGGAGGCTTGCGTATTGCAAATAATAAAACAAACAAACAATAAATCTCACTTTCAACTCAACTCCTCGGGTACTTTATACTTTCCATGACCTTCCCCAAAAAATTAAAAGTCTCAATAGTTATGGTTCTTTGGGGCTTCAAAGCTCGCAGACGAGGACAAAATTGGGGGCCTTAGAACGCGCCAAGCGAGCCGTTGCAGATGGGAGAGAAGCCAGTTCGCATTTGCACATTGAGTCGCAGTACATAGATGGATTCGAAATTTCAAGTTCTCACAGATTACTTTACTATGGGATGTTGCAAAGAAAGAATGTATGCTCATTTCTAGTGAAGGTCAGCGGCTTTGATTTTCAGCTCGCGCCCTGAAGAAGCCCACAATTCACACTGGCAGTATAAGGTTCTCTTGTTTTTTGACCTTGAGAGACAGGGACCATGCCGAAAGAACTTCATTTGAAGGGGGGGGTGCAATAACGTAAGAGACGATAAGGCAGAAAATTCTGAAACTAGACAGAGTTTCATGTTAGTTCAGTATACGAAAAATTGTTGTCAAGAGCACAGTGGGATTTACGGACTGCATTACGCAGAGACACAATGGAAATTGCAAATATAATGTAAGTAACTCTTTAGACGCTTTTATACCGGAATGAAGAATTAATGAATGGATGCATGAATAAATGAATGAAGGAAGAGCTTGGAAAATGTTTGTGGAATCGTCCTTGTAGCAGGCACATCGGCATGCAGGTCCACATTCCACACGCATGTAGACAAAAAGTCGTTTCTCATTGTGTACTAACCATGATTTATTTTGTTACTTTTTGCATTGATTTTAGAGCCGAACATACTCCATTGCACTATCCTTGAAAGCAAATAGTTTCAGCTCGGCCGTAATAAATAAAATGAATAATATTAATAAAGATCGGCTGGCGAGACTAATTATAAATTTGATGTTTTCTAAACAGGTATATCCTTCCCTTTTGCTACTGCCACCAGTTTCAGACACCGGCAGATGGTTTTTTCAACCGCCAGCTGCAGCTTAATGTAAACAACTGCACAATTTTGATGATTTTATGGGACGATCGCCAAGGGCCCATATGCCCTTACACAGTAATAGCCGCTAGAAGCAACATATCATCCTTTACGCTGGCCTAGTGCCTACTTGATGGAACAGCCTTGCGGTTCAACGTGCGACCAAAGTGCTTCTTTGAACGAAAACCAACACCCTGTGTACCATAAAGGAACAGCGCGTGACTCACAATAAACTTTTACGGATTTGCGGATAGAGATAAAAGAAAATAAATGGCATTCGGAGTTCATATGGCAATTGCTGAATATTCTATAAACATTTAATGTCAAATAAATGTACTTTACCAAATGTAATGTGTTGCGGTTTTATTTTAAAGTACAGTTTCATATTCCGAATTGTGGCGCGCTGTGTTGTGAGTTGATCTGTGTTGGTTTCTGGGTTCTGTGTGAAGTCGTGTAGAAGACGACTGGGCGCGTTTGCCTACGCAGCACAAACGTCACGGAGAGAGGCGGGGAATATGAGTGTTTTGATAATGTCAGGCTCAGGGGCGGGGGATATGATTTTGTGCCGCAAAAGGGGGGAAATGATAGGATTATCACAAAATGGCAGCTCCCTGATGCCTGTTTTCGCGTGCGTTTAATGGACGAAAACTCGGGTACGGTCCATAGGAAATTTTTCTAAATTCGAGCAACTTAGGCTTAAAAAACACATGGCCGACCCGTAGGGGCAATAAAAAATCTTGACCGAACCATTCCTTTAACTCTATACAGTAACAGCTAAAGGCACAGATGGTCTTCTGAAAGCCCATACACGTGTGTGCAATAACGTGTTCTGGTGTTTGTAAAACACATATGGTGTTATAGATGAGCAGCCTACCAAACACAATGGTGTACTCCACCGAGGGGTTCCGAATGACATGGACCACATGAGCAAAGCTTCAATTGGGATACACTGCGTAGTTGAAAATCGGCCATCTATATGTGGATGTCCTATCCCGATTCCATTCCACCCCCTGTGCGGTCCCCTGGAGCAGCATTGTAGGTGGTGGAAAGGCGAGTCATAAGGCAATTATCTGTAGCAAAATATCAGATCCTCTCACCCTATAGTGCCCGGCAAATGCCTACACAAACGCCAAAACTGTTGCCCGACAGAAAAAGGGCCGCAATCTTCACCCGGTATCCGAATGCATCGCTTCGACCGCAATGCAGCATTACTGCAAAGACATGACTGGGGTGTAAGGTAGCATGCCATTAAAAGTAGCCATATTCTGCAAATCCATCGATTTGCAGGACTGATGGTCTGTCTGCAGGGAAAGCTGAACTACAGTGCGCACACGTGCATAAGGCTGGAGACTAGCCAGCCGATGAATATTTAAAGGCAGAAAAGGTCACCCTATCAGTATTAATCAATGTTCGGATGCAAAGTTGAACACCTAGATTAATAACCCCAGAACAATGCGCAGGATGATCCAATCAAAATCAGAGGTGCTTGTAATGGGAGGGTGGGAGGGTAGGAAGATAGACCGAAATGCTTTGTCCAGCACCCTTACTGCCCTCCTGCATGCACAATAACTGGAGACAGAACATAATACACAGGGGCAATGCACATGCCACAACCTGGTAAACAGGAGCACAACCACAATTATTGGACAGCCATTGAATACAATTAAAATGATTCGCCTTGGATAAAAGAAACAAAAAAAGAATACATTTAATCCCATCAATTATTTCAACCACAGTATTTTCGATTTGAGGTACTTGCATCATACGCTTAGGAATTTAGTTGACGGTAATGCTCTTTGGTACTCAAATTAATTGGTAAAAGTATCTAATGTAGGTGTTCACATGCTTGGTTGCAACAACGCAAACTGCTTATCATAGTTGTTATTCCACTGTAATGACTAAAAAAAAAAGGATTCTATCTTCCAACTGATGGAAAACATATACAAATAATGTAAATGCGCAATGCAAGTCTTATCAGCATGGCAGCGAAATCCATAGGAAACCGATTTTCGTGGAAAATGTTTCCACAGGATTTCAAAGATGAAGGTGTATTTTTGGGTAACCTGGCATCAGATGAGGGCTTCAGAACAGGATTCATTCCAACGCCAAGGAAGTTGGTGCCAAGTAAATTCCCGCTTTAGAGAAAGGCCTGAGCCAAACAGATCGTGTCGACTGCAGGACAGCCAATCAGGAGGGGTCACTATTGGGCTAGAACAAGGCCTAGGACATTAAACTTTGACTGGGGGAGTCATACCGTCAAAAGTGCCAAATGTCCCTCGTCTTGTCCTGCCTGGAAGGACATGTTCACAGTTACATCTGAACATTCCTCTCACCGCAAATTCGTTTTATTGACCAATGAATCGCGTGTCAACTGTAATATCTGACCAGAGGAGGCTGGATTAGGTTGAAGAGCCATAGAAACGCTAGACCTTGTGTTCAAACCTATGAGAACAGCCTCAGTTAAGAGTGGCTTGGCAGAGATCAGAATGCAATATAGAAAAAATGCATGAACAAAGAAACAAACATTGGTAAAGCCAAAAGTTTTGGCCTTGTGTAAGCATTTGCCAGGTGCTGTCGGGCCACAAAATGACAACTTCTTTCAAATGGTACAAATACCTGGGAGCCTTGCAAACAATGTATACCTATATACAAGCCAACACAGTTGGCTTTGCCAATGCTTGGTGTTAATGTCAATGTTTATGAATCAAGTGGCTGAAGGCACAGTCATTTACAACACTTGTATTACACGAGCATATTTACAGCTGCAATTGAGCCATTTACTCTCAGAAGACTGCTTTGAAATGAAAGCTGTGTCCTGAACAACACAACGTTTGATTCTACTGCCTGAGAGAGCCAGCTCAAAGACATGCCAGGAGGATGTCTATTGAGCAGGCCGGAGCAGGTAGGGCGTGGGAATGCCATAAGGATGCCCATGACGGTGGGCAGTCACCCAGCGTGTATCTGTTGCCTATCTGTACTTCAATGCCACAGTTTTATCGTATAGAAGTGAATTTTAAGCACCACGTATAAGCCAAAACTAAAACATAAGAGTCAGGCGGGAGATGGACAAGAAGCAAGCAGATCTGAACAGCATTGAAGAGAAGCAGAGGCAGCATTGAGGGGGGGGGCACCTGCACGACAGGCTTATGACAACCCAGAGGAACTCAGTATGGCACAATTATCAACCGCGTCAAGGAATAGGCGGGTCTCGGAATGTAAATCACCACCACAAAGTACCCAATAAGAGAATGAAACAGTTACCAGGTAATGTAATCAATTCAACGTAACCAATGAGTAGAACCCACTCAAAAAGGGACAGGGGAAGCATTATTAGTAAAAGAAAACGCGGGTCTTGCATTTTAAACAGGGACTGCCTGCAACCATTAGAAAGAGTTTACCATTTGAGCACAATGACATAATTTTGGTGATCTTTAATTGTGCAGAAAAGAGTAGCGGGAAATCTAGTGAAACAGCAGATTCTTATTCTGAAACAAATATTATTTGGCAGCAATACACAGGGAGAAATGAGAAGGCTTGATTCATAGATTATTAAAAAATAAAGGCTCGTATTGGATATTGCCTGCAAAATGTACATTCTGCATTTTTATGCTCTTTAGATGGCAAATTCCAAAGGTTTACTATGATATTACGCATTATTGTGACAAATCGTAGTAGAATTAAGTGACATCTGTTTGCAGACCCCTAGAAATCAAAATGAATTTATTACAAATGTGCATAGGTTTAATATTTACGGTCTTGATTTGTAAACCACCGGTCCATAACTGAACAGCAGTGCAACAAAATGCAGCGCACTTCAGATGTACACGATTTAATTGCATGTTTTAGCAAATGAACAGTTCAGAAATAACATATAAAAAACTCATCGATTATTGCGTTTGTGGTGGGATTACAAACGCTGTATGGAGTGAGAAAGGTTTTCATCATCTCTCTCTTGATTTAACCAGATGGTAGGCAGTCGCTTTTTTGATTTTTATTTCAAGATAAAATGATGCAGGTAATTCTCTCTCGGAGAGGGGCGTCTGCTACCAAAAACACAGTACATACCTGTGCTGGCTCAATCAGTAGCCCCCCCTGCACACCTTACTCTCCAGAGGCACAGAGCAGGTTCATGGCACAGGTACCCTCTTGACCGCTACAGGAACAGCCAAGTCACTGCAGCACAGGGGCTGCATTTAAGATGTGCACCTCAGTTTCAAAACGCTAGAATTATGAATTTAGTATCCTGTTGGCACATTAAACTTTAAATATAAATGAGTTGGGGTATGATGGGTGTAATTTCTCCTACCGATTACAGCCTCATCCAATTGCTATCACGCATGCCAACCCTGAGAGACCAGCTCAGCTGTGGAAAGGTTATATTTATTCCCACCAATCAGGCTTTCTTTGCTGCTGCTAGCAGGACTGCAGCACTGGTGAAGACTCACTTTGTTGATGTGTGAGAGCAAGTAACACCCTGCCAAGCGAGGCAGCCGCTCCACAGGAAGCTGAAATCAAAAAAGCTACACTCTTGTCACAAAGGGATTAGCCTCACACCAGGGTGCCACATACAGCGCACATTTAATGCTACTGAGAAGGTAAGGGGGTGGGGCTAGTGTAGACAGAGGGAGCTCCTTATAGCTGGAGGACGGTTCAGCCATCTTGTTTGTCTCTGCCTCTTTTCTTCCTGCCCCTCCACTTTCTGGAGCACAAAACACTTTGGATAAAAAAACAAGCATGCGTCCAAGCCCTGTCCTTGAAATAAGAGGATGTTGCCTTCTGACATCCACCCAATCTCCTGTAGACTTTAGCCTTTAAAAGAATGGGTCTCCCACTCCTCCTTAGATTCACTTTGAAACAAACACCGAAGGAAACATTTTGTTGGACCTCTGTTGGGAGATTTAACTTTCCAATGCCCTCCATGAGGGAGGTGAAGACTGAGTGTCCAAGGTACAGGTAAACTATGCTCCCTACCCATTCCCAGGGCACATTGGGGTTGACCTGCTGCTGGAACAAAACCTGCACCTCTGCCAGTCACATTGCTGCCCAGGACCTCATTGTGGTGAGGAACCCATTAACGTGTGTACCAGCTGCTCTTGCATTAGGAGCCCAAAAGCAAGTACTACACTTATCCCTGAGGCCCCCTCAACCCACCAACCCGGAGGGAAACATAGCACCCGAGGGCCAAGAGTGCCGGGATAACTGCATTTCCTCCTGTTCAATCACTGCAGAACATGATTCAAGCCCGTTTGATCACTTCAAACCATAAGGACCCCCTGGATCTGCCTGTGGCATGCACCTGCTCTTCAAACTGATGAACGACATGTTCATACTGTTTCATCTCCCCACTATGCTTAGTGTTTTTGCCTCGGCTAAAACTCAAAACTCCATGCTGCATCTTCCACCTTCGAAAAACAATTTGACACACCCGCATCTTCGCCGCCACTCTTCGTCACCAGCCAAACCGGTCATGGTGGACCATCGAGCCGCCTGCTCTAACTCTGCATCTAGTCACAAGCATCTTCACAGTCAAACCGACCGAACAGTCCCTGGTGGCCCTCACAAGCCATACTTATTCAAGCATCACTTCGAACCACAACAGAATTCAGGTCCATCCCCGTTTCACACCGGTTTGCATCTAGAACAACACGACTGCCCCACTCAAGCCGCTTTGAACAACATGTAGGAGCCTGGTTTGCTGTTGCTGAATCGCCACCAAGATACACAGAAAGGTATTACTAACAGCTAACTGCCCTCTTGGTCCATCTTCAGACCCTAGAGATTGGTTAGGTCACAGTTAATCCCTTTTAGATGAACATATGATTGTACAATCATTGTGGCCAACTATTGCACACCCCTGTGCCCGCTTCATTACACAAAGTGTTGCATCTTCTATTCTTGCATATTCCATGTTATTAAAACAGGGGTGGGCTTTGTACATTGTTTTTCCATTTCATTTTCTTGCAGAAGAGGTTAAAATATATATAGTGTTTCGATAAAACCTTGATTAGACAGCCCCCTTATTTTGAACTGTTATACTTTGGGATTTGGATTGCTACTGAATCACATTCACACCCTTCCGGAGAGTACAGCCTTTCCTCAGCCCACACTACCACAAAAGGCACATGAAGTCTATCACTTAACTGTGTCTATTTCAATTGTATGATTGGAATCACTGTTGGTTTGAAGAAGTGTGAGGGCTGAGTAAGTTGTGTTACTATTCATGTTAATGTTAATGTTAAAGGATATTTGTACCGCGCACTATCACCACTGGAGTGGTCCCCTAGCGCTCTGGGAGCTCTGAAAAAAAAAGGGGAGGAGGGGTGGTGGGTTAGTGGGAATAAACTGGAAAAGTGCAAGAGAGCAGTGATGTGCTGTTGGCAGCCTCAGCCCGGTGGGTCCGTTGGCTGGGCTTGGGGTGTTTTACGGTCGGTAGTCGTCATGTGCTGTTGTGCAAGTCTATGTGTGGTTTGTTTTGTTGTTGCAGTGTTGTGAAGTTCATGCGGATTGCTGCATTTTAGGCTTATGGTTGTGTTTGGTTAGAGTTTGAGAGGTGTATGCAGAGGGATGAAATTGTTAGTTGGTTGGTTAGTTGGCATTGCTCTCCTTATGTGTAGGTGCTTACAAATCCCAGCCTGCAAAGTGCTGTTAGCTAAAAAGGAAAGGCCTGAAATAAATGTGGCTTCTATAGCTTGTATGTAGGCATCTTTGATTGACATTTGGAATGGATGCTTAATCCCCAATAAATATTGCAGCATACTGTCTTAGAAAATAATGCACTAAGTATTTATGTATAGGGTTTTATAAAGCACAAAATAGGTTGTTAGCAATGGAGAACTGTGCATGCAGTGGAGGAGGACCCATGATATACTAGGTTATGGTATGTTATGTTATACTGCACCCAGCACCACCGTGGGGATCTGATAATACTGAAGCTTGCCAGGATAGAGGCATATTGTGCCCTCTGCCTGGGGTAAACCAGACCATGGTCTATGGTACAAAAGGAAATGGGCGAAAATGTGAGAGGATAAGAGAAGAGGAAGCAGTATTATTACAGTATTTATTGAGTGAAAACCTAGCATCGGAAGCAATGAAGCGCTTTGCAGTCTTAAGGGAAGAACACAGTGAAAGGAGCAGAAAAACAGGAAGCGGAGTGATAACGAAAGTGGAGGGCAGGCAAATGACAGCAAGGTATCTACAAAGGGTTGTCAGTAGTCACCACTTTTCTATAAGAATAGAAATTCGATTCAGGCCCTGAATGGTATATGGTTCACAATAGAACTCAGACACCAAGAGAATCTAGTTAGCACCAATCCTTCCTGGCAGGAATCTGTCAGGAAACCAGTGGAACTTACTACTCACTCTTGTACTCCTGCAGATCAGAATTACATTTCGTCACAACTAGAGGGCCATGGATCCCAGGCTGGGGAAAATAGTGTTTTTGTGGCCTGCTGGCTAACGTTTCAGCTTCACCTTAGCCTGGCTTTGCCCACACCAAATTAATGACGTTCCATTTGCCCTGCCTATGATGCGGTGCTGCAATCTGAGCAGTTCCATTTTGGATCCATGGGAATCATCTGAGACCCCCCCCCTGATAATTGGGTCACCCACAACACTGATACCGTCACCTAACACTGATGACAACACCAACCTAGCATTGTGCCATGTTTGCCATCTATGGGCTGTGCACAAGACTACCCAATTTCCAGTATGCTCCCATAGCTAGAAACCTCCTCTATGTAATTACATGCAATTTATTGGGGGACTAATCCTTCCAAGAAAAACAGTCCTATTATCTGTATGGTAGCGGGCATGGCCAAAGGGTCATTTTTATCATCTCAGTCTTGAGATGACTGAATGATTCTTATCCAGCAGACTATAAATCTTTATCTCAGATTAACCACCCTGACCTGGAGGGGTTGATGAAAAGCAAGCGGAACAGATTATTTTATATACAAATGATAGAATGTGCATACTAATGCCGGCTGTAGAACGATAAGCACATGATTCGTTTTTTATTTCATGCCATGTGAGTCCATCTTTCATTTCGAATCAGTTCTGCAGACAGATCTCGCCACTTGCAACTGTTCGCTTAAGAACCTCGTGTGAACGATTTCATTTCTTAGGAGCAAGCATTAAAATGATGTACAAAAGCATGGTATGAACAAACACTTTTATAAAATATTATAGAGTGCACACTATGACTCTTCGCCCTCAGAAACGGTGGAAGTTATCTCAAGTGCCTAAAAGAGAAAAGTCTTTGGGTGCTCTATTGTTTACTACAGGTGGGAGTCAAATAATTAAAATATCATATGGAAAATGCACAAGAGGGAAAAGCCAAAGCTCTGACCAAAGACATTGCAGCGGAAAGAAAAAAAAGACGTACCCAAAGGCAAGGTTTAAAAGCACAATACAAATGGGCAAGCCATTGGGTGACCAGGCTGAAAGGTATGACGAGCATTGGCAATGGCAACAGTTTGGGCTTTTATGTAGGCTTGGGAAAGGCACTTGCCAGGTAGAGCCAAAGTGTTAACTACCCATTGTTGGTAACAGTTGCAAGTACCTGGGCATCTAATAGCAGTGCCTGTCACAAGCTTAAATCCTATGCACAGGACACTAATGCTTGTTTTTAACAGGACTTCAGTGTGCAAAGCAATTGTAAGCTATCTACAACTTGCTCTCAACAAATTCTCTCCCTCCAGATCTCCAAGCAGCGAGCAGGTGGCCGATCCCCTTCCTCGACTGGCTCCTCCTCTGGAACAGAGCCTCCTCCCTCTCCATCTTGAGCCAGATCTCTTCAAATTCAGCAAGCTCCTTGAGACTTCCCCCCTCCCCCTCCTCCTCCTCCTCATCCTTCCCCTTGCCCCCTCTCCCTCCCGTGCTAAACCCCAAAGTCGCCGAGATCGGTGGTCTTGGCCCTTATGTGTCCTCCTGGGTCCTTGCCTTCTGTCCAATCGCCTCAGCCCTCCCTCTGCACTTGCCTTTGGGCACCCATTGGCTTGTGGTGTCTCACAGGCCTGCACTTATTGTACTGGCAGGTCACCACTCTCCACCAAGTGGTCTCTACCAGGCACTTACCTGTTGCCTTGCAACTGACTCTCTGGTACTTTGTTCAACATTGGGATTCTATTTGCCTTAGTGTTCCCATGTTCATCCCTAGTGCCCTGTGGGTGCTTTGAAACACAATTTCTTGATGTATAAGCACCTTACAAATGCACAATAAATAAATAGGCACTGAGCTCTGTACTGTGTTCAGGTTAAATTGCGTGTGAAGAAATGAAATCTAAAGTGAAAGCTACTCTGGTGTTTGAGTATTATTAATGAAGATGTCATATGGATTTGTCAGTTATGTTCCTTGATTAATTACTGAAGGATCGAACTTCCCCATCCCATAATGGCAGAGACGCCAGCGCTTGAGATTCCCTGGCCCCTGCTTGCATTAGAATACAGGAGCACTTCCCATAATGGTCTTTGTCTAATACTCTCTTGGTGTAGTAGATAGATCCTGTAATATTCAAGGCCTTCTTCTGCCGAGCCTCCATTTGTACACCAATCGTGTTGGGAAGATTCTAGTCATCTGATGGGGGGTTGCAAAATCTGCTCTCACATATAGAGTTCAGCTCCAAACCAATCTAGGTCTGTTTCCGAGCTTGGGCTCTCCGTGCAACTCTTCAAATGTGAGGTTATGCCTCTGCAACGTTCAAGAAATACCATTTAACTCAAATGTTAAATCATAAAACGTTCCATCTGCATTTAACTACATGGGTTTGAAATTAATATTGTCTAAGATACACATATGAAGAATGGAACTTTGATGAATGATCATGAATAGCTAACGAATGGTGGAAAGGCAGAGGAGCAGAAAATATTTTTGCAGATGCAACTCTGTATGTACTGTGGCTCTCTTCTCCCTGGTTCACTGGTGATACCCCAACACCAGCATCCTGGAACATAAGTTAAATAAAAACTCAGCATCTACGTTTCCAAGTCACCCCCAGTCTACAGGTGCACAGATGCATTTGGCTTCGAGACAGCAAAACTAACATGCCGAAAACACAATTCAGTATCTTTGTATGCTTCGATAGACTAAGCAAATGCAATTTTGTTGAACATATATTCACTGAGGCGAAGGCTGAAAAAGCAGATTAAAAAAAAACAGTGAACGTCCAGGCAGCCGGCGCCTTCACTCAGCACGCTGCATGAACACCTTATGTGAGCATGCTGCACAAACAACTATGAACGCATGGTAACGGAGCTCAAAGAGTTCCCATGAGGAGAGCTTTTGGGGGCAGAGGGGGAGGCAGGATTGGGTGGGAATAGCCCTAGCAATTCGCATGTTCAGGAGCAGGGTGTGGATCACCAGTGAGCCAGAAGCAGTAGGAGTTGTAGTGGAAGTCCAGAAAGCAGTGCAACCCCACACAACAAGTGTCGCAGAAGCAGGTGAGTGAAACACAGTGTTCGAAACTCATTACGCAAGCCTTGCCGGTAACTGTACCCAGCTCCTTATTACTTACGTATGACGTTACACGAGCAGTTGTTTGTTGCATTCAAGTATTGTTAACAATGGAAATGTAGTACTCGCACATACTGTGAAAGACTAGATATGTTATGTGCATTTATGTAAGCGCACACCCGAAGGCATTTTGCCACTGAAGAGGTAAGGCAGAATACCCTAGTGCCCCTAAAAGAGTCCTCGCCGAAAAGCAAGGTGGTCAGATATGTCTCGCAGTGGAATGGAAAGGCGGTTCCACGCTGCTGCAGCGGCAACAGAGAAGGCACGCCAGCCTTGCGGGCTAATCTGAACCGAGGCACAGCCAGTCACCGGGCGGTGAGAGAATGAAGAGTGCGGGTGGGTTGGTAGGGAGTGAATTTGCTTTGCGGATATTCTGCTCCCATTCCATAGAAGGCCCGGTGGACCACACACATACATTTAAACAGGATCTGCTTGGCGATAGGGAGCCAATGAAGTTGTCTCAGTATGAGGGTCATGTGGGCTCCAAAGGCGGTGCAGATGATAGAGCGAGCAGCAGCAATCTGGAGTAGCTGCAAACGCCCAATAAGATAGCTGGGTTAGGCTAAATATAGTGAGTTACAGTAGTCCAGGACACCAAGGACCAGGGCTCCCACCACAGGTGCCTGGCTAGCTATAGGAATAAAAGGGAGGACTTTCCGCAGGACCCCGAGTTTAAAGTGACCCGATTTGCAAACTGCTCCAACCTGCTCATCCATGGTCAGAGTGGCAGAGAAGCGTACTCCCAAATTCCTGACAGATAGAACAGGTATCGGCAGAGGGCCTAGCGAAGGGGACCAAAAATCGGCCGTCCAAAACGCATGAGGGATAGAGGTACTCACAACCAGAACTTCGGTTTTAGAACCGTTTAGCTTGAGCCAGTTCAGCGTCATCCAAATACCAAACTCCTCCAGGCACTTTTTTAGCCTGTTGGCGGTTTCTAGTTTTATAAGGTCCAAACGGACCATAATCTGGGTGTCATCAGCGTATGAGTAAAAGTGAAACCGATGAGATTTGATCAGAGACAGCAAATATCTTATGCAGATATTAAACAAAATAGGGGAAAGTGCCGACCCCTGATGGACACCACAAGAGAGAGAGGCAGGGGCAGAACAAAAAGGCGGAAGAGAAACTGACTGAGAACGACCAGTCAGGAAGGCTATGAACCATTTGAGGACCTGGCCAGAAATACCGGCTTCAGAGAGTTGGGAGATTAGAAGAGTGATTGACGGTGTCAACGCAGCCGACAGATATTAAAGCAAGACTGCTCCGACACTCCCCTGATCGAAAAGACACATAAGGTCATCCATCACCAACGAACAGATTCAGTACCTCAACCAGGCCGAAAGCCCGATTGGAATGAGTCAAAGAACTGAGTGGATTCTAGAAATGTGGAAAGCAGTGAGGATACCAGCGCCTCCAAGACCTTGATCAGAAATGGCAGGAATGAAATCGGGCGATAGTTGGCCAGTACTTCTGGAACCAAAGAAGGCTTCTTGAGCAGGGGAATCACCAACATGTGTTTAAGAGAGTCCAGGATAATTCCCATAGCGAACGAGTTATTGACCGCTGACGTGATGTGATTGATCAGGTCAGCAGACGTTTCCTGTAAAAGAGCGAGTGGTATGGCATCTATAGGGGATGCAGATTTAAGCTTTTGGATCGTAGATAAAACTTCTGCATTGGAGAAGAGGGTAAAGGACGACCAGCAACCTTCAGTAGAGGGGGCTTCACAAAAACTGGGGCGGCCTCAATTGCTGCAGCCTCGGTCTTAATATTTTCTCGGATGGTGGTTATTTTAGAGAGGAAGAAGGTAGAGATGGAATCACAGAGCTCTTGGAAGGGTGGGACTGCATCTTGAACTACTTTTGGCATGGAGAGGGACTGCACCTGGTTAAATACAGCCTTAGGTTTGTTAATAGCCTCCTCTACAGTTTGAGCAAAGTAGGCTCTTTTGGCATTAACCACTTCTCTGTGGTAGGCAGCAAGTGTGTTGCGATAGCAAGTTTTTAAATTGGGGGAGTAGCTCCGGCGCCACTTTCTTTCTGCCTGCCTACACTGGAGTTTACTGTCCTTGAGTTTTTGCGAGAATTATTATTTTCATCTTTAAACCTGAAATCCACTTTAAAGGCATGTGCCTAATTGTGTATTCAACTGAAAGACTGAATCTTATACTGTATCTAGAAGTGATATACCTTTCATTTCTAAAAAGCAAAGACTACAAGATACTTGCATGTGATGTTAAAGTACTGATACTCCACCTGCCACTGTGACTGGTGCCTCGTCCCTTCAGAGGCATACTGGGACCAGACCACCCCCGTACCAGTCCTTCCCAGCATCCTTTGCCAGCACTTGCCTTAAGACTCTTCCCCCGGACTATCCCAACCCAGCCCTCCTGTCCACTGCACCTTTCCTCTCCTCCCCTCCTCCCTATTTCCCCTGGCACCAGCCTCCCCGCCTGAATTGCACTTGCCGACCACCCCCTGTGAGGTCCTCTCCCTATTGCACTTCTCCCCCTCTCCCTTATCCCGCTGCACATCACCCTGTCAAGCACTTGCATGGTAGGATTGTCACAAGGCCAATATAACCGTTTCTTTGTTCTTGTTGGTTATTTCTTATGATATCCCAGGCTCCCCCCTGCCCCTTTCTTGTCTTGTGGTGCCTGGAAACACTTGTGTATAGGCGCCATGCAAATGTCCAATAAATAATAATGAATAGTGGTTGGGTGTCCCTAATTAAGGAGAGGAAATGCTGATAGACCATGCCCGCCTGAAAGGAGAGCTCCGGCTCCAACATAAATCCTGCGTCTAATTAATCCTGTCAGCGCCGCTCCAAACGCTTGAAAGAGGACGATTCCACTGGCGGAAGACCTCCAGAGCAAACACCCGAAAAGCTGAGTGGATACGATAAAGGAAACCCGCAATATTTGGCTGGGAGTGTTCTGGCCGACAGGAGGCGCTGGCGTGGCCGCCCGCCGGCTCCACAGAACATCTACTGTGTGCCAGAGGTGCGCCGGGAGGAGTGGGCCGCAGTGGGGGAGGGGCGCTGCGGTAACTCTCGTCCCGCGTCGCCCATGAGGCGAGGGGCAGTGTTGCAGTCCTCAGCCTGGAACGCGGAGGAGCTGCTGGCGGGGAGCGCCACCACCCGCAGCTGATTGCAGTAGGAGAAGGGTGCTCGATGGTCCCTCGGAGCACGGGAAGAGGGCGCCTTACCAGGTCCTCTCTCGGGTCAGTCCTCGACAAATTCGGCAGCTTTCAGATCGGGCGAAGCAAGTGCAACAGCAAGTCTTCTTCTTCCAGCTGGACGTCGAGGATCAGCAGTTCCAGTTACTCTTAGAGTGGAGACTCAGCTCTGAACGCTTCTGAACAATTACCAGTGGTGAGAGGTCCCCAGATATACTATTCTGTCTCTCATCCACACTGCTGGCACACACTCAGCAGCCAATCATACAGAAGGGCATTCATGCAGTCAGTCAGCCAATCAGGCACACAGTGCATTCAGGCCACACTCCTCCCTTTCAGACACTCACAACAAGGAATGTGGATTGGGACAAGTACCCAGCCATTCAACACTACACACTGCATTCAGGCCAGTTTCGGGCAGGGCTGTCTCAGTCTTTGTCTCTCATGCCAGAAACCAGACAACCACAACAAGGAGTGTTTATTGGTCACACTCCATTCACCCAGGTCCCACCCACAGGAGGTACCCACAACATACAGTCACTGGGAAGGCTCCAGTCATTCTAGCTGGGCCTTCACAACAACACCATATATGGAACTTCCACCCAACAGCCAGTCAGGGGGAAGGGACAGAGTCAGGGCTTCCCAGGACTTTGGGAACACAAGGTAACAGGCAATAGAAAGCAAGAGGCCACAGGGGCCATCTTGTTTCCTATCAGGAATCAACTGATCCCAATGGCAGGGCCTGGGTATCCCAAAATGGAGGACACCCAGAGCACCTGTCAAATTCAGCATGGAGCTGCCACCAGCCCATACCCTGCTCTGTGGGCCACCCACAGGTGCCCAAAAACATACACTAGGGGCACAGGGTTGTACAACTACCCATGGGTGCCATAAGGGTATCCCATGGGTCTGTTCACCAAACCAAAATAGAGCTGCACTGCCAAGAGTCCCACATGGACTCCTGGGCAGAAAACACGACAGAACACACGATAAAAAGCAGTAAAGGACAAGGATTCAGAGGCCCTGTCCCTCTGATGCATTTCCAGCATCACACTACCCCTATATAACACCCCTCTCTTAGAATCCCCCTGACCCCACTGAGCCAAGAAGTAGTTCTGTTTTGCAATTTTAACAGGTGTATTTGAAAAAAAAATTAACAGTATATATATATATATATCACACTTTTATAATGAATTAATCATTAATTTCACACTTAAAACATGAGCAGTGATCAACAGTGAATAATATCCTACTAGTAAACTGATTTGGTTACCTAGGAGTAGTATAAGGATGAGGTAGCACACTTGTGAATAGGAACAGAAGAATAAGGTGGTAGAGAATGCTTTATATAAGTTCAGATGGATGTTGAATGAAAATGCAGTACAGAAAATACTCAATATGATTTCAACAAAACAATGTAATCACTTTTCTCTGGCAATCCACTCCCCCCTTATGCAATGTAAGGAAATGAAGAGTAGCACACAGTTCTCAGACATGCAATCAAATGTAATTTAGTTCACCCCAGCAAGCTTAGACCACGGATAGAAGTTGAAACACAGGGCCAAAATGCTTTTATGTGTGCTGGCAATGAAGTGAGGAATATGCTGAAAATGGTTTTGATTCCCTTTAGGAGGTTCAGGGTGAGTGAAAGATACTTGAGATGAGCTCAGGCTCCCTTTAACAATGCTCTAGGAGTAACTAGCAGGTTAAACGAATTTTTGACAAAGGAAAGCAAGGAAGCTGCTGTTTTCACACGTGGCTGGATTTTTAACCAAATTGCGAATCGCGGTAAAATTCGCAAATGCATGAATCACGATTACAGCAATAGTATAAGGAGTAGCAAGTCGGTACTAGGTTCTTTGAAAAGCTAAGATTCTAAGCTTTCAGAGGAAAGTTAAACCAAGTTTCTAGCCCAAACTGTTCCAAAGATATGAACGATTTTGTAAAGGTCATTTTTTGAATTTAAAGTAACTCAAATTGACAGGTGACAGCTTTTAAAAATGACAGGTGACAGCTATGCGGCTGCAGAATTGACAAGTGATAGTTAGGAGGCAGTTCTACTTAGATTAAATAGATTGAATTAGATCACTGGAAACTAAGAGATTTGGTTTCACACCGTCCTAGCTGTACTCACAATGTATTTGGAAGGTCTAGGTCTCATGGATCGGGTCAAGATGGCTTCGGTTCTGGTTTCGCCCCGGACGGTCTCTGCGCACAGCGTCTGGTCTCTGCTCTGCTGGTCTGGTCTGGTACTGCTCCTGGCCCGGCTCCTGGATACAGCGTCTGTGCACAGCTCCTGGATCTTTCTGCAGAGCTTTCCCTGGACACAGCGCTGATCTGGACAGCTCCTGGATGCTGCTACCGCTGTTAGGTTTGCTGGATGCTGAGGCCTGCTGAGAAGAGTTATCAGTTTGTGGGTTTAGGCCCTTGCTTTGAGTTCTGAATCAAGTTCTTTGGAGTTTTAAATTCTAAGTGTTGGATCTGGTATCTTCTGGATGTTGTGTGGTCCGGCAGAGCGCGTTGCAGCAACTGGATTTGAATCTCTCTACCTGTCCCAGCAGTCTCTTTTTATGTGTTTTGAACATGGGTGTGTGCCTGGGCCTAGCTAAGCCTGCCCCTCTCTACTTGTCATTGGCCCAATTCTCCCCTCTCCCATGATTGGGGGAAGGAAATGTGAGTCAGAGTGATGCTGTAGGTTTTATGGGTCAGAGGATCCTCCCCTGGTCAGTTTGCCCACAAATCTATATTTGATTCAAATACATATTGCACAGATACACAGTTACAGTTGTTTACAATTACATGCACCCATCACATATCACATGAGGTATACTCTGTTCAAACTCTGCTCTTCCTGGGGGCTTGCATTCAGAAATGGCAACATTTTGCACATTTTAACTGGTTTTGCAATATCGGACATTTACCCAAATTTACACACATGTGCGCAAGGAGTGTGGACATTAATTGATGAAGTGTCGATTTTTAACATGCAGACATTTGGAGTGAAACCCTATTTTCCGCTAGCAACCCCCCAGATCATACCACCAGGTCCTAAAACCTCTTAAAATGTGGGCAGAAAAATCACAAGAATTATGGTATCATTTAGATAATTTTGACAAGTCCGCACCATGAGTTATACATCTTTCTTAAAATCATATTCTGGCCAACAGGGGTGTGTCTTCCCAGGTCACATGGTGGAGAAACCAGTCTATCCACTTTCTTTAAGCTCAGCCTGTCCTCAGAGGGGCTGCCCCTCCCCGTTTCTGCCAAGAGGAAGCCACTTTATGACCTCCCATATAAACCATCTGCCTGAGTCAAGGAAGGGCTTTGTTCAAAAGGAAGCCATTTACGACCACCGTAATAAACCATCTGCCTGTGCCCAGTAAAGGCCTTTGTTCAACTCCCTGTAGCTGCTCCACCCCTAATCTAATCAGAGAGGTGACAACTCCTTTTGGCAAGGGGAAGAGTGGCTGAGCAAGTTTCTTCTCCTGTGGGGGTAGATGTCAGGCAGAAGTCAGTTTCATTAAGCCAGGTTTCAGCTAAATGTCACTTTTTGTCCGCCAGTTTAAGTCTATTACGATTTTTACATACAATTAAATAATTACTTCCTTCGAGTCATTTCAGAGTATAGTTTTACATTGTATCCACCTCTTAGCAAGTCTTTCCTTGGTCTGGTTTTGTTTCATTTGTTCTGTTTTACACATAAGTCTGGTGGTTATAAAACGCCGGCTTTCTGATAGTGGTGAGTACTGGTAATGCAACCATTTTTGGGATTTAAGAAAATGAATTCCCCACAGTTCTAGGTTGCTTTTGGCAATCAGCATTGCCATTCCCAATGGTTTCAGGCTACTGTGTGGGCAGCCCAATGGTGGTTTTAGGCAGTGCCCTCCTGTGCTCACAACATAGGCAAAAATGGGTGGCAGCCTATTCTTCATAGATTTCCCTGCACATTTTCTGGGAAGTTCTGGCCATCATGATGTTTTCCATGCCAGTACTGCACAGTTTTCCTATTCTGGCGTACATGTGGGCTTTTTGGCCATCTTGGGTTTTCTAAGCCCACAGCACCAAATGTTGCAGCATGATAGCTCAAACGTGGGTCAGGACACCCAACAGTGAAGCCCGTCCTATGCACCCTGAAATACTCCAATTATATGACTCTGAGCAAGACAACACCGGCTGCTGGTGAAGCACACCTGGACTTCAAGGAACTATATCTGGCACTAAATCCTATGATGTAAGCTCTATTGCACCAAGCTCTCCAGCGAATGCCTAACAATTGTACATGAAAAAACCCTGTTCTTCCATTTGGAGCACCGTCTTCATCCTAATATATAACTGTCTGAATCTGGATCTTCATTATCTGACCCTCCAGATGCTTTGAACTTCAACTCCCATGAGCCGTAGCCACCATAGTCATCGTGGGATCTGTAGTCTGAAACATCTGAAGGGCCACATAATGAGTAGCTATGCAGGCACGCGCATCATGTCAATTATCCCCCATTCTTGGAGAAATAACCAAATGAAAAAAAGCTTGAAAAAAAAAACTGAAAAAAGATCCACCTGCAGGGAAACAAAGCCAAGCCATGCATATGCCTTTCTTCGGACTAGTGAAATTAAATCGCAGTAATGTGAGCAGGTTGATGAATCATCATTTTGTAATACTTTTTTTTTAAAAAAAACTACACTCAACCATGGATTATCCAAGCGATGGCATAAAGGATGCTATTATCAATGTGATGTAATCACTTGATCGAACACTGGAGGGTGAAACAGCGTGCTAAGTTTCGAAACAGTGGGCGATAGCTTAAAAACTTCTGTATGCCGTGGGTGTATTAAACTGCTGACCAGCGCTCCAGATTTCAAAATGTTGCACCAAGAGACAGGTTGAAAATCATGTTAGTGCGCCGTTGGCTACTGAATTACAAGCTACCATTCTCCATTTACTCTTACGTGAGCAGAATGGATGACATAAGTTGAGGTATCTGTACGCGTCAGCAAATTTCATGATTTCTCTAGCACCAAGTTTTTAGTGTCCATCCACTCTGATTGGAAATCCCTTTTGGAGAGGAAAAGAAATTGCACATTGTATCACAAGGCAGAGTCCAGATTTGGATGCGCAAGCGTTTCCCCTGGGGTGTTTTTGGGTGCTGCACAGTGCAGCGAGTTAGCCTGGCATAACGCGCCCTCTTTAAGGGCCTTTAAAAGGGTACGGATGGTCCGGGAACAAGCAACAGTTGGTGGCGTTTTGCACGTCCTGTTCATGCTCCCGTTCCTTCCCTGCCATGTTGGGCCAGGAGGTGTGGGGTCATGCGGGTTGACGGCGGTTGAGGTGTGTGGTGGCTGCTGGTGCCTGGGCGGGTTTATTGAAAATAAAAATAAAAAAAAAATAATCAATCACGTTCATATCTAGTTTATTTGTAACGCACTGGGACAGGGCATAGAAGCACAGTATATGTATATCTATATATACACATATACATATAGAATAAGGCAGGCTATCGCACACCTCTGGGCTCCCCTTTTCATTTTCACCAGGCCCGCATGATACTCCTGGCCACGCAGTATCAGCGGTATGCTGCGGGAAAGGAACGGAGGGAGCGATCTCTGAAACCGGGCCGTGTCAGGCTCATGTGCAGGTGCTGGGGGTTTAGGGCTGCGGGGCTGGTTCCGGTTTTCCTAGTGGTCCATTTCGGGCAAGAAGAGGTCGTCTGGGGCTGGTGAACCTGCCTGAAGCTCCACTGTGTGTGCGCAGGTAGAGTGCCGAGAAGTTTGTGCTCCACCAGGGGGCAGTGCTGTGCACGGCCATCTCAGGCTTGCTGTGTCTGTTTTCTGCAGGGATAAACCAGAGCGGGGTGGGGTTTTAAAATAAATAACAAAACAAGTGGTGGGAAAAAGAAATAAAGATATAATTGGGGAAGCAGACATTCCAAGGACCGCGTTTGTCACTGGCAGTGTGGCGTCCGGTCCTTCAAATGGACTGGGTTGTGCTGGGTGGTTGGTGCTCCTCCGGGGGTGGCTCGGGCGGGCGCAGAAGGGGATAAAATAAAATGTTTTACCAAAAATAAAAAGGATTGTGAGCTGAAGTAGAGATATATTTTATATTGCAGGTAGATAAGCAAGTTTACAGTTCCTTGGGGGCCCTTCCCAAGTGGGGTTTTGGTCTTTCGGGTTTTCTATCTGTGGTGCATTTCTGGGTGGGCTTTTGGTATTTATTTTATTTAATTTTTTTTTTATAATGCGCCCAATACCACACAAGGGTTTGGTTTCTAAGCGCGGAACCGGGATTCAAACTCGGTTGCTCTGCGTGGTCTTGCTTCCAAGACCAGCGTGTTGTCACTGTACTGCAGCTGGGTATCATGTTAGATGGGGTGGATGCCCAGGCCCTGCAGGAGACCTTGAGCATTATCAGTAGGGTGTGAAAGGCCCAGCTAGAAGGGGCGGTGCAGGAAGTCACTAG